>NC_136517.1:27250862-27648362 GCF_053919585.1 Euprymna scolopes | reverse complement strand
CCTAAAGTATGTATGGAAATAAACAAAAGTAAAAAAAAATACGTTTACAAGGGTTTTGTACATAAGAATATTTTGATAAGTATGTTTCAACTTAAATAGGGATGGTATAATAAAATTGTGGGTCTGCGTTCGCGCGCTGGCTTCCATAGAATGAAAATATGGCACAAACTTTAACAAAGACTTTTCATATCTATTTGCGTAAGTATACTTTGATAATTATGTTTCAGTTTGAAGAAATATGGAATAATAAAATTATTGGGTGTTCACATTAGCTTTTATTTATTTTTTGGAGTTGAATCATATTGTGTCCAATAAATTCACCTCATAAATTCAAGTTCTTATTAAAGTGAAAGCCAAAAAAAAGTCGCAACTTTAGACAATTCTCGACACAAATTTTGCATAACTCTGCTTTTTTCCTTCTCCACTTGCACTTGGCACTCTTTCGAAAATGGATAAATAGATAAATAATAAAAAATAAGAACGTTACCGTGTCAAAAGAAGGAAAAAATCCTGCTCACGTGATTACGTGTCTTTTTAAAAACATTTACATAACCTTTTTATTTTTATTTATGTATCTGTTTAAGCTTTTCTGTCAGTGTACTATAAGGAATTCAGTTGATTACACCCCTTTCTGCGTGTTCTTTACATTACAATAGTACAACCCTGAATCTGACGGCGCAATACCACACCGTTCAATATTGTAAAACTGAAACGAAGCCGTTCTGCTTTTTCTTCTTATTCATATTTATATCGATTCTTTGCTTTTAAAAACTAAAGTAATTACGTGTTTACTTTTTTAATATCCCATTTCGCTGTTTCGGATTATTTTACTAAAGTAAAGCTTCATTATTTTTCAAAACTGTTTTTATTTCTTTTTTTCGATATTTCGTCGATATTATTTAATAAGGGTGTTTAGCAGAAAAGCCAACAAACGACTACTCGAAAAAATAAATATACAAGAAATAAATGTTACCATAGTCAATAAAAGTTCAGTTTATGTTTTTTTTTGTTTTGAAATGGTTTTTAATGCTCTTTACTTGAAATAATTTCAGCGAACCGAAATTAAAACGAAATTTGAGGCGATAACTACTTAAATTATTTTTTATGTAAACTACACATACCATATCGAATATTCCTCAAGCACAAAATAACGGAAAACATTAAAATATGTTTATAAATATTCCTTAAATTGACGGAACTTTCTTAAATTGTTAATGCAGAATGCTCAGGTGCCCCTCCTTCAAATTAAAAACGGGACTGTCCATTTTAAAGTCGCTGCCATTTTGATTTTTTTAAACGGTTCGTGAATTAAAAAAAAATGTTTTTTTTACAAACTACTTAAAAATACAAACCAATGAACTTTTCTACCATAAAAGTAACTTTTATTGACTATGGTAACATTTATTTCTTGTGTATTTATGTTATTATATATAACATTTTCTCTTTGTACGGAAACATCATTTTGTTGGTCACTCTTGGCTACGAATGGAAACAAAGTTGATATAAAAAAATATATTTTCGCGAAAATTATCTTTACTTTCATCACATTTTGCTTGTGGTAAAATTTTTGAGTATCAAAACCTATCTCTTTACAACCCAATCCTTTTCATAATCTATCATACATTCATCAATCACAGTCCATTTTCAGTAGGCTGTTTTTGAACCCAGTCAACGACGGGTACTTCTGCTAGTATATATATATATATATATATATATATATATATATATATATATATATATATATGTGTGTGTGTGTGTGTGTGCCTTTAATATATATATTCCTGAGTTCTACTATATATATAATTACTAGAAAATAACTTTATAAGGAACTAGTGAGGTGGCGCCGACGACCCGCTCGTCGAGCATTTAGGGTTCTCGGGGTTGAGCTGGTCGCCAGGTTCAAGTCATCTCAACAACTCTAAGTTTTCCTTGACTTGGCGATTGGCCGTGTCCCCGTTGCAGAGCACCAACCGAGGAAACGCCAGAACATGCGTTCTTCCTTCGAATGCAGCGGACTCAGGCGGTACGAGGCGTATATATATATATATATATATATATATATATATATATATATATATATATACTAGACTACTCGTGACCCGTTGGGTCAATATGTTATATTATCTATGGAATCCATGTATGAGCGTAACACTTGTGACGCAAAGAAAATAGTTTTTTGTGACATAACAGAAACATTTCTATGAAAGTATATGAAAATGAAAAAAGAATATAGATAGATTTCTATGAATCGTTCTGTTTGTATTGTTTAATCTTGAAGAAAAAAAACACAGCCATTGAATTATAAGTTGCGTTAAAATAACTTAAACGTAATACGGAAATGAACGATGTAAAAAAAATGCAGAAAGTTTTAACAATTGTTTATTTTGATAATTTAAAACGCAAAAAAAATATTAGGCCGCTGAAAACGTACACAGTAAAAAAAATAACGTTGTCAACAGGTCAAAGTTGATTTATTTGTGAGAAAATTGCGACAGTATAGTTGTAATATAGAATAGTTGCAAAACATCCCCTAAGGGGTCAGTATGTTACATTAGCTATGGAATTAATGTATGAGCATGACACTTGTGACGTAAAGAAAATAGTTTTTTGTGACAGAACAGAAACATTTCTATGAAAGTATATTAAAATGAAAAAAACAATGTAGATAGATATCTATGAGTCATTCTTTTTAGAGTAGTAGTAGTGAAAATACATGTCAACCAGTAGTAGTAATAGTAGGAAAGAAAGAGTAGTAGTAGTAGTAGTAGTAGTAGTAGTAGTAGTAGTAGAAGCAGCAGCAGTAAGAAGAGGAAGACGAGGCGTAGTAGTAGTTGTAAAGAGGAGAAGTAATAGTAGTAGCAAGAAGAGGAGGCATAGTAGGAGGAGGAGGAGGAGGATATTGCGCAAGCAAACAAGCAAACAACCAAGAACGACGGAGTTTTAGTGTTATATATATATATATATATATATATATATATAATTTTTTTACTATAATAATTAAATACCTACAGACACTAGTGTTTCATCCTTTGGGGAATCTTCAGTGCAGGGTATCACGATTAACACCAGTCGACAGATTCGAACTCGGCAACACGAGCCATCTCTGGCTCAATTAGTAATGACCGTATCTATTCGGCTACCATTAACCGCGTGAAATAACGTTGAATTTAAACATTTTAATTTTAAATGTTCTTTACATCAGTCAGACAGTGATCTAATCGTTATATATATATATATATATATATATATATATATATATATATATATATATATATATATATATATAGAGAGAGAGAGAGAGAGAGAGAGAGAGAGAGAGAGAGAGAGATGTGTATTTAGACAGCATATTTTCATACAACAGATGTTATGAAGTAGCACGGAATGTTTTTGTTTGGTTAGTCTGTTTTTTATATTCTCGATATTTCAGAAAAATCTATTGCGTATTTCTGTCGAACTGTCGTATGTAGGCTCCCTAGGCAGTCGTGATTAGGCGGGGTATGGGTTTTGCGCATTTATGTCTGCTGGGTTCGAACTATGCAACTTTGATAATTTATGTGGGTGATGAGATGCGGAGTTTGGGGCATGGTCACGTATAAGACGCGTGGTTATTTAACATTTACAATATTTATAATTTACAATCTTTAAAATGTTTTTGTTTTTTTAACTAAAGATATTTGACGTCGATTATTTACATAGGCAATTAAACTTATTGTGGCTAGATTCGTAATTAATTTTGTTTATTTTGAGGGGCCTGGTATTTATATACAATGCCTCTAAATTGTTCATTTTTTATGTTGGGGTCGTAATGTATCATATTTTTTTTTCTTTTGGTCATTAACTAAAAGTTGTCTAAACTGTGTATGAGGGCAGTTTGTGTGCCTTCACATGTTGGAAGATTTAATTTTTACATTATCGTAAGAAGCCTTGGAATAATAATTTTTAAAAAAAACGGCGAAATATACACACACACACTCGCCGACAAAACAAGGACAAGTAACTCACACTTGACAGGAGACACGTAAAAATGTTCTTTAGCTTTTGGCTACGATCAAAGTCACATCTTCTGTCTCATCATCTACCGACTGGGTATACTTCCTTTGCATGCGAACTATTTAAAATCCCTACAAAGCAAGCTGTCCTCGCTTCTTTGGGATAAGGGCAAGCATTGTGTTCGTAAACATGTCTGTGTTTAACGTCCGTTTGAGACAGGCTTGGGACTGCACGGCTTGAGGTGTCATTGAGACGCCTAGATGCTGGCCTTCCTGCGTTGAACTTTGACAGAAGAGTTTGCATGGAACCCCGCGGTCGAAAGAGCTTTTCCCGACCTCATCCTCGACCACACTGTCGAGGCACGTTGAAAGTCGCGGAGCAATACGCAGTTTTTGAGAGAGTGCAGAGCCGCGCTAAGGAACCTCCCATGGTCCAGCTACCTTTCACAACTTACTAGAAAATAACTTTATAAGGAACTAGGAGGGGGGCACCGACGGCCTGCTCGTCGGTCATTTAGAGTTATCAGAGGAGGAGATACGCTCCCGGTTGAGCTGGTCGCCAGGTTCCTGTCATCTCAACAACTCTAAGTTTTCCTTGACCTGGCGATTGGTTGCGAATCATTGCAGGGCACGAACCGAGGAAACGCCAGAACACGCGTTCTTCGAATGCAGCGGACTCAGACGGTACTGGGCGTATGTCAACGAGGTGACGCCTTATATTCTGAGCATCCTACGGGACAGGGAGATGCGAATGATGTTTCTCTCGATCCTGGACGTAGCCAGAATGGTGATATGGACGCCGAGACTGTATGAATCTTTTGCTGATCAGGATCTTATCCTTTTCTTCAGCACCAGTTGAATGAAGGTGCTTGTCAGTTGTGATAGGAAAAGATTACATCCCACGGCCTGTGACAAAAGATGGGTTAAAATAGCGAGCTTCTGCGTACGTATGCATGCCAAGTTAGAGTTTGTGTTCTACGCCTGAGCATGGCACTCACGGTTCCATGCCCTGTCGGACTTCAAGTGTCTCGATTAGATTTCTTAGATAGCAAAGTGAATGCCCCCCTACATCTCCGATAGGAAACCTCCAAGATTCCCACACCCCTATTTTTCTCTTTTACCCCGGCCACCCCAATAACTGATCTCATCTTGGAGCAACATCATATACATTCACAACTCCTCCACCTCATTTTTATTTGTCCCTGTCTAGAGTTGAGCCTTATTTAGAGATCGACCTGCTTGTTTTCCAGCCTTCAACTAACCGGAAAACAGAGGGGCAGATGCTGGTCTATCATCTAGAGAGGGTTGGGAGGACTCTACTAACATTGATTGTTCATGTTTTGGATTATTCCCCACCCCAAACAAATAAAATAACATTCCAATGAATTCTATTTTAAAATTTTATCCCTACCCAGAATATTATATATACACAGGTTATTATTTTTGAGTGGTGTTATGCCTATTTTTTTGTTTTTTGTGTTGTGTTCCTTGTTACATTTCATGAAAATAAAAAAATATATAATTCAAAGCCTTTTAGTTAATCGAGTGAGTTTGCGCCTCTCTGGTAATAGAAAGCCTCCAAGATGCTCACTCTCTATTTTTATTTCTTTTCCTCCCCTGCTTTTCTCCCCCATTTGCACTCATCTTGGAAGAACTCCTCCCATTTCTCAACCCACACCTTTTCTCCCACACTTAGATCCCACATCCACTTGGAGATTAACCTGCTTGTTTTCGGCAAACCAGAAAACAGTAGACCGTCTGAAAGGATTGGGAGGGTTTTACTAATCAATTTTTATGATTACTATTATCCCCCACTCCTTCGCCAATGAAATGTAATATCTGTACATATTTCTGTTTCAATAAAACTTCTTTTTTTTCAAATTTGGGGTTATCTAAAGTATGTGGAGTGAATGTGGTATTTTGATAACTGAAATGATTCTAGTTAAGAGTAGAATAAATAATTATCACACTTTTAATTGACCTTGTGCCTAATTTGTTCAATGTGTACTTTTTATATTTTGTGCAAATAACTATTCCAAAGTGTAGTATCTGTTCTCAACATTTCAGCGATTTCATTATTATGTAAGCATTCAGCGATTTCATTATTATGTAAGCATCTCGACAGCAGTCTCGGGGGAAAGTTAGTCTTGCCATCCATGGAAGTGACAATCGATCCATCCGGATCCAACCAACTACGGTTTTAATATATTCTCAGTATTTCGGATTTCACGCCCGACTGCCTCACACATCCGAGTTGACAAGAAACAAAGCAAACAAAAAGAAAACAAATAAAAAAATAATCAACTTGAAATTAGAGTTTCGTCACTTGAATGTGGCGTCATTTCTAATTAAGATTCTAAAGCAATTAGTCGCACGCGATACACAACACGCAACATACAGGCAAAACTTTACACGACGACATATCGTATTTGATGGGCGACTATGTACACATACTATATGTATCTAACCGGCGTTAGTTATTTTAGTATTATAAATTTTATTAGTTTGACCATAGTGTTAAAACTATACAGAAACAGAAATTAGTTGTAAGATATATATATATATATGTTTATATTTTTATGTTTTGTTATGTTTTGATTTGCTTATGAATAACGAGTAACAAGCACTTTATCTGACATTTCAGGTAAGAAAAAAACCCGGTAGTATTTTTTAAACTCATACAGAAAAAGAAATTAGTTGTAAGGGGGATAAATATATTTATATTCTTGTGGTTTGATATGCAGTAATTTGCATATCAATGAATTGGCTGCGTTGAAAAATAATCGATTGTTTGGCACCGACGAGAACATGTCGGAATTTATGAAGTTGTGCAAATTATGTCGTTCCTTTATTATTATTATTATTATTATTATTATTATTATTATTATTATTATTATTATTGTTGTTGTTGTTGTTGTTGTTGTTGTTGTATTGTTATTGTTATTGTTGTTGTTGCTGCTGCTGTTGCTGCTGTTGTTGTTGTTGTTGTTGTTGTTGTTGTTGCTGCTGTTGTTGCTGTTGCTGCTGCCGCCGCCGCCGCCGCCGCCGCCGCCGTCGCCGTCGTCGTCGGCGTCGTCGTCATCATCATCATCATCATCATCATCAGTAGTAGTAGTAGTAGTAGTAGTAGTAGTAGTAGTAGTAGTAGTAGTAGATTACATGCTATTTTTTGGCATAAAAAATGTTAAAGCGGCCGTAACGAGAGTTGAATTTTTTTCCACTTAGTGTCGGCATATCATGGGGAACTTTTAATACGCATTCAAAAGCTTTGAAAATTGTGTTATGAAGAATTTTACATACGCATTCGAAATTCGGACGTTGTGAAAATTGGTGGCACGTTATGGAGAATTGGACTACGTGAAAATTGTTTCGTGCTATGAAGAATATTAAATACACATTCGAAAGTCGGATTTTGTGAAAATTGTCATCGTGCTATGGAAAGTTTTAAAGTTGGATTTTGGGAAAAGTGTCGTCGTCGTCGTCATCGTGCTATAGAAAATTTAAAATAAACATTCGAGAGTCGGATTTTAGAAAAATGCCATCGTGGTGAAATGGAAATATTAAATAACGATTTGAAAATTATGGAAAGTATTAAATTACGATTCATGATTGCCATTTTAAATTTGCTATCGTCGTGTAAAAAAATAATTGTGATTCGATTCGAAGTTTTTATGTTTGAAAGTCAGCAAAAATGTGAAAGGCTAACTGTGTCTAGCCGTGTACAGAAGGCTAGCAGTGTTCAGCCGTGTCGAATGAGAGCTAGCTATATTTGGTTGCGTAGAATTAGGACTAACTATATCTGGCCGTGTACAGTGATAGCCATGTATGTCTAGCGGTGTAGAGTGATAGGCAGCTTTTTGGCGGTATAGTGTAATAGCCAGCTCTGTCTGGCAACCCTAGAGATGGAAATGCCTATCTGGGCACGGGTTTGTATGTGAAATGATCTTTGTATGTGAAATGATCTTTAAGGATACGACAGGACATCGTGTTCCAGAATGTATTAATGTATATACTAGTTCACTTACAAATCGTAATCAATCAATTAAAAACTACGTACCGATATGTTTTCTAACCTGAATTGTTAGATAAAGTGTTACGTTTAACAAATAATACATTAGAATTTATATAATTTATATATATATATATATATATATATATATGAAATTTATTTATACGAACATTGATGGCTACATATGTGCATACATGTTTCTGTAATCACTCGCGTTGGGGGATTACGTCTTCAGGCCAAGAATTATCGTCGAGAACTCTTGTCCTGAAGACGTAATCCCCCAACGCGGGTGATTACAGAAACATATATGCACATATGTAGCCATCAATGTTTGCATAAATAAATTTCATATACCTGCTCTGTTTACTCCTCATTGAGCACTCTTTGGTAGACACATGTCGTTTCATTGGATGTACTTCTAGAAAACTAAACTCTACTGGCTAAATATATATATATATATATATATATATATATATATATATATATATATATATATAGCATAAGCCTGACGAATCCTATAAGTGGATGAAACGCAGAATATTCAGTGTAGCTTAATCGCCATATATATTTTATAAATTACTAACTAGCTCTACCTACGTATTGAGCACTTTTGAAGTAAATACTTAAAGTTTACGCATAAATCTATACTTTCGTATATTAAATTTATGTGAGTAAATGAAGTAGTTATATATATATATATATATATATATATATATATATATATATATATATATATATATATATATATATATATATATATAAGAATAACAGTATAGTTACATTACTTTCGTTTTATCAGATAACGTACCTAACGAAAAAATAAAAATGCATCGAAATTGTAATAGACTGGAGGAGCTGTTTTGCATGAAAAATCAATATTTGGATCTTTGAATGTAACAATACTTTTATTCTTGTATATATGCTCTGTTGTTATTTTTAACAAACATTGAGCTTCTAAACAAAAGGGATCGGTATACACAAAGAGTGAAATATAACTGAAAAAAAAAATCATTTTACAAAAAAAAAAAAAACATAGTAGTAGCTTTCTTCAATCTTGACAAACTATAAATACACACTGTAAGGATGCCTGCGTGTGGAAATTTTGATGTCAAGTATTGCGCAATCTCTAACCACATCTCTCTTGTAAAATACCAGTGGCAAGTGGAGATTCAGAACGACTGGGAACAATATCGAAATAAGCAGAGAGAACATACAACGCCTAGAATTCCTAAATGGTCACCCATCTGGTACTAGCTAGGCTCAACGTTGCTTAACTTCTTACGAGAACCGGTGTGCCAACGTGATTACGCAGTATAAAAAAAAGACACACACACACACACACACACACACACATATATATATATATATATATTTATATATACTCTTATTGATATAGTTATTCGCAAACACGTGTTCATTGCCTTTAGGACTCATCAGTGTGGCTCTACATAGCGGGACTTACAATCCGGACGCAATGGCTTACGACAATCTCTCTACTGATTGAACTAACGAAACTGATAGTATTACGTGGGAGAATATACAATTATTCATTGACACACACGCACACACACGCACGCACACATACATACACACACATATACATATGCGTGTGTGTGATTGTGTTTGTGCGTATGTAATACTATACATACAGCTACTGTGTTAAATGCTAGACACACCAGATAATAACATAATTGAGCAATCTCTAGAGAGAAATTTTACATTATTTAGACATGAGACGCAACATATCAGTACAAAATAGAATCCCCTTCACAATGCTCATAAATAATGCAGAAAACCTGAACCGTCGAACGCGATGGAAAATAGTATTAATGGACAGTCACATAGAAATAACCAGCAATTCGACTTTAAAACGAGCAAGTAACCCTTTTCAAAATTAAAGACTGTCACAAATTTGAAACTGATACATTTCTTTAAAAATCAATTTCAAAGGCACCAGAAACCAACTCCAGAGAAATCTAGCCACGGACAGACGAAAGTTGAAATCCTCTACTTTCGCTTTCGTCGTATCAGAAAACGTTCTATAACGAAAAAGTTTTGGGCATTGATTCTTATTGTGATCTGTTATCCTCATCTTGATATTTGTTGTTTCACAACGTTTCGGTCAACTCATTCTCTTCTTCAGGTGATTAATCGCGACGGGATAGGAATGCTGAGTCTCGTAAATTATCCCCAGTAATTACTGCCCTCCACAGTTGTTTCACCACGTTTTGACCAAGTAATCCTCTGGCCTGCTATCTTCATCGTTATCTTCACACAATTCTCACCTGGAACTGTAGAGACTCAACGCCTCTATCCATTGCGCCAGGAACCCCGAAGCATGGTGAAACAACAACAAGGTGAGCATACCAGTCTGCAAAAAGAATCAATGCCCAAATAATGAAGCCTTATCTCAAAGGATTCCAAAAGTTAAAAAAAATAAAATAATAAAATTAATACTGATACGAAAGACTTTGCTTTAATAGAAAAGTTTGAGTGACACCTAGGAGTCAAAGGCTACTCCAGAACGGAAGTCGCCAAAACTAAATGGCTGTCTCGGATGGAGATTCCTTCCCTCTTTCTTGCGAGGCGTCAAGCAGGAGAGACTTGTCCGTGGCGCACAATGTAGCTAGGTATAGCTAGATAATCTATATTTATCTATCTACCTATCTATTTATCTATCTATCTATCTTTTTTCTCTTTCTCTTTGTCACACACGATCACGCATATAACCTGCCTATTATTCTTATTGTAATAAACCTTTTTTTTTTCAATTAATATTAGTGTACAAGACATTCTTCTCAACAGACCTGAGTTATCGAATGAGTATAATGGTTTACAGCATGCAATAGGTTTTGTCAACACACGATGCATAACCTGGGTTTCCAACAGGTGTATAATATTATATACACGCATCAGAAAGTGAATAGCAACTCTGTTATCAACAGTGAAGCCAATGTCAATGATAAAGCCAAAGTTCTAACAAATAGCTATATATAAAGCTTTTATCATTCTTAAGGCCAACATATAATAGACGTAAGGGAGAAACGAAATACACAGATCCAATTCCATGGCATAAATCCTAGGAAACAATATTCAGTCTGTAGTAAAATGAGGCCGTAAATTGATGATAGCATTTATTGCTTAGACTAAGTTCCTTTCATTTAATAACTACAAAAAAAAATTTCTAAACCGCCGATTGCCATGACAAATAACACCCACCGTGAAAGTTCATCCTACAAACTCCTTGACTTAATATTCACAGAAAACATGAATTGGAATAAAACATTGAGGACATTGCCAAGGCTGCTGTAATAAAGATGGGCTCCCTCTACCGTGCTAGAAAATTGCTCACACCAGAGAGTTTTCATACCTTTACAAAGTCACAATTCATCCATGCACAGAGTATCGCTGCCATATCTGGGTTTGTGCATGTACCACTTGTTTTTTACGCTTAGTCAGGGTCAAAAACAGAGTCTTATATACATCCCGAACTATTGACAAAGGTTCGACCTTTATCCCATCGGCACAATATTGCATTATTTCGTCTCCGCAATGTTGCATCTTTCTACCTGATTTAAAGGAATGTGACCTGATGAAATCATAGTAAATGTGCACCTCAATGTACATACACCCGATTAACCCGATAAGCAGCAAAATCTCGCCTCTTCATTGTTGAAGTCCTTAGATGCGAGAAAACGTTATACTCTAATAGTTTTTTCCCCTAGGATTGCTAGACATTTGTATTCACTCTCTATTTCCTGTTTCCCTGACCGTGCTAATCTGACGAAGTTTAAATGTAATGCGAAAAGACTTCTCGCTGCTCTTCTTCCAACAGACACGATCCCCCAAAATAACCGCTTACTTGCAAGTGACAATATGCATTGCTTGAGGGTGAAAAGGAGTTTTAAAAAATAATGGTAAATTTTAACAAAAGTAGAATACAGCTGGTTGTGCCTCACGGCACACAATCGTCCGACAATTTTGCTAAAAGCTCATATTGCACATAGTTTAAAAGTTCCCGTGGTGCCGCCACGTGGTCAAAAGTCTTTTTCGTACAGACAAGAATATGAGAAGGTCAAAGGACGCCAAATCAAGAAGCTCACAAAGCTCAAAGACCAGAGGAATGTAACATCAAAACACCGCTCACCTGTGAAAGCGGTCATCAACCTCAGCAGCCGCCAACTGAGTCACTCAGAGGAAGCAGTACTAAATAAAGGTCTCAACTTCGCAACAACAACCAAACGCGTTCCATTCTTAGATATCGTAACACACATGGAAGATATAGCCTTGAGAATCCCATCAACCCAAGGTGATGAAATAAGATGGAAAGTGAGACAAGTACTCGAGAAAGCCAAGCCTCCTAAATCAAACATCTCTCGGGAAGATAGGCTGGCTATAAGAAATTTACAGGGTGACAGCAGTATAATAATTCTGCCAGCAGACAAAGGCAATGCTACTGTGGTGATGGACATGTCGGAATACTCTGAAAAAATGGCAGGCCTAATCGCAGATGGTATCTACGGTAAAATAAAGAAGGACCCAACTTTGAAAACCGAAAGAAAGCTGTTACAAATCCTTACGATAAACAAGGAACACATCGCTCCGATGAGATATAGACAGCTGGTCCAGCATTACAGTAAGCTACCACATATGTACGGTCTCCCCAAGATACACAAAGACGGTATTCCACTCAGACACATAGTGAGCTGCCGAGGCTCAGCATGCCACCCACTGAGCAGGTACCTTGTGGATATAATAAACCCATTAGCAGGCAAGTCAGCAACACATGTAAAGAATTCTTCCCACTTCACGGAAGTGATCAAGGGAGCACCTATCAGTACAAACCAAATGGTAAGCCTAGATGTGGTTAGCCTGTTCACTAAAGTCCCAACTAGTGAGGCACTAGCAGTAATTCAAGACAAACTAGCTGCGGACCTCTCCATAGAAGAGCGCACATGTGTACCATTGCCAAACTTAATGGAAATGCTGACATTCTGCATAGAAACAACCTACTTCAGAATGGGTACTGACCTATATCGACAAGAGGAGGGACTAGCTATGGGCTCGCCATTATCACCAGTGATGGCGAACATATACATGGAATACTTCGAAGACATGGCCTTAGGTTCAGCTCCCTTAAAGCCCACCATGTGGCTAAGATACGTTGATGACACCTTCATACTCTGGCCCCATCAGGAAGACATCCAGGCTCTCCTAGACCATGTGAACTCAATAAGACCATCGATACAGTTCACAATGGAGAAAGAAAAAGATAACCAACTGGCCTTCTTTGATATACTCATATCACGCACAGAGCATGGGTTTAAGACATCCGTATATCGCAAGCCTACCTTCACCGGACAATGCCTAAACTTCAACTCCCATCACCCATACAGTATCAAACATGGAATCGCACGCTGCTTACAACATCGAGCAGAGACAATAAGTAGCGACACCATTACATACCACCAAGAAATGGTCAGGTTGAAGAATACCCTCCGTCGTAACAACTACCCCGATAGCATACTATCCACCAGACGGGTTAATAGTAGAAGAGAGGAGAATGAAACCCAAAAACCTCCAACGGTCTGCCTACCATACATACGAGGCATCTCCGAAAAGATTCAGAGAATATGTGCCCCTACAACATCAGGACGGTATTCAAAAGCAAGTCAACACTCAGACGACACCTGGTACGAGTGAAGCCCCGCATGGATGAGAACATGACCAAAAACTGCATATACTCCATCCCATGCAGTTGCAGAAAGGTTTACAAGGGTGAAACATGCCGCCCCCTCAAAGTAAGGGTGGAAGAACACCGAAAAGCGGTAACTAAAGGGGAGACGGAAAAATCGGGTATAGCCAACCATGTCTGGATGGAGAGGGGGGATCATCGCCTCCTATGGGATGAAGTAAAAATAATAAACAGAGAGACCCACTTGGAAAGTGAGAAAACTTATAGAAACAGCTCACATGCTCGGACATAACAACCTACTGAGCAAACCAAGCATAGAGCTGAATGCAATTTGGACACCTCTGATAGAGAGAGAAAACCTTAAATAACAACATAGGTTTAACATTAACAAAAACCAACTAAGAATTGTCCTAGACGTTGTATCAAAGTTTACAGTTACCCAAAGGTGCTGAGTTCAATCCTGAACGAAGGCAGTGAAAAAGTAACATTGAAAAACAGAGAATCAGCAACTATGTCCCAAAGCCTAGCTGGAGTCCGAACACGGTACCCCCGTAATAATAATAAAGGGTTGGGTTCGAGACTCCTAACAAACCGTTCACCTGACGAAGGCCGGAGGGCAAAACGGCCGAAACGTTGTGACAATAACAACCAAGATGAGGAAGTCAGTCCGACAATCTCAATCAATGAAAACAACTCATCTCAAAAATACAGACAATTACTAGATAGTTGGAGGTTAATAAAATCAAGGACGTTCATAGATTAGAAGTTAAAATGGAAAAATGCTTAACTATAAAAACAATCCTAGAATGTAAATAGACACTTTTAACCATAGTAATTGTCTTCAAGAAAAAAAAGACAAACGTTTCTATGTAACTTACTTCCCATAAGTAATTTTATTTCTATTGCCACTATCTTTATAAATTTTAGGTACGTTGATATTTTTATACATGTTTTTGTGTGTGTACAAGGTTCACTCCTAAACTAATTCCACGGTCTTCATTGATTTTGGAACAGAGATTCTATGCGAAAAAGACCAAATGGGAGCTTTATTAAGTTTAATTTAGTTTTCTGCAAAGAGATAAAATGAGGAAGCTGTCAGTGAAAATTCTGATACATCCGATTTTCTTTTTATAATTTTAACAATGAGAATGAGAAATAAATTTTTAAATATTTCAAATTTTTCAGATTTTCTGAGGTATGTAAAACTCTTTTAGGAGGTATAATATTGGTACAAGCCCCTATTTAAAGATTCAGTTCAGATTGATATTGAATTGAATCCAAATCGTTCGGCACCAAAAACCCTTTATTCAGGTGAGGAAAGAAAGAGAAATGGGGAGCCAACTAACCGGTTTCGACCCTCGCTTCTCAAAGCTGTATCGAGGGAATTTTTAAAACAAAGAATGAAAAAGCGATTAAAATTGCGTTTTATTCAATTTACGGGGAGAAAAAAATGGGAAAACGATTAAAATAAAACAAAGTTATGGTCGAATACCCTAGTGATTAATCACGTTCAAACCCAGGAGGCATTCCCTTTGCTTTGTTTTCTAAGTCTAACGTGAATAGTCTCCAAGATCTTAAGGTGATATAGTGAATGAGCACGGCTCAGAATAGAAAAAGAGCTCGTGCTAAAGTTCGTTGCACAAGACGAGTTTTTAAGTAAATGATCAGTAATTGAGGACCCGTATGTGTTAGTAACAACGTCTGTTGTCCGGTAGATTCCATTCCTAACTTTACTGGGTACATGGTTGTTGGATTCTTCCATCTAATCTTAATGTTGTTCGACCCAAGTAGTTGGCACCGCAACCACATTCAAAATTGTAAATAACGTTACTATTATGGTGGGAGGGGGTAGAACGTCTTTTCGAGAAGATGGTAATAAAGTTGTTGTAGAGAACACAATACGCACATTGGCAGCAAAATAACATCCATGAACTGCTGAACTTATTTGTTTGGCAAATTTCTCACTTACTGTACCCAACTAAGGCAAACGAAGATAAATTGGACATTTGGCTACTATATTCTCTTTAATTCGAGAGAATTCAGCCAATTTCCTTTGAATAACTGACCTAATCACATCTAGTGGGTACCCGTTTTTGGATAAAGTATCCGTAATTGTTTCCAATTCTAATTTTAAATTGGAACAAATCATAAGGGCACGATGTGTTAGGGTTCAAATTATATTTATCTTACGTTTTTTAGGGCAAAATGAATGTACAATACTGTAAATGTTGGTTTACGGTAAATAGATGTATGGTAACTAGATGGCATTTTTGTTACCAATACATCAAGGAAAGCTATGGATAAATTGAACTCTCTCTCACAGGTGTACTTTAACGCGGGTTGCATTCCATTGAGTAAGGAGAAAAAGGTGTTTGCTTCCGTTTGGTTATTAAATAAACAGAATGTGTCGTCAACATATCGGAAGTACACTAATAGTTTTATGGGTCCAGATAGTAAGCGCTCTTCATAGAACCCCACAAACATATTCGCCATGGTCGGTCCAAGTACTGAGCCCATGGCCACACCATCTTTTTGCTGATACATAATATTGTTGAAATTAAATTTCACAGATGTCGTGGCAAATTTCATAAGTTTAATAAAGATGTTTTCAGGAATAGGAGGAGGTGATATCCGGCCACGGTATAAAAAATCTGCAGACAATCTTAGACATTTTAATAAAGTCAGAAAAATAAAATGAATATTTAAGGCAATATTTACTATAATGTTGTAAAACAGGTTGTAAAATGTCAAAGATCCATTTTGAGACCTTTTGTTGCGATGACCCTACCATATATATATATATATATATATATATATATATATATATATATATATATATATATATACTAGCAAAAGTACCCGTCGTTGACTGGGTTCAAAAACAGCCTACAGAAAATGGACTCTGATTCATGAAAGTATGATAGATTATGAAAAGGAAGGGTTGTAAATTTGGGTTGAATTTGGGGGTATCAAAACCAAAGCAAAATATGATGAAAGTACAAATAAAATAGATAAACCCCATAATTTATTATACCATACCTGTTCACACTAAAACACTTATCACAATATTCTGTAGATATATATTAAAAAAACATTGTTAAACTTTTTGAAATATTTACATTTTATGGAGGTCAGGCGCGAACGAACACCCCATGATTTTCTTATACCATATTTCTTCAAACATAAACATTATTATCAACGTATACTTACGCAGATAGATATGAAAAGTCTTTATTAAAGTTTGTGCCTATTTCCATTCTATAGAGGCCAGGCACAAACGCAGACCACACAATTTTATTATACCACCCCTATTTAAGTTAAAACATACTTATCAAAGTATTATTATGTACATCTGTATCAAAAACACTTGTAAACGTTTTCTTTTTTTAATTTTAAAATTTTTTATATCCATACGTTGTGGACCAGGCGCGAATGCAGTCCCAACAATTTTAAGAAACCACTGTTCTGCCAGATCTAGCATACCCCTTCCTGTGTCTCGATACATCTTCTATCATTATATGTAATCCGATTTTTAAAATATTCAACCATATAGGAGCCTATTCGTTACCAGACACAGACACAGACATTCAGCTGTATATATATATATATATATATATATATATATATATATATATATATATATATATATATATATATACTAGCTGTACCCGGCCACGCGTTGCTATGGCTCGGTTTCTTAAAATGGAACACATTTCTCAGGAAAAAATGCATTTTGTTCGTTTATTTGCTTTTATTATTTTTTGCAATTTTTTTAACAGATGTTCAGAAAATAAACAGAAAAATACTTCCATCATTAATTATGCAAAAAAATAAATAAAATGTTTATTTAGTGTTTCAACATTATGCTTATAAATTAAGAAAAAACTTGCTGAATATGCGCTGTTTTACGGTTGTTGTAAAAATGGAATGGAAACTTAAATTTCGCTCCGTTTTAATCTTTCTTAATTTTTTAATTGTGCCTCCCCAAACGAATATAATCAAAACAGTAACATTCAACAATTGTACTTTATGTATATAAAACACAAAATATAAAAAAAAGTTAATAACAAAAGAGAAATAATTCCATTTTTAAACGAAAAATTCAGTTTGGTATATCTTTTCGTTATTTTTACATAAGTCCAGCTTACCATTCACATTGGAAATGTCGACATTTATAGGTTATCAGGTCCGTTTACAACGAATAAACACTCCGATCTACCCATGTTAAGAACGGCTTTCGGAATAGACACCCCTAACCTTGTCAGTATACCCGAAAAGCTATAAAAGTTGACGTATCGAATGCGAACGATGAGTTGGACGTAATGTAAAAATGTACCGAATTTAAAAGGGAACTAAATTCAAATTTCTGTTCCATTTTTACAACAACCGTAAAGCAGAGCATTCTATGCAAATTTTACCTAACTTACTGTATTAATGCTATTTTTTTAAACAAAAAATAAATATTTAGGTTTGGCTATAAATTCCTAAACTCATTTCACCCTAAATCATTTAGGTGACTGAAATAGGAATCTAATTGAATCTTTAATTTTCTAAATAGTATGCGAGAAATTCATTTTTCTTCGAGTTATATCGAATTCATTAATACGGACTTTAGGGGCTTTTTTCGTAATGTTCCTGTAAAAATTATTTTTTATTGTTACAAATTACGATGCTTTATTTAAATAAAAAAAGCAAAAATAAATTCTTGCGTTTTTTATTTACTACTGAAAACCATAACTTTAGTAAAGGTAATTTTGTTTAAACGAAATAAAACATTTTTACTAAGAGTTAAGTAAAAATAATTAGTTCATTATATTTTGCGATCATTATTTGATAAATACTGACATTTTCATTAAAATTGGTTAATTTCCTGATTTTTGGTGATTTTTTAAATAAAGGGAGGGGTCAAAATGTTTATACACTTTGAGCGTCGGCATTCATTTTATCTATACCTACCATTTTTCGATGAATATTTGATAGAAAAGCGACCACGTGTGGTTAATCTAAATTAAATTTCAATCACATGGTTACATTATCAATAATCATGTGATTAAACCCATTGAAAATTTACCGATATTGTAAGCACATTCTGTTTACATTAAGCCTGTAGTGGGGAGACCAAAATATCCTTTTAGTGATGCTGTGTTGGCAACTGAGATTTAAAAAAACCCGCGAGATCAAGAGAAAGAAATTCCAGAAAATCGCTAGATTTTTAACTTTTATCGTCTGAAATTTTCAAATAAGATAGCGATACAAAATAGTTTTAAAACTAACAAAAACAATAGAAAATAAACAAATAAATAAATTAAATAAACATGAATATACATAAACGACCACACATATATGTATATATATGTATATATATGTGCATATATGTATGTACACATATGTATATTTATATATAAACTAACAAAAAAAAAGGAAATGTCTGCCTTAAACCACTAACCTAGTTTTAAAACAGATCCTTTGTTCGATAAAATGCATGCCCACTGGCTGATAGGAAGGGGCGCGGTGGATACTGAAAGCTGATGGGCTAACTAAATCCTCAATAGAAGAGGACCATATAAAAACGATAAACAACCACAGAATTCGCGCATAAGCCTGAGGAATGCTAGAGTGGATGAAACGCCGAATATTCAGTGTAACTTAATCGCCATATATATTTTATAAATTACTATATATATATATATATATATATATATATATATATATATATATATATATATATATACTCTTTACTCCACTAATGATGTCAAGTGAGTGACGTCAAATTCGGCCGTTATGGATTCCGATTAGTTACTTGGTACTCGGCGGTCACTCTGCCGAATGCCCTAGGTGTTGAATGCTCTGCATCACTGGAGAGCAAAGGTTATTTCAAGACAAAAGAGGAAAGAATAACAAGTCGATCACTGGTCTTTTTGGATAAAGTAACAATAATTATTTATTGAAAGACTTCACAAGTCTGTGACTTAAGATGATAATGCTCGTGTCTGGCGCTAATATTACTGATTTTAAAGTTTAGAGATTTAACCGTAAGTAGAGGGTCGGTCTCTTAGCGTGGATTCCGTGGACAAGCAGAGCAGAGTTTGGTTGATTTTCGAGTTTATCGATTTCACCCCTAAATCGAGGGCAGTCACTTAATGGCGTGGCTTCAGTAAGTGAAGAGAGCATTATCTAGAAATTCACTTATGCCTCGACCTATATTGGGAATTGGCTAGAGATGACTTCGCCTCCTAGCAATAGAATTTATTCATAATTCTCAAATAGAGTTTATCGTTTTAATTTCTTGCCACATTTGCTGGTTCTAATATGCGAGGATCCGCCTTTCTAACGCTGGAATGGTCAACGGATTTACATCTCGCCTTTCTTTTTGTTCTTCATCTATTTTTCATCCCTCCCTGTTACCATGGCAGGGATAATCTTCCTCCCCTTTAGTCGGTCCCCGAAACAGCAAATGCGTTTTCTAAATGTGAGTCAATCACAATTCTTCTTTGTTTAATTCGTTATCAAAATTTCAATCACGGGGAAGGGTCTTTTATCAGGTGATTCAATTATCAACACCGTCTTATCCATAGTAGAATGTGGTTATCTTTTCAGTTTTATCACTTGATACTTTTCAGAAGGTCGGTTTCCACGTCAGCCATGTTTCTTGTTTTATCCTATATTATTCGTTACCTTTGTTCCGAGATCGGTCAAGATTCTTGTTCTGGTCATAATAAGAATAAAATAAAATAAAATAAAAGGTGAAATGTCTCGCCCCAATATCAGACCTCCGCTTTCTCTTCATTATCAGATTAATACTTCTTTAAAAAAAAATAAACAAAAAATCAATATATTTTGTAAATCGTTTTTTTTTTTTTTTTTATGGTGTTGTTTTGATCCCCACAAACACGGTTCGACGAACTTCTTTCTTTCTATTTCTTTTTCCGCCTTTTATTTTTCTTTTCCACCATCTGAATCCTGACGTCTATAGATCATATGAACCTTTTTAATCTTTTTTTTTACATGGGGGTCACCACTTATCAAGGCCCAGAAGCCACTCGGGGATAAGGGTCATTGTGTGTATACTAATCAGTGGGATAGTATCGTAGTAATAGTTAATACTGGGGATTTGCTAAGGTGTCATTACTTAAGGGGGCGGTTCATCAAAAATTTGTTTGTGTTGGACTTGAAGACATCCAAATTGAATTCGGGGTGGGGAACAGGCAAGCGGCAGAGAGTTCCACAGCCGTGCAGTTCTAAGAAAGACGTTTTGCTCATGGAATCTAGGTTTTGATTTAGGCACGGATAAATAGTGGGAAAAACTATTGACAGTGGTTTCAGCTAGTCGGGTGTTTTCTACTCTTCTCCCCTCATAATGACCCCGCTAATTAATTCCCTAATAGTAGCCCCCTGCTTCAAAGTGGCACTGTGCCTTGTTTGGGGTGATAATTGAATAAAAAAAAATTAAAAAATAAGATTGGCGGGGGGACAGAGAATGGAGCTCAGACGAGCACTTGCCATGGAAATAACGATAAAACAGAGACAGGCTCGCAACGTCTCTTTTGTGGGAGAGAGGTTGCAGGGAAGAAAAAAGGTCAACCCCCACCAAGCCACGAAGTCTATTTTGTACTCTGTCAAGGCAGGATAGGCTGTTTTTAGCAGCTCCTGCCTAGATGTGGCAGCAGTACTCCATCCTTGGACGTACTTGGCTTTTATACAGATAGAGAATTGCATCATTAGTGAGATATCTTCTGAAGCGGTTGAACAATCCCACCATTTTCCCAGCGACCTTGGCCACAGACTTGATGTATGTGTTCCATTTCAGATCAGGAATAAAGGTCCAACCCAGAAGCTTGTCAAAACATGGGGCCTCCCCTAGACGAGAGCCATTCATTTCAATCGATGCCAGATGGGGATCAGAGCGTTGATGATGTAATGATAGGAGCTTGGTCTTAGATGCATTAAAGGTAACCAACCACTTCTTCCTCCACTGAACCACGCGTTCAAGATCTGAGGAGAGAGAATCAGAGAGAATTTTGCCATTTACGGCCTTTGATGTGTTGTCATAGATAGTCGTGTCATCAGCATAGATGTCAACGAATGATTTTAGTATGTGTTTTGGGAGATCATTGATGTAGATCAAGAAGAGAGTTGGGCCCAGGATGAGCCCCTGAGGGACTCCAGCATTAATACTGTAGGCCTCTGATTTCTGCCCATCAACCACTACTCTTATGAGCCTATCAAAGAGAAATGATTTAATGATAGAGAGAACATTTCCGGTTATACCGTAGCTGAACATCTTGTGAAGTAGGCCTTTATGCCATACCTTATCGAAGGCCTTTGATGTCAAGAGCAATTGCCCAAGAAATTAACCTTTGTCGAGAGATTCGCTAATTCTATGTGATATAACTGTTAGCACGTCAGCTGTAGATCTAGCAGAACAGAAGCCATATTGCATGTCACTAAGAAGGTTATTTCTGCTGAGGTGGTTGACTATTTCTCTATTTAATATGGATTCCAGCAACTTACTCATGACACACAGGAGACTTATTGGTCTGTACTGAGCGGGAGATGGCTTATCACCTGAGTTCTTAAATACAGGGCATACTGATGAGGTTTTCCAGGGTGTTGGAAAGCACTTCTCCTTAAGGCAACGTTTAAACAGTTTTGTAAGTATGGAAGTAGGCAAAATATGGATTCGAGCAACTTACTCATGACATTCAGGAGACTTATTGGTCTGTATTGAGAGGGAGATGACTTATCACCTGAATTCTGCCAACATTGTCACACACACACACACACACACACGCACACACAAACACACACACACACACACACACACACATATATATATATATATATATATATATATATTTTTTATCTGTGCGTATGACTTATTTCCCTATGGTGTCTGAAATGACCGTGCCGATTTTTTTTTTATTTCACATAAGTGTACTTTATGTGTCCGGTGGTGATCTTAGGTAGGTTTTGTATCGGAATGCTTCCAATGAATATCGATAATCGAACAGGTTCGATTAAAGAAGCAACAGTCGGATTTTGACCAAAATTAACACTCTCATATAGACTAACATCATAAATGCATTTAAAAAGATTTTCCTCAGACAAGCAGAAAGGCTTGGCGTATAAAATCAACAGTAGGTTCTTTAATAAAACTGGGGCGCCTTTGAAATGAATGTTTCTGTTTAGGACATAATTAAACAATTATACTTGACTTTTACATTTTAAATTTCACTTCAAGCCATCATATAAAATAATTTTAAAAAAGGAACTGTAAGTTCTCTACAGTGCAATGTAAACGACAATAGAACGTAAGCGGGAAGACATTTCAATGCACTGCGACGTGTCCTCGACGAGCAGGCATTCAATCGATTTGATTGAAAAGACGATAATTCCAAAGATTTAGTTGGCAATAAAAGTCTTAGAAGTGTGGAACATTCATTGATCCCCATTCAAGCACATGCAACGTTGGGTTTTTCTGCTAGTATATATATATATATATATATATATATATATATATATATATATATATATATATATATATAATACATAATTTTCTTGAAATTCAAAGACTTAGTTTTTTTCTCCTATATAATCCTTGTTTATTTCATCTTGGATCTCTTCATTACAGCCGTTTTATTAATGCGACGAGAATTCTATGATTTTATGTTTTCATAGAAATTTTCCTCGCATCAACTCGTTAGATATGATTTCCATCTGATGTTATCAATAAAAAGTACATGACAAACCTGGTATGTTCGTTTGGGAAAAGAAATTCCACTCCCACGTTGTTATAGGTTGCCCATCTTGGGTACCGTACAAACCAATATATATATATATATATATATATATATATATATATATATATATATATATATATATATATATATATATATATATATATATTAGTGTTCGGGCGATTAATTGGAATCGAGAATCGAAAAATCAAACATTTTCTTGTAGTAATGATAAAATAATAAATATTTATTGATTTTAAACTACTAGTGAAACGGAAATCGATAGATTATCCCTCACATGCATAGTTTTATTTTTAAGGAAAATATATGTACATTTTACATGTATTTTTACGGCAATCGGGGGGAAATAACAACTTTATAGTACAAACATTTAGAGATTTGTAAAAAAAAAATATCGGAATCGGAAATTGTATTGGAATCAGAAAATATTGGAATCGTCTCATCACTAGTATATATATATGTGTGTGTGTGTGTGTGTGTGTGTGTGTGTGTGTGTGTGTGTGTGTGTGTGTGTGTGTGTGTGTGTGTGTGTGTGCTATGTTTATTGATGAAATAGGTAAAATGCACCTGCAATAATTTTCAAATAATTAGTAGCCTTTTCTCTTGTATCTTCGTGTCGATCTGAAATTCCTAAGACATCACTGTTGTTTAGAATCTGTCGATCAGTTTCACTAACACATACACATATACCAACACAAGCACACTCGCACACACACGCACAGACACACGCACACATATTGAGTCATGGCGAGACAATGGCAATTACGTTAAAAGAGAACGACGCGCAGTCTGTATCGATTTAAGCTCAGCAACAGCGATCATCTTCATGCGTTCCATCGATTTGTTCATAATTCACTTGTGAGTGCATCAACCTTAATCTCATAATGTTATGTCTATTGAAATGAGTTGATCTGTCTGTTTGTGAAGTACTAGTTCTGATCTACCTTTTTTACTATAAAAACATCTCGCTACATTAATAGCTACCGACATATCCATCACAGTTTATATTATCCATATCACACACACACACACACACACACATATCTCTCTCTCTCTCTCTCTCTCTCTCTCTCTCTCTCTCTCTCTCTCTCTCTCTCTCTATACATATATATATATATATATATATATATATATATATAACAAAAGTCTATATTCCAAATTTTAAGATGTTGACTATCTTACCGTTTTTTTTTTGTTTGTTTTTTTTTTTTTAAGTATGCACAATTTTTTGACAGCGCCTGTTTGTATTGAGTTTCATAAATTAAAGAACTGGTATAAAAAAAAAACGGTTAAATATAATTAAATAAACGTAATTTCCTATAAACATATATGTGTGGACAGCATAATCACGTTGACAGACCGGTTTTCGGCAGATCACCGAAGTTAAGCAACAATGAGCCTGGCCAATATCAGATAAGGTGATCATCTGGAAAGGTTAGGCGCTGTATGTATTGCGCCGATATGTAGAAATTTCCAGGTTGGTATCTGGAGTGCGTTTAATTCACTGGCAGATATGCACCTCCGGCCTCTATATGCCTCTCGGATAAGGAAAAACTCTGATGTAAACACTGAGGTCTACTGTTTACACTGTTCTGTAGTAGGCATCGCACCGAAAAAAATTAGCAGTTGTACCAAAAAGTGTGGTTTGTTCTGCGCAAAGCCTTCACCACTAAGAACAAATTATCTCAGTAGATTTCCGAGCAACTTAGTTGTTGTGGCGAAGCTTATACGTCGAAATTAGCGGGAGGGTCCATTATTACATGTGAAGACGATTATGGAGTTCCAAAGTGTCACTTCCTGGCCAAACGTAACCCGATAAAGACTCCAAGGTGTGTTCACTGGTACGTAAGTGTAATTCTAGGTGGTTCCGATATCGGAACACTCAAGAAAGTTCAGTAGCGTGGCATTGATCGCCTATACGGTTACGGGGTTTGATGCACGATTCCAGTTATTCTCCTCTTCACAAGTGGTTCGCAAGTAAAAGAACAAAAATAAAGATATAAAGAAAACAGGAAGAAAAAATAAAGGAAACAAATTCTAAGTCTCCGGGGAAATAGCTGTATCCAGCATTGGGGTAGGTTCCCCCTTTTCTGCTTGCTGTCTCCTGAAAGAAATTAACTCAAGTGGACTGTTTCGTTTGGTAGTTAAGCTACAAATCCCGTAGACAATGAATAAAAGAAAACTCAAGTCGTCAGTTCTTGTTTTTATGACGGTTAATTATTAAATAAAACCCCTGACTACAATGTTTTGCTATTATACAGTGGCATTTAAATGAAAAAAAAAAGATATGCAGTTTTTAAACAACACAAATATTTAGAGTCGCGTGTAACAGTTCGTTCAGAAAAGAAAAAATCTATCTGCGATATACGATTGTTTCTTTTTTTTTTCTCTCCTTCTTGTGATATTTCCGCCTCCTGTGGTCAGTGAGAGTAGAAGATAGCGAGCGGCGTGGGTGAAGGAGCTAGTTCAAACTCTGTCTACACCGCAATTTAACTCAACTCAGCTCGGCTCAATTGCGAAAATTCGCTCTCACATGCTTCTTATAGTTAGGGAACAGGGAAGAGATGACGAGATCTGAAGTCCAATTGGGCAAATCAGCTTCTGCATTATCAAAATTCAATCCACCCGGATTGAATAATTTGGTAAAATCACCTGCGTATATTAATCAAGTAACTTCACGTTGAGCAAGCCTTGGAGATTAACTCTCGTGTCCATACCGTTTCCCAAGTTTAGACAAAATACATTTAATACTATTCTCCCTAAATCAATGGTTTCCCTCTACAAAACAATATTATTATTATCGTTCTGCTGAAGTTATTTTTTCTTATTTTGGTTTGAGCCATCGACCAAACAAATGGAGTCAGCAAGGCAATCAGGAATTACCCAGGATCGTTCACATAAGCTCTAACTCAGCTCTATTTTAACCGTTATTGATGTAAAATAAGGCCACCGTAGGTGGTTGGATCACATCATCATATGTATGTATGATATATATATATATATATATATATATATATATATATATATATATATATATATAATAGAGGGAGAGAGACTGTCCTCCAGTTTCTAAGGTATTTCTGAACATAGCTTTGCAAGAACCAATTCACATAAATATACTTTCAACTTCAAGTAAACCCTGACCAAATATTCAAAATAAAAATAATTCGGAGCGAACATTAGATTTTTTCAGTGTAGCTTTCTCACATTGGGTTATACAACGAATAGTGTAGCTTTTACAAGAAATGTTGCCTCTAGTTACAACACTAAGCTGGATAATCTAACAGACAAAACTATTTTTGATTTGGAATCCTGTAGAACCAAGAAAGCACAAGAAAGACATATTATACCATCTCTATCCGTCCATCTACCACTAGCCTTGAGAACATGGAGGGGCATAGGCCAGCTATAACTTTGTAGATGCTTTTGCAGCGAGGAGTTCTTTTTTTTTCGAGGTGAAGGTGCTGGCCCCACGCCCAACCTTCCGAGAAGGTACATACAGCGCCTAGCCTTCCCAAATGGTCACCCATCTGGTGCTGGCCAGGCTCAACGTTGCTTAACTTCGATGATCTGGCGAGAATCGGTGTGTCATCGTGATTATGCCGTACACCTTGTAATCTTGGGGAAGAGGGAATTAATGTCCTTCACTACTTTACTAACTTCACGTTAAAGATAAAGGATAACTGTAATAGTATAGTCGATATATATATATATATATATATATATATATATATATAAACAAAACATATTTATATATATATATAACATACATATTTATATAATCGACTATACTATTACAGTTATTCTTTATCTTTTAAACGTTATATATATATATATATATATATATATATATATATATATATATGACTACTTCGTTTAGTCACATAAAATTAATATACGAAAATATAAATTTATGCGTAAACTTTAAGTATTTACTTCAACAGTGCTCAATACGTATGTAGAGCTAGGTAGTAAGTTATAAAATATGTATGGAGATTAAGCTACACAGGGTAGCCAAGCAGCAAAATTCTGGCATAAGACTGAGGAATCCTAGACTGAATGAAATTCTGTGTAGTTTAATCGCCATATATATTTTATAACTTACTATATATATATATATATATATATATATATATATATATATATATACATCTATTAAACTGTAGAAGAGAAATAGCAAACAACTGTGTTCACAAGTTAAAATTTATTCTAGGATAGCGATACAAAATAGTTTTAAAACTAACAAAAACAATAGAAAATAAACAAATAAATACATTAAATAAGCATGAATATACATAAACGATCACACATATATGTATGTATATATATATGTGTGTGTGTGTATATGTGTGTGTGTGGTTGTGTACGCATATATATATATATATTTATATATAAACTAACATTAAAAAAACAAAAAAAACACTAACCTAGATTTAAAACAGATCAAGAAACAAAATATCCAGGCTAAATAGAGCACACACAAAGGAACAGGTAAACCAGAGGTCAAATAGGACTTTGTCCGATAAATGCATGCTCAATGGCTGATAGGAAGGGCGCGGTGAATACTAGAAAGCTGATTGGGTAACTAAAATTTCAATAGAAGATGCGCATATAAAAACGACAAACAACCACAGAATTCGCGCATAAGCCTGAAGAGTCCCAGAGTGGATGAAACGCGGAATATTCAGTGTAGCTTAATCGCCATATACATTTTATAACTTACTAACCAGCTCTACCTGCGTATTGAGCACTTTTGAAGTAAATACTTAAAGTTTACGCATAAATCTATACTTTCGTATATTAATTTTATGTGAGTAAATTAAGTAGTTATATATATATATATATATATATATATATTGTTTTTAAAATATCATTATCTACTGACACGTGTTTCGT
Source organism: Euprymna scolopes (assembly GCF_053919585.1). NCBI lineage: Eukaryota > Metazoa > Mollusca > Cephalopoda > Sepiida > Sepiolidae > Euprymna > Euprymna scolopes. The sequence continues at coordinate 27,620,015 of NC_136517.1, read as the reverse complement.
CGTCTACGACTAATCAGAGTGGCTGAATCTAGCGAGATTCGAAATTAGGACCCCACGGTAGGAAGCCTAAACTCTTACCCTCGTCCACCTAGCTAACTGACCGGGTATATCGCGATTTACGTAGATGTTATTTGTTTTGTTTCGTTTTTTTTTTGTTTGTTTTTTTGCGATACGTTTTGAATGAATTCAATTAATGTTTATATATATATATATATATATATATATATATATATATATATATATATATATATATATATATATATTAACAGGGACCTCGACGATATTTTTAAAACCCATCTATGAACGCTGCCAGACACATAAAGTACATTCGCTGGAAATTGCATAAAAATCAACGCAACCGTTTTCGAGTCCATAGGAAATGAACTCCCACAAGCAGAGAGATAGTTATATATATATATATATATATATATATATATATATATATATATATATATATATATATATATATATATATATATATATAGTGTAAAATTTTGTTGAAAATTCAAAGACTCACGTTGAGTGGATGAAACGCGGAATATTCAGTGTAGCTTAATCGCCATATATATTTTATAAATTACTATATATATATATATATATATATATATATAATCTGAGATTATTGTTTTACAGAGGTTAAGTAACCAATGAGATATAACGAGGTTGATACAAGAGTGTTCAATACCGAAGTAGAGCAGGTATACTCTTTATTTGTTTTACATAAGCAGTAATATGTTGCTACACAGTCACGAGCATGTTTCGATTAGCTAGCTACTAGTAACTAGAGACCTCATCAGGCGATACAGCTTTGCTTTCGTATATCGGCTGAAGCAGTAAGTTACTAGTAGCTAGCCGACCGAAACATGCGCATGACTGTGTAGCAACATATTACTGCTTATTTAAAAACAAATAAAGAGTATGTATATATATATATATATATATATATATATATATATATATATATATATATATATATATATATATAGTCAAAAGAAGCTATTGGCTCCTGGTATTTTTGTATTATCATCTATATCTTCTTTTATGGCACATTTTTTCATTTTTAAATGTCCATTCGACTATAATCGCGAAGAAACCTTGCAGTAAAACATTATGAAATGAATTATAAATGCTTTTCTAAAAATACTAATAATTATGTAAAAAACGCACTTATTGAGGCTTGAAATTGGAGCCCCCCCCCCCCATACAAACATTATTTCGTTGATCTGTAGTTTGTTGAGCAGTTATCATTTCTGTTTGCGACTCTCTCAAAGCTGCTATTCGCTTCTGATGTGTTTTTTATGATTTCTAGTCTACCGAACCGTGAGCGAAATAACGTAACGGTAAGGAGAAAAAAGCCTATAAAAAGGAGAGAGAGAACACGTTAGAGGAACGTTCACGTGAGAGGCGGGGATGACGTTTGAGACCACATTTGAGAGTACGTTCGAAACGATGTTCGAGAGGACATAGTTCAGAGAGAAGATGACGATCACACAAGAGACGTGGATGACGTTCGAGAGCAGGCTAAATACCACGTTCAGAAAGACGTTCGAGAGGACATAGGTCAGAGAAGGAGACGATCACACGAGAGACGTGTATGACGTTCAGGAGTACGTTCAATGGCACGTCCAAAACGACGTTCGAGAGGAGAGGGCAGGGAGAAGGGGGTGATCACATGAGAGACGTAGATGTCGTCCGAGAGCACGATTCAAAAAGACGTTCGAGAGGACAGACGTCTGAGAGGAGACAACGGTCAGAGAGAAGGGGATGATCACGGTAGAGACGTGAATGACGTTCGAGAAGACAGAGGTCAAAGAGAAGGAACATGATCAAAGTTTATTCTGGAAAGTACCCGGAAATAGATGCCGTTGTTAGAAAAAAATCAGGAGTTGAAGTTCTTTCAAATTCTTTGTATCCTTTGCGACTGAATCTACAATGTTTAAACGTCTGTGTAACGTTACATCTGTAATTTGTGCTTAATTGTCCGGCTACTCGTTCGCCATACTAAACCATTGAAAGTTTGTAAAAAAATTAAATAGTAACAGTGAGAACAATAGTATTTAAAAAAAAAGGATTGTAAATAATTTGATAACTTTTGAACAGACCTCCTCCCTCTCTTTATTATCTCCTGTTGTGCGTGTTTTCATGAATATTCGAGTCAGCCAGACACTTTGAAACTTTCAGGTAATAACGACTTCGAAATATCGATTTGTCTGATACAGCGATTCATACATTCGAATTTTCGCTTATTTACCTGCATTATTCATTAGTACATATACATCGATTTAGATTATTCGGCGACTAGAATAGATCTACAAAAGATTGAGTTCACACGACATTTTTGTATTCCTTTATGATAAAAATTAAAACATGATTTATACATTATATATATATATATATATATATATATATATATATATACTCTGTTATACTTTTAAAAACCGAGCCTCTTATTTAAAAAATCGTATACACAAAGAATAGAAAATAAACGTACACACACACACACACACACACACACACACACACACACACACACACACACATATATATATATATATATATATATATATATATATATATATATATATATATAGGTTTGTGAAAAGTTTTGCTTTACCGTATCATTTCGACTATCTGGACCTATCTGATTAAATTAATTATTAAATCATAGACGCCTTCTAGTAATCAAATAACTGAAAACATCAAACGGCCTGAATTACCTCCCTTTAACCGTTATAGGAAACAAAAGTCGACATAGTTTCAAACAGAATTAACTAGCAGTACTTAACAACATAATTGGATTATCTCCCTTCATAATTATCCTAACTAACGATATAAAAACATTTTTCAAGTAGAATAACAATGTAATTTTTAAGCATTAAATAATAATAATAAATAGATTAGAACACTTCACCCGAAATGTTGTACAAGGATTTATACATATTTAATACACCCATTTTATTTATTCTCATATTCAATTAAACTTTAAACCCTAAATGGTCTTAAATCAAAGTACCAATATAACGATAATCTATAAACATTACTTGCGACTAATACGAAACTAAAACTAACCGTAACGTTTTTGCAAGGTTGTTACGGCCATAATATAAATATAGAAACAAAAATTTTAAAAATTCTTTTTATAAAAAATCAATTATTGGGAAATAAATGAATAGCAGGATCTAATTTAGGAACCCAACGAATGGGTTCTATAAAAAAATTTTTTTAATAGCTTAGGGTTCTCTGTAGAAACTTCCCATGACTCTGTTATTAAATAAGGATACGAAAATTATGCGATATTAATATTTAAATGGGCTTTTCCGTAACCATAGCCAATCGCATGCTTTTCCCTAGGGATTTCCCCTTTTCTCTTTCTCTTAAAAAAATGCACCATTGCCAAAAGTGTGTTTATTCATAAAGTCTGAAGAAATGCTGGTTTTTGAAAATTTTCAAACGATATAATGCTTGAAATTGTCGAACTGGACATTGTAACAATTGTAACTTAAAATGAAATACACTTTTTGTTGCCATTAACACCTTGTTTTGAAGTCTTGATTTTGCATACACAGTATATTAATGCTCAATTATGAAATGTGATAATTTTGTAGCTTACTCCTTAAGTGAACCATTCTTGGCTTAAAACCCATTGGTATATGAAAGTTTACTGAATTACACGAACTCAGTATATTCCATATAAGTCTATATATATATATATATATATATATATATATATATATATATATAATGTGTATATATACACTATTATCTTATGTATCAACATAAATTTTTATGTAGCTATTTTTAGTGTTTCGACAGTACTCAATAAATAAGTAGAGCTATATAGTAAGTTTTGAAAATATATATTGCAATTAAGCTACACAGAATCTTTGTCGTTTTATCCCCGTGAAGTCGTCAAAAGCCTGATAAATTTGCACAGGGATAAAACATGTGAAATTCTGTGTTGCTTAGTTGTGATATATATTTTTAAAACTTATTATATGCATACATGCATACACACGCTTGCGCACACATACGCACACATTGTAACGATACGATGGTAGATTTCTGTCCGGGGAAATATTCGTCTATACAGAATCTTATGACTCTACAAGATTCTCGTAAGGTATTGATAAAAACAATTAACAAATATAATAATGTGTCAGCCGTGAAATGTTACGGCATATATGACACGTTGTCTTTAGGTTCAGATCAGCATCGTCATGGAATAACTAAGAGAAGCGTACAGATGACAAAATGAAAGAGCACAACAATTGCGAGTTATCGATATAAAATAATTTTATTACACAATAAGGTCTCTTCTTTTGTGTCTAAGAGCAACATAGCGCCCTCTCGTTTAATACCCTTACAAATCAGTTTGCCCTTTTCTACTTCATAAAAAAAAGCTTCGACCTTTTTCGTAGTAGTTTTCCATCTATACATATACTTTTATATTTATCTCGGCTCATAAATCAAGGACCTGTACTCTTCTCTCCGTTCCAACCTTGTAGGGCGGTTTGGGCGCATGGTATTTGGGCGATTACCACACCACAAATTTACCAAAATAAAAGTGGGCCTTAATTGTGAACCCCGAATATTGAGTTATATCTTATTTCAAAAGCATCTTACCTTAGTGTTTGCTTACCCGCGATTATATTCGTCGGATCTGAAATCCTTGTGACCTTTGTAATTTTCCAACACGAAACTAGTTGTCATAAAATCATTCTTTAATGTCATGACTCAAGTTTTAACTACAATTTATTACTAAACTTATATCTTGATAATTCTGTTAAAATGAAACATGATTTTCTCTTATGTCGGATTTCAACTTTAAAAGAGTACACAATTCAAACTGATCATTTTCTCTTATTTCATCATTTTAAACTTGGAAATACAATATCTTAACATTTCAACCTTTTCCACTAGTCGTTTACAATCAAAATACGGGGTCACTTAGCATAAAACATGGAATTTTAAATTAATTCTGTCGTAAAGTAATATTTAGCGGAAAATATTTGCCAATATTTCATGATCTAACCCTAAACTTCTTCAAATGAAATAATATACCATAATTGATTAAACTCAATCAATTAAAATTTTAACTGATTAGTCGTTTTTGTTGTTTTTCTTTTTTTTTCTTTTTTTTCTTTTTTTTTTTTTTTTCGACAGTTCGAGTTTTGAAAATATTACGGTTTATATGAACAACTAATAAAAAGATCCGACATTACTAACGATTGAACGAGAATCACAACTATATACTTTTTCACTATGCTGATAGCATATTGTTTTCTTTGTTTTTACCCCCCTCCCAAATTCACATATCTGGAATACTAGATTACATCTGAAGGAAGGTGCACAACTTAAATACAAAGTCGCATAGGCGCATCTAAAGTCACTTTCAAGAGATTGTCATGACCAACAGAAATATGTAAAATAGACACCACTCCGAACGTATGTATGGTCTGTGAGTGCTGGACAATTACCAACACCGCGAGGAAAAGACTAGATGCAACTGAAACTTGGTTCCTGAGGAGAATTTTGAAGATATTCTGGACAGAAAAGAAAACAAATCCAGAGGTATTAGAAATGGAAAACACAGAAATGTCTCTAATAAAAACAGTACGAAAAAGACAAATGAGATTCATGGGTCATGTCTACAGAAAAGCGGAATAGAACAGATTAGCTTGACAGGAAAAATCATGGGTAGAAGAAGCAGATAATGAGAGCAAGAAACATACGTTGATAATCTGAATACCTTGGCAATATCAAAAATGATGAGCAACAATGAATTCATGAATGTCGAAAGAGAGAGAGAGAGAAGAGCCATAGTCGTCAATGCCTGTACCAGGCAGGATACCACTTGATTATGATGACCCCCCACCGATTCGCCCCCTAATATCGTCAAGAAAAGCTGAAATGTCGAGAAACTCTCCGAATTAGAGTATTATACACATGATTTCATCAAAATACGTTTTTTAAGTTTTAAGGGGTGTTCTGTTATTATGTTAGAGATGGAGACGTGTAAATATTCAGTAAATAAAAGGGTAAAATAGAGATTCAGAACGACTTCCATTGTTTTCCTCGGGGATAATATAATTTCATATGTGTATATTTGAAGTTTTATAAAAGATTCATCCTCCATAGTTACCTTAGGTCAGGACGCACTTAAAGAACCAAGATCTCTTCCATTGTGTTCTGCAGAAAATTTGATTTAAATATGTTAAAAATGAGATATATTTGAAATTTAAAGGAGGTTATACCCACTTAATCCCACCATTAAGGTGTGCACTTATGATATTGGGAACACGTTTTATTATCTTCTCCGGCAAATTTTACATAAGAATACACTTGCAGATTTTATGTAGATTCTCTAATCTAACTTTTGTTTCTATGGAGAACACACGAACATTACATAAACACGCAGAGACATTGATTTTTATAAAGATCGCAGCAGTCACAGAATGATTTATTAATTTTTTGTTCTTTTTTTACGATGAGATTTATATTATTTTAATGACATTGCTTATCTACAAAGAGGTGGGGTATATATGGAGTCACTTACAAACAAAATGTTTCGCTGCATGACCTCCAGACCGCAGTGGAATAGAGCTGTAAATGAATGGTAACATTTGATGCTACTAAGACTAATTTGCTTTCCTTTAACAATTACAAGACGCCTTCCCAACCACCAACATTTATGACAAATAACACCATACCTGAGAATTCTTCCTAAACATTCACAGGCGATATTATGAACTGGAGAAATACATTGAGGACATTGCGAAAGCTGCTGCAAAGAAAGTGGGTTCCCTACATCGTACTAGAAGACTACTCACACCTGGGCGTATCCTGTACCTCTACAAAGCCACCATTCGCCCATGCATGGAGTATTGCTGCCACATCTGGGCTGGTGCATCTACCACTAGTCTCTCCCTCTTGGATAGGGTCTAAAAGAGAGTTTTCAATCTAATAGGTTACACTTTGTCAACTAAGCTCCAACCCCTGTCCCATCACTGCAATGTTGCATCTCTGTGCCTGTTTTACAAATACTTTAATGGAATGTGTTCTGATGAACTCATTGCATTTGTGTCCCCCTCGACGTACATATCCCCGACAACCCGGCTTAGCAACAAAATGACACCTCTTTGCTTCTGGGGCCCCTAAATACCAGAAAATTTTCGGTTCTAATAGTTTCTTTTCTCGAACGGCTAGTCTTTGGAATTCTCTTCCTGCGACTTGTTTCCCTGGCTGTACTGATGTGGCTTATTAGGGAGTGAACGTGAATCAAAGAAAAAGTCTCTTCAATATGAGCGAACTTTTACTTCCTTATTATCACGGGAAGGCATGCCACAAGGCCAGAACATGGGGAGAATCAAGGCAGCATCCCTGAAGAAGATGCATTCTGGCATATTAAAAATTACCTGGATAGTCCCGTCGGCATTGCTCGATCAGGGAACCTTAGGTGGTTAGCAATAAACTAACTCTACACCAAAGAGGAGAGACAATGCCTGGGAGGATGGACCGTCTAAGACTACCCAAGACCAATACCTCAGCCTGACAGATAAAAAGCTACTGAAATGGTCCAGTTTCTGTCGGACTGATTGTCGAGATCGGGCCCTCGACTAGTATCTTCCAATCAAATGTCTCTAGGAATACCTACGACATATGAGATTCAAATCCGATCTTTTTATTTTCGATGGTCGACTCTTTTATCCATTAATGTAATGTTAAAAGGGAACCAACACGTTGTACTTTCAGTCGCAAAAGAGACAAAGAACAAGAAATAACTCAACTCATTTTTTTGGTGACAATGACATTTATTTCCTCATTTTCCTACCATATGTGGCTGCTCGTTACAGCTAAGACGTCTATTACGTGGTCGTCTTCTCAAACGTGCTCTCAAACGTTATCCACGTATCTAACGTCATCGTCCGCTCTAACGTGCTCTGTCTACTTTTTTTTTGCCGGCGACGTCTTTTCGCATGCATTTGCTTACACGCGTCCACACTCTGTTACATTAAGACTGACTGTTCCACAAGAGGTGAACACATTTGGACATTAAATACCTCAAAAACTACTAAATATATAAAAAGCATGCCGATATATATATATATATATATATATATATATATATATATATATATATATATATTTGTTAAAACCAAGACATTTGGGAATGGATTGATAGCAACAAATAGTGTATTTCATCGTTAGTTACAATTGTTTCAAGACTATTCGGACAAATTCAAACATTATGTCGTTTGAAAATTTTCACAAGAACAGCCTTTCGTTAGACTTTTTGAATAAAAACACTTTAACAATAAAACATTATGAAAACCATTTCCGTTATAAGGAAAAGAAAACAAGCGAAAATATTTTACTTTTAGTTTTATTTTCTTTGCAAGGATGAGATATAGGTAAAATATGTCTGCTTGTTTTATTGGCATATATGGCAGTCAAGCACTCCGAAGTGCCCAGTTAGAGGGGTGGGATGTGTCGAAAATGGGGAAAACGGCGTTTATTAACTTAGTCAAGAATCAACTTCTACCACTGCGTGTTTCTGTCATCTCTGTGATAGTACCTCTGCGCCTGGTTAATAGGCCAAGAAGGACTATGCAAGCCGGGCGGTAGACAGAGCCTATCTACTCCTTAGCAGTTTAAGTTTGCAAACCGGTAATTTGTTTGAGTCACCAGCTCTAGGAAGGTTGTCATCCAAGACAGGACACTCCCCTCCACTTACGATGAAATACACTATTCGTTGTTATCAATCCATGATAATTTTGTAGCTTACAGTTTAAGTCATCTCTTTTTGGCTTAAAACTTATTGACATATGAACGATTACTGAATTTTCAATTATATAAACTCAGTAAAATTCAGAATATTATATATATATATAGTAGTGAGTTAAAAAATATATATATGGCAATTAAGCTTACACAGAAGATTCTGCGTTTCATCCACGCTCGGATTCGTCAGGCTTATGCGAAGAGTTGTTGTTGTCTTGCGTTTTTATACGCGCACATTCTATTGAGTTTTTAGTTAGCCAATCAGCTTCCTAGTTTTCACAGTTCCCTTCCTAATCAGCCAACGGGCAGGCACTTACAGAACATAGGTCTAGTTGACCTTGGGTTCAACCCTTTCTTTGTGTGTGCTTTTTTAGCGGGAAGCGTATATATCTAGTGATCTGACCTGGTGTAGTTAAATGGGCGTTTTTTTTTAATATTATGTTAGTTAACACACACACACACACACACACACACACACATATATATATATATATATATATATATATATATATATATATATATATGATAATATATGTATGTTTATTTTTTTCTGTTGTTATTGCTAATTTTAAAGTTATTTTGTATCGCTATCCTAGAGTAAACTTTATCCTGTGTATACAGTTGTTCGCTATTTCTCTCTTACAGTTTAATAGATATTGGGGTTCTTTAAAGTATAGGATAGCAAATTTTTCATGAAGGCATAATCTACATGCTTGCTTGTCTTACTATTTTCCATTCGACTACCGGCGAATATCCGCTCTCTTTGACTTCTCAGTATTTGTTTGCTAGTGTTGTTTTCATTCGGTGTTTTTCTTTTTATATCTAAACGTACTTTTGTGGTAATAATATCGGGTTTTGAAATCTAAGGAAGTCATACCTACGTAATATTTCTTGTTATTTGGGGTTTATTTCGCAAATATTGTGGCCTGGTAAACTATGCTTTTGGTTAGATATTTATTTTGAAGTGGGCAAAGTGAGCAGGATCTCAGTTGCATTTATCTTGCTCATTATTAGTCTTTTTATTTTTATTTCTACTATGATTGTCGTTGTCCTGAGTTGATTTCTTCTTCTTCTTCTTCTTCTTCTTCTTATTATTATTATTATTATTATTATTATTATTATTATTATTATTACTTCTACTAGTTACATATGTGTTCTTTGTATTAGTTTTATTTTTGTCATGATGTCCACTTTTTATTGTTCATTTTATTGTTGTTTTCATTGCTTTTATTTAATATTTTGTTATTATGTGCTTTAATTTTCATCTCTAAATTTTCGCAGCAACTGTATGATAACTTTAGGCTGTTTTTATTGAAAATTTTGTGTGAGGGATTGGTTACGGCGAAGTGCTTTTCGGTGAGATCTAGAAATTTCTTGCTAAGTTTTGTTTTTAACATTTGATTGTATGGTGCCGTATACCAGATTATATTTCTTTTTCTTCTATTTTTAATTTTATTGTTATTGGTGTTTTCTTGCTTATATTTGATATCAATATTTTTGTATCCACTATTTTTAGGGCTGTTATGTAGATTTTGATTGACCTGCTAAATACATGTTCATCGCTTGAGTTATTGCTAGGTCTACTTACGATTGAGTTAGGAATCTGTTTTATAATTGATGGTGGGTGATTGGACTTAGGGTTTACGTATTTTGGATTATCGTTATCTTTTAAGTAGGGTTCATATCTGTTTTTATCTAAATTTTATGTGACTTCCAGGAAGTTTGTTATTTTTATGTTAGCTAGTACGTCTGAAAAAAATTAGGCCTAAAAGCAGATGTACTAGCTAACATAAAAATAACATATATAAAGGCTTGAAATTTGTCCAAGACTTCTGGAACATCCTGCATTTTCTCTCAAGGAATAGTTTAACATTCTTTTATAATGATGATAATATTTTAAGCACTGAAATTTCCATATATATATTTTTCCTTATTTAATTCTGTAAAATTCGACTTTTTTTTTATAAAATTCATGAATTTTAGAAGTTTCAATTTATTCATTAATAATAGATTATTTTTTATATCTTTGCACTCCAAAATTATTCGACATTATAATTACAATGTTTCGATGTTTCTATTTAGCATTTAATAGAATATAATGGGCAAGCACTTTGTGAGCGTCATGTTCCGTCATGGCTCATTCATTTTACAATCATGATAAAAGGGAGTAAATTTGCTAAGTTCGGTATGAAGACAGCTGATGAGTTTATTTTTTTTTTGTTTGTTTTTTTTGTAATTTCCCAAATGCTCTTAGATCGAAGATCCGGAGTATTATCCGAACATCTAACGAGACTAATTGTGTTTCTGAGATTTGAGAGATGAAAATTGATAACTTTTATTTAGATTTTTCGGACTACTATTCCCATCATGGTTGTTATGTTTCAGTATATGTAACATCCGTCCTTCTTCAGTTGTTTTTCTGTTTTTCGAAATTGGGAACCTAATATCCAAACTTGGGGATCATTATATCCAATTCGAAAACTTGTACGGAATTTCGAATTAAAATTATAATTTCATCCATTATATCCATTCCGTTAAACTAACACTTCAACTCAGTTATGGCTGACAGGATGAAAATAATCTATCCTCGCTTGAGGATAAGAGAGGAATGGGATATGAAGTGAAAGCCGTAGAATCATAAGTAGAGGGACTTTCTCAAAGTCATCGATGTAGGTACACACTTATTTAATTGGGACAATAAGAACAGCATCCTTTATTTATCTGGTAATTACATGAAAATGGTCACGTACAACTCATGACCCCAAAAGAGTAATAGCTCGACAAGATACACTTAAAGAAAGTCGGAGGTCATGTCGACCGAAACGTTTAAAAATCTTTTATATTATAAAAATAAATATAAACGCCAGTTTTTAAAATAGCAGCCGAATAGCGTAACGGTTAGAAACGCCGACTGTCTTCTGGGCGGTCGAGTCTCAAACCTGACTTGGAATTTTTGCTTGTCTAGCCGCACTAATGAGCTGTGATACAGCGAAACAATACTGTATGTGGATAACTATAATGCTTCCTATCCTGAGTTGAGCATATTGAGAAATGATAAACAAACTGCCATTAGCGTATTAAGCGAGGCTTTTTGTGTAAACAATTGAAGCTTAGGCGTTTGGAGAATGTTGATTCACATCCCATAGCAGCCGAATAACGTAACGGTTAGAAGCGCCGACTGTCATCTAGGCTGTCGATTTTCAAACCTGGCTTAAGGTAGTTTCTTGTCTAGTTGAACTGATGACTTGTGATTCAGCGAAACAGTACCGTATGTTGTGGATGACTATATATATATATATATATATATATATATATATATATATATATATATATATATATATATATATATATATATATATTTTTTTATCTTCATAAAGTTTAGATGAGATAAGTTATCGGTTTCAAAATATAATTATAAATAAACTTTTATAATTTTTCCTTATAAGTTATCGGTTGTATTCCTTATAAGTTATCGGTTTCAAAATATAATTATAAATAAGCTTTTATATTTTTTCCTCATAATAGAGAATTCTACTGGAATTCTTTTTTTTTTTTTCAAAAATATAACTAAGATATATATATATATATATATATATATATATATATATATATTAGTTATATATATATATATATATATATATATATATATATATATATATATATATATATATATATATATATATATATATAATTTTGCCAAGACATACACTTGATTGAAAAATAATATCTTTCTGCGGAATACCAATGCAAGTATAAATATTCTCGTGCAACGCCGGGTCGGGACAGCTTGTAATTAATGCATACAAAATCTAAACACAGACACGCCCTAAAATGTAAATATATACACGCCTCCAAGTCCATGCAAATGCCGATATCTAACTTATTTTTATACTTGTTCTATCTTGTCTATCTATTATGGTATCTCTCCGTGCCTTCGTACTTATTGCATATTCCACAAGTTGAAAATTCTTCATATTGATTGTTGGCAAAACTCCACATTGCGCTGGAGACAACATTCAACACATTCGATCATTTTGTACTACGGATGTCCGACTGTGCCAAATTATCTCTAAATGAATCGACGAATCTGTCTATAATTATTTATTGTCGAAACAGCACAGTATATATATATATATATATATATATATATATATATATATATATATATAGAGAGAGAGAGAGAGAGAGAGAGAGAGAGAGAGAGAGAGAGAACGAGAGAGGGGAGGGTCATCAGTCTGGTAAAGGGAATAATGATTTTCAACAAGCACGCTTTCCATAAAAATAATTGAACACTTTCGATTATCAGGATCGCAAATATAAATATAAATAAAAATGGCGGCATTCATATGCCATACATCGCTCTCTACTGCTACTTACTTTGTATTTAGCATTTTTGAAAAAAAAAACAAATATTGAGCTTAATATATATATATATATATATATATATATATATATATATATATATATATATATATATATATATATATTCCAGATAGAGGGATATCCAAAAACGAAGAGTAATTGAATTTCAACAAAGGTCGTTGATAGTGATCAATCAAAGAAAGCACAGTATATATTTATTTTTTATTCTTTATGTAAATACAGCCATAACTTGCTAAGATCTTTTAACCTCGCTCTACTCCAGTCATGGCAAAGTATATCTCCTACAAAATTAAAAATAGTCATGAACCATTTTTGATTTGGAACTTTTAATTCTCCTCGTCTGATAAGATCTATTATCATCGAAACGGTCTGCACATCGTAGCAGGATATGACTGTATTTACATAAATAATAATAATAATAATAATAATAATAATAATAATAATAATAATAATAATAATAATAATAACAAAGATTTTCGCTGGCGAGGACTCATATTGACCGTAACCAGTTATACAGTACTTTTTAAATTTTCATCTCCATTTTTCTCGTTATGTACCGAATATTTGTTAATGAAACCTATATGAAATATGTTCCTTGTTAAATGTAAAGATTTTCTATTCTGAAAGAAGTTTTTAAAAATTTAATCTAAAAAAGTTATTTTAAAGTTTTTGTTTTAAAAAAATTCAGATTTTCTCATTATTCAAACCTGTATTACAAAGAGGAGGTTGCAAAAATGAGTTGAGGCTTGAGGAGAAATACAAACTGAAATAGAGAGGAGGAGAGTTTTAAAATGTAATCTTAAAAAGATCAGATACAAGTTAGAAAAGAATTTCATCCAAGGCATGAAAATTGTTAAACAAAATGTTTTTCCTATAGGCTTTAAAAATAAAGGTACAAAATTCAATTTGAAATGTATTTATCTTCAAAGTGCACTTTTATAAATTTTACAAAGTAAGGTATAAAAATTTAATATAAATTGAATCAAAAAATTACCTTGGATTTATTTTATGTAATTTACATTTTGTTGCAATTTAAAAACATTATCTTTCATCTAGCAATTAATGATATAGATATAAAATTTTCAATGATTTTTTTTTAAAGTGCAACAGAATGTACATTACATAAAATAAATCCAAGGTAATTTTTTGATTCAATTTATATTAAATTTTTATACCTTACTTTGTTAAATTTATAAAAGTGCAATTTGATGATAAATAAATTTCAAATTGAATCTTGTACCTTCATTTTTAAAGCCTATAGTAAAAACATTTTGTTTAACAATTGTCATGCCTTAGATGAAATGCTTTTCTAACTTGTGTGTGTGTGTATATATATATATATATATATATATATATATATATATATATATATATATATATATATATATATATATATATATAAACAAATTTACAACGTCGCGACACTGGATATGCTAATGTTTCGGATACTTCAGACGACTTCAAAAAATGTTGCTTTCCACAGAAAAAAAAAACAGTCCTCAAATTTAATTTCAGTTCTTTTGGAATATTTTTATGGGATTTTAGGAGTTCATAATATTGGCATTATCTTACAATAAAAATTGAATGTAATTCGAGGTCGTTATGACCCATAAAAAGACTTCTAATTATAAATTTACATATTGTTTGCACGAAAATTATCCTTAGGTGGAGGTGACTTTTTAGTTTTTTTTTTTGGGGGGGGGGTGCATATTTTTAGCACTGATGATGGCCGCCTATTGCAGAAAATCTTAAGAAGCACATACACAGTTAACCATATAAATACGAGCCGAAACAAGTGTTTGCTTATATAACAATTAGGCGAAATTTTCAAGGCGAACATGATGAGCGTCTGTTCCCGCTGAAGAATAAAGTGGTAAAATATTAAGAGTATATATAAGTCATCGGTGCTGTCGGTTTCAATCCGACAATCCGATAGCTTATCTCATCAAAACTTCTGAAAATAAAAATATAAATACACGCAGACATATATAAATGTATATGTACACATATATATATATATATATATATATATATATATATATATATATATATATAACCATGCATTTATGCACACACACACACACACACACACATACATATATATATATATATATATATATATATATATATATGTGTGTGTGTGTGTGTGTGTGTGTGTGTGTGTGTGTGTGTGTGCATAAATGCATGGTTATATATATATATATATATATATATATATATATATATAACCATGCATTTATGCACACACACACACACACACACACACACACACACACACACATATATATATATATATATATATATATATATATATATATATTGAGAGAAACAAAGTTTTATGACGTTTCTGAATTTTTGAAATGAGGATTGGTTATTCGTATTATTTGGGTTCATCGAGCTACTGTTCTCATCTTGAGTATGATCTTCACAACGTTAGGGGCCCATGGCGCAGTGGTTACAGTACTTGGAAAAATCAATTGTAAAAAAGTGATATTCTCCTGAACGTGGAAGGTTCAATCCTCAGTGTGGGCGACCGAAAAATAAAATTGTGAATTACTTAGGACCTCTATCAAGTCATGGCTTACGGAACTAGGGTTTCGCTCGAAATTCCGTCCAAATTCCCGAGTTCGACAGAAACATTCCCGAATTCGACAAGATATACCTGAAGAAGGTCGGAGGTTACATCGACTGAAACGTCATGAAAATTACGCTCAAGATGAGAACGGTAGTCCGATTAATTCAAATAATACGAGAAAAATTTATGTTTCTCTCTCTATTTATTTTATGAAGCGCAACATTATAGTTTTCTCTAATAATACGTTACACATACATACACCAACACACACACATATATATACACATATACATACATAATACACACACACACATATATATATAGAGAGAGAGAGAGAAAGAGAGAGAGCGCGAGCGAGAGAGAGAGAGAGAAAGAGAGAGAGAGAGAAAGAAAGAAAGAAAGAAAGAAAGAAAGATGAATCGACTGAAATTACACCAAATGGAGAACGGGTGAATTCATCTTTGAAACAAAATTATATCTTAGTTTTCATCTTTGATTTTTAAAAGCGGAATACATATTCATTATTTACCTTTTGCGTATTTGTTTCGTTTGCATCGCCCCCCCCCCCCGCCCACTTTCAATTTCGAACATGCGGATATTTTGATTCTAATCACGATCGTGTTCTCTCTACTTACCAAGCGACGTCTCGTTAAGAAATGCCGGTACTTTCATATTATATCAAAGCCGACGCAAGCAGACGTAACTTACATATAAACAATATGTTAAGAAATTATTATGTCGAAACTGGCGTCGGGTGTATTTGAGAAAAATGCCTCATATATATATATATATATATATATATATATATATATATATATATATATATATATATATATATATATATATATATATATATATATATATATATTTATTTATTTATTTATTTATTTATTTATTTATTTATATACACGAGGGGGGGGGGGGCTTGGCCCGGTCGTAAAATACGCTTAAATGTATTTTAATTTGTCCAGATTTCGTATATATTATTATAGCGTCGTGAGTTTAAAAGTAAAAAAAAAAAAAAAAGTATTTGGGTGCCATCAATTAGAATCGAAACTGTAAGCTAAACTGCAGCATCGAAAGCTGGTGACGCTACCACTCTACCAACGTGACACCCAAATGTGCTGATTAAAAATAAATTAATATGAATGTATAAAATGTGTAACGATTTTTTTCAATTTTGACCCTTTTTTGATCCCTTAAAAACTATTTAAACAAGCTAAAGACCCATAAAAGAACAGTCCATAAAAAATCCAATCATTTGAGGCCCCTAGCGCCGCTCTACAACTTTTAGTTCTGGAAGAGTTTGGAAATATGGAGACAGACAGACAGACAGAAAGACAGACTGACAGACATAGCGAATTTTATAAATTAGCTCGGGTGTGGATTTAATACACACTTGAGGAGTAATATTTGCAGCACTGATTCGTAGTCCGATGGTGAGAGCTGCCGACTGTCAATGCGATGGTTGTAGGTTCAATCCACGGCTGGGGAAAGGTGTATGATGTCTAGCCGAACTGATGAGTTGTGATATAACGAAACAGTACTGTATTTGGATGACAATTAAACCACCTCTCTTTGGGTTGTGCACTTTGTAAATATATTTTCACCCGACGCGTATTTAAGCTATTAAGCGAAGCCCGCTATTAATTTGTTTGTAAACAAACTGATGGTTAGAGCACTTATACACACCGTGGTCCGATGATGAGAGCTGCTGAATGTCAATGTAGGTTCAATCCACGGCTGGGGAAAGGTGTATGATGTCTAGCCGCACTGATGAGTTGTGATACAACGAAACAGTACTGTATGTGTATGGTATATATATTACAATTATGTTATCAAAGAATATATATTTAATAAAGCAAAACTTTCAAGATAAGAAAAGCTTAAGACTATAGGAACCATAACACTTTGCCTCCGTTTTCACGTTGAATGACTCGGAGGACTTTCCGTCTGCTCTCATACCTGCCTCCGTGTTTTTGGGAAATGCTATGATTACATACCACGTGTTTTCATGGACACCTATTGAAACCTTTTTGAACCTTATTGAAACCTTATTGAAACGTTTGTTGAAAACCTTTCAGAGTGCCTTTTTATGGACTTACAGTCAATTAAAAGAGGGTTGGACACCCGTTCCTCAAGTATAAAGACACATTTTTATTGTGATCCCGCCGTTCTTCCCATATCTTACTCCAGTAGAATTTTGTTTCTGTCGGGTTTGGTAGTTCTGTTTTTGTTTTTCCTACGTTCACATTATTATTATTATTATTATTATTAGTAGTAGTAGTAGTAGTAGTAGTAGTAGTATTATTGGTATTATTATTATTATTGCTATGTTGTTATTATTATTATTATTATTATTATTGTTATTATTATTATTATTGTTGTTGTTGTTGTTGTTGTTGTTATTAGTAATAGTAAGATTATTATTGATATTATTATTGTTATTATTATTGTCACTGCTATTGTTGTTATTATTATTGTTGTTATTATTATAATTCTTATTGATTATTATTATTATTATTATTATTGTTGTTGTTGTTGTTGTTGTTGTTGTTGTTGTTGTTGCTGTTGTTGGCTCACAAGGAGCTTTCACACAGGTAATCAAAGATATCTCTTTAAAACAATCTGCGATGTTTCCTGGAAACTGAATGACAACAAGTCTCCCCATATTTTCCAGTACTCTCCACATCTTTCGATAACATTTGCAAATAAATGTGCATTATCGCAACAGCCTACTGACCATTGATTTCTCACTGACAGCAGCCATTAATCTCCAATGCAATTTGAGTGGCAATAAACCTCCCCAAGGCCCCAGTTTTCTTCGTACTTGTCCAGCAGAGGTTCGATCAGCGCTCTCTCCTTGATATTCCCATCCTCCTTGACCCTTCTCGACTATTTGGTATCACTCTTTTTGAGGGCGGTAATGGGGCAATGAGAGGGGAGGGTAAGGGGATGGGGAACTTGTAGTTCTTCAGCTTCAATGTTCTTGGTTCTCTGTAACGCTTCTTCCTGTTTTGCCTCTGCAGCAGTTTGTCCGGCCCGCGCATGTGGTTTAAGTGTATTATTCTCCGCATTCAAGGGTTTTGTTGTTATTGCTATTATTATTGTTGCTGTTATTTTTATTGTTATTGATATTGTTGTTGTTGTTGTTCTTCTTCTTCTTCTTCTTCTTCTTCTTCTTCTTATTATTATTATTATTATTATTATTATTATTGGTTCACAGGGAGCTTTCACACAGTCCATCAAAGATCTCTCCTTGAAAACCGCCTGTGGTGTTCCCTGGAAGCTGAGTGACAACAAGTCTCCCCAGATCTCCAGAACTCCTCACCTCTTTCGATAACTTCTGCAAATAAATTTGCATTATCGCAACAGCTGCTTGCCATCGATTTCTCGTTGGCAGCGGCTATTTGTCTTCACTAGAATTTGAGTGGCAATAAGCCCTATCAAGGTCCCTGTTCTCTTCGCACTTATTATTATTATTATTATTATTATTATTATTATTATTATTATTATTATTATTATTATTAGTGAAGTCCGTTTATTTCTCGAAGTTTTATTTGATGGATTTGAATCTTAGAAATAAATATTTGGTTGGATTGACCTATGTAGTGATAATTGTGTGTGTGTGGGGGGGTGTTTTCCTCTTGAAATCCTACATTTCTTTTGTTGATGTTCTATTGGTAAAACAACTTCCGCTGTATTTATGCAACTTTAATGTCATCAAGTCCGCGATACTGATTTTTAGCACACAGTTTTGTTGTTGTTGTTGTTTTTTTCTTTTATATTGGGGAACAGTTGATAGTCAGATGAAACCTAATCAGAAGAATATGGTGGGTGATGAACCAAATCAAAACAATAGTTACGCGCATCGGTTATTGATTCAAATACTTGCACTGAAGAATTTTCCTTTGGAAACATTTCTACTGGGCATTAAATGCTAGTATAATGGTTACAGTGTCCTCTAATGGGCCGAGAGACCGAGGTTCAATCCTCAGTCGAGCCATACGTAGAACTTAACAAATAATACTTAATGCCTACTTGCAATTAAAGTGGAGATTAACTAAGTGAAACAGACCAGGAAAACAAATGCCATTCTCTCAAATGTCTAGGTGCAGAAATCAATAAAGCGAGAGCTTTCTGGTTACATTCGACTCTGGTAGATCTATTTATTGTTTTTTTTTTTTTTATTCTTTATGTATTCATAGAAACTTTCTAGTCAAGTTATTATAGTTATTTAGATTAGTGTGGTCCTTTCTGACGATAGTCAGGAACACAATGATGCTTGTATTAAAAAATCTAAGATTGTAATCTGCTTTGCAGATGAATTGACATTAGATGAGGAATCTGCAGCATTTACCGAGCTATTAATCAGGCGCCAAGACTAGAAGAAACCTCATTTATGTCAAGCTCATTGTACACAATATTATTCACAAATCTCCCACGGGATATGTTAATAGAATCGCCTATTTGATTTATCGTCAATATGATGAATACGGTCAATGGTTTCGTCAGTGGTAACACTTGCAGGATGTCAAAAACTTTGAGTCATTATTAAGATCCTTCTTTTCCTTTCTAAATTCTGCTGCCCATTTTTATATGGTTGGCAAAATGAGTCATCAACCTTTTATAACCATGTCAGCGTGTTATAGGGTTCGAAAGAAAACGGTAAGTTACAGTTGAGTCTCGCAAAAACAACAAAAAAAAACGATGATTCCCAAAACTTAAGTGACCCTATTTACTCGTCTTCTCGCGATGGGAACAAATTCGGATTTTAATGCTGTGAAAAAAATCCAGTTTTCCTTAAAAGGAGCACTTTGAATTAGGAAAAAAAAAGTATATAATTGTCTCAATCTAGAAGTTTCACATAAAATAGTTTACCAACCTTCGTATCACTTCTATTTGCACTTAGTTCAACCTTTGTTAAGGTTCATATTAGCTGGTGTAATTATTATCTAACATAAGACCCTCTACTTCTATTATTTAACACACTGACTGAAGACAGAACAGATGAAGTGTGGCATTAGAACAGATACTACACTTTGCTCCTAGCCAGGCCAATATTTACCACTCTTCCATCGCGAGAGGGTGTGACACAAGGTCAGATGGTGGGAAAATGGATCAGCGCCCCAAGAGGAAGAGCACTTTGGCCCTGCAAAAATAAGTCTGAGTAGCCCAGTCAGTATTCCCCGGGGAGGACGCCTCAGACAACAAGTGATAAACTTGCTCCTCCCGAAAGCCAGGAGGCAAGGCCTTGGAGAGTAGACTCTCTTAGAGCTGCACAGAACATTTTGCATCAGTCCGACAGCAAAAAGGCCATTGAAATGATTCAGTTTCTGTCGAACTGATTGTCGAGATCGGAACCTCGACTCACGTGTACTACGCAAGTACACTATGAACTATTGAACGGGTATTTATCATTCTCAAAACCTGTTAAAACCGGTTTGAGCCGACTTAAAGCAATGCCGCCTCCCAATTCATTTTCAATTTTCGTTCTTTTCTTAACGAATGTGTTTCAATTATATCCCCAAATGTTTATATTATCGCGAGAGAATTCAGAAAAATTTATTGGTTGCGCAAAATATTCAATAAAAATAACTTAAAACTGCCCCACAGTCGTTGCGAAAACTTAGAAATGACAATTAAAGCATGCAATAACAAAACACTGAAGAGAATAGCAGAGCGAAAAAAAAATCATGTGCAAAACTGTGATCAATATCGCAACAATAAAAATAACATTAAGAAAAACAATAATAGATAACAACTAGAAATAGTAATAACTCAAGCTGTAAAAGCAACAACCATAATAAGAATTAAGAAAGTTAATAAAGAGAAAACCTGGAACTGTAGAATTTGTGCACTTTGTCTACTGCAAAATAACTGCTTTACCAAAGGCAATGTTTACCAAGGCGCACTATTTGCCAAAAGAAAACCTGATTAAAAAAGAAGTACTTCATGGGTATAACATCCGGATATTTTAAAGTATAACAACTCTAAAAGCACATTCAATAATACAGGGTGTTCCAAAAGTCTTGGACACATTTCAAGTCCTCATATCTGCTTAACATTCTCGTTAGCGTGCGCTATCAGAACACCCATCACAATTTGGATTAATTAGCAATTGAATGCCTAACAAAGGGTGACAACGTATTTGACATAGCAGTCTGGGAAAAGAGGGTGGGAAGGAAACTTCGTCCGGGAAATGTCCCATAAATAATTACAAGAACACATCGTTATAATCAACTCATGATAAACTTCGAGGACATCTGAGGCTGCACCTTCCTATTAAATTAAAAATAATAATTTACTACGAGGTTACTGATCATCAATGGTAGTAAGATCAAAGTTGTGCTATTTTACAACTAAATGCATTAAATTTTTTTGTGGGGCTATTTGGGGGGGGGGAATTTTCTTTTCAAATCCAATAATGGTGTTCACTCAACCAGAAAAGGCGTTTTGTGTGCTTGAATTTGCAAATACTAAATCACAGACACTTCTTCAACGCGCATTTCACAAAAAAGATCTCACACACTGCGATTTTTGTGGGGATTTGTGAAAGGACTGGTCTATGTGCTTCATATTCCGAGAGATGTGGATGAGCTGAAGACCTGAATAACAGAAGCCGTTGCAACCATTGACTACGCAATGCTGGAACGCGTTTCGCAAGAATTGGACTATCGGCTTGATGTGTGTCGGGTGACCAATGGTACTCACATTGAACATATTTGATTATTCCATGAAAAGCTTGAGATTACAAGCTTTCTGGATATATCAGATGCGTTTTTATATCCTTTATAGTTCTCGAGATATTCAACGTCAAAATGTGGCCAAGACTTTTGGAATACTCTGCATTAACAAAGAAACGCCATTCAAAAAATCATTATTGGGAACACGCAGAAAGTCAACGTTTGGCATTAACCGAGTTTAAAATAGCCAATATATGTAGATATTTAGACCATGCGTGTAGATTATGTTTGGACATAAATTTACTCAAATGTAGAAGCGAAATGGCAATCAACTGGATATATATATAGAAAAAGAAAACTTTACTTTAGGACAATTACATACACAACA
Organism: Euprymna scolopes; assembly: GCF_053919585.1. Taxonomy (NCBI): domain Eukaryota; kingdom Metazoa; phylum Mollusca; class Cephalopoda; order Sepiida; family Sepiolidae; genus Euprymna; species Euprymna scolopes. The sequence goes on along the minus strand of NC_136517.1, from coordinate 27,597,202 downwards.
AATAAATTAAAATAAAATAAATCAATATATAACTTAGCAAATAATGAATAAAATAAAAAGAATAGAAATTTATTCTAATTTCGACATGACACGTAAGTACGTAATAATGTTTTCACCTGAAATGCGTTGGTTTAAAAGATCATCAATGTAAACAAGCACCCTATTTCCTTTTTCATTCAGAGTCAAATATAGAAAGCGAACTCAGCGCAGATTGGTGGCGTTTATGTTCGTGAGCGCGCGCTATCAGTCATAAGCATCGCAGAACACTGATCACAATTTGGATTAATTAGCAATCGAATGCCTAACAGATGGTGACAACGTATTTGGCATGGCAGTCTGGGAAAAGAGGGTGGGAAGGAAACTTTGTCCGGAAAATGTCCCCTAAATAATTACAAGAACACATCGTTATAATCAGCTCATGATTAACTTCGGGGACATCTGGGGCTTCACCTTTCTATTAAGTTAAAAAAATAATAATTTACTAGGTGGTCACTGATCACCAAGACCCAAGGGTCACTTAAAAATAAAAAAATAAAATTCAATTACATTGTGGGGTGAATTGTGGGGCAACACCGTGATGATTGATAATATTAGTATTTGATTATTTAAGAGGACAGCTTGATATTTTTTTTTTACAGAGGCATCACCACATTATCAAGGTCAAGAGGCCACTCAATGATAAGGGTTAAAGAGTGTACAGTAGAAATTGGACAATATAGTAATCATTAGTAATTAAAATTCGGTAAATTTGTTAACTTATATGGAACGGCTCATCAAGAACTTATTTACGTTAGACTTGAAAACAACCATATTGTAATCAGCCGGAAAGCAGGAAAACGGAAGACAATTCCACAGGCGTGCAGTTCTAAGAAAGGAGCTTTGTTCATGGAATCTACGTTTAGGTTTAGGCACAGATAAAGAGTACGGGGAATTATTGATAGTGTTTTCAGATAGACGAGTGTTTCTTGTGAAAGTTTGGCGAGGGGGGCATAGATTGAAGCTCAGTCGAACACTTTCAATGAAAATAACTGTACATAAGAGAATAAGAGACAAACTTGCAACATCTCTTCTGTGAGATAGAGGTTGCAGGGAAGAGAAAAGGACATTTCCTACGAGGTTACGAAATCTATTTTGAACTCTATCAAGGCAGGACAAGTCCTTTCTAGCAGCTCCTGTCCAGATGTGGCAACAGCATTCCATCCTTGGACGTACCTGGCTCTTATATAGATAGAGAATTGCATCAGCAGTGAGATATCTACTGGATCGATAGAAAGATCCAACCATTTTTCCAGCGGCCTTGGCAACAGATTTGATGTACGTTTTCCATTTAAGATCAGGAGTAATGGTCAAGCCCAGAAGCTTGTCAAAACTTGAGGCCTCCTGAAGACGAGAGCCATTCATTTCAATTGATGACAGATGTGGATCAGAATATTGATGATGTAAAGAGAGAAGCTTGGTTTTAGATGCATTAAAAGTAACCAGCCACTCCTTTCCCCATTGTACCACGTGCTCAAGATCAGATGAGAGAGAATCAGAGAGAACTTGGTCGTTTACTGTCTTAGATGTGCTACCATAAATTGTAGTGTTATCAGCATAAATGTCTACAAATGATGTAAGGATGTGATTTGGAAGATTATTAATGTAGATCAGAAAAAGAGTTGGACCCAGGATGGACCCCTGAGGGATTCCAGCATTAATACTGTGAACTTCTGATTTTTGTCTCTCAACTACTACTCTTATGAACTTATCAGAAAGAAATGATTTAATAATTGAGATGACATTTACGGCTATACCATAACTAGAGATCTTGTGAAGTAAACCTTTATGCCATACCCTATCAAAGGCCTTAGATATGTCAAGAGCAATTGCTCTAGAAAGGTTGCCTCCGTCGAGAGTTTTTCTAATCCTATGATATAACTGTAAGCACATCTGCTGTAGATCTAGCAGAACGGAAACCATATTGATTGTCACTAAGAAGGTTATTTTTGTTGAGATGGTTGATTACTTCTGTATTTAACACAGATTCCAGCAACTTGCTCATGACACACAGGAAACTTATTGGCCTGTACTGAGAGGGGGATGAGCGATCACCTGAATTCTTAAATACAGGGCATACTGATGAGAAGGGTGATGGGAAGCTATTCTCCTTAAGACAACGTTTAAACAGTTTTTTAAGTATGGGCGCTAGTTCTAGTTGAAGTTTTTTGAGTACTATAATTGGAATTGCTTTACTGGAATCAAGATTTTTGATTAGCTTGGCAACATCACATACAGATATATGCATATCACATAGCGTGTTTTCTGATACAGGAGGAAATATTGGGTGTTGGCGGTCTTGGCCGCAAAGGGTAGAATTAGCTACAAAGTTCTTGGCAAAGAGTTTGGCTTTGTCTGATGCTGATGAGATTACCTCAGGTCCGTTGATGATAGTTGGGATAGAGCACAAGCTTCTGTTCAGGATTCTGTTTGCTATTTGCCAAAACTGGTGGGAACCAAGCCGCTGCTCAGCTACGGATTGAGCATACAACTCTCTTGCGTTATTTATTACTTTCTACAATGGTTGCTGGCAGTCCTGAAAGCGGCTTTAGTTTCCATAATCTATTATGTTGGAAGCAGTGGAAAAAGTGATTTCTGTGCGCAATGGCAGCAGCACATTCTGGAGAGAACCATGGCTGGCTGTTAGGTTTTTGCTGGAACTTTTTCGAGGGTATGAAACGTTCTATACCTACAATTAACCATTCCGTCAGGTCTGAATTTTCTTTAGTGGGAGCAGAATATCAGTTGAAATTAGTTGAATTACAACTGTGACGAATCTTTGAAATCAATGTTTTATTTCGAATTCCCTTTTACAAGGGAATTACTATTTATCAAGGCCTACGGGCCACTTGGGGATAAGAGTACATGAGCTTCGGTAGAGTGCGATGGTCGGTAATAGTGGAACCTGCGTAACGTTTGATTATTTAAAATGACGGGTCAACAAGAACTTATTTACATTAGATTTGGTTGGTTGGTTGGTTAGTTGGTTGGTTGGTTGGTTGGTTTTTTTTTTTACGGCATATCAACCCTTTTCGGGTTATTTAATTCCGAATCCAAAGATTTTGAAGAAAATTTTTTTTTGATAGAATATATTTGTTGTTTTCACGTCGGTTTCTATTTAACCCATAGTTGGGACCCTAACAGGTACTACCACTCCGGGTCAGAGTGGACCTGGGAGCAATGGTAATTAAAGGGTGGCTCCACACTCCCCAAAGCCCACAAGCTAGGGCCTCACCACTGGATATAGTTTAAGGTCATATCCAGGACCCCCATTGAGGGACTTTTACCCTCTGCAGGGGGGCAGTCGGCGTATTCTAATGCCCCACCGACAGGGCCGCATTAGATTTGGAAATAACCACGCTATCAGGTTGACAACAAGTTCTCGTGATTTTTAACTTTTAGATTCAGATGAACATATCTCGATTCAGATAAAAATTCAGACAAAAATAAGACTGAACATACGTTTGCCAACGCAAAAAAAAAAGAGTATTTATGAGAATAACGTAAAAAATCTTGTGTGCTGAAGTCGTCTTTTTTTTCATATCGCTTAGGTTCTTGAAGCATTTCTCATGCAGAAAATTGTCCAGATGTTTGAAAAAGTGGTAGGTAGGTGAGAGGTCTGGAGAGTATGGCGGATGAAGCATAGTTTCGTGGCTCAATTTGTTCACCTTCTGTAGGATCCGTTTAGTAACATTTGGTCGGACATTACCGTGGACGAGAATTGGCCATTCTCTGTTGACTAATGCTGTGTGTTGTTGCTGAAGTTTCTGATCCATTTCATCCATTTGTTGACAGTACTTCTCTGCCATATTGTTTCGTCTCCATTTAAAAAAATGGTAATATATGAGATCGATTGCAGACCACCGAACAATCAGCATGATCTTCTTTTGGTGTAATTCTGGCTTCGAGAGGTGTCGTGGACTTCGTCGGCGTCTAACCACTGAGTTGAGTGTCGCAAGTTGACATAAAGAAAGCACTTTCCATCGCAAATCACAGCCCGGTTGTGAAACAGGTCGTTCTTGTTACGTAAAAGAAGGAAAGATGACACTTCATAATGGCGTTTCTTTTGGTTGTCATTGAGTTTGTCAGGGGGCCCATTTATCAAATATTTTTTGTCTTTCCAATCTCTCTCAAGTGGCTGGAAATCGTTGTATACGTTGCGTCTAATTCAAAAGCAAGTTCTCGAATAGTTGTGTGTGGATTGGCTTCGACTAAGGCTCTTGATTGATCGTTATCAACATCCGATGATCGACCACTATGCTCATGAGCTTCAAGACTTGTCGTTGTCACCAAATTTTTTAAACCACCATTTTGCTATGCGTCCAGTAGTTGTTCCTGGCTCAAACGCTTCGTTAATATCGCGAGCTGTTTTAACAACGTTTCGGCTTAGCTTGAATTGTAATAAGAAAATTATGTGAATTTGTTTTTTTTTTCCATCTTGTATTCAATATTCTGAAAACTAAACATAATATTTTAAACGATGAGATAGAACGGAAAACGCTTTATCAAATGATATATAAAGTAAAGGTATTATAACGAAAACTTATTTGAAAATACATCATTTGAAATTAAAAAGAAAAACTTTAATTCCGAAAAAAGTTTCTTCTCAACCTAATATAATCAAGTTTGTTGGACATTAGGCTCTCTGACGTGTATTAAATCTTTAGTTTGTATTGTTATGGTTTTAAGAAGTCATCCTCCTAGGCATTATCTCCTCTTTTAGTCGGGGATTGGTTCATTGAAAATGGTGAACGATTATGATATAGGCTAGAGTTTGTTTATACCAAATAATTTTGGATTACAGAAAGGTTTGTGAAAGAAATGCATTCTTCAATGGAAGACCTATTCGCTCTCAGCAAAACCTCATTGACCAATCAGATCTTGTCTAATTCATCATCAAAAGCAGTATTAAGTGAAAAAAAAACACGAAAAAAATTTTCTTTCAATCTATTCATTCATTCATACTCCTATAAATTCGTTTTTCTTTTGTGTGTATTGATATTCATATTAAAAACCCTCTTTTCTATTTATTTAAAAAGAAAATACAATTTTCTTATATATGGATTGTGGAATTGCATTCACTAGCAAAAGAGCAAGCTAATTTGCATATTCTTTTAAACATTCATTTTAATTAATTCCCTATTAGTTGCTTCAGTTTTCTAATGGCATAATAATCTTTAGTTAACTATTACGTGTAATTATATTCATGCAGATATTCTACATGATTTATACTTGCATAATATTTGCGTAAAAAGTTTACAGTAAACACAAAATTGTTTCCATATATATTTAAGTATATTATATATTTTTGTTTAACAAATTTTGCCTACCAAACTCCTCCTAGAGTTTTTGGTCTACAGATATGAGACTTCATATATAAGGTATTTGAATCTATGCAAAACTTTATATTTGTATTTTAGTCTGGAAAAATCAGTGCAAAAGTGTGAAAATTAAAAAAAAAATGAAATTTGCCAGGTGAAGGTCGAACGCCGGCATTATATATATATATATATATAACACGTAGTAGCTATTGGTTCATGTTTTAATTTTTAGCCTTGCAGTAAAAATGTTTTCACAGCCCGGTCATTGACAGCAGAGCCAAAATAAATCGTGAGCTGAACGTTTTGGTTTCGATTCTCAGTGGTGGTACATGAGTCCTTTTTTTATACTTTTTAAATCATTGCTACATGTTGCATCCAATCTATCTATGTATCTATACTCCTATAAATTCGTGGGTATCGATATTCATATTAAAACCCCTCTTTTCTATTTATTTAAAAAGAAAATACAATTTTCTTATATCTTAGTTGTAGAATTGCATTCACGAGTAAACGATCTAGCTAATTTTCATATTCTTTTTTTAATGGGATGATCATCTTTTGTTAACTATTACCTGTAATTATATTCATGCAAATATTCTACATGATTTATACTTGCATAATATTTGCGAAAAAAGTTTATAGTAAAAACAAAATTGTTTCCATATATATTTATGCGTACGTATATATTTTTGTTGATCAAATCTATCTACATATCTATCTATCTTCTATACTCCTATAAATTCGTTTTTCTTTTGTGTGTATTGATATTCATATAAAACACCCTCTTTTCTATTTATTTAAAAAGAAAATACAATTTTCTTATATATGGGTTGTGGAAATGCATTCACTAGCAAAAGATCTAGCTAATTTGCATATTCTTTTAAACATTCACTTTAATTAATTCCCTATTAGTTTTTTTTCAGTTTTCTTAACTATTACGTGTAATTATATTCTTGTAGATATTCTACATGATTTATACTTGCATAATATTTGCGTAAAATCTTTACATTAAACAAAAAGTTGTTTCCATATATATTTATGTATACGCATATATTTTTGTTTAATCTATTAGTCTATCTATCTATATATCTATATATCTATAAAAGTGAAAGTGTATGTCTATATGTGTGCGTGTGTGTGCGTGTGTGTGCGTGTGTGTGTCTCTGTGTATGTGTGTCTGTGTACATTTCCCTACGCAATAACTCTGTCAATTTTCAGTCTACAGACTCGAAATTTGATATACATGGTACTGAGATTTGGGAAAATCTACGTGATCGGTTAGAAATTAGGTTCCTTGGACATGGATCTAACTTAATAACTTGATTTGAGCCCAAAACAATAAATTTTAAGGGGTCATAATAGAGGTCAAAATTAAACAAATTAACCCTTTTTTTTTTTTTTGCTCAGCATGTACCTCCAAACACCCGGGCAACGCCGGGCACCCATGCTAGTATATCTATAAAAGTGAACGTGACTGTGTGTGCGCGCGCGTGTGTGTGTGTGTGTGTGTGTGTGTGTGTGTGTGTGTGTGTGTGTGTGTGTGTGTGTGTGTGTGTGTGTGTACATTTCCCTACGCAATAACTATTGGGAAAATCTTTGTGATTTGTTTTCGGCCAGAAATTTGGCTGTTAAGGGGTCAAAGTTCAACGATTTCACCTTTGAGAACTCTACCAAACTTCTCCGATCATTTGGAGTCTAAACACTTGAAACATGGATCTAACTTAATAACTCGATTTGAGCCCAAAACAATAAATGTTAAGTGGTCATAATAGGGGTAAAATTTTAAAAAATTGACCGCTTTTTTTTTTGTTTTTTTGCTCAACTTACACCTCCAAACACCCGGGCAACGCCAGGCTAAAATGCTAGTTGTTAATAATCTATCAGTCGCTAAAACAAAACGAAAATTCAAGGAGTACAGTTTCTTTCCTATAACTAATCCGAGGCTGTTGATCGTTTTCAAGTCTAATATAAATAATTATTGCTAAGACGTCTTTTTAAATAATCAAACCCTACCCAATTTCCGCCATTACCTAACATCACGGTGTCACTTTACAATCTACCCGACGTTCATTAACACTTATCCTTCGGTGGCTATTGGGCCTTGATAAGCGGTAACTAACAAGTAAAAAAAATACTCTTGCGATAAAACTATTTCAATATTACTAAAAGACACCGCCCCCTGCGACATTCAATTTAGTATCAATTTGTTGGCGCCGGGAATAATAGCGATCCTTCTAGATGCCTACACCCCAAATTTATTTTGATCCTGACCTTAACAATTGTTTTATTTATCGTAGAAGAGAACCATCACTTTCAAAATCCCTACTTCTATTTCATTCCCTTCTACTTAAATCCTACTTCCATTTAAAGGTCCACTTGTCCACCTGCTTCTGTTTGATTATCAATTTTTTAAGAAAGTGTTGAGTAGATTTTACTAATCTGTTTATTTTGTTTCTTTATTGGGGGGGTATTGTCACATTTTCCATCGTTTTTCAATAAAATTGTATGCATATATATATATATATATGTATATATATATATATATATATGTATATATATATATATATATATATATAGTATAAGATACGTTTGAAAGCAAAATCACAATGCAATATTAAGAAAATAAACGAGCATTTATTTGTTTAAAATTTATAAATTATATATTTCGGAGTAAAACTCCATCCTCAGAAGTTTTTACTTTTTTCTTTTTTCTCCTTCTTCTTCTTCTTCTTCTTCTTTCTTGACACGTTGTTAACTCGAAGAAAAGAAAAATCAGTTAGTAATGGTCTGCGTGTTTATTTTAATATTATTGCGTTGTGATTTGGATTTCAAACGCATCTTATACGTATTTTATTTTATTCAAATTTAATCAACGCTTCTCTCACGGAACACACGCCCCTGGTGTTAATCTCGCGTAGCCAACGCATCGTTCCGGCATTTCAAAATACTACTGCTGGGGAACAACACGCGGACCTTTACTAACTGATTTTTCTTTTTTTTCCAACTTAACAACATGGCAAGAAAGAAGAAGAAAAAAGAAAAAATGTACAAAATTCTGAGGATGGAGTTTGATTCCGAAATATAGTATAAAGTTTAATTGTGCCAAATATGGTTGCATTGCAGAAAGGTTTGTGGATTTTGTTAACAGATACATGCTCGACATTTTCGGTGTAACTCTGTAAAAGTCGTGTTACGTTTTTGTGGTAATAAGTAATTTGGATGGAAACAGTAGAAAATGTCGTCTTCCATAAAAGAAATGGACGTCTTTATGGATGGAAAAAAACAGAAATAATCTGATTTGGCCTAAAAAAAAAAAAGAAATAATTGACTAAATAAAACGAAACAAAGAAACCAGAGAAGGAAAATGTTTTGTGTCGGGAAGCCATAAAGGTCGTCATTTATCATTCTTTGGTGGCGAGTCGACTAATAATGGTCGAAGAATGAGATGGATGCAAGTCATTATTCTGGTGAACATTACAAGTATAAGGATGCTTGTCTGGAATTATAAATTATATAATCACGTTCACACACCGGTTCTCGTTATATCACCGAAGTTAAACAACGTTCAGCATGTTCAGTACAAGATGGGTAACCATTTGAGAATACCAGGCGCTGTATGTAGGAGGACGTCGACACCTCCGTGCAAAAAACATAACGTCGACATCTCTCTTAACTGTAATATACATGCGACTGGGGACCGCTTATGAACTTAATATTCTCATGAAACTTCCTCTTCCAGAGGAAGCCGGTTCAACTCGCCAAGAGTAAATGCCGCTGGGCAATATATATATATATATATATATATATATATATATATATATATATATATATATATATATATATATTGTGTTTTGATATTCATATTAAATACCCTTTTTTCTATTTATTTAAAATGGAAATACAACTTTGTTATATATGGGCCGTGGAATTGCATTCATCTGCAAAAGATCTAGCTAATTTGCATATTCTTTTAAACATTCATTTTAATTAATTCCCTATTAGTTTTTTCAATTCTTGTTGAGCCGTCCGCGGAAATAATTAATTTCTACGCAGTACCATCATTACGTATTTCACGATGATTTACTCACTAACCCTTATCCTTGAGTGATCTCTTGGCCTGGATAATGGGTGCTTCCCCTCCTCCAGGAAAAAAAATACATGGTTTAAAGATTGGGATCTTTATATTTATGTATTTAATGTTACGTTAAGAGCCTATATCTTCATCTTCGCAAACATGAGCTCTTCAAAATTTGTTTACGTTGGACTTGAAAACGGCCATGTTGTAGTCAGCTGGGTAGAAGATCTGTGTTATTGTATTCCACAGGCTTGCAGCTCAAGGAAAGAAACTTTGCTCATGGAACTTTTGCTTAGTTCTAGGTACAAAAAAAAAAAGAATTAACAAGTACATTCAGTTAAAAAAAATATTATCTTAAATTTTGCGCCATCTTGTATATCAAAATGTTTCTACCAAAATTAAATTTGAGATAGCTTTTTTCATCTGCTTGTCACGTATAATTTCAAAATAGAGTTTTGCAGGTTTGTCACTCGCTAGTATTTAAAAAAAAGAAAAACGGTTTAGCTGCGTCAACGTGACTTTGCAAAATGTTTGTCTGTCACGTTAAAACTTGAAATAGCATTTTCATCGTTGAACGCGTAAATTGAATAGGCGCATCTTAACAAATCTCGTTCTTGTTTATTTTTTATTTTTATTTCATTTTATATTTTTATCTCCCCTCTCATCCGCCTTATCTTCATCTCGTTTTCTAACAGAGTATTCCGGTAGATCAAAGGTCATCGTAGGAGAAAAAGGGCACCCCGGGTTTTTTTCCTTTCCACCCGAAGAGGCGCTCTTTCAACTGGTGAGTTTAAATTAACTGGAGTCAGTTGAGGGAGAGGGGCGATTTTCATGTTAGGTGCAACTGGGTTGTTATAAACAAGGTCTGCACTTCTTGAGGTCTATATTTACCCACTTCTCAGCTACGCTAAAGTGAGACATGAAGGATGAAACCCAGCTGAAACGGAGGAGGAAATCCAGGGGAACACTCTGAAAAAACACAAAAATAATCGAAAATATGTCCGTCGGCGACTGTTAATAAACTAATCCCTCCTCTAAGAAAAAGAGGTAATGTTTGAAAGGATGGCATCTTAGGAGAGAACCTAACCACGCCTATTTTTTTTTTTTTTTTTTTTTTTACTAACGAGTCACCACTTATCCACACCAAAAAACCATTTAGAATATGGGTTAAGGAGATCAAATTATTGTCAGTTGAATTGTGAAGAAAATTATGAGAGGATTGATTGAGTAGACTAAGTTCGAATACTTGTGAGGACGGTTCATCGCAGGAATCTGCCGATATTGGATTTGACCAAGAGAAAGATTTTATCAGCTTATCTATTGCATTTTTACTAAAGACTTTTTGTTCATTGCACAACATCTCGTACACGTTAACTAAATATCTAACTTAAGAAAATAATAGTCTGTCTAAACATGTTCATATTGAAGAAAAGATTTCTATCCTGTACCTCTACAAGGCCACCATTCGCCCATGCATGGAGTATTGTTGCCACATTTGGGCTGGTGCATCTACCACTAGTTTCGCCCTCTTGGATACGGTCCTAAAAAAAGTATTCAACCTAATAGGTCCCATTTTATCAACTAAGCTTAAACGGCTGTTTCCTCGTTCCAATGATGCATCTCTGTGTTTTACAAATATTTAATGGAATGTGTTCTGATGAACTCATTGCACTTGTGCCCTCTCGGCGTATATATCCCCGACAACCCCGCTCAACAACAAAATCACACCCATTCACTTTGAAGTCTCTAAGTGCTAGAAAGCGTTCTACTCTAACAGTTTATTCCCTCGAACAGTTAGACTTTGGAATTCCCTTCCTGCTATCTGTTTCCCTAACTATACTGATATGCAGAAGTTTAAATGTAACGTAAACCAACATCTTGTTAATCTTTCCTACGCATGGTCCCAAATAGTAGCCCCTTACGTCCAAGTGGAGATATGCTTTGTTTGGAGCGAACATGAGTAAAAAAAAAAAAAAAACATGAATAACAAAAGCAAAACCAGACTGAGAAGATCGTAATTTGAATGACTACATATCGAAACATCATCATGTTAGTGTCGCTTTTGTACATGTTTGTATAAATAAAAAATACTCCCTCTCTCTCTCTCTCTCTCTCTCTCTCTCTCTCTCTCTCACACACACACACACACACACACACTCTTCCCTTCTCTCTGTTACACATTCAACTCGTTCTGGAAATGCAATTTCATGGTGCTAGAGTTAAATTAGATAGGTTTGTAAAATTCAAACGTGGTTATTTCAGCTTAGAATGCTCTTGACGGCATTCAAAGTTCATAACAAAAACGTAAGGCCAACATCACAATCTCGATTAGTGTTGGATACTCGTCTTTTTTTCTTTGTTTTTGTTTTTTTCGTTGTTTTTTTTTTTGTTTGTTTTTTTTTTGTTTTGTTTTTTTTTCTGTAGAGTGATATTCAGAATTGCTTGAAGGCTGAAAACTTATTGTTTTGATATAGCGGGTATGTTGGCTAGTAGAATATTAGCTAAGAAAGTACTGCAGACGAGAGTCAGATATTTTCTAATGAAATGAAGATTTGTAATCTTTGTCTTTCTACTAATTTTGACGATCACAGCTTGTAATTAACCATTACTTTTTTTTCCGTGATTGGCAGCGAGATGTTCGAATAAACAGTTCATTGTCTAGAAGGATATAGGAGAATTATTATAAGAAAAGTAGGCTTGGTGACGTTAAGTTTTCAGTAACAGGTTCAAACAAACACTAATAATTACTACGGTCCTCAGTGCAGGTAAGAAATCAGTAATCAGAGACGCACACAACTAATCAATTAAACGTTTCGCAATATAAAATACTAAAAATGCTAATGAACTTTGTCAGTGGTTTCTTATATTTTATAATGTCTAATGGATTTGTAACGCAGTAATTTTGGAAAAAGGTTTTTTATGCTTAAGGTTGTTTCTTTATTCAAATATTTATTCATGATGTTTGGTCTGGTTGTTTTGTTTTACGGCATATCAACAATTTTCGGGTTATTAACGTTGAATGCAGTCATTTGGAAAAAAGAAAATATGATTATAATTTTTTTTTATATATTCAAATATGTATTCAGATTGTTTGGTTTGATTAATTGATTTTACGTCGTATCGACACTTTTTGAGCTATTTAATGCCGAATCCAGTAATTTGGGAAACAGTTTTATGCTTCAAGTTCTTTATATCTTCAAATATTTATTCATGGTGTTTGGTTTGATTGTTTTGTAGAGGAAAATCGTTGTTGTTGTTGTTTTTGACTTTGCAGAACATGATTGAGTTTTGCAAAGGAAACGGGAAAAAACAATAACATCAATGTTTGGTGAATTTTAGGTCAGGAAGCCAATATCTTCAGACAACCTGATCTGCGAGGACTAGACTGTCTGTTGGTAACGCGGCCAGATCGTTAGTTTTCGCAAATAATAAAAAAGGATCACATTTGAACGAAAAATAAATGTACTTCTTTATTTTATCTTGGGATACATATTTTAAGAGGAGAGACAGTAAGAGTAGGCTTCATTTTTTCTCTTTTTTTTCTTTTTTTTTTTTTTGAGAGGGGGGGGGCGATATTTTATGCGTATAGGATTGTTTTCAACTTTATATAATGAACCATACATGCAGTGACTCACAATTGTGGAGTTTTTGACGGCGGATTTTTTTTATGGGTATATGTGCATATATATATATATATATATATATATATATATATATATTCATATGCACATATACCCATAAAAAAAAATCCGCCGTCAAATATATATGTGTGTGTGTGTGTGTGTGTGTGTGTGTGTGTGTGTGTGTGTGTGTGTGTGTGTGTGTGTGGTTGTGTGTGCGTGCGTGTATATGCGTGTGGATATCTTTATGTATATGTATAAACGTATTTCTGTGTGTATTTGTATTTTGTGAGGAGTGTCCAATTTCCGCATGTTGTAATATATTTATTACTAATCTGCTGTTATAGTGCTGTTATCTCTTGTGGGTTACGCAATGAGAGAGTATGAAAGTGACAGAGAGAAAGTTAGTAATAGATAAATCACTTGGGCAATTATTTGCAAATTATGAATGGAAGTTGTTGTTTTTTTTGTTTTGTTTTGTTTTGTCTTTCAAACGTAACTCTTTCCAAAAGTGAGGAATATTCTAGCATATATTTTACATGATTTATTATATCGAAGAAAAAAAAATGCAATCGGTAAACAAACGTTTATTAATGAGCTTTAGTATAATAATAGATTAGGTGAATAAAAGTGTCCCGACTGGAATTTATATATACTCATCTAATTCCATAGTCCGAATCAGCATCCATTAGACTCCATTGCTTATAAGTAGGGCTCTGGCATATTCTTTTCATTGTTTTGACCCTCAAGTATGTATCCGTTGATATCTTATATGTTTTTATATAGAGTGATGTGGTTCTCGGTTGATTAACTGTGACTAACATTGTCGGATATATACTCGAGAGTAAAAACAATGAAAAGAATATGCTGTTGTCATAGCCCTACTTATAAGTGACAATTGTTGCAATATTAATAAATGTGATTATTATTATTTTTTTTTTTTTTCTTGAAACTCACTTTCAGCTTTCCGGATGACTCAATTGGTTTGTATCAGATCAGTGCAAAAGTGTTTGCCGGTTTGTAGAAAGTTTTCTTTTTAAACAATTGTAATTTATTTTATGCATATTGCATGATTAATTTTTCTTTCAGACCTTTAAAGTTTGTTTGTTTGTTTGGTTTTTTTTCCTTTTTTTTCTTTTTTTTTTTTTTTTGCAATATGCTCGCCCACGTTGAACTGGAAACGACCTTCTTTAGCCAACAGAAAGGGGGTCATCTTCCATCATGATAACGCTCACCCTCACACGGCCAACGATCACCTGTCAGAATTTGGTTGACAAATCTTGACCCATCCCGTGCATTCCCCTAGCTTAGCTCCCTCAGATCATCACTTATTTCAAGGATCACAAAACCGTTTAGATGGCTTTAGTTTCATATCGCGAGAGATGACTAAATCTGAGTTATGGTTCATGTTTCACATGAAGACTTAAAAAACAAAAATTACAATCAAGAAATTTATCAGCTCGTTTACAGATAGAATCACATTATTGGGCGAGAGCAATTATAAAGATGAAACGTTAAATTGGTAAAAGAAAAAAGCTCATTACATGATGGTTTTTACTTGCCTTACACCGCAGCCAACTGTGGTATAAGACCGGAAGATGAGGAAAAACAGTTGCCCGGGGTATTTTGGTCAGGTAAACAGCTATGAACGGGCCCGTTAGTATTCCCTGGTATGGGCGCCTCATGTGGTCGGCAATAAACAAATCCTTACTCCCAGAGATGAAGATAATTTTGGGAAGATGTACTTTCTTAGGCCTGAGCTGAAACATAAATCATCCCGACAAAGAAGAGCCCGATGCTATTTTTAGCCCCCTGAGTTAATCAAGTCATCGCCATTGCTGAGATAGCTTGTTCCCTAGTGGCTGAGGTATGGCTTTGGTTCTGTGAATTCATAGGAGATCCATCATCCCAGGCTTTGCCTTCTCTCCTAGAGAAGAAGTTAGTTTATTGCTAATCGCCTTAGGCGCCCCGACCGGGGAATTTCGATTTGGCTGCCCAGGCATTTTTTTGCATGCCAGAGTGCTCTTGCTCTCATAGGGCGGTAGCTCTTACAATCCCACTTTCCGACTCTTGTGTCACATCAGCCCGCCGTGAGATGGAGATAAATACTTAAGCCCCTAGGCTGTCAGATTGATTACGTAGGTGAGCCTCAGCTAATATGAAATTATGAAATGCGATGTCGGTGATGCACCAACACGCACCTGTCGTGGATTTGAAATGATCATGCGTTCGAACGGCTTCGGTGGGCGTCTCAGGGTTTGTTTGTTTGTTTGTTTGTTTGTTTGTTTGTGTGTGTGTGTGTGTGTGTGTGTGTGTGTGTGTGTGTGTGTGTGTGTGCGCGCGCGTGTGCGCGTGTGTGTGTGTGCGCGCGTGTGCGCGCGTGTGTGTGTGTGTGTGTGTGTGTGCGTGCTACTATGCGAGCGGCTGGCTAAAATACAATTCAATAATCTTTTCTAATCAATAATCGATAAATGATTCGATTCGAACATTTCCATTGGCCGAAATCTCCATTCTCTAAGCAGGAAAATTCCCCTCCAAAAATCAATCAGATTTCCGTTATCGAACTATCAAGCCGGAAGTGATCCAATCATTTGATTTTCCAGATACCTCGATGTCGTTTGGGGATTAGTGAGGTTTATTGATTTGTATTTATCGATTAATCTAAGATGAAGCATGAAATCGAACTATTTCTTCAGTTACCCGGATGTGGCAATCATTTTTCAAGAAAAATGCATGTCTGATCGGATTTTTATTTTGTTAATTTTTGTTTTTATTTTTATTTTAGATTTTTTTAATCGATGTTGTTAATGGATTTGACTGAATTTTTGCATGCATTTCTTATTTATATTAAACGATGTATTTATTTCCTTTTTTTCATTCACAATAAAAAAAAAATAACAAAATATGGTTTTCATCTCACGGGTTTAAAGAGTTGATAATCTCATTCAACGCTGAGTAAAAAGAATATTTTTTTAAAAATCAATTACAGGGTGGAATGAAAAAAATGTCGCACAAGAAAAGACGACATAGTTCAATTTCTGTTTGCTGCAAACCTGTTTTCTTTTTTCTTTTTTTTTTTTTTTTGTTGCACACCATCTACTAGTTGGCCAGTTGTGTACAAATCCCAAGAGCGATAGGAACTTTCTATCATGTCTGAAAGCGGTACAATATTCAACGAGCGAGATCGGCGATGCGTAGCTGTACAACTCATGCTCTCCACATATCGAAGTTATGACAATAGGACCATTGCCAGCACCCTCAAAATGCAAATCCGGACGCTTCAATACATAGTTCAATGAAATTTTCGGCTACGGCTTGGTCTTTGGTGTGGTTTTAAATGATATATATATATATATATATATATATATATATATATATATATATATATATATTAGCGGCGTTGCCCGAGTGTTTAGGTGGTGTAGTAAAGAACCCTAAAAAATAAAGTGGTAGTAGCGGGGGGGTCTAAACAATAGTAGGCAAAGGTGTTTAAAAAAGTGGTGGTAGACAGGCAGGCTCGAACTCGTACGCGAAGGAGAACAAAAAGGTTTTTTAAAAAATGTTACGCCTTTGCCTCTGTCGAAAGTTTTTGCTACACACACACACACACACGCACGCACATTTTGCCTTTTATACATTAGATGATAAACTCTGTTAAGGGAAAGAGTTAAGTACAAGAACAGTGAATAATAAAATGAGGGAAGGGGGGACGCGGGAGGAGAAAGAAAATTAAGTAAATTAAGAGAAGAGATGGAAAGAGAGGAGGAGGAGAAATAAAATAGCAGGCGGATAAGTAGAAGAAAAAGAGAGAGAGAGGGGAAAGTAGGAGGAGGAATAAAGGGAGGAGAGTATGGGAAGGATGATGGAGTGAAAGAAAGGGGGTAAAACAGATGATGAGAAAGATGAGAGAAAAGAACATGAGGAAAAAGAGAAAAGAGAGATACGAAGAAGAATATCGCGAGAATATGAGAGCTAATGCCTAATTTATCAAAACGATCTTTTGTTATATGTAAATCATAGTGTTATCATGAGGAAGTATGAGTGCGATCATGCGGTATCAATATTTAGCACTTTGGCAATTTACGAACCCTCATTCATAATTAATTCTGCTGATGATATTCGTCCATCGTTTGCGAAGATGATTGTGGTCATGTAGTCATGTTGTACGTCCGCAGATGGCTTGTCATTCTAACCCGAGCTCTGAGTTATCTCCTGCATATAAAGCACCTGTGGGATGTTTCTGTAGCAGACGTGTTGATAGTGCAGTGTTTTTGAATAGTACGTTTCCTCTCGCGTTCCTCAATGCGTGCAGATTCAGCAATCATGGTCTCTTTGTGGTTTGTTATACGTCAGAAACATTTCTTCTGGGCTATGTTTTCCCAAAAGTCGAAATACAAAAGGAACTGTTTGAGTGACACCTTCAAGCTGTCCCAGCAGCGTTTCCACTGTTTTCCTGTGGTTCTTTTTGCCTTTCACCAGCTTACCGTAAAGAAATCTTGAATCTGGCATGCGGTGCGGCATATACGATTCACCCAAAGAACCTGGCACTGTTGCAGCAAGGTGTGTGCTGAGGGGGGATAGAACCTGACTGGATAAAACCTCTCTGTCTTCTTTGCCTTGACACTTGATTTTCACCAATCTCCGAAAGCATGTCATATGGAAATGGTTTCATTTCTTGGCATGTCTGGCGTATATATTCCAAGTTTCTCAGACGCGGATGGTAAGAATCACAGATCTGTAGACCAGAATATTTTTTTACATAGGCATCACCACTTATCAAGGCCCAGGGGCCACTCGAGGATAAGGGTTAAAAACTGTACAGTAGTCAATTGGACAATATAGTAATTGTCAGTAATGGAAATTCAGTAAATTTGTTAACTTAAGGGAGACGGCTTATCAAAAACTTATTTACGTTGGACATGAAGACAACCATATTGTAGTTATGTGGAAAGCAGGAAAACGGAAGACATGTCAACAGGCGTGTAGTTCTAAGAAAGAAACTTTGTTCATGGAATCCACGTTTAGGTTTAGGCACAGAAAACGAGTGGGGGGAATTATTGATAGTGTTTTCAGCTAGACGGGTGTTTCTTGCGAAAGTTTTGCGAGAGGGGACCATAGATTGAAGCTCAGTCGAGTACTTGCCATGAAAATAACGATAAAACAAAGACAAACTCGCTACATCTCTTCTGAGGTTGCAGGGAAGAAAAAAGGGCATCTCCTATGAAGCGACGAAGTCTATTTTGAACTCTATCAAGGCAGGATACGTCCTTTCTAGCAGCTCCTTCCCAGATGTGGCAACAGTACTCCATAAAGATAGAGAAATGCATCAGCAGTGAGATATCTACTGGATCGATAGAAGGATCTGCAGCTGATTCCTCCGCTCTTCCACACAGTGGATCGGAGGCTGGTATTATTCATAATAAATCCCTGGCAGGGAATGTTCTTGAAAGTGAAATTGTTAAACACCAATCATTTGTGCATTTTTTTATTGATAGCATTTACCACTCCTCTTATGCAAAAGGAGACAGTGTTGATCCCCTAGTGCAATCAGGTGCCCGCTGGCAGACCCTGGGCGTGACAGCAGGACTCAGCGCCGGTTCACGTCCAGGGGGGGGGGACAAGGCTTGGCTTCAGAAGGATTGCTACGACTTTTTACCCTTCTCTCACTGTCCCCAATCCTTCCCCGACCTGAACCCGCCGGACTACTTCGTTTGGTCATACGTCGAGAACATCACCTACATAACCTCGCACAATACTAAAACTAGCCTGATCGCCGCCATCCGCTGAGTATTCGCCCAGCTCCCGTCGGCGCTTGTGGATAAAGCATGCTCCCAGTTCCAGACCCGTATCGAGGTGGTGATTGAGACTGAAGGCGGCTACATTGAATAGATGTCAGCTCTACTACATAATCAAGTTACCCGAATTGATGTTTTTCAAAAAAAGTTTTAAAATAAAGCTGTAGTGTTGTTTTCTTTAGGGCGACATTTTTATCGTTCTACCCTGTATACAAACTACATACTGGCTGTCCCTCCCGTATTAGCCTCTGCAGTCCAAGACATCGATGCTCCAACTAAACAGAAAACTGATATCTTACTTGTGATCAACCCTGACCAATAAAGGCTTACTACTATAGATATGGTAGGAATAGCTAAACCTCCGATTCCTTAGTCTGTGTCTCTATCCATTATATCGAGTACGACTCCTTCATAAAAATTTTATTTTCATAAATAGATGATTATTTGTAGCGAAACTAATTATAAAGGCCGTTATGAAGATTATTAAATTTGTTAATTAAATGCTTAATTAGGAATAAATGATGGCGGATCGTTACGAGGCGCTCGAGTGAATATCGTTAAATTGTTTTTTGTTTTGTTTTTTTGTTTGTTTTGTTTGTTTTTTCGTAAAGTTTGATTTGGACGTTCTTTTTGTTATTGGAAATATCAGTTTGGGAGGAAACTGTTTTCGTTGAGACTGCGGCAATCAATGATTTGTCGTTCGCAGTCTGGTTTGTTTGAATCGATGAGTTAGGTGCGATGGAGGGGAAGGGTTAAAAACGGGAGGGGTGAGTAAAAAGAAGCGGGGGAAAAGAGAACGAAGAGGGTAGAGAGGAGAAAGAAAATAAGAGGGGGATAAATAGTACGAACGAGGAAAAAGAGATGAAAATACAAGGAGGAATAATGGAAGGAGAAGGAAGGAACAGAGAGAGGGAAACAAAATGAGGTAAAAAGAGATGAGAAAGAGAAGGCGGATGGCATGGGGAAAGCGAGAAAAAGGAGACGAGAAGAAAAGGAGGAGAAGAAGTGAGATAATAATAATAATAATAAGAAGAAGAAGAAGAAGAAGAAGAAGAAGAAGAAGAAGGAAAGGGAAGAGAATGCTGCTACTACTACTACTACTACTACTACTAATAATAATAATAATAATTATTATTATTATTATTAGTAGTATTATTATAATGATGAAGAAAGGTGAAGACAGAGAATAATAAGAACACTACTACTACTATTACTATTACAAATACTACTACTACTACTACTACTAATAATAATAATAATAATAATAACAATAATAATAATAATAATACTAATAATAATAATAATAATAATAATAATAATAATAATAATAATAATAATAATAAAAATCTTGAACACCAAGACAAATGATATCAATACTTGAAAAGCACAAACGATAGCAGTACTTGAGAACGGAAATCACAAAACACATTGACGTACAAACAAGCAAGGAGACTAGATGATATAATAGTTAACGAGGAGGGGGAAAAATCATGTCAGATCGAAGACTTCGCCGTTTCAGTAGATCACAGAGTGAAGATGAAGGAGACGGAGAGGAGAATCAAAATATACGGAACTGAAAGAAATGCCCAAGATGAAGAAAGTCAGAATGACACCAATAAGCGTGGGAACACTACGATCAATCACGGTAAACATTGAGAGAACAATGGGAGAAATTGGAATCAGGGAGATGGCTCAGAGGATACAACGGAGAGGAATAATGAAAACAGCTGAAATATTAAGGAAACCCCTTGAATGCAGAAACTAAAACACGTGAGATATAAAGGCTAACTGGCAACTGCAACAGAAGTAACAATAAATAAATAAATAAATAAAGGAAATACCACATTGGAAACAAGAAACCTTAAACTATATAATCCTATGTTACCCCCCTCCAAAAAAAATAATAATATAAAAAGTGTAATGCCGGCATCAACTGGCACAACACCAAATAGTTGTGAAGGGTTAAAGATGAATGGAAAGGCCGAAGGAAAAAGCACTAACCAGACCCCCACTGCATGAGTGTGAAGAGGACTGGAACTTTGCGGAGGCTTGTTGCCACCCTAAATCCAGTTTCGTTGCCAACGAGAAATCAATGGTAAACAAATGTTGTGATAACGCAACTTCATTTGCGATGGTTATCAAAGGAGGTGGAGAGTACTGGATATCTGGGGAGACTTGTTGTTACCCAGACCCCAGGGAACACCATAGATCGTTGTTGGTGAGAAGTCTCTGATGATGACCTGTGTGAGAACTTTTAGGGAATAATAATAATAATAATAATAATAATAATAATAATAATAATAATAATAATAATAATAATAATAATAATAATATTTTGTGTGTGTATGTCACCATGAACTGATGCCCCACTAAATAATCGTGGAGGATCAAGAAGGATGGAAAGACCGAGGAGAGAAAGCACTAACCAGACCTCCGTTGGATGAGGGCAAAGAGGACTGAGATTTTGGGGAGGCTTATTGCTACCAAAATTCCAGTGAAGACTAACGATCGCTGCCAACGAGAAATCAATGGTAAGCGGCTGTTGCAAAAATTTTTTGCAATGGTTATCGAAAGAGGTGGAGAGTACTATAAATCTGGGGAGACTTGTTACTCAGACTCCAGAGAACACCATAAATTGTTCTCAAAAAGAAATCTTTGATGACGACCTGTCTAACTACTCCTAGTAAGTAAACAACAACAACAACAACAATAATAATAATAATAATAATAATAATAATAATAATAATAATAATAATTCTCAAACTTTTTGCAAGGACCGAAAATGAACAAGTGACGCTAATAAATACTACCAGGATCTTCAGCCAAGATATCCAAATGGAGTTTAGAATGGAAAATTGCGCGCTACTAGTTATAAGAAAGGGAAAACTGAAGACTACAGAAAGTGTGGAATTACCCAAACAAACGGAGATGAGGGCACTAGGGAAACAAGACGCCTATAAATACCTGGGAGTTTGGGAAGCAGACACTATCAAAACAACAGAAATAAAAGAGAGAATCGAAAAGAAATACCTCAGGAGAACAAGAAAACCTCTGGACACTAAATTATTTAGCAGAAACCGAATAAAAGGTATAAATACATGGGCAGTATCACTAGTAAGATATTCTGGACCGTTCATTGAGTGGACTAAAGAAAAACTGAGACAGCTCGGTCAGAAGACCAGGAAACTCATGACTATACAAAACGCACGACACCCAAATGATGATGTTGACCGACTCTACGTGAAAAGGAAAGACGCGGGAGAGGACTGGTTTGTACAGAAGACTGTTGAATAAACTAGAAAAATACATAATGCAAAACACTGAAATGATTATCATGACAGCGAGAGACACTAAAAAATTCAATAAAACAGAAAACAGAGACAAAGAATAAAACAAGAAAAGAAAATGGGAAGAGAAACAACTACACGGAAGATTTGCAAGGATAGCAAAAAATGAGAATAACGAAAACATTTGGACATTGATGCGAAAAGGACACGTAAACCGAGAAACTGAATCCCTAATAACTGCTCACAAGATAACTCGGTAAAAACAAACCATATCAAAGCAAAAATCGAAAAAACACAAGAATACGGCAAATGCAGACTCTGTGGACAAAGAGACGAAACGATAAGCCATATAGTAAGCGAATGTAACAAACTGGCCCAAAAAGAATACAAGAACAGGCGCGACTAAGCGGGAAGGCCAGTACACTGGGAATTATACAAACAACTGCAACTCGAACGCGCAGAAAAATGATACAAGCATAAGCCGGCAACAGTACTTGAAAACGAAAATCACAAAATCCTATGGGACATTGACATACAAGCAGATAAATCCGTCCAATCAAAAAAATCGGATGTCGTAATAATTAACAAGAAAGAAAAGTCCTGTCAAATCGTAGACTTTGCTGTTCCAGCTGACCACAGGCTGAATATCAAAGAAAAGGAGAAAAGGAGAAACGGAGCAAATACACAGAACTAGCCAGATAGTTGAAAGGAATATGGATGATGAAAAAAATCAAGATAATACCTATAATAATAGGAGCACTAGGAACAATTCCGAAAAACTTGGAGAAAGAATGGGAGAAATTGGAATCAGAGGAATGGCTGGAAAGATACAACGAATAAAAATAATGAAAACAGCTGAAATATTAAGGAAAACCCTTGAATGCGGAAACTAATACACATCAGCCACATGCGCAGGCCAAACGAGCTATTGCGCAGACAAATCATGAAGAAGAGGTACATGGAACCAAGAACATTGAAGCTGCATATCTACAAGTTCGCTATCCAATTGCCCCATCACGCCCCCACTCAAAAAAAAAAAAAAGTGACACCAAATAGCAAATTTAAGTGGAGATCAATGACCGCTGCTAGCGAGAAATCCATGGTTAGCGGCTGTTGCGAGAACGCAAATTCATTTGCAAATGTTATCGAAAGAGATGGAGAGTATTGGAAATCTGAGGAGACTTATTGTCACTCAGCTTCCAGGGAACACCACATGTTGTTATCAAGGAGAGATCTTTGATGACCTGCGTGGCAGCTCTTTATGAGCAATAATAATAATAATAATAATAATAATAATAATAATAATAATAATAATAATAAATAATAATAATAATAATAATAATAATGGAAAGAAGAAAAAAGGCGGAGGAAGAGGGGGGATAGATCGTAAATGAATAGGTTGTCTTTGGTGTTTCTTCTTCAAGAACAGATGAAATAGATTATAAAGCGCGCGCGTTTGTCATATTAGAAAGGTTGTGCGCAGAAGAAACTGCCTGCAAAGACGGAGGCTGAGTTCATCTTAAGCGAACCTGTCGCACTGGTGACCTTTTTTTGTTGCGATGGTGGGGTAGGGGAGTGTGTAAGGTGAAGCTGATCGATTTTGAGGCCAGACAGAATTACAAAGACTCAGGGGAGACACGGCGGAAGGTGGGGGCGGAGGAAAGGGATTTATGAGAAGTTAGGACAAGCAGGAGGAGTGATTGAAGGGGAGTATTAGTCCAGCACAACAAAGAAGAAGAAGAAGAAGAAGAAGAAGAAGAAGAAGAAGAAGAAGAAGTTCGGAATAAAAAGGAAAAAGGGGCATAAAAGAAGAAGAAGAAGAAAAAAGAAAGAAAGAAAGGCGTAGAGAAGAAGAAGAAGAAGAAGAAGAAGAAGAAGAAGAAGAAGAACAACAACAACAACAACAACAACAGCAACAACAACAAAGTAAGAAGAGATAGTAGAAAAATGTAGAAGATAGACTGATATTGAATTAGGAGAGAAAATAGATGAAGAAGAAAATATATATTTCTTTTCTTCTATTCTTTTTCTGGTTTTTAGTCGCGTGCAAGCGACTCTTATGTCACTCCGTCGGTCGGTCGGTCGATCGGTCTGTTGGTGGGTCGGTCTGTCGGTCTGTCTGTAACATTTTTGTGCTTGGCCTTTTTGATTAAGATCAAAGGTCTGTTGTTAATAGATGCTGTTCTTAGGTTTTTAAGCTTTTCTTGGCCTTTTGGCCAAGATTATCGATAGCCCACGGCTGTTGTGCAAGTCAACGGAAAGCGCCCGAAACCCTTTGTTATCTCTCGGTCGGTTCGTCAGGGTTGTCCGCTGTCGCCCTTGCTTTATGTCCTGGCCTTGGAGCCTCTGCTCCGCAAGCTGAGACGTGGGGAGGAAAATTCGGCCCTGCGCGGAATGGCTCTGCCTGGCAGCTCAGCTGCCAAGGTATCCGTGTTCGCCGATGATGTCACGGTCGTCGTGTCGAGCTTCAGAGACATCAAGATCATGTCGGAGGTGCTTTCACAGTATGAAAGAATCACGGGACCAAGAATAACTGAAGTAAGTCTGTCGGACTGCGGTTGGGTGCCTGGAGTGGCAATGTAAACCTCCCGGCACCCTTCAGCTGGACGGATGGCCCGGTTCGGATCCTTGGTGTGTGGTTCGGACCGGGTCTCCACTTGATAAGAATTGGTTGGAGGTACAGTCAAAGGTGGAGGCTGCGGTCAATGCGTGGCTTCCTCGGAAACTTTCCTTAAAGGGTAGAGCTGAGGCGTGCGCCACCTACATTTTCCCTCTCATCCTTTACCAACTTGCGGTAATTCCCATGCCTGCACAACACCTAAAAGCTCTTGTCGAACTCTTGTCCTCGCTTCTTTGGGACAGAGGAAGCTACTGGGTGAGCAGACAGGTCTGCTTCCAAATTCCGTGTGAGGGAGGCTTGGGAATGCCGGACTTGAAGTGTCATCGAGATAACGAGAGGCTGGCCTTCCTGAGCCACCACCTTCAAGAAGATCAACCATGGCACCCCGCGATTACTGCCGCCTTTCCCAACCTCATTCTCGACCCGGTTATCGAGAGTTGTCGCAGGCCGCGGGGAGACTCAGCCTTTCTGAAAGAGTGCTGAGCCGCGCTAAAACGACTACCAAGGTCCAGCGACCTTGTGACTGCTACCCGTAGGGAACTCCACAGGGATCTAGTGAGGGGGGGCCGCCAATGACCCGCTATGTGCACGTTTATGTTGGCAGCAGAGTGAGATCTGCTCCGCGTGGAGTTGGACGCCAGGTTCGAGTCATCTGAACAATTTGGAGTTCTCTCTGACCTGGCGATTGGCCCGAAATGCACTTCCACTCAACAACATACAATGCAGTTCTGGGTTTTTGGAGTCGCCTGCTTGTCCCTGTTGTGGGACAACGGCCGTAGAAACGACTGATCACACTTTCTTTGATTGCCGCAAACTCCGCTAGTACTGGTTGTATGTTAGCAAGGTGACAGCTCGCATTGATCCCGAGCATCCTCGCCCGATTACCGTATCCAATGTCGTTGACAACATGAGACCGCCGTGAGACTGGGAAAGACAAATGGTCTACATTACGATCCTGGCCGTGGCGAGAATGGTGATCTGGATGTTGCGTCTGCAGGGTGGCCGGGGGGTGTTGTCTTTTTCTGATCAGGATCTGATCGCTTTCTTTAAACACCAACTACAGGTGAAGATCAGTTGTGATAGAAGAAGGCTGCATCGTGCGGCATTTGACAGAAGATGGATACATGTCTGTGTGTACGAAAAGGAGCCAAGTTTGAATATGTGTTCCCACCTAGGTGTAGAACGCGCAGTTCCATCAAGTGTAATCCATTTTCAGCTTCTTAGCTAGCCGAGTGAATGCTTCATCCCTCCTCAACTAGGAAGCCTCCAAGATCCCCATCTCCTCCTATCTGCAATTTTTCTTTTCACCCCTCACTCTAAATTTCACTCATCTTGGAGAGAAAGAAATCAATCACTAACTCCCCATCCCTCACTCACAAAATTTCCTTTTCTCCATTTCGTCCCATCTATAGAGCATCCCCACTTAGAGACTGGCCTGCAGGAGCTCAGGTTTCTTTACAAACCAAGTGGTACAGACGGTCTATCAACTAGACGGGGTTGGGAGGGTCCTACTAACCACTTTTGTATTTTTTCTTCCCCCGCCCTCGACACAAATGAATTATCGTATCATCATCATTGTTATCTTTTTTGTTTGTACACGGAAATAAAAAATGTTTTAAACAATTGGGTGCCAAGTAGAACTTCCCCAAGTACAAAAGGGCGAATGCGGTATTATGGTGAAAGAAGATTTTAGCTAAGAAAAACTTTTCTTTAGTTCTAGAGTGACAAAGATGACTAACGATCCTTATCTGCCCCCCTTTTAAGCTGGCCTTGTGCCTAAGTTTTTTGTTCATGTTCATTTGTTGCCTAAATAAAAGAGTTAATATCTCAAAGTGTAGTATCTGTTCTTACTACATGCTGTACTTATGTTTGTAACTTTGTGATATAAGTTGAGGGATCACTTTTCTATATTAATTTAATGTAAAATGATCACCTACTTTACAACCAGTCAGTCTTAAAGCCATTCAAGTCATTCTCCAGATCATTCAAGATGTTTTTGAAGGATTCCAGTTATTATTTAAGCATTCAAGTCATTCTTAAGGTCACTCAATTCATCCTTAAGTTCATTAAAGTAATTCTAAGTCATTTACTTTTTATTTATTTAAGTAATTTCAGCTCATTTTTCGGTCATTTTAGTTTATCTTTAAGAATTTCATGTCAATCCTACATTCACGCATTCATTCATTACACGAGAGCACGCGACTAATTGCTATCGGCCTTGATAAATAGAGAAACTAAGAAAGAAAAGATGGAAATTTCTAAAAAGAGATAAAGGATCGTTAAAATTTTAAGCATGGCTGGTTTAGCCAACTTTTTCAATGGATGCAAATTAATTATGGACAAATCAAACCCAGCGTCTAATTTAAATTTGACATGTTTATACTTGTACGTACTTTCTTATATTTGTCCCGTTCTGTTCGTCTGTTCTCGTGGATTTAACCCGAATTTTATTTCCTGTATTCGTTCTGCAATTTGAACTCTTATGCCCAACTTTATTACAAAATAGACATGTTTTAAAACGGTATGAGCAATCTCTAACCCAAATTATTACGACCTTCCATAACTGAAACGTGTAATAATAATAATAATAATAATAATAATAATAATAAACAAATGAATGTGCAGACACGTAGCCCTAATTTTGATCTATTAACTTCTATTGAAAATTTCCATTTTTCTATTTAATCTAACCTTATGTGAAAAATTCCGTCTTAAACGTCATTTTTTGCGTCAAATCTTTCCACACTTTGCAAACTCCAAATGTTAGAAAACTTTTTGAATAACATTTGTCATTCTAAAAAATACGTAATAAGCCTACGATTTCTGGATTTTTATTTCCATTAACTTTTAATTTTTATTCAAGGTAACGTTTTGCATATGAGTCTTATGTAACAGTGGGTTTGGCGCATAGAAGCATGAAAAGAATGAAAATCGAAAGAATGAGGAATGTGAATAATGAAAAAAAAAAAAAGAATGAAAATTACCAGAAAAATTGAGAGCAAGTAAACGCGATTGTTTTACGTCATAACATTTGAAAAATTAAATGCCGAAACATAATAAAAAAAAACACCAACGTCTTGAAAATAAATACTTGTAATGTTTCGTTGTAACGATTTCCTGTAACGATTTATTACTTATCTTTTTAATGTTACATTTTAGCGGCTCATTCATTGTAACGTTTTATTGTAACGTTTTAATTTTATGAAGCATAATAATACAAATAAATATATATTTAAAAGAATTAATTGTAACATTTCCTTGTAACGATTTATTGTACTGTATCCTTTAAAAGTTTCATTTTAGCCATTCATTGTAACGTTTCATTGTAACGTGTTATTTTAATGAAACATAATGATATAAATACGTACATCTAGAAAATAATTAATTGTAACGTTTTATTGTAACGATTCTCTGTAACGGGTTATTGTATCGTATCTTTTTGACGTTTCATTTTAGCGGTTCATTGTAACATTTTATTTAAACGAAACATAATATCAATGCGTACATTTTGAAAACGATTAATTGTGACGTTTCGTTGTAACGATTTCATGTAACGATTTGTTGTAAGTATCATTCTGATGTTTTATTTTATCGATTCAATGTAACGTTTCCTTGTAAGGTTTCATTTTAACGTTTCGTTGTAACAATTCATTGTAACGTTAAGTGTAACGATTAATTTTTTATTTTGTTTTTGTTTTAACGTTTACGATAACGTTGAATTTTAACGAATCATTGTAATGTTTTATTTTAACGATTCCTTTTTGAAGTTTCATTGTAACATTTTATTTAATTATGACGTTTCATTTTAACGTTGTGCCTCTTTTCCGATCCTAAAACGATTCTTTTAATTGTCACTTTTTTTTTTTTTTTTTTTTTGTTGTTGTTCATAATAAAATAATAAATATTTATTGGTTTTAAATTACCATTAAATCTAAAATCTATAGATCATCTTTCACGTGTGTATTTTTATGTTTGGGAAAATATTTGTACATTTAACGTGTTTTACGATAATCGGAGACAAAAAAAAAAAACAACTATATAATTAAATATTGAGAGTTTTATAAAGAATCGAAATCAGTAATTGTTTCGGAATCGGAAAAATATTGGAATCATCCCTCCAATAGTGAAGATACATTCTAATGATTCCTTGAACACTGCATCACTACTGCAATCAATTCTATATCTTTTGAGGCACACATCGTAGCAAACAAGAATTTTGTAAACAGCTGTAATATGGCGTAGTCGTCTCAGTCGTAGTAGTAGTGGTGGTGGTGTGTCGAGTTCCACGGCTTCCTTTTTTTTTTCTTTTTTCATTTTTTTTTTTTTATTTGTTGCATCCCTCGTCATAGTCGTAATCATATGTGGGCAGATCGACAAGAACATTATTTAAAACTTTATCGTAAACAATAAATAAGGATGCTATTTCGAACTTAAACGTGACAGTTCAAATATGCTATTCCGTACTTAAGCGTGACAGACGAACGAAAATGTTATTCCAAACTTGAGTGACAGACGAAAATTTTATTTCGAATTAAGGCATAACAAACGAACGAAAATGCAATTTAAAATTTAAACGTGACTGACAAACAAAAATCTTATTTCAAATTCAAATGTGAAAGACGAAGGGAAATCCTGTTTTAAACTTAAGCATGACAGACCGACGAAAATGTTATTCGAAACTTAAGCAACAATCGATCAATCTTTCTACATAGTCACCACCATTCTTAATGCACTTCGAAAACGTTCAGCAGACGTCGATGAAATTTAATCATATTCAATTTTTTTTTTTTTTCATGGAGGAATTCAAGGACACATCTCTGTTTCCGTTTTTTCTTTCAAGCTTAATGATACAAGACGGAAGAAAATGCCATTTCAAATTTAATCCTGGCGAATTGACAAAATGCTATTTCAAACTTAAGCATGAAAGATCGACGAAAGTGCAATTTAAAACTTAACCAAGGCAGGCAAGTAAAAATTCTATTTCAAATGAAAACGCGAGAGACTGACTGACTGACTGGCTATACGTGGACAGAGCAACTTTATAGAAATTCTTGGACACTTCTTATTTTTCTTTTTTTTTAAACGACTCGTTCGAATGGAAAGTTGCTTTGAAGAGAGAATTTATGATACGAGTAACCGTTACATATTGTCGAGAGTGATGATGTCCAACGGCGTCCTTTGAAGTCAACTGTCGGACAATTTGGCCTCTGCTCTTCTGTCTGACGTCCGTCGGCCGATTGGGGGTGGGGGAGTGATGGAGCCTTAGCTTTTCGCCACTGGACAACGATGTGTCCGTCTGAAGTGGATTAACATCGCAACCCTCGTCCTTTTCATTTACTTTTAATCTCATTAGAAATCAGCGGCGGCGGCGGCGGCGGCGGCGACGGTGGTGTCAGTGGCGGCGGCGAGAAAGAAATACTGCTTTTTCATTTCTTCCTTTTCTTCCGATCTTTTACGACTTTTTTCCGTATTTTCTTAACATCTTTCTTTTTCTTGTGTTATTGCTGTTTCGTAATGGCACAAGAATTGTTTAAACTAAATTAATTCCCCTAAACAGAATAATTGCTTTCTTTGATAATACGTGTTTTCGTTCTTTTATTTTTGTTTCGTAATAACAAAAAAAAGTGTAAAAACTAAAGTATTTTCTTTTAAAATAAATATATGGTTTCGTTTTTCGTGTCTTGACTCCGTGATCAAGTTTATCTTTTTTTAAGACAAGAGTTAAAAATACATATATTTTAAAAAATATTATGGGGATACGTAGTCGCCTTTAAAAACAATGTCTCCTTCAAGAACGGTCATAAACGTGTTTTCAATCGATATTTATTCAATAAAGGACCAGTTTTCCTACCTAGCAAAAAGGGACGAGTTTTCCAGGGACGAGTTTTCCGGAACTATATATATATATATATATATATATATATATATATATATATATATATATATATATATATATATATATAATGAGTCACGGGAAACGGATGTTTTTAATAAAACAAGATTGTGCGAATATTTCTTAAGTAGCTTTAAAGACTACCTTTCTAACTCCCTATCCCTTACCCAAGGAGAGCAAGGAGCTTTCTAAAAAAACATCCGTTTCCCGTGACTCACCCGTTATATATATATATATATATATATATATATATATATATATATATATATATATATATATATATATATATATACACACACTAGCAAAAGTACCCGTCGTTGACTGGGTTCAAAAACAGCCTACAGAAAATGGACTTTGATTTATTAAAGTATGATAGGTTATGAAAAGGAAGGGTTGTAAAGTGATAGCTTCGAATTTGGGGGTCCCACCAGTTCTGGCAAGTAGCAAACAGGATCTTGAACAGAAGCGTGCGTTCTATCCACACTATCATCAATGGACCTGAGGACATCTCGTCAGCATCAGACAAGGCCAAACTATTTGCCAAGAACTTTGCAGCTAATTCTACCCTGTGCGACAATGACCATGAACTCCCTGTATTTCCTCCTATAACAGACAACACTATGCAACACGCTAGGTAACATACAAATATCCGTGCATGAGGTCGCCAAGCTAATCAAGAACCTTGATTCCAGTAAAGCAACTGGCCCTGACGGCATTCCAGTTATAGTGCTGAAAAAGATCCAACCAGAACTTGCCCCAATACTTATAAAACTGTTTAAGCGTTGCCTTAAGGAGAAGTGCTTTCCAACACCCTGGAAAACCTCATAAGTATGCCCTATATTTAAGAATTCAGGTGAAAAGTCATCTCCCTCCCAATACAGACCAATAAGTCTCCTCTGTGTCGTGAGTAAGTTGTTGGAATCCATATTAAATAAAGTCAGCCACCTCAACAGAAACAACCTTCTTAGTGACATTCAATATGGTTTCCGCTCTGCAAGATCTACAGCAGATGTGTTAACGGTTATATCACACAGGATTAGTGAATCTCTTGACAAAGGTTTCCTTTCCAGGGCAATTGCTCTTGACATATCGAAGGCCTTCGATAAGGTATGGCATAAGGGCTTACTTCACAAGATCTCCAGCTACGGTATTACTGGAAATGTTTTCTCAATCATTAAATCATTTCTCTCTGATAGGTTCATAAGAGTAGTGGTTCATGGGCAGAAATCAGAGGCCCACAGTATTAATGCTGGAGTCCCTCAGGGGTCAATCCTGGGCCCAACTCTCTTCCTTATCTACATCAATGATCTCCCAAAACATTCACTTAAATCATTCGTTGACATCTATGCTGATGACACGACCATCTACGGCAACACATCAAAGGCTGTAAATGACAAAGTTCTCTCTAATTCTCTCTCCTCTGATCTTGAGCACGTGGTACAATGGGGGAAGAGGTGGCTGGTCACTTTTAATTCATCCAAAACCAAGCTTCTATCTTTACATCATCAACGCTCTGATCCCCATCTGGCATCAATTGAAATGGATGGCTCTCGTCTTGGGGAGGCTCCATGTTTTGACAAGCTTCTGGGTTTGACCTTTACTCCTGATCTGAAATGGAACACGTACATCAAATCTGTTGCCAGGGACGCTGGGAAAATGGTGAGATCCTTCTACCGCTCCAGAAGATATCTCACTACTGATGCAATTCTATATCTGTATAAAAGCCAAGTACGTCCAAGGATGGAGTACTGCTGCCACATCTAGGCAGGAGCTGATAAAAACAGTATATTCTGCCTTGACAGAGTACAAAATAGACTTCGTGGCCTAGTGGGGGATGCTCTTTTCTCTTCCCTGCAACCTCTCTCCCACAGAAGAGACGTTGCGAGCCTGTCTTTGTTTTATCGTTATTTCCATGGCAGGTGGTCGTCTGAGGTCCAATCCCTCGTCCTCCCTCGCCAATCTTTCACGAGAAACACCCGTCTGGTTGAAACTACTGTCAATATTTTTCTCCACTCTTTATCTGTGCTTAAATCCAAACGTAGATTCCATGAGCAAAACTTTCTTAGAACTGCACGCCAGTGGAACTCTCTGCCGCTTGCCTGTTTCCCACCTGACTACAACTTGGACGTCTTCAAGTCCAACATAAAAAAACTCCTGACAAACCGCCCCCTTAAGTAAGACACTCTATCAAAACCCCTAATACTAATGATTGCTACAATACTATCTCATTGATTACTGTACACGCAATAACCCTTATCCCTGAGTGGCCTTCGGACCTTGGTAAGTGGTGACCCCCATGTAAAAAAAAGAAGCAAAATATGATGAAAGTACAAATAAAATAGATAAACCCCATAATTTATTATACCATACCTGTTCACACTGAAACACTTATCACAATATTCTGTGGACCTATATTAAAAAACCTTATTAAACTTTGTGACATATTTCCATTCCATGGAGGTCAGGCGCGAACGAACACCCCATAATTTTATTATACCATATTTCTTTAAACTGAAACATAATTATCAAAGTATACTTACGCAGATAGATATGAAAAGTCTTTATTAAAGTTTGTGCCTATTTCCAGTCTATGGAGGCCAGGCACGAACGCAGACCCCATGATTTTATTATACCATTCCTATTTAAGTTAAAACATACTTATCAAAGTATTATTATGGACATCTATATCAAAAACACTTGTAAACGTTTTTAATTTTTAAATTTTTTATTTCCATACTTTGTGGACCAGGCGCGTACGAAGACCCCACAATTTTAATGAATCATCATTATGCCAGATCAAACATACCCATTCCTGTGTCTCGATACATCTTCTATCATTATATGTGATCAGTTTTCTATAATAGTCAACCATATAGGAGCCTATTCATGACCAGACACACACATAGACGTTCAGCTTTATATATATATATATATATATATATATATATATATATATATATACACACACACACACGAGAGTTCGTCCAAAAGTAAGGACAACTATTATTTAAATCAATATCAATCAGGAACTAAAATGTTATAGAGCTGCTAAGACGGGAGTGGTACCATTAAAACGAGAGACCTTTTGTGTTCCAGAATTTTCTACATAGTCACCAACATTCTCAATGTACTTTTGCCAGCGATGAACGATGCCTCGACCAGAAAAGTTCGGAGCGCACATGGTCACTCAAATCTCTGTCATCACTATAGTGCCTTAGATTTCAAGCTACAGAGAGGGGTCTAAATGGAAAAGTTAATGGGTTTCCTTGGGTTTTAATTATAAACCGCCATTTGTTGTCAGCCATCTTTTAACAATTCGCGTTGCCTGTTAAGAAAGTCAATTGCATCATGGGAGTCATTCACTCTCCTTAAAAAATATTATTATTATTTTTATCTTCTGGTAGATAATTGTTGATGAGTGAATCCTAGAAAATCTCAAGAGAGTGTCCGTTTTGGAAAGCGCTTGATTCTTTCCCACATTAAAAAAAAAGTGGCCTTACATATAAATCTGTCCCTGTGGGAATACGTTAAATTATGACTATTAAGCGTGACAGATCGTTCCACCGACTGGTGACTAACAGACAGAGACTCGTACAGAGGTATAGCGATTCATTTTAAAATGATATGGTAAGCGTAAGTATTACAAATCGACAAATAATTCTCAAGATTCATAGGTCTTGCATATAACAGTAGCGCTGCTCTAAACACCGAAATCGTTTTTTTTTCTCCCCGCTCGATTTAATTCAACTCAACAGATGAAAGCGCAACTCGACGAGTGCAACGGAAAAGTTCGTGTGCATCGTTCTTGTTTCCGCCGCTGACCTTAGATCTACCGAATCTCCTTCGATGCCAGACACGAGCAGGAATTTCCGTTATGGAAAAGAGAGAGGGGTGGGGTCAAATATTGGCGGCAGTGGCGGTGAGAACAGTGATGAAAAAAAAAACCCAAAAGATATGAAAGAAATAAAGTTCGATCTTTGATTTCAATCAACTGACACTAAAATCAATTCAACGCAATTCGGTTCGATTGAAAATCGGACTTGGTTGAAAGTTTTGTCAAGACAAAATGTGCAATGGAAAACAAATTACAGTTTATTTGGCGTTTTTTTTTTTTTTTTCATGTTTCCAATCATCTTAATAAAAAGATCTGTTCGTAAGTCGTTCACGGTGTCATGCTTAAGTTTTAAACAGCATTTTCATTAGTCTATTACGATTAATTTTAAAATACATTTTCGTCAGTCTGTTATATTTCGTTAGAAATGACATTTACGTTAGCCTGTTACGTTTGAGTCTGAAATATTATTTTATTAGTCTGTTATGTTTAAGCTTGGAATAGCATTTTTGTTAGTCTGTTGCGTGTACGTTTAAAATAGCATTTTCGTTAGTTTATTAAGTTTAAGTTTAAAATAGCATTTTCTTAAGTCTGTTGCGTTTAAGTTTGTAATAGTATTTTCGTCAGTCTGTTACGTTTAAGATAGCACTCCTTTTGGTTGATCACGCTTAAGTTTCAAATGGCATGTTCGTCAATCTTTTCGTTTGAGATTTGGATTTCTGTCTGTCTGTTGCGCTATGTTCAGAATGATAATCAGAAGAGATTAAATTATTATTATTATTATTATTATTATTATTATTATTAGCAGGACCTATTAACTGGCATTGCCCGGTGGAAGCATCCCCCTCCTCGTAGAAAATTTAAAGTACGGTTGTTGTTGTTGTTGTTGCTGTTGTTGTTACCCAACCAACAACCTCCTCATGTTAAGAACGGCTTTCAGAATGGACTCCTCCATCCTTCTCATGTTCGGAAGAGACACCCTATTTTGTGAGTTATGGGGAGGGGGATCAAAATATCTGCCCCAAATTTAACTTTGATAATCGCTGTCAAATTCCCACGTGCAAATACTATGAACAAACAAAGAAATTGGGGGGGGGGCAGTGTCGATCGGATATAATTATATTTGTTCTTCGCCCGTGCATACTAATCTGGCGGCTAGTGAATTAAAATGCATAAACAAGGCTTTATAGCTCAAAAACTACTTGCATCCGCCAAATATAAATGAGATTTTCTGAATCAGCATAGTGAAAAACTTATAAATGTCGTAATTTAAAAAAAAATATGTAGGTGGTGCTAAGGTAAAAATGTATCTTTTATATAAAAAAGAACAAATGGTTTATAATCGTAAAAAATGTATGGTTGTTGTTGTTGTTGCTGTTGTTGCCCAACCCCCAACTTCCGGTTCCCCACTCGCAAATACTATGAACCAAAAGAAAAAAATTAAGGGGCCAAGTCGGATAGAAATAGATTTGGTCTTCGCCCGAGCGTACTAATCTGGCGACCAGTGTTTGAAAGTCCATAATACAGAGCTTTATATCTCGGAAAGTATTTGCATCCACCAAATATAACTGGGATTTTCTTAAGGTAGAGATAATGTAAAAAATTAATAATAAAGATCAATTGATTTATAATCAAACACCTGGCTAAAATATTGAGGCGTCAACTAAATTCTAATTGGTTAATGCCGAAAACGAAAAACAAACAATGGTACCCGTAAATATTAATGTTATGTTTCAGTGTTTATTTTTTGTTGTTGTTGTTGTTGTTGTTTTCTTGTTTTTTGGTTGGGTTGGGGTATCTGCGCGAACTTAATGTGTGCATAGGTATAGAAAAAAATAAAAGAAAAAAAGAAAAAGCTCCGTTATAAAACAAAGTAAAAAAAAAAATAGCATCGTTGTCGGTTTGTTAAGGTGAATCGAAATTAAAAACAAAAGCTACTCGTAAATGGTATGTGTTTGGTTTCAGGATTGTTTTCTTATAGGAGTAGTTGCGTGGTGATAATGTTTGTGTAGGTAATTGTAAGATTATCAGTACGTAAACTTCTGATTATGAGCGGTTGACATTTTTGTATTTGGTTTAATATTTATAAAACGATTGCTTTGTATAGAGAGAGCCGCCATATTTGTATAGCTTTTACACATTCGTTTTTGTACAAAGATGTGTATTCCGGAATAATCGGTTTGTTAGCTCTCGGCCAATGAGAATTGCCAGATTATTAGAAGGGAGAAATAATTATTTTTGAATTGGGAAATGGAAAGATAATTGCATGTCTATGAGTGTATGATCCAGTTACGAAGGGTGCCAGGACAATATAGTTATAATGTGTATATTTTTTCCGGTGATAACTGAGGGCAGTAGGAGAATGTAAGATTAAGAGGGGAAAATAGGAACTACTTCCTCTTAAGATGATGCGATTGTGATGATGTTGCTCCTAGGATATAATGTAGGGTTTTGTTATAACGACTAAATGTATCTAAAATGTTGTTCTAAAGTTACTTAAGATAGTGCCTAATATTCTAGACATAATAAATTTGTATGTGGCATATGTTGTTGCAAACCTACGGTATTTTGGTCCAGAGGTGAATTTCTGCAATCAGAATATTATATAGGAGATTAGTCCCATTAAAATTGGGTTGATGATAATTTAGATCAAAATAAGGAAAACTAATGTGATAGAAGAAATAAAGGCTCACATCTCTTCTCCCTTTTTATTTTCCTCTCTCTAAATCTATTTTTTATCTCCTCTCTTCCTCCCAACTAAATAGATTGAGTTTCATCAGACCCAACAGATGTTTGTGCCACATTTGGAGTGGGATCAAGTTGTGGAATATCGTTATGTAGAGGTAGGACGAGTTGTCTACCCTACCCTCGAGAGTCAAGCTGTGGGAAGTCGTACTTTTAAGATAGGTGGGGGGGTTATATTATTTTTTTTACCAGCAAAATTTATGGTGCTTATGCACTTATTGAACTGTGCTATTTTAAATAATATTTTCAAGTTAAATTAAAGTTTTATTATATCTTTTTTGTTTTTATTAAATTGTTAGGTGAAAGTATAGAATAATTACAAAACGCCCTCCTCTCCTCATGTTAAGAATAACTTTTCTAAATAATGACGTTATTTCGGCATGGTTTAATAAGTACACAAGTACCAAAATTATATTTGAAAACTAGGCGTGAGAAAATATTATTATTTTAAACGTAAGTGTGACAGACCAACCAACATGTTCTTTTAAACTACACAGCGACCGGCAGACGCAGGCTTCTATAGAGATGCGAGATTTATCTAAAAAGGGAACAAGGAATAAACTCAACATTATAATACAAAAAAAAAATCATGGTGATATTTTCCGCCATCTTGTTTTATTTTTTAAATAACGTTAATTGCTGACGTCATCGTAGTTTTCGCAACGTAGAAAAAAAAAAGAGAAACATAGAGAAAAAAGGAATAAGAGAGCGAGAAGGGGGGGTTGAAACGGAAGTGGCGACAGATGGCGCTTTCATTAAAATTGGGTTGATGATAATTTAGATCAAAATATAGGAAACTAATGTGATAGAAGAAAAGACTCTTATCTCCTTCTTTTCATTCTCTCTCACACACTTTTCCCTCTCTGTCTCTCTCCCTCCATCTCTTTATTTCTCTCTCTCTTCCTCTCTCTATATATCTATCACTCTATTTCCCTCACTCTCAATCACTCTGTAATTCCTTCCATCTCCCTTCCTTACATTGATTCTCCCTTGCCCTTTCTCTCTCTCCCACTCTATCTACCTATCTATCTATCTTTATCCCTTCCCCCCCCCGTTTCCCTCTTCCCCCTATCTCTCTCTCCCTCCCTCCCACTCTATCATTCTCACTTCTCTCCCTCTCTCACCGCTTCTTTTCATTTCTCTCCATTTTTATGTTTCTCTCTCCTATCTACATTTCTATCTATCTTCCACTCTCTCTGTGCCTCCACCCCTCTCTCTCTCTCTCTCTTCCTTATCCGTTTATCTATCTATTTATCTCCCTCCCTGTCTCCGAATCTTTTTGCTTCTCCTCCTCTCTCTCTCTCTCTCTCTCTCTCAGTTTCTTTCTCTTCAAACAACGAAAGCTTTGATGCGAAAGGAATGTAGAACTCAAATATTGGAAGACAAATGAACAATAAAGAAATTATCTCCTTAAAAAATGTCCTTTCTTAACATGCGTCAGTTTAATTTGCGTATTTTACGAAGCGTGACAGACCAAGAGACTTACAGATAAAGCCTCTTATAGAAATGCTGGAATGTGACCTCACCGACAAGCCGCCGACCCTAGACGTCATGTGCCGTGACTTTCTCTTTCATCTTAATCTTCTACTTCTAGTCGCGCTGTCGTTTTGTTAACACTGGTGACCATCGATGAGGAGCGCACTAATCCACAAGAATAAAAATAAAACAAAAAAAAACATAGGTAAAACACAGACACCAATGCTTCATATATATATGTCGGTTGGACTATAGATGTGTGTGTGTGTGTGTGTGTGTGTGTGTGTGTGTGTGTGTTCTCAACAACTCTCGAAGCACTAAGGCCAACATCTATGTCCTGTCGAGGTTGGGTGCGTCTATTACCGTCAGTTCATCTCATCTTACTCAGGAACCTCATCGCGATCAACTGCCCTCAGCCTATCCAAAATCCAACTGCCCACCTCAAGCCTCAACTAAGCATTCGACAGCCCCCCCCCCCCCGGCAAGTGTCGTTCCTTTGATTCACAGTAACCCTTCCCCAAAATGCTCACTGGCCCATTGTTCTCTACCTATTGGTCATTCGGTCATTCATCACACCCTGACTTTAAATCTACCTTTATGTCTCTTTGTCTATGTTTCTGTCCATTGTCCATTGACAAATCTATTTCCATATTTTGTTTCTCTGCCTCCTTCCTTAACGGCCGCAAGTGGACCATATTATCACAGGAACATCCACTAAAGTGTGATTTCAGGCTTAACACACGAACGAAAGTTGTATAAACGTTACAG
The DNA here is from genome assembly GCF_053919585.1 of Euprymna scolopes. Taxonomy (NCBI): domain Eukaryota; kingdom Metazoa; phylum Mollusca; class Cephalopoda; order Sepiida; family Sepiolidae; genus Euprymna; species Euprymna scolopes. Next base: position 27,557,734 of record NC_136517.1, on the reverse strand, counting down.
ATCAACGAAAATGCGATATCAAGCTCAAGCTTGACGGACAAAAATGTGATTTTAAACTTCAGTATGACAGACCAGTGAAAATATTATTCGAAACTTAAGCGTGACAGACCAACAAAAATATTATTTGAAACAACCAATGAAAATGTTAAACGAAAATACTGTTTCTAACTTAAACGTGACTAACAGACTGTTACGAGGGAGCATTTCTATAAAATAATAATAAAGAAAATCAATAAAACAGTTTAAAATGTGTGCTAACGTATTCTAGGCAGTCCTAATAATCAAATCTCAAAAGTTTTTAATTCACAAGATAGTTTAAAGGCCAGAGTATAGTAATAGAAAGCTTAGAAGGATTAGAAGTTTTAGAATTATCTAGAAGGCCCCAGAGGGTTCTATAATAATCTAGAATAGGTTAAGGTGCCATATAAATAAAGGTGGAGAGGGAAACAGATCAGTTAAGGTAACTCCGGTCTCTGATTCATGGATAAGTGCAGTCGAAAGAATCCAAAACACAGAAAGGAAACTACATCTCCTCAACCCACGGCAAGTTTGCAGAAACTGTTTTCTGAACTAGTGGTAAATACAATTTTGAAATTTTCTCATTGACCAAACATTTAAAAGAAAAACAAAAAAGAATTTTATTGTCATTGAATTTCATTAATTTTGACTACCTTCCTTTTCCCACGTAACCCTCCACTTCCTTGTCTTAGTTTTCGACCCGAGCTTCACCAAGCTCTCTTTTCTTTTGTATTTGATAGTAGTAATTCTAACCAACTGTATCTTTTGTTAACCCTTTTCGTTTGTTTTGTTATTGTTGTAAATATTTGTGAACAAACTTTTTGTTTATTTTGTTATTGTTTAAAATAAAGGAAAATATCATTTTCCGAAAACCCTATTTCATATCGTCCATATTTTTAATTGTTACACCTTTGAATGTAACACAGACCAACCAAAATTCGACAGTGTTCAATCCTAGTGGAGCTAGGTAGTAAATCATGAAAATATATGGCAATCAAACAACAGGGAATCTTCCGTGTTTCATGTCCGTAAAGAATCGTCAGGTTAAAATACATAGAACTTGTGTTGCCTGTTGTTTTTACGTATCTACATGGTTGAGTTTAGCTAGTTAACCGATCAGATTCATTTTTATTTCAGCCTGTGAATTGAAGTGTCCATTAGCCAATAGTCGTGCTTCACTTGGGCAAAGGTTTGGCTGACATTTACTTCCTATTCTATTCTTCTGTTTTTTTTTAGTACGGCGCACCTTTTCCTTTTGTGAATTGTGAGAAATAAACTTGCGTAATCCGATTAGAGCTGATGTGTTAGAAATGGACGGCATATAATGACAAACACTTACCTGAATTCCTTTGGGAGACATTGGTTGACAAAATAGTAGATCAATTTTGGCAGCGTAGCCTACTGGTTGATTTGTTTCCACAGTTGTTGAAAACATGGTAAATAATATTCCAGTTCAACAAATGGTGTTCAATAATTTTAAGTTCATATTTTTCAATAAGAAGAGGGATTATATTTGAGTAGGGGTCCCTCCAATAAAAAAAGCATGGTGAGCAATGTGTAATGCGTGTTGATTGGTTGGTTGGTTGTTTTTGTTTTACGGCATATCAACCTTTTTCAGGTTATTTAATGCCGAATCTAGTTATTTTGAGGAACGATTTTTAATGGAGTATATTTTTTTTTAGTCAGATTCTATTTAACCCATAGTTGGGACCCTAACAGGTACTACCACTCCGAGTCAGAGTGGACCTGGGAGCAATGGCAATTAAAGGGTGGCTCCACACTCTCCAAGGCCCCGCAAGGTGGGGCCTCACCATCGGATCTAGAATGCGTGTTGACTGTCCAACGTTTTGGTGCAAACTAAGGCTACAATACAAAAATGGCGGTTAAATCTCTTGCCTAATTAAGCCTTCAAACATCGAAGAGTGGGAATAAGGTAGGGTAAAAGTGCCGGTCACATTCACTAGGTGTATCTGAATTTGGGGGGAATTTTTGATACCACTAACACGAAACTGCGAATAAAATATAAAAAAACTCGTAATTTCTCGTTTAAAAGTGGGTTGTTTATTTTGTTTATGGATTATACTTCCAAAATAAACTATTAAAGTCGTGTATAAAAAGTAATAGAAATATTATTATTTTTTATTTTTAAAAAACAATAATGAAATCAATTGAATTTTACGAGCTAAGTATTTTTTAAATTTTTAAACTTTAAAAATCTATCAAAGTTTTTCTATTGATTCAATTTATACGATATTTTCAGGGTCAATGTGAAATTTTATGCCTTTTCCAATAAACCGAATATAATATTTTACACAAACGTTTTGTTTTTTAATTCACGCCCTCCCCCCATTTTTAAATGTCTATTAAAAAGTAAATAATTAATTAACTCACCAAAGTATCAAAAATTGAAGATAAAAGATCAATAAATAATATATTCAAATTTAAAACAAAAAAAAGTAGTGTTTTTTAGAAATTTACCTGTAAAGTCCGAAGTTTAAAACCTTTTTTAACCACGTTTTTATTTATTTTTTTTGAATGAAACCTTGGTCCTTGCTCCTTTAATTGAAAAGAAAAATTAGTGTTTGAATTACATTTTTCGAGTAGTTATAAGCCTGGGAAGACAGGGGGTCGAATTAATTCACGCCCCCCCATTTTGAAATGTCTATTAAAAAGTAAATAATTTATTTACTCACCAAAGTTTTATATATCACAAATTGAAGATAAAAGATCAATGAATAATATATTCAAATTTAAAACAAAACAAAGTAGTGTTTTTTAGAAATTTACCTGTAAAGTCCGAAGTTTAAAACCTTTTTTTGAAAAAAACGTTTTATTTATTTATTTATTTTTTTAAATGAAAACTTGGTCCTTGCTCCTTTAATTGAAAAAAATAGGGTTTGAATTACATTTTTCGGGTAGTTATAAGCTTGGAAAGACTGGGAGTCGAATTATTCAATATATTTCACGCATTCATAAGGTTAATTTCCGACACACCTACACATTCTCCGTACAATTTCTGTGTTGTATTAATAGTTGAGCTTATCTTAACACATACGTGCTTGGAGTATTTATTATTATAATTATTATTATTCACTCACTAGGAGTTTTCATACAGTCAATCAGGAGGAGGAAGGAGGAATAGGCAATTTTCAATACCAGTGTACCAGTTCTCTTAGTTGCCATATTTTGTTTCATTTCTGTGAAATTTTATATATGTTTTGGAGTTGTAAGTCATTATGTTGAACAAAGATGGCGGTAGTAAATCAAATCGGCAAAGAATCAATGTAGTCACGATCTCGAGTGTTGCGTGATTCTTAAGAACAAAGATAGTGGTAAAGAATCAATGTAGTCCAGTTCAGACGTTTCAAGAGAGAGACGACAGCGAACTGACATGCATTCAAAATTCGATAGTTTTATAATGAGGTCGGGGGCTTCTCATTGGTTGATTGTCCTAACACGTAGTTATAAATAAGATCGTCCAAATCATTGGGGTCATACCCTCATTATAAGTCAAAAACATTTTAACATATGCCTAGTTAGAATTTGTCGCTGATGTGTACTAGTTTCTGCACTCGAGGACTTTCTTTAAGATTTCAGCTGTTTTTAGAATTGCCATTTGTTGCATGATTTCAGTCTTTCCGTCGATTTCGATTTCTCTTAATCTTTTTACCAAGTTTTTTTTTTTTAAATTTTCTTTGGAACTGTCTGTAGTGCTTTTCTACAATTATTAAATATCATATTGATTTTCTTCACATTCCATTTCTTTCGGTTCTCTGGCAAGTTCCGCATATTTGTTTCGTTTTTCTGTTTCTTTGATCTTCACCCTGTGGTGTGCTGCAACGGCAAAATCCACAATTTGGCACTTTCTGTCCTTCTTGTTAATTATCATGATATCCGGTCTTTTTGCTTGAATGGGTTTATCTGTTCGTATATCCATGTCCCAAAGGATTTTGTGGTTTTCGTTTTCCTGTACTGTCTCCAGTTTGTGTTCAAATAATTTATCAGTATATTTGAGGTTATTATCATTATTATTATTATTATTTATTTATTTAGTTATTATTATTTATTTATTTATTATCCTCATCTTTATAGTTGTTGTTTCACAACGTTTCGCCCAACGATTCCTCTGACCTTCGTCAGGTAAACCGTGACGGGAATCTTCAACTGTACCTTCAGTTATCACTGCCTTTCATAGTTGTTGTCGTTTCACCACGTTTTGGCCAAGTAATCCTCTGACTGGCTTTGGGTAGGATTGAAACCGCTATCTTTGAACAATACTATAGAGATTCAACGTCTCTATCCACTGTATCACAGGCCTTGAAGCGCAGTGGATAGAGACGTTTAATCTCAGTTCCAAGCGAGCAGTGTCTGAAGATAGCGGTTTCAATCCTACCCAAAGCTTTCCTATCCCATTGCAGTTGATCACCTGATGAAGGCCAAAGGAATAGTTGGCCGAAACGTTATTAAACAACAACTATGAAGATGAGGATAATAGTTCGCAAATAAATAAATAAAATATACAAATTCATTTCATCAAAACAATTCCAATAATAAATAATAATAATCATTATAATTATTATTATTATTAATGTATTGTTATCCTAATGCAGATTTTATTCGTTGTGTACAGTTGTTTGATATTTCGTTTTTACAATTTAATATCTTGATGGAATATCTTCATTTTCTTTTTCTATCAATGCTGGCGTTCCTTGGGGCTTTATTCTAGTTTCTTCTCGATATAAATAAATGATCTTCCAGACAATATTATTCAGAAAATTTACATTTATGCATATGACTCAATCCTCTTTTCTGGTATTGCTTCTCTTCTATCTTTCTCGAATCAGTTGAAATATGCAGTTGATCTAGAAGTTGATTCGGATTCAGTTATGGGTTGGGGTAAGAAATGGCTTGTTTCGTTTAATCCTGTTAAGACTCGGTTTTTATTCTTTGATCACAGGCGTGCTGCTTTTTCTTCCTGAGATTCTTATGGAGGGATCTGCTCTCGATGAGAAATCGATTCTAAACCTTTTTGGTCTCCCTTTTTCTTCAAATCTTTCTTGAAATCTATATATTGAATACATTGGTCTTTCTGCTTCTCATAAAATCAGTTCTCTCTGTCATTCTAAACCCTTTCTCACATTCAAGGTTATTCTCTATCTATACAAATCTAATATCAAACCATATATGGAGTTCTGTTGTCATATTTGGGCTGGTGAATCTGTCCTATTTGAAGGTTCTTGATAAATTGCAGAAGCATCAGTAATTTGATTTCTTCACTGCAACCTCTCTCACATGATGTTGCTAGTCTCAGTCTTTTCTACAAATACTATTATCGCATGTGTTCCTTAGAATTGTCTGATCTATTCCTCATTTCCTTTGTTCCAGCTCGTTTGACTCATTGGTCTAGTGGTATCCATCAATTGGCTATTTTAATACCTCATTGCAATACAGCCTTCGATTCCAGCAGCTTCTCTCCAAGGACTAAAAGGTTCTGGAACTCTCTTCCTGCTCACTGTTTTTCTTCTACTTACAGCCTTCGTCTTTTCAAGATCAAGGTCAATAATAATCTCTTCTCTTTGCAGCTTTCATTCTTGTTAACTTTATGCCTTGACTCGAGCGATTTCAATAAACAAAAATAAAAAATAAGTTTATATGTTCCTTACAGTGAAAAATTTCAAGTTTCTCATTTAGACATAATCTATGTGGATCGTATAAATTTCAAGATATATGTTGTATCATTATCCACTGTTTGGTGGTGTAGATATTTTCTTTAAATATGTGCTTCTTTTTTCTCCAGAATTACGAAATAATAAAAAGTATAAAATAAAAATTTCCTAAACGCATTTGTTCTCCAATTCCTTATATTTAAAAAGAGTTAACCTCATTAGATTAATCTCTACTATTATATGAAAGTCAACTTCGTGTGTGTGCTTGTGTGTGTGAGTTCCTTCTTTATAAGTTCCGAAATAGGTGAGCCTATCTTTTGCAAATTTCACACAAAGCTAAATTATATGTCTGGCAGTGTTCTTAGATATGTTTTATACAAAAATTCATCCGATAAGTATCAAAAATCAAAAAGTCCAATCTTAAAAATAGCTTTTCTCTCTTATAGATAAAAAAGAATAATTTTTACAGGGGTATATATTATGTTACACTGGTAAGGGAGATAATAAAATTTCAGCAAATCACTTCTTAAAACAAAACCGATTTATTATAATCTGCAGATGTAGCTTAGTGGTAGAGCGTTCGACTACAGATCGAATGATTCCCTGTTCAAACCCAGGTGTAATTCATTATTTTATTTTAATATTTTCTTATTAATTAGTTCAATTTACGATAAAAGAAGAACCATTTAAAAATCGCTGCAAATCGTTTCTTCGTTTGCATATTTTAAAAGTAAACATTAATCAGAAGTGACTTTCCCAGGGCATTAATCATCAAGCCCAAATATCAGCTGATCTGATATTGGAAATAAACACAAACGAAATTTGATGAACAACATTATCATTATTATTTTATTTTTTTTGCGAATTAATCCACCGGACAAATTATTCCTCATAATATATAATATTCAATAGAGGATTGATTCTATAATAATACATACACAATCTGTGTGAATTAAAATATAATATTTGAGCATATTGTATGATTGGGCAACACCGGGCTGCCAGCTAGTTTTGAATAAATCTCGGCAAAAACGTCTTAAATTAACACTCATTATTAATTAACACAATTAAAGAACGTAATGACTTCTACAATTTACCTCTTTTTATCAGTAAACTTATATTAAAAAAAAAACAGAACTTTAATGTAAGTAGAGGTTAAGTAATTTTCACCACAGTAAATAATACCGATAATAATTTTAAAAAATCAATCAATAAATAAAATCAAAGAAACACTCATTTCATATCTACATTGAACATTTTGAATTCTAACGATTATATTCATAAAAAAAAACAGCAACATCAGCATAACTTTTAAATTCTAACGGCTATATGCCGTTATAAAAAAACAAATCACCCATTCTATGCCCTAAACACTATCCATACTTTGAATGCTAACGGCTATTTTTTCGTTCAAAAAAAAAGAAAGAAAAAAACATTAATTTCACATTAAAAAAGCCGCATATACATTTCCAAATATTGTATTTGTATTTTATGTTTTAAAATCAATCATCCCAAAGCAGTCCTTTAATAAAAACGAAACGTTGATGAATATCTAAATAATATTGGTTTTATCCTTTTTCATTTGATTATATAACAATACATACAAGGGCTGCCAGCTAGTTATGAATAAATCTCGGCAAAGACGTCTTTAATTAACCTTCATTGTTAACTCTAAAATAATTAAAGAACATAACGGCTTTTACAATTTATCTCTTTTTATCAGCAAACTTGAACAGAACATGGATTTTGATTAAGGATAGCTAAAAGTGGTGTTCCAAAAGTAATGCCTCTTATTTTTTTTTTATTCCGCCCAAATAAATCAGAGGGGATTGCAAATTGCTAGTAACCGCCAATCAATCAAAAACTGCTATTTCTAAAGCTTATTAAAATCTATTAAAATCCGTTATTTCTTAACAACTTTTGGTTTTACCAGAAAGATAACACCCTGGAGTTTATTATATTAAAAGCAGAATAATATAATAATTTTCTATAATTTTTAATAGAATTTTAAGTTTTAAATTTTTCCAAAAAGTACATTTAACCCAGTCTTTGCAGAATGTAAATAAAACAAATTTTTATTTTTAAGGTTTTCGAATCAATTAAACTATTTTATGTCTACATAAAATTTACTATGATTGGCTATAAGAATATTTTTATTCTTTCTTTCTATTTTTATTCTTTTTTTCTATTTTTATTCTTTTTTCTATTTTTATTATTTTTATTTTTATTCTTTCTTTCTATTTTTATTCTTTCTTTCTATTTTTATTCTTTTTTCTATTTTTATTCTTTTTTCTATTTTTATTCTTTTTTCTATTTTTATTCTTTTTTTTCTATTTTTATTATTTTTATTTTTATTCTTTCTTTCTATTTTTATTCTTTCTTTCTATTTTTATTCTTTTTTTCTATTTTTATTATTTTTTTCTATTTTTATTATTTTTTCTATTTTTATTCTTATTCAGTTTACTATGATTGGCTATAAGAATATGCCAAAAATATTCGAATTACCTTATATTGTAGTAAATTCAAATAATTCCATTTTTTAATATATATACATTTTACCTTGGATTTTAGGATTTTATCTTAGATTTTAAGGTATGGAAACTCAGTCGCATCTCAATATTTATTTCATGACCTTCAATTTAACTAAACAGGCAAATACATTTTTTTTAATAATTGAATTAAATCATAATTACAAACGCCATTTATGGTGAAATATGTTATTTTTAGCTTTATAATTTTTTTCCCTCATAATAATTGATTAATCAAGCTTTAAATTTTTCCTAATACTTGTTAAAAGTAAAGAAAAACTGCTTTTTTTCTATTTTTACATCAAACATAAATTTATATTTCTCAGTTTTAATATCACTTTTAGTCTGTTTTTAATTTCATGATTAAAATCAGTTTTCCTTTCTTATTTTCTAATTAATAATAACCAATGAGCCACACTCTTTTTCCATAAACTAGATCATACTTTATTTTCCCCAAGTTGCATCCCTCCAGAGGGTTACCAAAAACGGCCCTTTTAAGGACCACTAAATTCTAATGAAAGTCTTTGTCAACTTGATTTATGCAATAATTTGGGATGTCACAACCATCATTTACAGAAATCCATGTCTTCCTAGTTATAGTTAATTTTCAAAAAGGGAGATAACAATTTTATGTAATCTGTAACAAGCTACTGTATCTTGAAAAAAAATCTCACGTAAAAGCACACTTGTGGATATAATTATTACTTATAATTTTCACACCCTGTTTTTTGTGGTGGTGGGGGGCTATCGATTCTTTAAAACATTATTTATGTATTGGTACATGGAAAGTTTACACATTCTAAAATTAAATTTTTTAATTGATTTTTAAAGATTTAAAATATATGCATATTTTAACGTTTTCATAAAAAAAAATTTTTTTTATTCTCATCTGAAAGATAATAATTATTGGTAACATATTCAATGAATCTCATACTTCAAAACGCAAAAGATAAAAAAAATTAAACACATTCAGCTTTCAGATTTCAATCTTCGATATCGAAGGCACCCTGTGAAATTTTTTTTGTTTTTCTACACTCATTCACTCTCCTACCACAAAATAAGTGTGTGCTTAATGGATTGCTTGGACTTTAAGGGGTCGAACAAGGGACAAATGAGGAAGGGGGGTATGAAATCCCCAAAAACATATTTATACAACGAATATGAAAAAAAAGTTACAAGCATATAAAGTACATTTTTTACTTTTTTTTTTTTTACAAGGTGGTCACCACTTATCAAGGCCCGGAAGTCACTCAGGGATAAGGGTTATTGTAAGTACAGTATGTTACTGTGGATATTTAAAGTGTCTACTTAAGGGGGCAGTTCATCAGGAATTTGTTTACGTTGGACTTGAAGACATCCAAGTTGTGGTCAGGAGGGAAGCAGGCAGACGGAATAGAGTTCTACAGGTGTGCAGTTCTAAGAAAGAAGCTTTGTTCATGGAATCTACGTTTTGATTTAGGCATAGATAAAGAGTGGGGAAAGTTTTTGACAGTGGATTCAGCTAGACGGGTGTTTGTTGTAAAAGATTGGCAAGGGGGGGACCAGAGATTAGAGTTTAGACGAGCACCTGCCATGGAAATAACGATAAAACAAAGATAGGCTTGCAATGTCTCTTCTGTGGAAAAGAGGTTGCAGGGAAGAGAAAAGAGCATCCCCCACTAAGCCATGAAGCCTATTTTGTACTCTGTCAAGGCAGGATAGGCTGTTTTTAGCAGCTCCTGCCCAGATATGGCAGCAGTATTCCATCCTTGGACGTACTTGGCTTTTATATAGATAGAGAATTGCATCAGTAGTGAGATATCTTCTGGGGCGGTAGAGGGATCCCACCATCTTTCCAGCGACCTTGGCAACAGACTTGATGTACGTGTTCCATTTCAGATCAAGAGTGAAGGTCAAGCCCAGAAGCTTGTCAAAACATGGGGCTTCTCCTAGACGAGAGCCATCCATTTCAATTGATGCCAATGGGGATCAGAGCGTTGATGATGTAAAAATAGGAGTTTGGTTTTAGATGCATTAAAGGTAACCAGCCACGTCTTCCCCCACTGAACCACTTGTTCGAGATCAGAGGAAAGAGAATCAGAGAGAGCTTTGTCATTTACAGTCTTTGATGTGTTGCTGTAGATGGTCGTGTCATCAGCATAGATGTCAACAAATGATTTAAGTATGTGCTTAGGGAGATCATTGATGTAGATCAGGAAGAAAGTTGGGCCCAGGATGGACCCTTGAGGGACTCCAGCATTGATACTGCAGGCTTCTGATTTTTGTCCATCAGTCACTACTCTTATAAGCCTATCAGAGAGAAATGATTTGATGATCGAGAAAACATTTCCAGTTATACCGTAGCTGGAGATCTTGTGAAGTAGGCCTTTATGCCATACCTTGTCAAAGGCCTTTGATATATCAAGAGCAATTGCCCTGGAAAGGAAGCCTTTGTCAAGAGATTCACTAATCCTATGAGATATAACCGTTAGCACATCTGCTGTAGATCTTGCAGAACGGAAACCATATTGTGTGTCACTAAGAAGGTTATTTCTGCTGAGGTGGTTGACTATTTCTCTATTTAATATGGATTCCAGCAACTTACTCATGACACACTGGAGACTTATTGGTCTGTATTAAGAGGGTTGGTTGGTTGTTTTACGGCATATCAACCCTTTTCAGGTTATTTAATGCCGAATCCAAAGATTTTGAAGAAAAATGTTTTAATAGAATATGTTTGTTGTTTTCAAGTCGGTTTCTATTTAACCCATAGTTGGGACCCTAACAGGTACTACCACTCCAGGTCAGAGTGAACCTGGGAGCAATGGCAATTAAAGGATGGCTCCACACTCCCCAAAGCCCGCAAGCTGGGGCCTCACCACTGGATATAGTTTAAGGTCATATCCAGGACCGTACTGAGAGGGAGATGACTTATCATCTGAATTCTTAAATACAGGGCATACTGATGAGGTTTTCTAAGGCAACGTTTAGTTTCGTAAGTATTACTTTTTAATCAGTGAAAATTTTATATTGATTGACTTTTGGTAGATTTTTTATATTGATTGACTTTTGGTAGATTTTTAAAGACAGACTGTTACGAAAATAAAAAAAACACTCCATAAATTTGTCAGTCGCTACAAAGTGCATTGTTATTATGATGTGAAAGTTTCATCTCTCTGTTGCAGATATTGATGGTGTGAAACTCTAAAATAGCAATCCATATTATTGACGTTCATCATTTGAATTCCTGGCAAAAGTGCACTGAAAATGGTGGTGACTACGTAGAAAAATAAATTCTGAAGCACATCTCTCTCTCTTTTCATATATATATATATATATATATATAATGCTCCCTATCTTAGGTTGAGCATATTGGGAAGTGATATACAAATTACCATTAGTGTATTAAGCGATGCTCTTTGTGTAAACAAATTGAGCTTAGGTATTTGGACAATGTCAAAATAGTGTTAATTCACTGCCCCCATAGCAGCAGCCAAATAGCGAAATGGTTAGAATCTCCAACTGTTGTTTGGGCGGTTGGGTTTCGATCCTGGCTTGAAGTAGTTGCTTGTCTAGCCACACGGATGTGCTGTGAAACAGCGAAACAGTACTGTATGTGGATGACTATATACATAGATATATGTACAGAAATTCACCCAGACGTACATATGCATGTATGTATGTGTGAGAAAGTGAGAGAAAGAAAGAGAGAGAGAGAGAAAGAGAGAGAAGGAGAGAAAATAATCACATTATGGAGTTCTGCATTAAATATCAAGGTTAAAAATGTTGGCTTCTCCAAATTGCAAAAAACGAATCCAGAAAAATGCGATGATAATTTCGAAACGCCATTTTATATTTTTAATTCAAGTTCATTTGATTCTCAACCTGAAAATATGGCATGATGCATTCCTGTGAACTGCGAACAAAACATACATACACACGCGCACACAGACATACAAACACACACACACATGTGTGTGTGTGTGCATGTGTGTTCGTGTATACATTGTTATAAAGTTAGGTACGTTTATCTGTTAATATATTTGTATATACAGGAGTAACTCCTAAACTAATTAACCGATCATTAAGAATTTTGAAACACAACTGCTAGGCGTATGGGGTCTGAATGTGGACTATATTTAGTTTAATTTAGTGTTATGCAAGGGTGATAAGAAGGAGGTGGAAGTACTTAGTTAAAATTTAGATTTTTGTGAAATTTCAACAATAGTTATTAGTAGGGCTATGACAAACCAACGCTTGGTTTTCATTTTTCAGATTTTTTAACGAAGTTTTAACGTTCGTTTTTCTGTTTTCTTTTTTTGTTTTTCCCATTTTTACATTAAACATTGTTCGTTTGCCTTACGTTAGTTTTTTTTGTTTTTTTTTTGATTTTTTAAAGTTTTAAAAAATTTACTTCGCTTATTCTTATGTTTTGATTAACACCCCACCTGAGCACACACCTCTAAACACCCGGGCAACGCTGGGTACCCCCCCCCCCGCTAGTCTTCTATATATATAAAAGCCAAAATGTGTGTATGCATGTATGTCTAGCAAAAACTTTCGACACGGGTCACGGATTTTCACGAGATGGGTATCATTTTGAAGTTCCAACCTTCGCCCGACAAATATCGAAAAATTGGCCAAAAAATTAATTTTTTCACCCTATAATCATCAGGTTTCTACAGGGAGGGGTCAGCAAAAACTGTCCTTTCATGAAAAGTTCACTTCTACGCATGCGTCATACGGAACATGATTTACTTTAAATATTAAAAAAACAGACACAATTTAATTGACGTCGTCTTAGCTCAGTTGCTTAGAGCGCGGCCTCATTATCTAAAGGTTTTGGGTTCGAATCGTGGTGTGAGATGTCTTCTTTTTTTTTTTCGATTTTTTAAATTTTAATATTGAAACAGGGTTATTTAAGCCATTTTTCATGTTTTTTTTTGGTTTTTATTTTTCAGATTTTTTAACGAAGTTTTAACATCCGTTTTTCTGTTTCGCGTTTTCTTTTTTTTCCCCCTTTTTACATTTAACATCGTTCGTTTGCCTTACGTTAGCTTTTTTTTGTTTTTTACTTTGCTTATTCTTATGTTTTGATTAACACCCCCCACCCCCACCGAGCACACACACCTCGAAACATAAATCTCACCTGTCTGTTTAAATATATGCATGTATGTATGTCTACCCAAAACTTTTGACAGAACCGACGGATTTTCACGAGATCGGTATCGCTTTGAAGCTCAACCCTTCGGACAACAAATATCGAAAAATTAGCTAAAAACATTAATTCCTTCACCCTCAACTGGGCAGTCATCTTATTGGTTGGAATGACTTTACTAATTTCAACGTTCCGAACTTCCGGTCGCATTATGGAGTAGAGGTAAGACGTCAGGTTTTCTTTCACTTTTTTACTACCTTCGCGTCACGGGTTCGAGCCTGCCTGCTACTACTTTTTTTTTTCCAACACACACCTACAAACACCCGGGCAATGTCGGGCACCCAGGCTAGTCTTATATATAAAAACTAAACAATGCTTCAAGCAAACTACATTAACATAAACATTCTTAATATAATTACTTAACATTAATATGTAATGACCACTACAAAAATAACGGTTGTAAAAAAAAACCTTCATTGTCATAGGAGATTATATATATATATATATATATATATATATATATATTATTAATATTATCTTTATTAATTAAATATTTAAAAAAAATGTATTTATGTGCATAAAATTTTATCTATGGAGACATGTTTCTAGGTTTAACCCATCATTAGCATGGATCAACAGTCAATAAGGATCAAACTCACAACACTATCTAGCATCTTACCAATGAGCTATGAAGCCGTGCTGTATTTTTTATCACTTTAAATATAACAATAGATCTTACATTGCCAAGTGGCAATATGTTTTTTGGGGGGGTAAAAACAAAATCAAGTCAATAAACACAGCGAGTAACTTCCTCAGCTTGAACTGTTTTGTTCACATGAAGGTTCACTCATGGTGTGCATGCAAAATTTTTGACTCGTACATATAATAAAAGTGAGCATACATATTAGTGATGAGACGATTCCAATACAATTACCGATTCCGTGCTAAATTCCTGATTCCAATACAATTACCGATTCAGATTCTTCATAAATCTCTACTTATTTAAATATAGAGTTGTTATTTTCTGCGATTTTCTATTATACTTGACTTTTGCATTTTAAACTTTAATTCAAGCCATTACATATAAAATTAATTCAAGCCATCTATATATATAAAAGCGAAACTGTTTGTATGTATGTATGTGTGTCCGTTAAAAACTTTCGACAGACAGAACAAAAATTCACAAACTTGTTATATTGAAGCTCCATCCTTCACCTGAAAAATATCGAAAAATTGGCCAAAAACGTTAATTTTTTCACTCCGAAATTGACAATTTACTTGGGGGGGGGGTCAACAGAACCATCCTCTCAAAACGACGACCGGTTCTACGCATGCATCAGTTCGTTTTTCTGTTTTCTGTTTGTTTTTTCGATTTTTACATTTAACATCGTTCGTTTGCCTTACAATTTTTACATTTAACATCGTTCGTTTGCCTTACGTTAGTTTTTTTTTTTTTGATGTTTTAATTATATATAATAGAGACATGTGTGTCAACGTGATTATGCCATACATTACCTGTTCTTGTCAGATCATCGAAGTTAAGCAACGTTGAGCCTGGCTAGTACCAGATGGGTGACCATTTGGGAATTCTAGGTGCTGTATGTACTTATGCTTATCTCAGCATTGTTTCCAGTCGTCCTGAACCTCCAGTTGCCACTGGTATTCAACAATGCTGACTCAGAAGAGGTGTGGTTGGAGATTGCACAATTCTTGCCACAAAAATTTCACATGCAGTGGGTATCCATAGTCTGTCAAGACTGAAGGAAGCCTAACTTATATAATATAATGTATATATATACATTTCTGTGGAAATATATTTTATTTCCTTATAATATATACCAATCCTTATTTAAGAAGCTCAATGTAATTACAGAACAATATAATGAATCAATTATAAAAGTCTATATTCCAAAGTTCATGTTGAACATCTTAAAATTTATTCTGTTAATTCAGTTGACATTTACAATTCTTGATAGTATGTTTCGTAGCAGAAAATCAATCACTTAATCTATAAATATAAAAGCGAAAATGTATGTATGTATGTATGTGTGTTCGCTTTTTCTGTGTCTACAAAAGGCTTTTTTCAGAGAAGCGGTCGCTCGCTTCACAACTTTTTAAAACTTTTTATATCACATATAAATCGTAATATCTTACAGTTAACAACCAAGCTCGCCTGTCTATTTAATTTGCTCGATTTCGGGAAGATAAATATTCAACATTTGTCGCTCGCCGTATGTGGGTTAGTCTTTTTCCTATAACATCTTGGGGGGGAATAAAAAGCGTTCAGCAGTAAATGATATCCCGCAGTCAAACTTGACCTCATTAACTCATTAAAACGGGCACCTGCCAAATCCAAGTAATTAAATAAATTCAAACGTGTTTCTGTTAGCATCTCGCGGTGGGGCAATGGTTAACGTCGCACGTTTTTTTTTTTCACACTTTAATTTACAACTTTGCCTCAACGGTTCGGGTTCGATCCTCATACTTACTTTATTTTTTTTTTGAGACTTTTTCTTCCATTTTTAAGAGGGTCATATTCACACCTTTCTTTTTATTATTTTTATTCTATTTCTTGACTCACTAGAAGTTTTCACACAGGCCATCATCAAAGATTTCTCCTCAAGAACAACCTGTGATGTTCCCTGGAGTCTGAGTGACAAATCTCCCCAGATTTCCAGTACTCTTAACCTCTTTCGATAACTTTTGCAAATTAATTTGCATTAATGCAATTGCCATTTACCATTGATTTCTTGCTGCAACTGGCCATTGGCCTTTCCTAAAATTTGGGTGGCACTAAGCCTTCCAAAGGTCCAAGTCTTCTTTCAATGGAGGTCTGGTTAGTGTTTTCTCTCCTAGGTCTTTCAATCCTCCTTGACCCTTCACAACTATTTGGTGTGGTTTGGTGCGCCAGTTGATGCCGACACATTTTTAAGGGGGAAGGAGGTAACAAAAACATCTTCCTTAGTTATTTCTTGCCTAATTGTCATATAAAATACAATTCCTTTTGCAATATTCCACCAGGTTGACAAAGTTCTTGCGGTTTTTAACTTTTACATTTAGATGAACATATCTCACTTCAAACAAAAATTTTTTGATCGAAATTACAACACACTTTTGCCAACACAAAATGAGTGTGTTTATGAGGCACTCATCATTTTTTTTTTGTCTTTTCAATCTTTATCAAGTGGTTGGAAATCGTCATATACGTTAAGTCTAATTCAGAAGCAAGTTCTCAAACAGTTGTGCATAGATTGGCTTCGACTAAGGTTCTTCTTAATTGATCGATGTCAACATCTGATGATTGACTTCTATGCTCATCGTCTTCAAGACTCTTGTCCTCACCACAAAATTTCTTAAACCACCATTGTGCTGTGCGTTCAGTAGTGGTTTCTGAGCCAAACACTTCGTTGATATCGCAAGCTGTCTCAGTAGCTTTTCGGCCTAGCTTGAATTGAAATAAGAAAATTGTGCAAATTTTCTTTTTCTCCATCTTGTATTCAACGTTCAGAAATAAAAACATAATTGTTTTAAAACGATTGTGATTTCAAAGATTAGATTAAAAAACGCTTTTTAAAATAATATATAAAGTAAAGGTATTATAACGAAAACTTATTTGAAAATACATCGTTTGAAATCAAAATTAAAAATTCCGCAAGAACTTTCTTGTCAACCTAATATATTTTATAGATCATTATGTTTACTTTGTACGGCATAATCACATTGGTGATCCAACTGGAACTGGTGCATCAAAGTTAAGCAATGTCGAACCTGGTCAGTACTAAATGGGTGACCATTTGGGACTTCTAGACGCTGTATGTGGTTTCCATTTATCTCGGCATTGTTTCCAGTTGTCATGAACCTCTACTTGCCACTGGACTCAAACAATGCCAATTCAAGAGAGGTACAGATGAAGATTGCGCAACCCTTGCCTCACAATTACATGCACAGCTGCCCCTACAGAGGGTATCCTTTGTCTTTCGAGACTAAACGGAGGCATCGATGTTTACTTTTTAGTATGTTGATTAAACTCCTCTGTGATAGGTTAGACACAAGGTAAGATCCACATTTCCCATCAGGTGCCTCAGGCGATTAGCTATAAACTATTCTATTGAATATGTGAGCCAGGTCTTTATACAGAGTCATCTTTTTATACTCTTCATCAGTGTTTGTTTTTCTTTGCATTTCATCAGTGAATGCATTGTCTAGTGGTCGGTTTAATGTAAAAATGGTTAACAGACATCAAACCATTTTATACGTGTATGTCATTCAGAAACTATCATTCATTTGTTCAACGTGACCAAATCATTAAAGTCTCCTGTTCTGCACATATCTCCTTTGACTCTCCACATTTAAGCTTCTCCTGAGCTCATTAGATCTAAATCTGTATTTAAGACTCACATTACACATCCCTCATATCATTCTCATATAATTTCTCTCCATGAAATGCATGTCCTCAAACCTCACTGGCCAGATTGCCCTTGCACATATCATAACAATGCGTACAATTGCTTGATAGACTCTTCCTTGGGAACAAGATACTTTTGTTGGTATGGTCACAATAAAAAAATGGATGAATGTTACTGGGTTAACAGGTGTAGAATTTTTGAGGGAGTTGGAAGGGGAAAGTTAAGGAAAACATGGAAGGAAGTGATGAGAATAGATTTGAGAGAGAGCAGGATAAATAAAGCCCCAGAGCAGGACAATGGTTTTTCATGGAGCACTAACAAGATAACTTCTAAAATAAATATGAAAGACATTCATTTCAAATTTGAACACTAATAATTTTAAGGCTCCTTGACTGAAAGCTTAAAAGAGAGCAACCACATGTATTGTATGAAGCACTTAATGTCATAACTCGGTAAGCGCCACAAAAAAAAAAAAAAAAAAAAAAAAAAAAAAATGGAGAAAAACGCTGATAAAGTTTAATTTGGTGTGTATACTATGCATTAGTCAATTTCTACCCATTTTCCGGTCTTAATTTGACCGTAATTACTCTTGTATGTGTTAGAGGAGGTTATGGGGAATAAAATGATATGCTAGCTTGATATTTTGCTACGATGGCACTTTCTGAATTATGACATTCAGCGCCTCATATCTCTTTCAAGTAAAAAAGATCAATAATTAAATGTTTATAGCCATTTAATTTTTCTATATAAAGCATTTGGTCCTCTTTAAGAAAGGGTTTTTGGAGCCCCTCAGCTTCACTCTTGGGGAAACCCTGCTCTACATCATTAGCGTGTCTCATTCGCATGCTTCAAATGGAGAGACTGATTCACAAAACTTTGGTTCTCTCGCTCAAAAAACGTGACGTCATGTAATATCCTCATGTCATTTGACTACTTTTGTATAGGGAGTTTGATCCCCTCCCTTTAGCGCTTCATTCATGTTACCTGTCTCTGTCTAATTATTTGCAGATAGGTTATTGTGACCTGCACTAAAGGTGACCTTTATAAAAATTCATACGAGTTAACTTAATTGCTACTTATTGGCAAAGAGTCCCTACTGTGTAATAAACATCCGTAATCGAAATTATGGTGGGAAGAAAAAGAAATGCAATTTACATTCGGTGTCGCAAAAAAAAAAAAAAAAAAAAAAAAAAGAAGAAAAAGAAGAAAAAAAAAAGAAAAACTCTTTATTCTTTAAAATGGCTGAAAACAACACAACAGGAATGGAAAAAAAATATTACGTTTGAAATGAAATGAAAAGAATGTTTGCAAAAATACATATGTTATGTGGCGTTTTTAAAGAAAAATGTTTGCACAAAAGTTCAGATGTTGATGAAAACAAGAAAACTTTCGGCTTTTTTTTTTTTTTTTTTTGCTGTCATTTGAATGGATTAAAAGAAAAACCATCGATCACCAATCAATGTCGCCAAATCGTTTCAATACTTTATCCTGGTCTTGTACGTCTTTCTGGACTTTTTTCCTCATGTAGAAAATCGGACAATCACGACTAAAAGTAAGAAAAAAAAATTACATTATACATCTGGTAAACATTTGCAGCAATATGTTCTTAGCAGCAGGTCCAAAAAGTACATCTAACATACGAATTTTAGAATGGAGACATTTTCCAGCATTGGACACAAATGAAAATTGCCATTCCAAATAAATAAACAAGGAAAACTCTTTGATATAGTTACATCTATAAATATAAAAGCGAAAACATATATATGTTTGTATGTGTGTTCGCTTTTTCTGTATGTCTACAAAAGCCTTTTTTCAGAGAAGCGGTCGGTCAGTTCACAACTTTTAAAAACTTTTTATATCACATATAAATTGTAATATCTCAGATTAACAACGAAGCTCGCCTGTCTATTTAATTTGCTTGACTTTGGGAAGATAAATATTCAACATTTGTCGCTCGCCGTATGTGGGTTAGTCTTTTTCCTATAACATCTTGGGAAGCGTTCCCGCAGTAAATGAAATACTATCCTGCAGTCAAACTTGACCTCATTAAGTCATTAAAACGGGCACCTGCCAAATCCAAGTAATTAAATAAATTCAAACGTGTTTCCATTAGCATCTCGTGGTGGGGCAATGGTTAACGTCGCACGTTTTTTTTTTTCACACTTTAATTTACAACTTTGCCTCAAGGGTTCAGGTTCGATCCTCATATTTACCTACCAAAACATTTTTTACCCCCCCCCCCCGGGAGTTTCCACACACACCTCCAAACACCCGGCCAACACTGGGTACCCCTCGCTAGTATTTGATAAAATTATTAAGTAGAATTTTAATTAGAAATAAAAATCAGTTTTAGATTCTTCAGACTGCAATTTTTATCTTGAGTATTATTTTCACAATGTTTCAATTGGTGTAAGCTCCAGCCTTCTTTAGGTGTATCTTGTCGAAAAAGTTTGAAGATTACATCGCCGAAAACATGAAAATAACAGGAAAGATGAGAACTCTAGTCTGAGGAATCCAAATAATATAAATAATCAATTCTCATCTAAAAAATTCAGAAACCAAAAAAAATCAATTTTAATTTGCTGATCCACCATTATTATAAGAGAATAAACCCTGAAATTCAGGGGGAGATAAGTCAGTTTGTCATTTAACAAACTAATAATGAATGGGGAATTGACTAAATACAAAAACTGATTTTTATTTTTACTTCAACTTCTATTAAATAATTTTTCCTAATTTTTGGTGAAAATACTTCTTTTTGCATAATACATGAGTATATCAGGGAGTTTTTATTTGGAATGTGATTCTTACTGGTGCCCAATACTATATAAGCACCTATTTTTCCCCCCTTTCTCACCAAATATTTTTATGTATTAAATGGAAATAATCATGCCGTAAGTTATTTCTCTACAAAAATCTATACTTTTATTAATTTGGTTTTTCTTTTTTTGCATTGATATTCATATTAAAAAACTTTCGTCTATTAAAAACTAGCGAGGGGTACCCGGCATTGCCCGGGTGTTTGGAGGTATACAAGAAAAAAAGAAAAGGTTTCAGTAGGAAGGTAGGCTTGAATCCTGAAGCCTTGACGCGAAGGTGGAAACGAAATGGAAAAAAACCCGAGACCTAACCATCTCGGCCTCTCCCCTCATGGAAGTGATAAGTGTCTTAAGTTAATGATTATAAAGTGAAATTGACAGGTGCGAGGAAGTTAAGTTGCGTGATGTTTGATCTAGTTTTGCACTGCAAGCCAGTTTCTGTTTCCCCCGCCCCATCATTCGCTTTTTTTATACTGAAAAGTGTAACGAAGATGCACCAATTGAAAATAGCACGTAAAAGTCGGGCAAATTAAAGATAGCCGCGACCCCCGTTCTTAAGTCGTAGATATTATGATTTAGATAGCATATAAAAAGTTTTAAAAACGAGTGAGCCGACCAAGAAGCCCGGCGAAAAAAGCCTTTGGCGGACATACACAAAAATGCACACACACACATTTTCGCTTTTATATAGAAGTACAAATTTGTTATATATGGATCATGGAATTGCATTCATCTGCAAAAGATGAAGCTGATTTGCATATTCTTTTAAACATTTATTTTAATTAATCCCCTATTAGATTTTTTGTGATTTTCTAATGGGATGATCATCTTTAGCTAACTATTACGCGTAATTAGTGTAATTATATTCGTGCAAATATTCTACATGATTTATACTTGCGTAATATTTGCATAAAAAGATTATAGTAAACACAAGCCTCTTTTTTATATATATTTATGTATACGTATATATATATATATATTTGTTTGAAAAAATTTTGCCTACAAAACTGCTTTGTCAGTTTTTGGTCTACAGACATGTCTACAGACATACATAAAGTATTTGAAGCTATGCAAAACTTTATATTTGGGTTTTATCGGTGCAAAAGTGTGAAAAAAAAAAAAAAAAAAAAGGAATTTTCCAGGTGAAGATCAAACAATGGCATTACAAATAGCCATGTGTAACGTAATAGTAATTGGTTCATGTTTTAATTTTTAGCCTTGCAGCAAAGATGACTTCATAGCTCAGGCAATCATGTCAAAGAATAAGTAAATCATAAGCTAAAAGTCTTTTTTTTTTTTTTACTTTTTAAATCATTAGTATATATTGGGTCCAATATAATAATAAATACGAAAACTGCATAAATCAAAATATCATATTTAAACATATTTTACAACTGAACAATGCCCGGTAGCCTGCTAATAAATATCTAAAAACATATTTCTAAACATTAAAGTGAAGTTTCTAAATTATTTGTTTTTACTGAAAATCAAATAGTAAAACATTTTTTCTTAAATCCAATTTCACAAAATAATTTTCTTAGAAAATTTTAACCAGGCTTAAATTTAAAATACAATTTCAGGGAGTCTATCAGGCCCAAATTTGAAATATAATTTTAGATGGTCTACCAAGTGTTATATTGTAGCACTGCCAGAGCAAGCCCAGGTAACCAGCAATAAGAGAAAAATGTTGTGAATAGGAAGATGTTTGGATACCAAGAAGAATGGTGACTGTAGAATTTCAACGTAAAACAAGCAGGTTAGGAATTTTAGTTGATAAAAAATAACAAATGAATACGTAACAGAGATCAGGTGATTTCATTTATTAGGCTACGTGTTGCAATATTTTTTATTAATAATGGGGGTATGGTCCCACACAGTTGGGAGATTCTATTTATAAATTATGCTGCTAGAAACTGACATATCAAATTAATTCACGTTTTGCTACCAACCAATCAGAAACCACAATTAAACCTTTTCTTTAGCAACCTTGCATAGATTTTCTTTGCGTCAACATGAGAAGAATTTTTTGCTCTGTGGCTACAAAAATTATAAAGTCAGGAACCTGAACCAGTCATCTCCAGGACTTATATAGAACAACTAACCATCGAAAACTATTCTGAAACTAAACATGACTTCCAACTTAAGAACTGTCCTACTGAGAACACGTCACCTCCAGGACTTATATAGAACGACTAACCACCAGAAACTGTTCTGCAACTAAACATAACTTCCAACTCAAGACTATGTGTAGATTTTAGTCAGTTGGTAATTAGAGCTTGAGAGACAGATTAACTGGCGACTGGTCGTAATGGCTCTGAACGCTGAGGAAGTTGTCAGGGCAAATGTCGATATAGTGTGGAAGTTAGAATACACGTGCAATTTTCCAAGTGGAGAAATATTCTGAGAATAAAAGTTGATGAAAATACATCCAAGGCTTCTCGTCGTTTTCATGGGATGAGTCTTTGTTTACAACTTTCGAGATTTGTTAAAACAAGACCGAAAGATAGATGGAGGAGGTATGTTTTCCCTACTGTTGGCCAGATATAAAACTTCACAGAAACGTGTTCTATCCCTTTGTATTGTCTATGCTGTTATAAACACGTTATATACTCATCAACTAGATGATCACAAACATTAAAGATTCTTGCATGCATGAACACTTATATACACCCACAACAAACTAAATAAATGCACCAAACATTTCTAAATGATCAATAGAACTGCTGTCATAAACATATACACATTAGACACATTCAATAAATACATGAACGTTAAACGATACAAGTAAACGGTTATCCACTCGTTATATAGATAACTATATAATACATAGACTTGTACAAAGCATGCCCAACTCTGAGAAATGGACCCAGCATGGAAATAAATGATAATATCCAAGATCTCACCCCTTTACTGTTGATGGCCCTAAATGCTAGAAAGCTTTCTATTCTAATAGTTTCTTCCCTCGAACAACTAAACTTTGGAATTCCATTCCTGCTGCCTGCTTCCCTGGCTGTACTCATATGCAGAAGTTTAAATGTAACATAAACAAATATCTTGTTAATCTTTCCAAGACATGGGTTCAAATAGTAGCCCCTTACGTCTAAGTGGCGATATGCTTTGTAAGGGGTGAACATGAGTAAAAAAAAGAAGAATTTGTATATAATCTTTTCATAGTAAAGTTCCAGCATCCAGCTGACAATCTAATTCTTATCCTTGTGTTTTTTTGGCCTTACTAAGTAAAGAATCATTAGTATTGATATGTGCATTCATATTAGTTTGTAAATGATAATGTGTGAAGTCTGGAGAGATGATGTCTGCGATAAAATTTAAAACAAAAACAAATAAATAACAGAACAATCTCTTAATTATCCAATTCCATTTCTTGTGCCACAAACAGAATCGTGAAATTAACATCTCTGTTAATTTTGGTCGAAATCAAACAAAATTGATTCGTTTCTAAATTAAAAAGTTCAACATCCTTTGTCTTTGCTGCTTGCTTTTAAAATAGGAAGATTTTATCACGAAAAAAAAATTAAAAAAAATTTAAATAAAAAATATGCTATTGATTATAACGATCGTCTGATGCTGCGTTAGCTGCGCCAGTTGATGTGAATATATTTTTTATCAATCCTCATCTATGCTTTCTTGTTTTTACTTCATTTTCGAAAAATTGATTTTTTGAAAACATTCTTTATCAGAATAAATCTATATTAATATTAGAAATGTGCGTTTGTCTGTGCAATACTTTTTGACCATCAGACATTGGAACTTGAAATTTTTCTAAGAATGACCCTGTATTTATGCAGATTGTGATAAGGATGATCATGTTTATCTTTTTTATATTCTTAAGAGATGATTCTCTCCCAACACACACGGACATTTCAAGGGAATCATGACTTTTTAAAAAGTCTTAATGTGATTTTATTGGATGAGATGAATTGAGTTAAAGATGAATTTCAATAGAAATGGCACAGGTGAATAATAGGAAAAATGGCACATAAAAAATATAAATGACAATTTCACAATGTGTTTACAAAAAGTGAGGATATGAAGGTAAAACAGTAAAATGTTTAAAAAAAAATTTTTTTTAAATTATATAAACATTTAAAAGTTTATAACAAAGTTTGTCAAATTAAAAAATTATATAAACATTTAAAAGTTTATAACTAAGTTTGTCAAATTAAAAAAATGATATAAATATTTAAAAATTAAAAAAATAAGTTTGTCAAATTAAAAAAATGATATAAACATTTAAAAATTTTAAAAATAAGTTTGTCAAATTAAAAAAATGATATAAAAATTTAAAAAATAAGTTTTTCAAATTAAAAAAATGATATAAAAATTTTTTAAAATAAGTTTGTCAAATTAAAAAAATGATATAAACATTTAAAAGTAAAAAACTAAGTGCCTATATGAAAAAAAGTCTGGAAACTTATTGAAGGTACTTTTCTACATCTTAAAAGGAAAAATTAAAAAGTTTGTCAAATCTATATAAATAAAACAGTAGGTGTGTGTCTGTGTGTAAATATTTAACCGATAAACTCTTAAACTTACAGGTCACATAACACTGAGATTAACAGTAAAATAGTAACGTACACAAAGGATGGTCTAAGACAAGTAAAATCTTTATTTTAATGGATGAATAATGCATACAGAAATATGTTAGAAAGTTGAAATGCTAAATGCTCATTTCAACTTGCCGGCATATTTTCTATTACTTTTGTGCATATGCAAATTCATTAATAGCTTCAAGTGGTTTAGCTTTAAATTACTCTTATCTGTCGATAGCTCAAACCGTAGGGAATGCAGCTGGAGTGCTAAATGTTTTGGTTTTGATTCTAGCTGATGGCACCGAAGTTTTTTTTTTTTTTATGACGTTTTGGCTAGGAGCAAAGTGTAGTATCTGTTCTGATGCTACACTTCACCTTTCCTGTTCTCGGTCAGGGGCGGAGAGATCCTTCATGATTAAGCCAATTTTTGTTTTGGTTTCTATCCAGAGTGCCCCCTTTTGGGAGCTGGATTTTCTCCACATTAAAAACCGACCTTGTGTCTAACTTTGCACTCGTGAGGAGGCAAGTAAATAGGAACATAATATTCAATAGAAAACTGACTGTAATAATACAAAGTCTGCATGAATTAAAATATATTTAAGCTTATGTTACAGCCAGGCAAGGCCGGGCGCACCCCCCCCCCTACTAGTTAAAAATAAAATTATATTTACATTTTAAAAGAAAAAAAATTTAAAAGTTTGTCAAATTAAAAATAAAATTATATCTACATTTAAAAGTAAAAAAATTAAAAACAAATAATTATTGGACAACTTTTATGAAACTTTTAGAAAATTAAAATTAAAATCAAGAAAAAAAAAAAAAAAAACACTCATTGTAAGGTAAGTTCCATGAATAAATATTTTTTGAATAACAAACAATTGATAGCAGACAAAAAGATTTTTTTTTGATTTTTATGATATAAATATATTTTTTTAATGATTTTTTTTTTTTGTTCAAATCAACATAAATATTTAGATTCCTTTTAATTAAATAAACTAATGATAACAAACAAATGTTTTTTTAATGACTTTTTGTATTAGGGTTAAGGTGCACATTTCAGCACCTTCCTTCATTTTCCGTAAACAGCGCAGATGATTCCAATGTTAACACAGTCTTTATACTGCATAAGTACCGATTTTTCTATTATATTGAACCAGTTGCAAAACAGAGAAAAGAGGCAGTCGAGGAGTTTTTCAAAAGGTAACATGCCCGAGAATATGTGGAGAGAGAGAGAGTTCTTGTAATCTGTGCCTTCTGATCAACGCCAGGTATCCCCAGCTAGAAAGTCATAATAAGAAAGGTCATCTACTTTTTAATAACAAGAGGAACAAGAGTGAAAGTATTTCCACTATTTAAATGGACTGAGGTTTTAAAATTATAAACGTTTAGAAACCAGTCAAAATGCAGATTTCTTTTTAATAATTAAACAAATATATTTATTTAATGGAAATTGCTCCAGACAAGACATGAAGCCACTTGATTTAAAGAGCTATAAAAATATTACTTCAAGGTCAAAAATTACCCAACATTAAGTGTTATATGGATAGATTCCAACCCAGAAAACAGCAATTTTTCCTCCTTTGTCAGAAACGCCGCTAATGGAATGTGAGGATTAAAAGACAAAAGAAAGGGAAGCTAGAATTCACTTTCTGCTCTCCTTAATTTAAATTCAAACCTATTCAAATAATGAAAATAATTTCAAGCTGTATTTAAACATGCACATCAGGGCGCAAAGCAATTGGATATAATCAGGCGTAAAAATCTAAATCTTCAAACAAAATTCTATGACGAAGTAACAACATGCCGCATAAAAAAAATGTATTTTCCCGATGAAGATGATGATATGGGTTGAAACTTAAAATTTCCCGATGAAGACATGAAGATAATATGGGTTGAAACTTAAAATTTAAATGTCGTTTTTTTTTAAATCTGCATTTTGACTCAGTTAGAGGAGGTTGGCAGTTAGTGTTTATCAGTTAGTCGGCTAGGAAGAGATTTTAGCCTCTGGATCCCTAGAAGCATCGTGGACCAACTAGTAGAAAATGTAGGAACAAAAGAGAAATGCATGCAACTCTGAGGGAAATTACAAACAGGAAGTAAATGTTATATATAAATTATAACCGTTGTCTGATGCTTCTTTAGGAGGAAGATGTATTCCTTGTAGAGTAAAAATCACCAGGAGAGAGCTAAATAAGGAGATAAGGTATGTTTCCCTTTTGTCTGGGCCATGCAAAGATTTTTATTCGTCATGTTAAACGAACTGTCTTGCATATGTTATTTGTCCTAGTTGTGAACAGTGTTAATATATGCATTCATCCACACACAGAAGACACTGAACATTATACATACAAGAAAAGAGAATGTTTTATGTATTTGTCTTTTGGTTGACATGTGCATATACATCACAGGGCTCTATGGCTAAATTTATCTTTAGTTGACCTTTGATAACTAAATATTTTCGTTTACTAGCCAAATAAAAATGTTACTAGCCAAACCCATATGATTTTTAGAATATGACATCTTCGTTCTGTGACGAATATGTACACCGTAAAGATTTTTCTGTATATTTTTAAATAAGTGTAATTCTAAATATACAACAAATTTTATGTTGATACTTGAAGGTATAAACATCCTGATTCCTTAAGATGTTTTTTAAACAGCCTTCATTAAAAAAAGAGTATACTGTTCTATTGTACTGTTATTGTTTAAATAATTTAACTTTGTTTACTTTATTTTTAAAAAAATAGTTGAAAAGATATTTTTCACTCAATAGTGAGCTTTGAAAGACTGTCAGTGAAAGAAATGCAATCGCCAAAAGATAAGCGTTTCATTATTTATAGTCGCCACTTTGAAAAATCACTCGCAAATGTGACTGTTTCACTCACAATGTAAAGCCCTGCAAAGACACTAGATAATACAAGCCATCATAGAAACAACGTTATATTTCATTGAATAAATATTGCTAAGAAAGGAGAAATCTTTTTTATTTCTATCCTTTTTGTGTACCTAAAAAACGTTTGGAAGATAACTTTAGTTCAATGGTTTTTTAATTGCGTTTTCACCCCAAACAAGGTACTGTGCCACTTTGATGTAGGGGGGGGGGCTACTATCTGCAACATAATTTGCAGAGGTAATATGTAGGTAGTTGAGCAGCAAAATGTCTGTTTACAATGCATTTGAACTTTTGCATGTCAGTATAATCAGAGAAGCAGGAACCCGGAAGAGAATTCCAAAGTATAGCCGTCTTAGGGAAGAAAATATTAGAGTAGAAAGCTTTCTTACATCTAGGGATTTCTATTGTGTAGGGGTGGGATTTTGCTGCTTGTCAGGTTTGCCGTGAGTGTTCACGTCGAGGGGGGAGGTACAAGGGCTTGTAGGTCGTTGGAGAACCTACCATTACTTGTATTTGAAATTTGAAAAAATACAACAGTTTAGAAATGAGTCGATATATTTTGTTTAAATTTTTTTTTTTTTTTTTTTTTTTTTTACACAGTGGTCGCCACTTATCAAGGTCCGGAAGCCACTCAGGGACAAGGGTTATTGCAAGTACATTACACTAGTGTGGAGATTTGATGAAGTGTTTACTTAAGGGGGCGGTTCATTAGGAATTTGTTAACGTTGGACTTGAACACATCCAAGTTGTAAATAAACGTTCTCTGCATTTTCCTGATGAAGACTCTTATATGGGTTGAAAACTAAAATTTAAATAAATGTTTATTGAAAAAAAATCTGCATTTTGACTGGTCTCTGAACAGTTATATTTAAAAAAAAAAAAAAGAAAAAAGTCTTTTGATCATTTTTTTTGTAACACCTGCTTCTTAAGATTTTATTTTTATTTTTTTTCATCGGAGTAAGAAAAGTTATTAAAACAAAAAAAAAAATATATATTGAACTTGGATTCTTCTTTTGAGTTGGCACGGAGAGACAGAGAAAGGTGTTAGAAGGGCAGGGCTGAAGAACAGGCAGAGAGACAGTGCGGGCGTGGATAGAGTATATAGCAGGCTCCAAATATTTTCCAATAAATAAGTTTCCGATTATTCACTTCCTCTGCAATTTGCCGAGAAGGAAGTACTAAAAACATGAGAAGCCGACAAAGAGCGAACACTGCCAACTGGTGTGTTCAGACTGAGCGAGTTGCTGTGAGGGCAAGGGTCAGAGGCAGTAGGGAGTCAGGTGAATGAACTCAGCCCTTCCCCAAAATTGCCTTACCTCTGCCCCCATCACACCTCAATCGGTTTGTGTAGCTTTTGCTTGCTGTTCTGCACCATGAATGGGCATTTGGCCAAGACTGAATTGCTGGTGTAAGCGATGGAGGGGAGGGGCAAAAATGAGTTTATTTTAGTACTGTTGAAATTAGTGCCTATATGCACTCCAGTTTTATATATATACTAGCAAACCATCCGGTGTTGTCCGGTCGTAAAATATGCATAAATATTATATTATAATTCATACAGAAACTAAGACATGTACATGCGAGTATTATGTTTTTTTCTAAACAGTCCACTTCCTGACAGTAAAAAAAAAAAAAATACTTGAGCCGAGATCAATACCAAAACCTAAAGACAAGGAGTCAAGTATGATAACCATTAGGCCAGCTTGGCACGATCTTTAAAAAGTGTTTCAAACCTATTTATTATTAACATAAGGAATCTGTAATGTGAAACATTCACGCATATGCATTCATAAAACAGTTAGCAAACAGATAAGAATTTGATGACCCCTCCCACCCCCACACACCAATTTTTCAGTTTAGACCCCTTTAGTTTCGCTTTTTCCCGGTTTGGTTTCAAATCTCGGCATTAACCATTGTTAAAATGTTTTAAATTTGGAACCGTAAATATCCCACTCTCTATTTTGCCTCGGAATTCTTTGAAGAAAATTAAAATTTGTGTCTCATATCAAAGTGTTGCCAAATCAGCAGTATTTAAATTTTCAGGAGGTGTCCCCTTTTTATGCGCCCTCACCCCCCTTGGCACACTCAAATATTTATTCATATGAATATTCATATTTTTGCAGTTTTGATACAAATTTATTTATCTTTTAAATAATAAATATTATGCATATAAAAATGTTTACACAATAACTGTTGCTTTTACAGCAGTGTTGCTTCCAACAAAGCCTTCATCAGATGATGACTATGGGTTCAGGCATGGTTTCGGGGTTGAAGCATCATTACTACTAGCCCAGAACGCCCCAGCAGTATCTCACGATACCACCAGACTTTGTTGGATTGTTATCAATCTGTGTGATTGCCAGATCCACAATGATGCAGATAGAGATAACCATTTTCAATAGAGCGCTTTTTTATTAAATAATTTTAATTACAGTTTATACCAACAAAACTATTGCAGGTATATGGGAATTAAGACAGTAAAATTATAAATGAATAACAACAAACATTAATTTATTATGAACTGCTTAAAATATATATGCAAATTAAGATTTTGATTTCTGTCTAAAGAGTTTTCATCAGACTATATACAGTACTAGGCAATCTTCTATCTCGGGAGATAATGACATGCACCTTGGTATTTCAGTGGATTGTCTTTGGACATCTTTGAGCGTGGCTCTGGAGCCGTGTTCGGGAATAGCAATCTCTGCCGCATAGGCACAGGAAGAAGGATAGTGTGCTGGGATCTGGAGCCTTTTGGCACAGCTTTTTGCATTGTCTCCTATCCTCCAACATTACGTTTCTGTTGTCCTCTCCTTTCCCTACACCCAGCCATAGAACACCTCGCCAGGCGTCGTGGTAGTTTGGTAACTACTCCCAGCTGCCCAGGTTGATGCCAATCATTTTCAGGACACATTTGCATACGTCCTTGCAGCAGAGAGCCGCAGGACCTCTAGGGCGCTATCGTGTTGCCAGCTCACCATTCAGGACACCCTTGGTGATACGGCTGTCATCCATCCAGTGGACATGACCTATTCAGCGACATCTACGCTGACAGAGGAGGAGGTGCACGCTGATACACCTAGCATGCTCCATATCTATATATCTGTCTGTCTCCATATTTTCAAACTCTATCTGTTCCGAAACTAAGTTGCAGAGCGGCGCTAGTGGCTTCAAATGATTGGATATTTTATGGACCGTTCTTTAATGGGTCCTTAGCCGATTTGAATAGTTTTTAAGGGGTCAAAAATGGATCAAAATTTAAAAAAAAAATCATTATCCATTCTGTACATTCATCTTAGTTTATTTTTAATTTTTAATCAGTTCATATGCGTGGTACAGTGGTAACGTCACCAGTTTTGAATGCTACAGTTTTGGTTTCGGTTTCGATTCTAGCTGATGGCACCTAAATACTTTTTTTTTTATTACTTTTGAAATCATGACTAAAATAATATACACAAAATCTGGACGTATTAAATTATCATATTTAAGGGTATTTTACGACCGGACAAAGCCGGGCACCCCCTCAGTAGTACAGGGTGACCTCCCAAAAACGGGCCCCAACTCTAATTAGGCCTCGTTTCTTAGTGATTTGTCCGAATGGAATGAAACTTTGGGCATAACTAGTTTATTATATTCAAAACATCACATCAAAACACTAGGGTCTTTGGTCTTTTTTCCTCCGTTCTACAGCATATGTTCTAGATGGCCTCCATTTAGCTTTTGTTTTTTTTGGGTAACCCTATATATATATATATATATATATATATACATATGATTTTCAGAATGTGAGAGATTGTATATAATAAATTCCACAGCCAAACAACGTCGCAGCTCACAAGAGCCATGACAGTCAACGAACCGGAAGTCCAAGACTCGAGTTTTGCCCTCATTTGGGCTCATCAGTTAGACACATCCGAACTGAGAATTCGAAACCCGAGCCTCTTGCATGCGAGGCAAGCACTCTACCAACTGAGCAAACGCCCCGCACACAAGAATTTCTATTAACCAACACAGATCAAGCAAACCGCGCCGAAATCCGACTGTGAAATGAACCTACTTCGTCTCGACAAGGGACGCGGCCATCCAACCAGTCATTGCTGGATGGCATCGTCCTTTCGAGTTAAAAACTCCTATTTGTGAAACATCAGCTTGGGTTATTGACTGGTTACTTCCTTTGATTGTAACAACAACAAAATGCTTCCTCCCCGTCAAAAATAAACACAAAACTGGCATAGCTTAAAAAAATAAAAAGAAAGAATAAATTTAGTAAATACACTCACATGCAATATTGAGTATGTACAGCATGTAAGTTTGTATATATATATATATATATATATATATACTAGCAGGCTACTGGGCATTGCCCAGTCATAAAATATGCATAAATATTATATTTCATATTTATTATAAACAGAAATACTGTATCATTAAATTCCTTAAAAAAAACTAAAGTATAAAAAGAAACGGAAAGAAACTGAAACAGGTGCATGAGGGTATTGTGTTTTTTCTAAACAGTTCACTTCTTGTAAATAAAAAAAAAAATACTGAAGCTAAGATCGAAACTAAAACCTAAAGACAGTGGGTCAAGTACGATAACCATTAAACCAGTTTGCCATGATCTTTAAAAAGTGTTTTCAAGCCTACTTATTCTTAACATAATGAAGCGGTCATGTTTCATAACTGTGCATGCGCAGTTGTGAAACAGTTAGCAAACAGATAAAAATCCAATGAGACCCAGGTACCAATTTTTCAATTTTTACCTCTTTTAGCAGCCATTTTTTTCTGGGTGAAAAACGATTAAAAGGTTTTCTACATGTCTGAAGACCCTATATACCAAATTTCAAGTCTGTAAATGAAAAATTTGTTGAGTATATAGAGCAAAAAGTGTCCTTACGTACACACATTCTCACTTTATATAAAAGAAAAGGACACAGCCAATAAAATAATTGGAAAGAGAAAGTTGTGTGCCGATAAATATGGGGGTGCATATCTGGAAGGTTCAGCCCTCAAAACTGAATGCCAGCCTGATAGTGAGAAAGGACGGGGTTATTCAATCAGCGCCAACAGTCTACCACTGCCATTTTGTACATTTGGATGGAAAATTGGATAATGTGTTGCCAACTGACAAGAATCTTGTAAATTATTAAAACCCGTCTCTCTCCATCTTTTGTAGAAACAAATTGCAGAAACCTGAAGGGAGAGGAGTAGTGGGTGGACAATAAGGATGGAGAAAAGAAAAAGAGAGAGAGAGTTGGTATAGATAACGAGAATAAGAAGAAAGGAAGAAGAAATTGGAAAAGGGGAATAAAATATGAGGTGAAGAGGGGGAACAATGTGGGTAAAAGAAGAGGGAGAAAGAGGGGAAGTAAAAGAAAAAACAAGTAAAGAACGAGGAAGGAATAAGGAAAAAGAAGAGGAACAAATTGGGGAAAAAAGGGGGGAAAAAACAGAGAAAAAAACGGAGAGAAGAAATGTGAGAAAGAAATGTGAGAAAAAATGGGGAGAAGAAATGGGAGGGGGAGGGACAAACGAGGAGAAGGATTGTTTGGTTGTTTTTGTTTTACGGCATATCAACCCTTTTCAGGTTATTTAATGCCAAATCCAAAAATTTTGAAGAAAATTTTTTTAATAGAATATATTTGTTGTTTTCAAGTCGGTTTCTATTTAACTCATAGTTGGGACCCTAACAGGTACTGCCACTCTGGGTCAGCGTGGACCTGGGATCAATGGCAATTAAAGGGTGGCTCCACACTTCCCCAAAGCCCGCAAGCTGGGGCCTCACCACTGGATATAGTTTAAGGTCATATCCAGGACTACGAGGAGAAGGAAGAAGAAAGAAATGGTGAGAAGAAAGGGGAAAGAACAAGAAGGAAGTGAAAAGAAAGAGGAAAGGAAAATCGAGAAAAGAAAAGGAAAAAAAGAAAGATTAAGGAAAAAGAAGAAAGAATAAAGAAAAGAAAGAGAATCAAGTGGAGAAACAAATAAGACAGTGATAAGGAAGAACATCAAAAAAGTTAATTGATTAATGTGTAAACCATTTTTTTTTTTTATTCCTGATCTTTTTGTGTTCTTTGATCATAGAAGACTGCAAGTCGTCAAACAATATTTTGCTTTAGCCAATTGCAAGGCACAAAAAAAATGGGTACCAAAAGAAAAAAAAAATGAACATTTTTGTACCTATTTACTTTCCTCCCCACAAGGACAGAGTTAGACACAAAGTCAGTTTTTAATGTGGGGAAAAACCCAACCCCCCAAAAAGGGGCATTCTGGATAGGAACAAAAATAAAAATTGTCTCAATCTAGACAAACTTTTCCTCTACTGATCGAGTTCAGAAAAGGCGAAGTGCAGTGTCAGAACAGATACTACACTTTGCTCCTAGCCAAAAGGCAGCATAGGACTTAATCCGTTGATGCACAGAATGGCAATACAATTTAATTAAAATGCCTTCTATGGAGACTGGTTAGAATCTAACATTGGAGAGTCCCGTCCACAGAAGTTTTTTAGAAGAGGAGTGGCAGTCATTTTAATTTATGTTAGACGCCACTACTTGTCTCCCCTAAAAAATTAAATTACAAATGAAAGCAAAAATAGAGGGAGATTTGCTCCCACCACCCTCCAAAAAAGTGAGAGAAAAAAAAATTGTAAAAATTGAAAACTAGGTCGTTAAGACAGGAAAAAAATAAAGTTACGTCCCTTTATCATGAGGTTTGTTTTATTTTGTGATGAGAGAACATAAATTGCATCCACAACACTATGCAAATTCAAAACTATGTATTTCAATTTTATTTCCAATATTTAAAAAATATATTTTAATGGTATTTTCATTAATACTTACAAAATAATTTAATAGTATTTATTTTGATTTTATTTTTAATACACAAATTTTTACTGGACATAAAGAATATATTTTTGAAGGCCTTTCAGGATATTTTCCATATTTTCAAGGATTTCTTTTTCAATGTAATAGTAGAAATATGGCCTTTTCAAGGCAAAGGTTAAAATTCCAGGACTTTTCAAGTCTGTGCGAACCCTGGTTAGGGAAAGTAAGCACATTGTTTAAATGCAGTTGTATTTTGACGATTTCCCAAATTATTAAAGATATTGTGATAGCAGCAAGAAGAAATTAACACAACACAGAATGAAATAAAAAAACAAAAAGACTTCCATTTTGAAGAAGGAAAGAGTCTTGCAAATAGTTGGTATTTGTGGAACTTATCTCTGAAGATGCATACTTTTAACAAGTCTGATATTTTTTGTTCTCGGAGTTCATTTCAACTGTGTTGTAGAAGCAGAGAGACATGTCCTCTTGTGCTATAGCCATTCATTTAATCCTTGTACGTGTCCTGCTGTCTTGAAGATGAAGATAGCAGCAGGCAAAATTGCTTGTCGGTGGATTACAGTCGAAAAAGGAAGGAACTTTGAAAGAACCGCTCAGATGGAGTTCAGTGAAGATTCTAAAAAGGTAGCCTCTTTTTCATCTAATCATGGTGCATTTAGCAAACGATTCCATAATAATTTCAATAGTATTGAATAACCAGATTGGGGTATTCAAGGTGATTGCATATAATTCCCAAATCAGGGGGGGGGGCCTAAGGTGTCAGTACTTATCAAGGGCCAAAGGGCATTCAAGGATAAAGGTTAAATGAGTGTCAGATGAGACAGCGCCATGATGATTGGTAATGATGGTGATGATTGAGCAGAAGTTGCTTATTTAAGAGGGCAGCTCAACAAGAATTGGACATAAAAAGACCATGTTGTACTCAGCTGTGTTCTGTGGATGGACAGCAATTCCAGGAAAGAAACTCTGCTCATGGAATTTTCATTTAGTTTTATGCAGGTAGAGAGAGCGAGAAAGAGAAACTATTACTAGCTGTTGTACCTATTTACTATGCCTCCTCACCGGACAGAGTTAGACACCAGGGTCGTTTTTTAACGTGGAGAAAAGGTACAAAAATAAAAATTGTCTCAGTCGTGAAGGATTTCTCCTCCACCGAAAGAGAACAAGAAATAGAAATGCAGCATCTGAAGAACAGATGGTGTTTATTTGCTCCCCCACTGAGCAAATTAGGCACGAGGCCGTTTTTAATGTGAGGTAAAAACCAGCTCCCCTAAAAGTAGGCAAAAAGGGGGCACTCTGGTTACCAAAAATAATAATTGTCCCAGTATAGAGGGTTTCCCCTCCATTGACTGGTACAAATTATCTTAAGTGCAGCATCTTCCGGAACAGATGGTATTTATTTGCTCCCCCACTGAGCAAATTAGGCACAAGGCCGTTTTTAATGTGAGGTAAAAACCAGCTCCCCTTTAAGTAGGCAAAAAGGGAGCACTCTGGTTACCAAAAATAATAATTGTCCCAGTATAGAGGGTTTCCCTTCCATTGACTGGTACAAATTATCTTAAGTGCAGTATCTGCCGGAACAGATGGTATTTATTTGCTCCCCCACCGAGCAAATTAGGCACAAGGCCGATTTTTAATGTGAGGAGTGAAGGGAGGGGGAAGGGGAAAAGGGGACCAGCTCCCGAGAGGTGGGAAATGGGAGCTGGTTAAAGGTCAGGCATGTGGAGTTGCCCCCACATCTGGTCTTTGCTAGTCATAGCTGGTCTTTGCTAGTCATAGCTTGCAGTATCTGCCGGAACAGATGGTGTTTATTTGCTCCCCCACTGAGCAAATTAGGCACAAGGCCGTTTTTAATGTGAGGTAAAAACCAGCTCCCCTAAAAGTAGGCAAAAAGGGGGCACTCTGGTTACCAAAAATAATAATTGTCCCAGTATAGAGGGTTTCCCCTCCATTGACCGGTACAAATTATCTTAAGTGCAGCATCTGTCGGAACAGATACTGCACTTTGATCTTGACCAAAAGGCCAAGTACGTGTATCTGCCGGAACAGATTGTATTTATTTGCTCCCCCACCGAGCAAATTAGGCACAAGGCCGATTTTTAATGTGAGGAGTGAAGGGAGGGGGAAGGGGAAAAGGGGACCAGCTCCCGAGAGGTGG
The DNA here is from genome assembly GCF_053919585.1 of Euprymna scolopes. Taxonomy (NCBI): domain Eukaryota; kingdom Metazoa; phylum Mollusca; class Cephalopoda; order Sepiida; family Sepiolidae; genus Euprymna; species Euprymna scolopes. The sequence continues at coordinate 27,520,720 of NC_136517.1, read as the reverse complement.
GAAATGGGAGCTGGTTAAAGGTCAGACATGTGGGGTTGCCCCCACATCTGGTCTTTGCTAGTCATAGCTAGTCATAGCTTGCAGCATCTGCCGGAACAGATACTACACTTTGATCTTGACCAAAAGGCCATGTAGTAGAGCTAGCTGTTGTAGCTAGACAGGTTTTGCTGAGTTACTGCAACAATATTCATGATCATCAAAAGTGCTACTATGATGTTTGATATTACACATCTGCCTATGACGTATGAAAAATATGAAAGAAGAAAAAAGTCCAGCGTCTAAAGGGTTAAAGATTTGAGTTCTGGCTTCTTACTGATATGCCATTAATTAATGGAGAATTACAGAAAAAAATATAAAAATATATAACGAGATACATAAAACATTATCTCATTTTTTCCCTTTTGATCTGGATTCTATTAAATGACCTAGGGTCAAAAATTCTTAAAAAAGTAAGCCACCATTGTTAGCGATGGTCAATAGGCTTTAAAAGTGGAAGACAAGCTTCAAAGACGATCTGGCAAAAAGACAACAAAAAGAAAATAATTAAAAATTTGCCTCCTGCATCCACAACGTTGCCCCAACCCTGTACTAGAAACCTTTGACAGGAATTGTGGCGGTTCTGATGTACTTTTAAAATGATTAATGAGAAAGTAAGGGGCGGTGGGGGGGGGGATAATATCGAGCGTGTCGAATGGAGGGAAGATCGTTTGATGATTGACCAACTCATCAGATTTTTTTCATTTGCAGGGATATGACCCATTTTTGAGGGAATTATTATTGAGGGGGAGGGGGGTCCCAGGAGTCGGTCAGAACAGAACAGGAGTGTGAGCAAGAAGTTATTGCTCCACCTCCCATTTCACAATAAGGCTTCTTCTTGACTTAAGTCATTTCATATTGGTGGTTGATAAATTACTCAATCAACAATATTGATCAAGCTAGTTGACCGAATCAAATATGGATGGAATAATAATAATAATAATAATAATAAAATGGTTCTTGTCCAAACTTCTGTATTAAAAAACAAAGTAAAAATCCATTTCATACATGTACCCATGAGGAAATAAAAATATCATGTTCCAAAAATCACATACATTGATAAAGCAGATTTATTTTTACAAAGAAAATGATTTTTAAGCAATTAATGGGAATTCGTAGATATTGCAACATAAATCTTACAATTTTACAAGTTTGAATTAGTGGTGAGTTATCTCCCTTAGTTTTTTTTAGTTTTTTTTTTTAAGGTGGTTTTTAAAATGGCAGACAAGAAAGCCACTCTTTGGTTACTCATAAAATTTGATTTTCTTATTTAAAAAAAAAAAAAAACTACTTGATCAATTTACGTGATTTTTGGAATATGATATTTTTTGTTTCTTTACGGGTAAGTACATAATACAGTTTTTTTCTTTATTTTTGGATATAGTAGAATTCTGGCCAAGAATCTAATAAATAAATAATAATGAGCTGTAGGAGATAAAAGTTTCTTTAATTCCAGTCATGATTTTCATCAGAAAATTTTATTAAAAGAAAATTAAAATTGTTATCTATAAATATAAAAGCGAAAATGTATGTGTGTTTGTATGTGTGTTCGCTTTTTTTGTATGTCTACAAAAGGCTTTTTTTGGAGAAGTGGTCGCTCGCCTAACAACTTTTAAAAACTTTTTATATCACATATAAATCGTAATATCTCAGAGTTAACAACGAAGCTCGCCTGTCTATTTAATTTGCTTGGCTTTGGGAAGATAAATATTCAACATTTGTCGCTCGCCGCATGTGGGTTAGTCTTTTTTCTATAATATCTTGGAAAGCGTTCCCGCAGTAAATGAAATACTATCCCGCAGTCAAACTTGACCTCATTAAGTCATTAAAACGGGCACCTGCCAAATCCAAGTAATTAAATAAATTCAAACGTGTTTCCGTTAACATCTTGCAGTGGGGCAATGGTTAACGTTGCACTTTTTTTTTTTCACACTTTAATTTACAACTTTGGTTTGGGTTTGATCCTCATACTTACCTACCAAAACATTTTTTTACTCTCCCCCCGAGTTTCCACACACACCTCCAAACACCTGGGCAACGCCGGGTACCCCTTGCTAGTCTATAAATATAAAAGCGAAAATATTTGTGTGTGTGTGCGTTTTCGTGTATGTCCAAGAAAGGCTTTTTTCCGAGAACCGATCGGTCGCCTCACAACTTCTTGAAACTTTTTATATCGTGCCTAAATGTTAATATGTATGAGTTAACAACCGGGGTTGCCTGTCTATTTAATTTGCCCTACTTTCAAAAGATAAATATTCAACAATTTTCGATTGCCGCATGTGCATTAAGCTTTTTTGTATAAAAAAAAAAAAGCGAACAGACTCACGGTAAATAAAACACTGTCCCACACTCAAAGTTGACGTCATTAACTCATCAAAAACGGGCACCTGTCGTTAAACGTCAACGTTTTTTTTTTTTTTCACACTTTATTATTTTCCAACTGCGCGTCAAGGCTTTGTTTTTTTGGTTTTTTTTAAAACAAACAACGATTTTTCTTTTCATTTACCCAAAAACACACACACCTACAAACACCCGGACAAGGCCAAGAAGGTACACCTAGTTACATCTTCTAAAACATAAATCTATTTAAATTAGTGTTGGGATGATTCCTAAATTTTTTCCGATTCCAGGAAAATGTTGATTAACGATTCCTATACCAAGTAGGATTCCGATTCCCGTGGAATTGTTGTTTTGAAATATACCATTACATAATCAAGTTTTTGTGTAGCAAAAAATTGGTACACCAAAAAAGTGGAAATACAATTAAGGGAATTTCGATAACAATTTGATTTTTTTTTTCATAAAATCTCTTTCATTGAAGATAAAAGTCAAAACTAATATTTTAACCATGAATTAAACATGCACCATTAAATTAATAACAATCAATTTCAGGAGTTATTTTATATATTAAAAAATATAAAGAAAAAGGGCAGACGTACACGAATACTAGCCCTGTAGCGAAATATGCATCGGCTCCGATGTTGTACGTTGTTCGACTGAGGGGGAAGTTATTATTTTTACAAGGAAAGAATTTTTGCATGTGTGACCTAGTTTTTTTTTTTTTTTTTTTCTTATTTTGGCTTGAAATTTGTGCATGATTTTTGTTATGATTTTATTTTTTTTATTTATTTTTTTTTGATGGATATTTTTTATTTTTTGGCAAGAGTTTATATAATTATTAACAAGGAAGTTTAATTATGTTCACAGGACTATAAACCATTCACAAAATTTTGTGGATCCGCTTACTGGTGTTTGCACCAACAATATTGAAGCCTACTGGTCTTGTATTAAAAAAAGACTGAAATACATACCGGGATCAGTAGGAGAAATGAAATGGTCTCATGACGATGAGGCCATGTATAGAAAGGCTTATAACATGAAAAGTGAAAAAATAATGGATAATTTTGAAACATTTTTAGAGCATGTTCATAAAAAAATATGGTAATTCAAAAAAATCCCAATAAGTTTTGGGGGAAAAAAACATGTTTTGAACAATTGAAATTTTTATTTTTTATTTTTGAATAAAAAATAATTATTAAAACAAAAACAGTGTTCTCGTCGAGTAGTTTTTATTTTATTCAAGAAAATAAAAGGTACTCATGCACTTATTGAGCCGTGCTGAAATAATGACATTATTTAGAAAGCCATTCTTAACATGGGGACGGGAGGGTGTTGTGTACCTATTCTGTACTTTCACCTAACAATTTAATAAAAACAAGTATCGTAAAACTTTAATTAAACTTGAAAATAATATTTAAAAATAGCGCAGACCAATAAGTGCACTAGCACCAAATAACATTTCACTGCATTTCGATCGACAACATTCCATGAGAGGTACGTACACGCTAAAGCTTTCTGTTTATTTTTATTTATTGCCACAAGTGCTAATTTTGACTTTCACCAATTCTCCTTTGAAAAATAATTACAAACTCTCCAAACATTGGGTGAGGCACTTAAACCATTAGAAAAATATAACGGTAACAAAAGTGCATAAGCATCAAATTGTTTTGTTTTATTTTGCTTTCATTTTGTTTGTTAAATCCGGCATAAAAATAAATAAGAATAACAAAGAATACAAAAACAATAAGAAAAGGGTATCGTAAAACTTTAATTAAACCTGAAAATAATATTTAAATATAGCGCGGATTCCATTTTGACTTTCACCAATTTTCCTGTTAATAATTAAACAAACTCCGGCAAAAAAAAAAAAAAACAGATAAAATCATAACAAAAATTGTCAAAGCTTAGATAAGTAGGTCCTGCAGATGAGTCTTGTTCTGACATTCAAAAAATTTAGGTTAACAACCGGTGAAGCTACCGAAAAGTAACCCCTTTGAATGAAGATGGATATAAACAATATTTTTTAAATTAATTTCTTAATTTTATTTAAAAACAAAATGTAAACATATATAAACAAAATATCTTAAAAATAATTTCTTAATTTTAAATAAAAATTGACTATAAAGAATTTTTTTTTTAAATAATTATTGAAAAATATTGCAAAGTGTTTACATAGCTGGCTCTTTGGGATAATAGGGGCGCCTTAAACCCCCCTTCCAAAACGAAAAAAGCTTTAGTGTTTCTACTATTTTAAAGCACTTTTTTTTTCCTTTTTCTTTTTTAAAAGTTTGAAACACAAGTAGTGGTTAGTTAACTTAGAACAACAAGTGCGCATGGCGGAAATTCTTCAACGTTTTTATATATATTGTAATGCTTTTATGGTGGTCGAAAAACATTTTTCAGCTGCCATATTACTTCCTATTTATTTACCTCCCCACGAGGGCAGTTAGACACAAGGTCGGTTTTTAATGTAGAGAAGTATTTATTACTAAAAAACGAAATGGTGAAATATAAAAGCAAGTTAAGCTAAAAGTAAAAAAAAAAATTTTTTTAATTCAAAAAATTAAAGAAAGAAAAAAAATTCAAAGAAATTTCAAAACTCATTAAGATAAATAAAGATTACCATTAAAGTAGTTAATAAAATCCTTGTACATCATTAAATATGTTATGAAAAGTTCTATGACGTTTTTATCATAAATTTTTGAGAGCATTAATCCCACTTCAAACAGTTCAACTTAAAAATAGAAGAGAATCGTAATGAAAGAATCATAAATCTAAGGTATTTTTAACAATGCAATTTCGACCCCCCCCCCCATATACGATTCTGATTAATCGTCTCACCACTTGTTTAAATGTATGTATGTATGTATGTTTGTATTTCTGCTAAAACTTTTGACAGAGGCGATGGATTTTCATGAGATCGGTATCGTTTTGAAGCTCGACCCTTCAGCTGACGGAAAAATTGGTTAAAAACATTAATTCTATCACCCTCAACTGGACACTTTTCTACAAGGAGGGTTGCTTTTTTTTCAACAATATTTTCAAAAGTCATTAACTAGCCTTAATTTAAACCTTCGCCACACTTCCAGTTTTTTGATTAACTAGCCTTAATTTAAACCTTCGCCACACTTCCAGTTTTTTGATTAACTAGCCTTAATTTAAACCTTCGCCACACTTCCAGTTTGGCGATGGATGCAACAGCAAACACGTCATGTTTTTTTTCATGTTCTTTTCCTCCTTCACAGTATGGGTTCAAGCCTGTCTGCCTACTACCACTTTTTTTTTTTTTTTTTTTTCCTGAACACACACCTCCAGGCAACGCTGGGCACCCAGGCTAGTTAAATATATAGAGTAAAGTCAGCTTCTTTCTTTTATTTTTTATATGGCGAAAGTAATGCAAAACATGACTTACACATGGGTGACGGAATCAAGAAAGGAAAGAGAAAAGAAAAAAATTTTTGTCTATAGATGGTTTATTAATTTGCATATGAGGACAATGACTGCTGTTAAAAGAATGAAGGGAAAACGCAGACTAGTATTCTTTTTTGGAAAGCTGAGAGAGAGATGGTGAGAACGGTCAGTGAAGATTACAGTTGAAGTCGGGAGTTGTCAAAAAGGAGTTTGGACAAATATTTATTATGATTATTATTATTTTTAGTTTTATTATCATTATTATTTTTATTATTATTATTATTATCATTACCATCTATATATATAAAAGCAAAAATGTATGTATGTATGTATGTACGCTTTTCCTCGATGTCCACAAAAGGCTTCTTTCAGAGAAGCGCTTGCTCGGTTCACAACTTCTTAAAACTTTTTATATCATCTATAAATTGTAATATCTCAGAGTTACCTACGGAGCTCGCCTGTCTATTTAATTTTATTGACTTTCAAACGTTAATTATTTGACATTTCCCGCATCGGCACGCGTTACATTCGGTTTTCGGTATAAACAAAAAGCGAAACTCGACTCTAATCACAGGCCGAAAGCCAGTTGTCTCAAGAGAGCTAAGTAACGTTTGTTCAATGTCGACTTCGTCATATCAGACTGTAGCTTTCATTTCGCTCCTCCTAATAAACAGGGAGCGGGTTTTTAAAAACAAACAAACCGATTTATTCACCTCATTCAAAACTGTCCCGCACAAAATGCTTACTGCTGAATACCTATCGCCGTCACGTCAATCAAAAACGCGCACCTGTTTTTTTTTTTTTAACACTTTACTATTTTCCAACTGCGCGTTGTGAAGGCTTCGTTTTTTTTTTCACGAGCACCTGTTTTTTTTTCACATTTTCGGGTTTTTTTCACATACTCCGAAAAACACCTGGGCAATGCCGGGTACCCTTCGCTAGTCTATATATATAAAAGCGAAAATGTATGTACGTATGTGTGTTTGCATGTCTGCTAAAAACTTTCGACAGACAGAACAAAAATTCACAAATTCGGTCTGATATGAAAGCCCCATCCTTCACCCGACAAATGTTGAAAAATTGGCCAAAAACGTTAATTTTTTCACCCTGAAATCAACACTCAGGGAGGAGGGGGGCAAAAACCGTCCTCTCTGTAGATGGGGTTGATGATAGGTCATTCGGGTACGTGTGGAAGAGAACATGGAAAGAAAGAAAAAGAAAGAGCATGAAAGAAAGAGAAAAAGAACTGCTGATAAGAAAGAATAGGCACTGGCAAGACTGAGAAGGAATAAATCAAGAATTAATTAAAGCCACTTGTTATCTTGCGCATGCGGTTCCCTCTGCAGATACGAGCAACAAAACCAAGAGGCAGAAAAAAGGTATGTCAACATTTGATTATATATACACATGCACACACGTACTAACTAGATGATAAGACATTATGAACAGAGCCATATACAGACAGTAGATGTATCATGACTGCATACATAGATACAGACAAAGCGACACACGTAATGAGATGTACACGCGATAAAGTCCCTCCCCTGCTACACAACACTTTTACCTTAACAGCTATCGGCACCCTTCTTGATTTTAAAACGGTGCTGTGTTTTTGGAAACCCGCCCAACTGAGCCCGATTCTGTGTCGTGGATGTGGTCAACTTGTTGGAAAGCGCTGGCTACACAGACCCAGGGTGAATACCACAACCATGCCCATGAAACTGAAGTTTATTTGCAGAAATGATTGTGAATTTTATATAACGATTCCGTGGATGGCATTTTTGAGGTGAAACCTTGTGTTAGTGTTAGAGCAAAGAACATGTGTGAAGAAGAAAAAAGTAGACAGCAACAATTAAAATAGATTAGATTTGCGATTCAATAGTCGAATAAAATATGCAAATTTAATAAATAAACCACGCAAATTTAATAAATAAACCATGCAAATTTAATAAATAAATCATGCAAATTTAATAAATGAAATATGCAAATAGACTAATTTAAAATGTCTTTTTCTCAAACAGAAAAGATTTGTTTTGGTTTTGTCTGTAAGAAAGAATTTCTTTCAGTTTTCTCCAACAATAATTTAATTTCCCCAAACAAAACGATATATAATTTCTCTCAGACATATAATTTTTTATTTTTTTACACATATCAACTGGTTATAATGTGAGCATGATCACACTGAAACACTGTTAAGTGATGTTCAGTCTGGCCAGTAGCGGAGAGGTGACCACTTGGGAATACCAGGCTCTGTATGTAGGGAGGACATAGACACCTCTGCCAGAACTACAAAAACAATGTTTTTATCATTTCCTCTGACTCGGCACCGTTTGTGTATTTGAAATTCCCTAGATACTTCCTCCTTCAAGGGAAGCCAGTTTAACTTATCTAGGATGATTGCTGTTGGCTTTTTTTTTAATGCGAGCAAAGTCGTGTGTGTGTGTGTGTGTTACCCTACACTGTTTCTAATCATTGTTGTTGTGTTTTATGGCATATTAACTATTGTTGGGTCATTTTAAGCGGAAATGGTACACATTTTTGTACATGGTTGATTTGTAGATAGATTTGAATTTTGAAAACAGAAAAAAATGTTTTTTTCTGAAGTTTTGTGATGAGGATTGATAATTTTTATCATTTGGACTATGCAACTACTGTTCTTATGTTGAGTGTAATATTCACGTTTCAGCCAATGTAACCTCCGACCTTCTTCAGGTGTACCTTGTCAATAGTTGTTATTGGTGAATAGTGGATGTAGAGTCTTACGTCCTTAGCTTTCAGATTTGTGAAGATTGGTTTTGGTTTTTTTTGTTAACTGCTTTAAGATAAAGGATCTAATTATCATCATCCTGCAATAGATGTACACAAATCTACGACAATGGCAGAATCCTTAGAAAATTACCTCCAAACCGTAGTGGAATGGGGCAGTAAATGGATGGTAACATTTAATAATAGTAAGACTAAGCTGCTCTATTTTAACAATTACAAGAAGCCTCTCCAACCACCAATATCCATGATAAATAACATTCTTCTTTTAAACTCCTCGGCTTAAAATTCACAGAAAATATAAACTGGAACAAATACATTGAGGACATTGCAAAGGCTGCTGTGAAGAAGGTAGGTTCCCTCTATTGTGCTATAAAATTACTCACACCTCAAAAACCGTCCTCTCATGACAAGATCTGTTCTACATACGCGTCAGACAACGTCATAACCTGATTTAGTTTAAATATTTGAAGAACTGACACAATTTCATGTACGTTGTGTTAGAGCGTTGGTTCATTATCTAAACATTTTGGGTTCGAATCGTGGTGTGAGATGTCTTTTTTTTTTTCAATATTTTTTAAATTTTTATATTGAAGCAGGGTTATTTAAGCCATTTTTCACGTAACGTTTGTTTTTCTGATTTTTTTTTACTTCACTTATTCTTAGGTTTTCATTAAAAACCACCCCCACCGACCACACACACCCAAAAACACCCGGGTACCCACCGATTTTTTTAATTTTAATATTGAAACAGGCTTATTTAAGCCATTTTTCACATGTTTTTTTTTTTTCAGAAGTTTTAACGTTCGTTTTTCTGTTTTCTTTTTCAGATTTTTACATTTAACATCGTTCGTTTGCCTTACGTTAGTTTTTATTGTGTTTTTTTTTACTTTGCTTATTCTTATGTTTTGATTAACCCCCCCTCCACCACCGCCTGGGTATCCCCCCCCCCCCGCTTTATTTTTCAGATAAGTTTTAACGTTTGTTTTTCTGCTTTCTTTTTTTTACTTCACTTATTCTTAGGTTTTCATTAACAACCCCCGCCCCTGCTGACTACACACACCTCCAAACACCCCCCGCTAGTCTATCTATCATCTATATATATAAAAGGCAAAATGTGTGTGACCATTTCGTGTATGTCTTCAAAAGGCTTTTCTCGCACACGCTCCCGGGGTCATTACTATCGCTTACAACTGTGTATATAGGTCTTATATAATAATATCTAGGAATTAGGAAACCGCGTAGCGTATAGATTTATTTACGTCGATTTTTACAAAATTATTGCTATTTTGGCTTCTCGCGTGTTGATTGGGCTTTTTAGTATAAATAAAGTGAAACTAAATTCAAATGACATCTTTGGCATTGCGCCGGGAAAAACGTCCAGAAGCAATCAGCTTTGATCAGTTGCTATTCAATCTGGACAATTGGGAGCAGCTTTCCCCTCCCCAACATCTGTTGGGGGAAGAAACAGTTAAATTTGGGTAAACAAACCCAAACGCTGCGTGACTTCTATTTGACCTTCTTAATTAGGTCAAATGGAAGCAGCAGAGTTAACTTTTATTGCGCACACCTGTTTTTATAGTTAAATAACCTGCTTAACGTTGTCTGTCGTTGTGGCTCAATAATGGTTAACGTAGCACGTTTTTTTTTTTCACACATTAATTTCCAACTCAAGGGTACGGGTTCGATCCTCATACACTCACCTACCAAAACATTTTTTTTTTATTATTTAACCCCCCCCCCCCAGTTTTGATTTACCTCAAGACACCCGGGCATCGCCGGGTACCTCCCGCTAGTATATATATAAAAGACCAAAATGTGTGTCGTTTTGAAGCTCGATCTTTCCAACGACAAATATCGAAAAAAATATTCATTCTTTCACCCTGAACTGGGTACTTTTCTACATGGAGGGGTTGCTTTTTTTTCAAAAATCATTCCTTCTTTTTGATTGACTAGCCTTAATTTAAACCTTCACCACTTCCAGTTTGGCGATGGACGCAACGGCAAAGACATTACACTTTTTTGTTCATGCTCTTTTCCTCCTTTGTAGTATGGGTTTGAGCCTGCCTGCCTATTACCACTTTTTTTCTTCTTTCTTTGCTCAACACACACTTCCAAACACCCGGGCAAGTATTTAATAAGAGAGAAACAACTCAATTCGAACCGCCAAGATCACAATCAGCCTGTAAATGGCTTGGATTTACTATTAAATCACTAGAAATCGTTAAAAATATTTTATGTATACATTATCAATCTACATGTTTTTTGAAATATGATATTTTTGTTCCATGACAGGATACATACATCAAAGGCTTTTTCTATATTTGTTTTTTTAATTAGGTTGAATTCTGGATTAGTACCAGCTTATTTTATATTCTTCAATTAAAAGTATGTCTTTAGATTCTTTGAAAAATTTAAACCCCATTGAAACTTATCTGAAAGTTCTGGTAACATCAAATTCAGATGCTCATGCGGTATAATGAGATTAAAAAAAAAAAAAAGAACGCATTTTAGGTAAAAATTCTATTTTATACTTTCCTGTCATGTCAAAATTAATAAAAATTTCAAAAATATGTGTGGAACAGTTGCCTGTCTGTATGTATTATGTATGTATGTTTGGTTAAAAGTGAAAAACTACAAAACAAAGACCCATCGAGTTGCTAATTTAATGATCAGCGTTTTCCTGGATGAATAATATCTAAAAATATTTTTTTAAATTGATTCTATGGTGGTCAACTGGGTCAAGTTTCGTTTTGGGTGTCATTTTTGAGCATCATTATGCACTGGTTTTGAAAGAAAATGTTGACTCATTCTTAAAGGAATCTTCTATGATATAATATAGATTTTTTTGTTTGTATGTATTTTTTTTATGACCTACACAACATTGTGATTGAAAGAACGTAAACGTAATAATTCTTTGTTCGACACTTGCGATTATTTTGACGCTTTCTAAAATCATGCGCTGCAAGATATTAGGTTCTCCTTATCTGTTAATACGATTGTAAATTACATGCGTCTGGTTTTATGTATTATTTTCTTTACAGAAAACTTACTGTATCTGAGGAATCTTGTATAATGACAAATAATAAAAAAAAAACGCATTACCAAAAAAAAAAAAAAATACAAAAGATATTTTGCTATAGAGTTTCTTTTGAGGGGAGGGAGGGGGATTATTGTCAATACTTGTGTAACATATACATACGTTAACGTAATAATACAACTGTGAGTAGTGGGAATGTATTTTTTTTTTTAGTTTCACTGGTAGTTCAAAATACATAAATATTTATTATTATAATATCTAAATTGATGTTAACAGAGCATTCAAATAAGTTTTTTTTATAGGGTTTTAAATTTTCAAAAAAATCTTAAGACAAGGGGAATAACTCATACTTTTTATTGAAGAATATAAAATAAACCGGTTCTAATGCAGAATTCAATCTAATTTGAAAAAAAAAAATACTTTGTAAAAATCTTTGATGTAAGTACCTATCATGGAACAAAAATGTCATATTCCAAAAACCATATTTTTTTTTTTTTTTTTTTTACATGGAGGTCACCACTTATCAAGGCCCGGAAGCCCCTTGGGGATAAGGGTTATTGCGTGTACAGTACTATGATACTATCTCATTGATTAATCATTAGTATTGGATATTTGATTAAGTGTCTTACTTAAAAGAGCAGTTTGCCAGGAATTTGTTTATGTTGGACTTAAAGACATCCAAGTTGTAGTCAAGTGGGAAACAGGCAAACGGAACAGAGTTCCACAGGCGTGCAGTTCTAAGAAAAAATCTCTGCTCATGGAATCTACGTTTGGATGTAGGCACAGATAAAGAGTGGGGAAAATTAATGACAGTAGTTTCAACTAGATGGGTGTTTTTCGTGAAAGATTGGCGAGGGGGAACCAGAGATTGGAACTCAGACGAGCACTTTCCATGGAAATAACGATAAAACAAAGACAGGCTCGTAACGTCTCTTCTGTGGGAGAGAGGCTGCAGGGAAGAGAAATGGCATCCCCCACTAAGCCACAAAGTCTATTTTGTACTCTTTCAAGGCAGGATAGGTGCTATTAAAACCATGTAAACTGATAATGTATTTTTTTAATATGTATATAATCATTTTTTATGTATATGTATATAATCAGTTTTATATGTATACGTATATAATCATTTTTTATATGTATATGTATATAATCATTTTTTATATGTATATGTATATAATCATTTTTTATATGTATATAATCATTTTTTATGTATATGTATATAATCAGTTTTATATGTATATAATCATTTTTTATGATTCCTAATGATTTCATAGTAAAGAGAGGAATGGGCTGGAAGGAAAACTGAGCAGGAAATATAAAACAAAGGAGAAAAAAAGGTAAAGAGATCAAATTTTATTAGAAATATGCTATGCTTTTGCCCCAGGCAATGTCGGGTAGCCCTATTAGTAATAGATTAAAAAAAAAAAAAGATACATATTTAGAAGTAAATAAGATATCTAAAAAATATAAATGTATGTCACTGCGAAGTTTATAATCATGGTTAATACCCCAACCCACCCCCGCCACAGAATAGGTACTTCAGCTGCTACAAACACTCAATGCAAGGAGTCCATGTGTAAATAATTCCTGACTTCTTCGACAAAAAGGTCATCAAGATTTTGCTGAAGAATGAAAGGACTCGGCAAAATGCAACAAGGGAAGAAACAGAAAAAGAAAAAGAAAGAAATTATCTGATAGGATTGATCTGGTCATAGACAAAAATATATTTGGCAGACAAAAACTCATGAAAGTCTAAGAATTTTCGGATCGAGAGCAACAGAAAGAGACGCAATGTTTGTTTCTCAGAGCAGGATGCAAGTTGATAATCCAAACACACGATTTCAGACATGTTCTACAATTTTTATCAAGTGCTATGTCAGAGCTGAGGGTTTTAGAAGGAACCAGAGTCAGAGGTTTGGAAAGGAGCCAGAGACGGAAGTTTTGGAAAGGAGCCAGAGACGGAAGTTTTGGAAAGGAGCAAGAGGCGGAAGTTTTGGAAAGGAGCAAGAGGCGGAAGTTTTGGAAAGGAGCAAGAGGCGGAAGTTTTGGAAAGGAGCAAGAGGCGGAAGTTTTGGAAAGGAGCAAGAGACGGAAGTTTTGGAAAGGAGCAAGAGGCGGAAGTTTTGGAAAGGAGCAAGAGGCGGAAGTTTTGGAAAGGAGCAAGAGGCGGAAGTTTTGGAAAGGAGCAAGAGACGGAAGTTTTGGAAAGGAGCAAGAGACGGAAGTTTTGGAAAGGAGCCAGAGGCGGAAGTTTTGGGAAGGAGCAAGAGGCGGAAGTTTTGGAAAGGAGCAAGAGGCGGAAGTTTTGGAAAGGAGCCAGAAACGGACATTTTGGAAAGGAGCCAGAGGCGGAAGTTTTGGAAAGGAGCCAGAGACGGAAGTTTTGGAAAGGAGCCATAGACGGAAGTTTTGGAAAGGGGCTAGAGGCGGAAGTTTTGGAAAGGAGCAAGAGGCGGAAGTTTTGGAAAGGATCAAGAGGCGGAAGTTTTGGAAAGGAGCAAGAGGCAGAAGTTTTGGAAAGGAGCAAGAGGCGGAAGTTTTGGAAAGGAGCCAGAAACGGAAGTTTTGGAAAGGAGCCAGAGGCGGAAGTTTTGGAAAGGAGCCATAGACGGAAGTTTTGGAAAGGGGCTAGAGGCGGAAGTTTTGGAAAGGAGCAAGAGGCGGAAGTTTTGGAAAGGATCAAGAGGCGGAAGTTTTGGAAAGGAGCAAGAGGCAGAAGTTTTGGAAAGGAGCAAGAGGCGGAAGTTTTGGAAAGGAGCCAGAAACGGAAGTTTTGGAAAGGAGCCAGAGGCGGAAGTTTTGGAAAGGAGCCAGAGACGGAAGTTTTGGAAAGGAGCCAGAGACGGAAGTTTTGGAAAGGATCCATAGACGGAAGTTTTGGAAAGGGGCTAGAGGCAGAAGTTTTGGAAAGGAGCAAGAGGCGGAAGTTTTGGAAAGGATCAAGAGGCGGAAGTTTTGGAAAGGAGCAAGAGGCGGAAGTTTTGGAAAGGAGCAAGAGGCGGAAGTTTTGGAAAGGAGCAAGAGACGGAAGTTTTGGAAAGGAGCCAGAGACGGAAGTTTTGGGAAGGAGCCAGAGACGGAAGTTTTGGGAAGGAGCCAGAGATGGAAGTTTTGGGAAGGAGCCAGAGACGGAAGTTTTGGGAAGGAGCCAGAGACGGAAGTTTTGGGAAGGAGCCAGAGACGGAAGTTTTGGGAAGGAGCCAGAGACGGAAGTTTTGGGAAGGAGCCAGAGATGGAAGTTTTGGGAAGGAGCCAGAGTCAGAGGTTTGGGAAGGAGCCAGAGTCAGAGGTTTGGGAAGGAGCCAGAGTCAGAGGTTCTGGAAGGAGCTAGAGTCAGACCTCATATATTCCGACTCTGCAACCTTATCCTTGTCTCCCCACGAGAGTAGAGATAGACACTTAGTTTTTAATATGAAAAAAATCCAGCTCAAAAGAAAAGGGAACACTCTGGATTGGGACAAAAGTAAAAATTGCCTCAATCAAGGACAGAAAGGATAAAAAAACAAAACAGACAGTATACGACATAGTTGAAAAATAAATAAAATCAATAAATTACATTCAGTATAACTAAGTATGGTTAAATATATTAAGATTAAGGTTTAGATGTAAAGCAATAAGGAAATATCAAAATTGTTATTTTATTAACTTAATCACTCATATTAAAAACGTTGCAACAATAAAGTTTGGAACTCAAACTAATTATTAAAACAACAGACATAAGATATTTTAATAATACATACAGCTTTATGAAACTATTTCTGCAGTTTAAATCCATAAATTTAAGATAAAGAGGGACATTTGGAATACAAATGGGGTCTTCAACCCTGGCCTCTTGCAAATTTTCATTAATTAAAAAAATATGATACTGAACTTTTTAACATTAAAAATATTTGTGAAATGAAAAAAAAAAAAAAAACGAAATTGAAAGCGTACAGTCAGTTATGGTAAGCTAACAAACTTCCGAACTTCCGGTGTAGTGCTACGGGAAGCGGTGACCAGGCAAATCAGTTCCTTTACTTTTATTGCTCTTCAGTGTCGTGAAGAGATTTATTGAAATAAAATATACGAAAAGGACATTACTGAAAACGTATACAATACAAATTAAAAAAATTATAAAAAGATAAAAGTTCTTATCTTATTTGAAATTTTATAAGAAATGTATGTTTATGAAATTATATAAGTTGTTTTCTATTTTAAAAATAAAAGATTTTATAATAAATAAATTGTATTTTATATAATATTGTATATTTTAATGTTTTATATCTTATTTTTATATGTTATATTTTATATAATCTATAAATATAAAAGCGAAAATGTGTGTATGTATGTATGTTCGCTTTTTGTGTATGTTTTAAAGGGCTTTTTTCGCTGGACGTCTCCGTCGGCTCATTCCTTCTTAAAAGTTTTTATATCACGTCTAAATGATAATATCTAAGAGTTACGAATGGGGGTCACATGTGTATTTAATTTGCCCGACTTTCACGCGCTATTTTTCCAGATTTTTACATCGTCGCGGGTATCTTTTATAAAAAAGTGAAACTGGATTCGAATCGGCAGTTCCCGGTGGTCTCGGTAAAGCAATGTAAACGTTTGGTCAATGTTGGCTTTTTAGCATCATATCAAACAATTGCTTTAATCTGGACACTCCCCTAATAAACGGGGAGCTGGTTTTCCCCAAAGTTGGGTAAAAACAAACAAACTGAATTATTGACCTCCTTAAAAACTGTCCCGCAAAAAATGTTAACTGCTGACTAGCTATTGTTTACGTCGTCATAACGCTTGCAGAAAATGTTAACTCCACGATTTCCACTTGACCTCATTAAGTCATTAGGTGTGGGCACCTGTCAATTCTCTTCTTACTTAAATAAATTCAAACGTCTTTCAATAACTCTTTCTTGCTGGCCGATTGGTTAACGTGTCATGTTTTTTTCGCATTTTATTTTCCAACTTCATCTCAGGGGTTGGGTTCAATCCTACCTACATACCAAAACTTTTTTTAACCCCCCCCCCCTGTTTCTCACTCGGGCAACGCCGGGCACCCCTGCTAGTATTTTATATTTTAAAGTTTAATTTAATGAAAGCATAAAAATATCGGAAAAATATAATAAAACAAGCCGCGTGTGCATGGTCCCCATCTGGTGCTTCATGTGAGATGACGCCACAAAAAATAGTGAAGAAATGATGCATGTGAGATGACGCCACAAAAAATAGTGAAGAAATGATGCATGTGAGATGACGCCACAAAAAATAGTGAAGAAATGATGCATGTGAGATGACGCCACAAAAAATAGTGAAGAAATGATGAATGTGAGATGACGCCACAAAAAATAGTGAAGAAATGATGCATGTGAGATGACGCCACAAAAAATAGTGAAGAAATGATGCATGTGAGATGACGCCACAAAAAATAGTGAAGAAATGATGAATGTGAGATGACGCCACAAAAAATAGTGAAGAAATGATGAATGTGAGATGACGCCACAAAAAATAGTGAAGAAATGATGCATGTGAGATGACGCCACAAAAAATAGTGAAGAAATGATGAATGTGAGATGACGCCACAAAAAATAGTGAAGAAATGATGCATGTGAGATGACGCCACAAAAAATAGTGAAGAAATGATGAATGTGAGATGACGCCACAAAAAATAGTGAAGAAATGATGAATGTGAGATGACGCCACAAAAAATAGTGAAGAAATGATGCATGTGAGATGACGCCACAAAAAATAGTGAAGAAATGATGAATGTGAGATGACGCCACAAAAAATAGTGAAGAAATGATGAATGTGAGATGACGCCACAAAAAATAGTGAAGAAATGATGAATGTGAGATGACGCCACAAAAAATAGTGAAGAAATGATGCATGTGAGATGACGCCACAAAAAATAGTGAAGAAATGATGCATGTGAGATGACGCCACAAAAAATAGTGAAGAAATGATGAATGAGATGACGCCACAAAAAATAGTGAAGAAATGATGAATGTGAGATGACGCCACAAAAAATAGTGAAGAAATGATGAATGTGAGATGACGCCACAAAAAATAGTGAAGAAATGATGAATGTGAGATGACGCCACAAAAAATAGTGAAGAAATGATGCCACAAAAAATAGTGAAGAAATGATGAATGTGAGATGACGCCACAAAAAATAGTGAAGAAATGATGAATGTGAGATGACGCCACAAAAAATAGTGAAGAAATGATGAATGTGAGATGACGCCACAAAAAATAGTGAAGAAATGATGAATGTGAGATGACGCCACAAAAAATAGTGAAGAAATGATGCATGTGAGATGACGCCACAAAAAATAGTGAAGAAATGATGAATGTGAGATGACGCCACAAAAAATAGTGAAGAAATGATGAATGTGAGATGACGCCACAAAAAATAGTGAAGAAATGATGCATGTGAGATGACGCCACAAAAAATAGTGAAGAAATGATGAATGTGAGATGACGCCACAAAAAATAGTGAAGAAATGATGAATGTGAGATGACGCCACAAAAAATAGTGAAGAAATGATGAATGTGAGATGACGCCACAAAAAATAGTGAAGAAATGATGCATGTGAGATGACGCCACAAAAAATAGTGAAGAAATGATGCATGTGAGATGACGCCACAAAAAATAGTGAAGAAATGATGAATGTGAGATGACGCCACAAAAAATAGTGAAGAAATGATGAATGTGAGATGACGCCACAAAAAATAGTGAAGAAATGATGAATGTGAGATGACGCCACAAAAAATAGTGAAGAAATGATGAATGTGAGATGACGCCACAAAAAATAGTGAAGAAATGATGAATGTGAGATGACGCCACAAAAAATAGTGAAGAAATGATGAATGTGAGATGACGCCACAAAAAATAGTGAAGAAATGATGAATGTGAGATGACGCCACAAAAAATAGTGAAGAAATGATGAATGTGAGATGACGCCACAAAAAATAGTGAAGAAATGATGCATGTGAGATGACGCCACAAAAAATAGTGAAGAAATGATGAATGTGAGATGACGCCACAAAAAATAGTGAAGAAATGATGCATGTGAGATGACGCCACAAAAAATAGTGAAGAAATGATGAATGTGAGATGACGCCACAAAAAATAGTGAAGAAATGATGAATGTGAGATGACGCCACAAAAAATAGTGAAGAAATGATGCATGTGAGATGACGCCACAAAAAATAGTGAAGAAATGATGAATGTGAGATGACGCCACAAAAAATAGTGAAGAAATGATGAATGTGAGATGACGCCACAAAAAATAGTGAAGAAATGATGAATGTGAGATGACGCCACAAAAAATAGTGAAGAAATGATGCATGTGAGATGACGCCACAAAAAATAGTGAAGAAATGATGCATGTGAGATGACGCCACAAAAAATAGTGAAGAAATGATGAATGAGATGACGCCACAAAAAATAGTGAAGAAATGATGAATGTGAGATGACGCCACAAAAAATAGTGAAGAAATGATGAATGTGAGATGACGCCACAAAAAATAGTGAAGAAATGATGAATGTGAGATGACGCCACAAAAAATAGTGAAGAAATGATGCCACAAAAAATAGTGAAGAAATGATGAATGTGAGATGACGCCACAAAAAATAGTGAAGAAATGATGAATGTGAGATGACGCCACAAAAAATAGTGAAGAAATGATGAATGTGAGATGACGCCA
Organism: Euprymna scolopes; assembly: GCF_053919585.1. Taxonomy (NCBI): domain Eukaryota; kingdom Metazoa; phylum Mollusca; class Cephalopoda; order Sepiida; family Sepiolidae; genus Euprymna; species Euprymna scolopes. The sequence continues at coordinate 27,501,441 of NC_136517.1, read as the reverse complement.
CAAAAAATAGTGAAGAAATGATGAATGTGAGATGACGCCACAAAAAATAGTGAAGAAATGATGCATGTGAGATGACGCCACAAAAAATAGTGAAGAAATGATGAATGTGAGATGACGCCACAAAAAATAGTGAAGAAATGATGAATGTGAGATGACGCCACAAAAAATAGTGAAGAAATGATGCATGTGAGATGACGCCACAAAAAATAGTGAAGAAATGATGAATGTGAGATGACGCCACAAAAAATAGTGAAGAAATGATGAATGTGAGATGACGCCACAAAAAATAGTGAAGAAATGATGAATGTGAGATGACGCCACAAAAAATAGTGAAGAAATGATGCATGTGAGATGACGCCACAAAAAATAGTGAAGAAATGATGCATGTGAGATGACGCCACAAAAAATAGTGAAGAAATGATGAATGTGAGATGACGCCACAAAAAATAGTGAAGAAATGATGAATGTGAGATGACGCCACAAAAAATAGTGAAGAAATGATGAATGTGAGATGACGCCACAAAAAATAGTGAAGAAATGATGAATGTGAGATGACGCCACAAAAAATAGTGAAGAAATGATGAATGTGAGATGACGCCACAAAAAATAGTGAAGAAATGATGAATGTGAGATGACGCCACAAAAAATAGTGAAGAAATGATGAATGTGAGATGACGCCACAAAAAATAGTGAAGAAATGATGCATGTGAGATGACGCCACAAAAAATAGTGAAGAAATGATGAATGTGAGATGACGCCACACAAAATAGTGAAGAAATGATGAATGTGAGATGACGCCACAAAAAATAGTGAAGAAATGATGCATGTGAGATGACGCCACAAAAAATAGTGAAGAAATGATGAATGTGAGATGACGCCACAAAAAATAGTGAAGAAATGATGAATGTGAGATGACGCCACAAAAAATAGTGAAGAAATGATGAATGTGAGATGACGCCACAAAAAATAGTGAAGAAATGATGCCACAAAAAATAGTGAAGAAATGATGAATGTGAGATGACGCCACAAAAAATAGTGAAGAAATGATGAATGTGAGATGACGCCACAAAAAATAGTGAAGAAATGATGAATGTGAGATGACGCCACAAAAAATAGTGAAGAAATGATGAATGTGAGATGACGCCACAAAAAATAGTGAAGAAATGATGAATGTGAGATGACGCCACAAAAAATAGTGAAGAAATGATGCATGTGAGATGACGCCACAAAAAATAGTGAAGAAATGATGAATGTGAGATGACGCCACAAAAAATAGTGAAGAAATGATGCATGTGAGATGACGCCACAAAAAATAGTGAAGAAATGATGAATGTGAGATGACGCCACAAAAAATAGTGAAGAAATGATGCATGTGAGATGACGCCACAAAAAATAGTGAAGAAATGATGAATGTGAGATGACGCCACAAAAAATAGTGAAGAAATGATGCATGTGAGATGACGCCACAAAAAATAGTGAAGAAATGATGAATGTGAGATGACGCCACAAAAAATAGTGAAGAAATGATGCATGTGAGATGACGCCACAAAAAATAGTGAAGAAATGATGAATGTGAGATGACGCCACAAAAAATAGTGAAGAAATGATGCATGTGAGATGACGCCACAAAAAATAGTGAAGAAATGATGAATGTGAGATGAGGCCACAAAAAATAGTGAAGAAATGATGAATGTGAGATGACGCCACAAAAAATAGTGAAGAAATGATGCATGTGAGATGACGCCACAAAAAATAGTGAAGAAATGATGAATGTGAGATGACGCCACAAAAAATAGTGAAGAAATGATGCATGTGAGATGACGCCACAAAAAATAGTGAAGAAATGATGCATGTGAGATGACGCCACAAAAAATAGTGAAGAAATGATGCATGTGAGATGACGCCACAAAAAATAGTGAAGAAATGATGAATGTGAGATGACGCCACAAAAAATAGTGAAGAAATGATGCATGTGAGATGACGCCACAAAAAATAGTGAAGAAATGATGAATGTGAGATGACGCCACAAAAAATAGTGAAGAAATGATGAATGTGAGATGACGCCACAAAAAATAGTGAAGAAATGATGCATGTGAGATGACGCCACAAAAAATAGTGAAGAAATGATGCATGTGAGATGACGCCACAAAAAATAGTGAAGAAATGATGAATGTGAGATGACGCCACAAAAAATAGTGAAGAAATGATGAATGTGAGAAGTGTGAAGGGTCAACGTTGCCTTCACATTTTCGCCAAGTTTCAGAAAAATCTAATGAATTTAGGCAAAAATGATGTGGTAAAAAAGTGTCATTTTTTGCAATTTGGGGGCATTTGTGACTCCTTTTGAGCTCCTGAGAACACAAAATCTATGTGAAAATAGAGAAATGGTGCAGTTTCACGCCTTAAGACATGTATATCTGAATTCAGCACCATGGAAAACTACTATATAGGCATGCATATCAAGTTTTTGAGTAATATGAAAAAAAAGCTCCAAAAAGACATCTTTTTTTTAGCCCTAAAAGTCCAAGAAGGATGCGAACCAGAATTTTGCCAGGGTCACTTATACTGAATTTATATTAAGAACACTGGCCTTCATATTTTGGCCAGGTTTCAGGAAAATCTAATCGACGAATCAAATGCTAAGTGTAATTTTTGGCAATTTTGGGGCATTTTTTTACCCCTTTTGAGCCCCTCGGGATGCCGAATCCCAGCGTAAATGGATAACTTTGCAGTTTCAGGCCTTAACACATGTATATTTGAAAAACCACTATATAGTCTGATAGTTTTTGTTAAGAAATATGAAAAAAAGAGTCACATAAAGGGCGTTTTTAGCACTAAAAGTCCCCGGGGACGCGAACCAGAATTTTGTCAGGGTCACCCATTATTTTTTTTATATTAAGAACAATGGACTTCACATTTTGGCGAAGTTTCAGAAAAATCTAATGGCTGGATCAAATGATACTAAAAGCATTACATAGACTTTAGGTAAAAATAAACCATGAGAATTAATATCAAATATAATGAGTTTACCTTGTGCAAATAACGTCTTCATGTAAACTTCCCTGGCATCTTTGACACTGAGTCCAAAGACGAGAAAACCTGGCTTCAAGGGCAGACAAATGGCAGATTTCTTTTTGGTAAATTTCAGATTCTTTCACTTTGCAATGTTTACAAACGGCATCTACAAGACAAAACAGAATTTATGCTTTTAAGAAGACAAAACAATTTAGTCAGTGTATCACATATGTAACGGCATCTAAAAAACAATATAAAGATATATTTTCTGAATTTTGGAGATGAGGATTGATAATTCATATTATTTGGATTATTCGTACTACTGGTTTCATTATATACATAATTATTTTCCACAGCCAGATAACATTGCAGCGAACAAGAGCCATGACAGCCAACAAACCTAATGTCCAAAACTTGAGTTTTGCCCTCATTTGGGCTCATGAGTTAGACATATCTGAACTCTGGATTTGAAACCTGAGTTTGGATATGTCTAACTGATGAGCCCAAATGAGGGCAAAACCTGAGTCTTGGATTTCTGGTTTGTTGGCTGTCACGGCTCTTGTGCGCTGCGACGTTGTTTGGCTGCAGAAGATAATTTTATATATATATATATATATATATATATATACTGGAAAATCGTAATAAAAAAAAATACATGATATATATGTATATATATATTCACAAAATCAAGACAAGTAAATATAAAATGAGAACATGTTGTATTTCCTTATGCGTTACAATTGTTTCATAACCACTTGGACAATTTCAAATATATCATTTAAAAATATTCCAAAATAACTACTCTTCAGATGGTAAAATACATTCGTTATACATATATTAATACATTCATAATCCTTATTTTAAGGGATTAAGCAGTTGAACTCACTTCTATGTCAATTTTTATATTTATTTATGTTTATTTTAATTTTTTGATTGCCTACAAATAGATTATTTAACCCATTTTCGTATTTCTATTTTTTATATGAAAGTTCCACAATTCCCTATTTTTATAATCAATTAATCTTACTTAATCTTAATGTTTTTTTAAAAAGATTTGGGTTTTTTTCCAATTTATTTATTTTATTGATCCATTTTTCAAATACTAATCTACACCTTGAAATTCTAGTTTCTATTTTTATGTTTAACTATTTTTTCTCAATCCACCATAGTTTAGTATAAATTTTATTTACATGTTACGATCTATTAGTTGATTTTTTTTTTTTCCTAATACGTTATTTCTTAAGGAATTATAATTAAAAGGTTTATTTAAATAATTTTTTTTTTTTTGAAAGGGAGATAACTCTTTTTGCCCACTTTTTTTCTATTTATAATTTATCAAAATTACATGTATTTTTACTTTAATATTTTGACTTTAGTATTTATCAATCGCCTTTGTTTAATTTTAAACTTATAGTTGTAATCTTTCTATCCCTTATTTAGGTTATAATTAGTTTAGTTTCTATATGTTAATTTGATGATCCATTAATTTATTTATTGCACTATTCTAAAATCTTTGTATTAAATTTAACATTTGCTTATCCTACTTATATTTCACTCTCAACCTATTCCTTAAATTTTTAAATTCTTTTTTATTATGAAGTGTTATTTTAACCAGGTTTTAGGCACATTAATAGCAATTTATTTCTATGAAGATAACTTTGTATAACATCTAAATTCTTGTTTAAAATTTCCTTTGGAATTCACTATATGGTATGCCTTAAGTAAACAGATTACATCTTTTTGATTTACTCGGTTTATATTTTCTAGCTTTATCAACTATTGACCATTTTAATTCAAATTCTATTTTATTCCTCTGTAGTTCTCTAACCTAATCACCTAATGCAGTCGTGTTCCTCTTCTTATTTTTAATAATTATATAATTACAATTAAAAATAAGAAGAAGAACATGACTGCCTTAGGTGATTGGGTAGAGGACTACATAGGAATAAAATAGAATTAATTAAATGTTATTAAGATATTATTTGGTCATTAAATTAAATTTTATTAAGATATTATTTGGTCATTAAATTAAATTTTATTAAGGTTTTATTTGGTCATTAAATTAAATTTTATTAAGGTATTAGTTGGTAATTAAATTAAATTTTATTCAGATTTTATTTTGTCATCAAATTAAATTTTATTAAGGTATTATTTAGTCATTAAATTAATCAAATTTTATTAAGGTTTTATTTGGTCATTAAATTAATCGTTATTTTATTACTTTTTCTACTATTGACCATTTTCATTCAAATTCTATTTTATTCCTATGTAGTTCTCTAATCTAATCACCTAATGCAGTCGTGTTTCTCTTCTTATTTTTAATAATAAAAAGAGAAACATGACTGCATTAGGTGATTAGGTTAGAGGAGTATGTAGAAATAAAATAGAATTAATTAAATTTTATTAAGGTTGTATTTGGTCATTAAATTAAATTTTGTTAAGGTAAGGCTGTGACAACAGCATATTCTTTTCATTCTTTTGACTCTCAAGCATATATTCAACACAGTAAGACACAGTCAATCAACCGAGAAACCACATCAGTCTATATAAAAACATTAGATATTAAAGCATATATACTCAAGAGTCAAAACAATGAAAAGAATAGGCTGTTGTCACAACCCTAGTCATTAAATTAAATTTTATTAAGATATTAGTTGGTCATTAAATTAAATTTTATTATTAAGATATTAGTTGGTCATTAAATTAAATTTTATTAAGATATTAGTTGGTCATTAAATTAAATTTTATTAAGATATTAGTTGGCCATTAAATTCAATTTTATTAAGATATTAGTTGGTCATTAAATTAAATTTTATTAAGATATTAGTTGGCCATTAAATTAATTATTGAAAATTAAAAAGTTAATTTATAGTAAGGTTTACATGAAGAAACGATATCTGGTCTGACAATTTTATTATTATATCAAAATTTTCAAGATTTGCGCAGAATTGGAATCGGTCGATTATTATGTTTGTTCGAACAAGGAAAAACTGAAAAGAAAACATAAAAATTAAGAAATCCTCTTCGATCGGTATGATATCAAAGGAATGATGTTTTTCACGTGGCCAAAACACATGACCAGAGAAAAAGAAATGGAAACTGGAGTTTATTACTGAAATAGATTCAAAAGAATACAAAGGTTGCCATGAAGGAGAGACGGAGGGTGGAGGTCTAGAAGCACACGAAAAAGAAACTGCTTGGAAATATAAGGAAAAATTTTTTTTAAAAAAGCAAAAAAATGAAAAAAAATCTCCATCTTAGATTCAGTTTAAATACAAAGTTTGCAAACAAAACAAATATGTATATTATTTCAATATAACCACCAAGTTTTTTTAGTACATCTTATGAAACTCTGTAATCTACATAGAATTTTGCACTAGTAAAATTCATAGAAACTAGCAGAACCTGGAGAAATTCCACGGCAGTTGAAAATTTTCAAAACACATAAATAAAATGAACAAAAAATAAAATAAAACAAATAATGACGAATATAAGCCAATTTTTTTTGAGTAAGTTCTTTTTTAACCTTTTAAAGCTAAAAAGAATTAATTTTAAAAAAATTATATTTTCCAAAGGATATTCAACACAAAACACGTTTTTTTTTTCTGAATAATTTTTATTTTAAAGAAACAGATGTCAATTCACCCGCACATTTTTTTTTTAATTTTAAAAAGAATCTATAATAAAAAAAAACTTACAGTCTACTTTCAACATGACTTTTTTTTATAAAATAAAAATATAAAATAAAATAGTTATAAAATAAAATAGTTATAAAATAAAAATATAAAATAAAATAGCGAATTTGAACTGTAAACAGACAGCCATACATTTTTGTTTTGGAAATTTTAGGAGAGGAAATGGTTTTAATGATTTTAACTGAGAAAGTGCGACTATAGAGGGAGGTAATTCGTTTTTTTATTAAATTATGTTTGTGATAATGATGTGTTTTTTTTTTTTTTGTAACATCAGACAAGGAAATTAAATCAACATGTTGTAACTTTGTTGACTAATTTGATTCTGTTGTTGGAATTCTTTGCAAGAAGAACCACATAAACGTTGCCAATATCCCTAACCAAAAAAGGTGCTATGGAGTTGACTGGATTTTAACTTTGCACAACTAAATTGCCCCTCAATGTCATATTCCTCTTGATCATTATCAACTTCCTAAATTTTTCACTGAACCTGATATTTAATTCACATGGATAGATTGTTCTTGTCCTGTCAGTCATGAGCTTGTAGAAATTTTTAACTAATTTGTGTGATATTTCTGAGTAAAAAAAAAAATAGTGATAAGTAGTAAGAATGTACGTCTAAAAGCAAAAATAAGTTCACGGTTCTTAAAATTTAGACTAGAGTTAGCTGCAAGGATCCATTGGATAAAATGGATAAAAAGGAAAAAGAAAAAGCGAGAAAAAATGGGCAACGGGGAAAGAAAGAAAAAAAAGGCAACAGGGAGAGAAAGAGAAAAATAAGCAATGGGAAAGAAAGAGAAAATAAGGACATTGGGAAAAAAGAAAAAAAGGGCAACAGGGAAAAAAAAGTGGGGCAATGGAAAAGAAAAAGAGAACAAAGGGAAAACAGGAAAGAGAGGAAAAAGGGGAGAGATAAAAAGAAAGAAACAGAGAGGAAAAGAAATAAATAATACCATTATCAACTTCTTATATTTTTCACTGAACCTGATATTTAATTCACGTGGATAGATTGTTCTTGTCCTGTCAGTCATGAGCCTGTAGAAATTTTAAGTAATTTGTATTATGTTTCTGACTAGAAAAAAATTAAACATAATTTTAAGGTTCCTAAAATTCATACTAGAGTTGGCTGCAAGGATCCGTTGGATAAAATGGATAAAGTGAAAAAGAGGAAGTGAGAAAACAGAAGCAACGAGGAAAGAAAGATAAAAAAAAAAGGGGCAAGGGGAAAGAGAAAGAAAAATGGGGCGACGGGGAAAGAGAAAGAAAAAAGGGGCGACGGGGAAAGAGAAAGAAAAAAGGGGCGACGGGGAAAGAGAAAGAAAAAAGGGGCGACGGAGAAAAGGGAAAGAAAAAAGGGTCGACGGGGAAAGAGAAAGAAAAAAGGGGCGACGGGGAAAGAGAAAGAAAAAAGGGGCGACGGGGAAAGAGAAAGAAAAAAGGGGCGACGGGGAAAGAGAAAGAAAAAAGGGGCAACGGGGAATGAGAAAGAGAAATTGAGGCAACGTGGAAAGAAAGAGAAATTGGAGCCACGGGGAAAGAAAGAGAAATTGGAGCCACGGGGAAAGAAAGAGAAATTGGAGCCACGGGGAAAGAAAGAGAAATTGGAGCCACGGGGAAAGAAAGAGAAATTGGAGCCACGGGGAAAGAAAGAGAAATTGGAGCCACGGGGAAAGAAAGAGAAATTGGAGCCACGGGGAAAGAAAGAGAAATTGGAGCCACGGGGAAAGAAAGAGAAATTGGAGCCACGGGGAAAGAAAGAGAAATTGGAGCCACGGGGAAAGAAAGAGAAATTGGAGCCACGGGGAAAGAAAGAGAAATTGGAGCCACGGGGAAAGAAAGAGAAATTGGAGCCACGGGGAAAGAAAGAGAAATTGGAGCCACGGGGAAAGAAAGAGAAATTGGAGCCACGGGGAAAGAAAGAGAAATTGGAGCCACGGGGAAAGAAAGAGAAATTGGAGCCACGGGGAAAGAAAGAGAAATTGAAGCCACGGGGAAAGAAAGAGAAATTGGGACAACGGGGAAAGGAAGAGAAATAGTGGCAAGAAGGAAAGAAAAAAAGGGGCAACGGGGAAAGAAAAAAAGGGGCAACGGGGAAAGAAAGAAAGGGCAACGGGAAAAGAAAGAAAGGGCAACAGAGAAAAAAGAGGCAATGGAGAAAGAAGGGGCAACGGGGAAAGAAGGGGCAACGAAGAAAGAAAAAGAAAAAAGGGGCGACGGGGAAAGAGAAAGAAAAAAGGGACAAAGGGGAAAGAGAAAGAAAAAAGGGACAACGGGGAAAGAGAAAGAAAAAAGGGACAACGGGGAAAGAGAAAGAAAAAAGGGACAACGGGGAAAGAGAAAGAAAAAAGGGACAACGGGGAAAGAGAAAGAAAAAAGGGACAACGGGGAAAGAGAAAGAAAAAAGGGACGACGGGGAAAGAGAAAGAAAAAAGGGACGAGGGGGAAAGAGAAAGAAAAAAGGGACAACGGGGAAAGAGAAAGAAAAAAGGGACAACGGGGAAAAAGAAAGAAAAAAGGGACAACAGGAAAAGAGAAAGAAAAAAGGGACGACGGGGAAAGAGAAAGAAAAAAGGGACGAGGGGGAAAGAGAAAGAAAAAAGGGACGAGGGGGAAAGAGAAAGAAAAAAGGGACGAGGGGGAAAGAGAAAGAAAAAAGGGACGAGGGGGAAAGAGAAAGAAAAAAGGGACGAGGGGGAAAGAGAAAGAAAAAAGGGACGAGGGGGAAAGAGAAAGAAAAAAGGGACGAGGGGGAAAGAGAAAGAAAAAAGGGACGAGGGGGAAAGAGAAAGAAAAAAGGGACGAGGGGGAAAGAGAAAGAAAAAAGGAACGAGGGGGAAAGAGAAAGAAAAAAGGGACGAGGGGGAAAGAAAGAAAAAAGGGGGCGACGGGGAAAGAAAAGGAAAAAAGGAGTGACGGGGAAAGAGAAGGAAAAAAGGGGCGACGGGGAAAGGAAGAGAAATAGTGGCAATGGAGGAAGAAAGAAAAAGGGGCGACAGGGAAAGAAAAAGGGGTAATGGCGAAAGAAAGAAAAACGGGGCAATGGGGAAAGAAAGAAAAAAGGGGCAACGGGGAAAGAAAGAAAAAAGGGACGACGGGGAAAGAAAGAAAAAAGGGGCAACAGGGAAAGAAAGAATAAAGGGCAACGAGGAAAGAAAGAAAAAAGGGACAATGGGGAAAGAAAATAGTGGCAACGGGGAATGAAAGAGAAATAGTGGCAAGGAGGAAAGAAAAAAGGGTAACAGGTAAAGAAAAAAAAGGCAACGGGGGAAAGAAAAAAAGGGCAACAGGGAAAGAAAAAAAGGGCAACAGGGAAAGAAAAAAAGGGCAACAGGGAAAAAAAAAAAGGGCAACGGGGAAAGAAAAAAGGGCAACGGGGAAAGAAAAAAGGGCAACGGGGAAAGACGGGGCTATGGGGAAAGACGGGGCTATGAGGAAAGGAAAGAAAAAGGGGCAATGGAGAAAGAAAAAGAAAAAAGGGCCGACGTGGAAAGAGAAAGAAAAAAGGGGCAACGAGGAAAGAGAAAGGAGAAAGGGGTGACGGAGAAAGAGAAAGAAAAATGGGGCGACGGGGAAAGAGAAAGAAAAAAGGGCTGACGTGGAAAGAGAAAGAAAAAAGGGGTGACGGAGAAAGAGAAAGAAAAAAGGGGCGACGAGGAAAGAGAAAGAAAAAAGCGGTGACGGGGAAAGGGAAAGAAAAAAGCGGTGACGGGGAAAGGGAAAGAGAAATTGGAGCAACGGGGAAAGAGAAAGAGAAATTGGAGCAACGTGGAAAGAAAGAGAAATTAGGTCAACGGGGAAAGAAAGAGAAATTGGAGCCACAGGGAAAGAAAGAGAAATTGGAGCCACGGGGAAAGAAAGAGAAATAGTGGCAAGAAGGCAAGAAAAAAGGGGCAACGGGGAAAGAAAAAAAGGGCAACGGGGAAAGAAAAAAAGGGCAACGGGGAAAGAAAGAAAGGGCAACAGGGAAAAAAGAGGCAATGGGGAAAAAAGAGGCAACGGGGAAAGAAAATGAAAAAAGGGGCGACGGGGAAAGAGAAAGAAAAAGGGACGACAGGGAAAGAGAAAGAAAAAAGGGACGACGGGGAAAGAGAAAGAAAAAAGGAACGACGGGGAAAGAGAAAGAAAAAAGGGATGACGGGAAAGAGAAAGAAAAAAGGGATGATGGGAAAGAGAAAGAAAAAAGGGGCGAGGGGGAAAGTAGAAGAAAAAAGGGGCGACGGAGAAAGAGAAGGAAAAAAGGGGTGACGGGGAAAGAGAAGGAAAAAAGGGGCGACGGGGAAAGGAAGAGAAATGTGGACAACATGGAAAGAAAGAGAAATAGTGGCAATGGAGAAAGAATGAAAAAAGGGGCAACAGGGAAAGAAAGAAAAAAAGGGGCAACGAGGAAAGAAAGAAAAAAGGGGCAACGGGTAAGAAAGAAAAAAGGGGCAACGGGGAAAGAGAAAAAGAGGCAACAGGAAAGAAAAAGAAAAAGAAGCAATGGGAAAGAAAAAGAAGCAATGGGAAAGAAAAAGAAGCAATGGGAGAGAAAAAGAAAATAAGGATAATGATAAAGGGAGAGACAAAAGGACAATGGGAAAGAAGAAAAAAGGGGCAACGAGGAAAAAAAGCGGGGCAATGGGAAAGAGAGAGAACAAAGGGAAAACAGGAAAGAGAGGAGAAAGGGGAGAAATAAAAAGAGAAAGAAACAGAGACGAAAAGAAATAAATAATACCATTATCAACTTCTAAAATTTTTCACTGAACCTGATATTTAATTCACGTGGATAGATTGTTCTTGTCCTGTCAGTCATGAGCCTGTAGAAATTTTAAGTAATTTGTATTATGTTTCTGAGTAAAAAGAAAACAAAAATAAGTTTAAGGTTCTTAAAATTCAGACTACAGTTGGTTGCAAAGATCCGTTGGATAAAGGGAGAACGAGAAAGAGAGAAAAAAGGGGCAACGGGAAACAGAGAGAAAAAAGACAATGGGGAAAAAGAAAGAAAAAGGGGTATAAGAAAAAGAAAAAAAAGGACAATGAGAAAGAGAAAAAGCAAAGGGACAAGAGGGGAGAGAGGGAAAATGAAGATGTGATGAGAAGAGAAAGGGGAGAAATAAAAAAAGAGAAAGAAACGGAGAGGAAAAGAAATATACAGAGATAAAAAGAAAAACAAATAAAGAGATAGAAAATGATAAATATACAGAGGGAGAAAAAGAGAGAACGGGAGAAAGAACGAAATAAAAAAGAGTGTAGGAAAAATAAATATATAGAGATAGAAAGAGAGATAAATAGAAAGAGATAACGATAAACATAGATAGAAAGGGAAAGAGAGAGAAATAAAATTTAAAAAAATAAATAAGATAAATATATAGACATAGAAAAGAGAACGAGGGAGAAAGGTGGAATGATAAAAATGCAATGAAGACAGATAACAATTCGTTGTTAACTAAATTTCTCACAAATTTTTTCCTTTTTTCTACAAAGAAAATCAAATCATTCTTTTTTTTTTTTAACATGCGTCCTTGCATCCCAGTTAAAAGTTCTGTCCAAGTGCTTTGCTCAAGTTTAAAAACAATATTTTCATCTCATATTTCACGTTTTAGCTGGACCTCATTTATTTGTATCTTTTCAAACTAAAGAACCTATATCGAATTTCAATTATTCAAAATTTCATTATTGTAGACCCTTGGCGCAATGGATAAGGCATTGATAAACAATCAGTTTTACGTAATAGTCTCCTGGAAGCTGAAAGCTCAATCCTTACTACAAAAGAATAATAACTAAGAATGACACAATAATTAACAACAAGCGGAACCTATGGTGATTCCACAGGGGCTCATGCATATGTAATATATGTCAGCATTTTGTGGATGTTCAGCATAAATGGAGATGTCCTAATATTATTGTAGCTCTTTTGTTAAAACTGCAAAAGTATTAATCTAAGCTAGCAGGGACGCCCGGCATAGCCCGGTCATAAAGTATGCTTAAATATGATATTTTAATTCTTGCAGATTTTGTACATATTATTATAGAGTTAATGTTCTATCAATTTTTATATGTTATAAAGTTGCAATTTCAAAACATAAAAAAATATATATCCATATGATTTGGGTCCATCAGGTTGAATCAAAACCGAAACCAAAACATACAAAAAAAAAAAAAAAAACGTATATACATACATATATAACTTGAGATCCTTTAGCTATAATCGAATCCAAAACTAATGAAGAATTCTTGATAAACTTATTTATTACAAGAAATAGATGACTTAAGTGCCATCAGCTATAATCAAAACCGAAACCAAAACTTATGAAGAATTCTTGGTAAAATTATTTACGACAAGAAATGAAAGTCCACAACAATTAAACGACAGTCACTCGGATGTAAGCGTGACACACAAAATAAATAAGACATACGCTATCGTATTAATATATAGCTTATTATTCGGTCATATCTGACATGACAAGAACAATATACCAAAAATTAAATGATTTGGTTTGTAATTCTATATAGATTCCTGAGATTGAATAGGCAACAAAAGACACTAGAAGAAGGTTATATAGGCTAAAATGATGTGTATATGACAACCAAGTAGTTTTAATAATGCAAATTATTGTCACCACTAAATCAACCGATTGAATGGAAAGATTATCTTTATTTTTTGAGATGAGGATGGATTATTTGGATTATTCAGACTACTGTTCTCATCTTGCGGGCCCGTAGTGTAATGGATAAAGTACTAGGTAAAAATTCAGATGTAAGTGACACTCTTCTGGAGGTTGAAGGTTCAATCCTCCATGTGGATGATACGCAGAATAAAATTGCTTGATTACCAAGGAATTCTACCCTTCTATTCTTACGGAAAAAGAGTGTGCTACCCAGTGGAGTAAATAAAGGGTTCCGTTAAAAATTCCCATGCCGATTTCTCAGTTCAGCAAAAGGATTTCCAAGTTCGAGAAAAGACATCTGAAGAAGGCCAAAGGTTATATCAGCTGAAAAATTGTTAAAATCGCACTCAAGATGAAAACAGTATTCTGAATAATCCAAATAATATCATGGAAAATTTATTTATTTTTACTATTAAAAGAAAAAAAAGCTATTCTAAGATAAGGGTTCATGAAATGAGATGATTGAAAAAAAAAAAAAAAAAAAATGAAGAATCCTATAGGAGTACTTAAATTAATAAAATGAACAAAGTTTGATTTCTGGGGCAGTTTATGACAAGTATTTGTTGACATTGGATTTGAAGACAACAATTAGTTTACTTTCTATATGTTAATTTGATGACCCATTAATTTATTGCACTATTCTATAATCTCCATATTAAATTTAACACTCTCTTACTCTACTTATATTTCACTGTCAACCTATTCCTTAATTATTTTTTTTTTTTAATTTATTATGAAGTGTTATTTTAATCAGGTTTTAGGCATGATAATAGAAATTTATTTCTATGAAGAGAGCTTTGTATGGCATCTAAAGTCTTAGTTAAAATTTCCTTTGGAATTCAGGTAAACATAGATTACATCTTTATCAACTATTGACCATTTTAATTAAAATTCTATTTTATTCCTCTGTAGTTCTCTAACCTAATCATCTAATGCAGTCGTGTTCCTCTTATTTTCCATAATTATATAATTATAATTAAAAATAAGAGGAGGAACATGACTGCATTAGGTGATTGGGTTAGAGAACTACATTAAATTTTATTAAGATTTTATTTGGTCATTAAATTAAATTTTATTAAGATTTTATTTGGTCATTAAATTAAATTTTATTAAGGTATTAGTTGGTCATTAAATTAAATTTTATTAAGGTATTATTTAGTCATTAAATTAAATTTTATTAAGGTATTATTTAGTCATTAAATTAATCAAATTATTAAGGTTTTATTTGGTCATTAAATTAATCGTTTTATTTGGTCATTACATTAATCGTTTTATTTGGTTATTAAATCAATTGTTTTTTTATTACTTTTTCTATCTAATGCAGTCGTGTTCCTCTTCTTATTTTAAAGAATTATATAATTACAATTAAAAATAAGAAGAACATGACTGTATTAGGTGATTGGGTAGAGGACTACATAGAAATAAAATAGAATTAATTAAATGTTATTAAGGTATTAGTTGGTCATTAAATTAAATTTTATTAAGGTATTATTTAGTCATTAAATTAAAATCTATTAAGGTATTAGTTGCTCATTAAATTAATTAAATTTTATTAAGGTATTAGTTGGTCATTAAATTAAATTTTATTAGGATATCAGTTCGTCATTAAATTAATTAAATTTATTAAGATTATATTTGATCATTAAATTAATTCAATTTTATTAGTTGGTCATTAAATTAAGTTAAATCATTGAAAATTAAAAAGTTAATTTATAGTAAGGTTTATATGGAGAAATGATATCTGGTCTGGAAATTTAATTATTATATCAAAATTTTCAAGATTTGCACAGAATTGGAATCGGTCGATTATTATGTTTGTTCGAACAAGGAAAAACTGAAAAGAAAACATAAAAATTAAGAAATCCTCTTCGATCAGTATGATATCAAAGGAATGAGGTTTTCCACGTGGCCAAAACACATGACCAGAGAAAAGGAAATGGAAACTGGAGTTTATTACTGAAATAGATTCAAAAGAATACAAAGGTTGCCATGAAGGAGAAGCTGTCCTGCAATGATGTGTTCCACAGATTGGAAGCTCTTGCAAAGGAGCTCTGTCCATGGAAATTTCGCCTGACTCTAGGCACATGGAGGAAGACAGGAAAGTCATTTTTTTGTTGTGGTAATGTAGAGGATAAATATGAGTGTCCTTAACTCTGACATTAAATTAAGACAACATAGTTCTTATTACATATATACAAACAATATATTTATTATGAACAATGAAAAGAAAACATAAGAACGTGTGTGCGTGTGTGTGTGTGTACACATGTGTGATCAAGCATAATTCTGAAATGTTCATTAATGTTGTTGGTGAAATTAATTCGATTGTAGTCTATTAATTTTTATGGTGAAAATAAGTTAAGCCTACCTTGAATATTTGCACATGTGTACAGGCGGAAAATTGTTCTTTGTGTGCGTGTATTTTTTTTGGAGCAATGCGTATAGTGTGCATTCAATGTCGTGTTAAGGTAAAAAAAAAAAAAAAAAAGAAAGAGAAACAAAAGGGAAAGGTCAAAAGGAAGTGACCTATACGTCAGAATCTCAAATCAATGTAGTTTATGTACTGCACACACATGGATTGTTTTGTGTCAGTGTGTTCGTGCCATACACAAACTTGATATCACAGTTGTAATAGTTACTATAGCCATAAGACAGAATTCTGGTTGTGAATATTTCATAAGAAGAAACCAGAGATTAGAGCTCAGTCAAGCACTTTCCATGAAAATAACGATAGAAAGAAATTATCTTCAATGATAAAGAGGTTGTAAAGAGTAGACTAGGTTTTAAAGTCAATTTTCAGGAAAAAGGAAAATGTTCTCTACAGGAGGGAATGTCTTTTTTTGTTGTAGTAATGAGTTCTGGCTGTGAATGTCTCACAAGGAGAAAGCACAGATTGGAACTCAGTCGAGAATATTCTATGGGGAAACACTTCTGTGTAGGAAATTAATCATTCCCTATTAGATTTCAAAGTCAATTTTGTAATCTGGCAAGGCAAGAAAGCACGATCTGAACTGCACCTCCCCATATGTGGCAGCAATACTCCACCTTAGGAGGTATCTGATTAAACAGAGGTAGTGGAATAAATTTGGAGTCATGTATCTTGGGAGCGGTGGAATGATCCAACCATTTTCCAGTGACCTTAGCAATCTTGATAAGAGGTTTTGTCTGTCACGTTGAAGTTTGAAATAAATTTTTTGTATTATTTGGATTTTTCAGACTACTGTTCTCATCTTGAATGTCATTTTCACAATGTTTCAGTTGATGTAACCTCTGACCTTCTTTAGGTGAATCTTGTTAAACTTGAGAATGTTTCTGTTGAACTCGAGAATTTGGATGGAATTTCGAACGCAACCCTTCACAGAGGTATCATGACTGGATAGAGGAGTAATTCACAATCGTATTTTTGCAGTCGCCCACACTGAGAATTGAACCTTCAACCTAAAGGAAAATATCACTTTTACAATTGATTTTTCCAAGTACTATAACCACTGCGCCGCGGGTCCTTGCAAACCAAATTCCTGAGTTCGACAGAAACATGCCCGAATTCGATAAGATACAACTGAAGAAGGTTGGAGGTTGTGCAAATGACAATCAAGATGAGAACAGTAGTCCAAATAATACAAATAACCAATCCTCATCTAAAAAAATTCAGAAATGTTAAATTTTTGTATCTAAATCCGCAGACTGAATGGGAAGCAGCTTAAGAATATCCGTTTCCCATCACATCATCGATTATTGATTTAGAAAAAAAAAAGAAAAAAAAACACAAAACTAACAAAAAAAAACAACAAACTTTGATTTGATTATTTTTATCTCCATTTTTTTTTTTTTCAGAATGTTCATCTGTGTTCATCTGTTAAAAATAATTGTAATTTTAGTGCATGCACGCTGCAAGAAATGTGCAGCTAAAACATCACATGCACAAAGGCATGCACCTTCATTTTTATAATTAATCAATATAATAAACAGCATCGCACTTTCTCTCACTTTTGTTCATTTTCAGTGTTTATGCGTGAAAATAATTTTAACGTCTGACCTAAAGGGAAACTGGTAAGCAACATCTTTTGTTGTTGTTATAAGACCTCTGTCCAAGGCGGGTTGAACTTGCTTCCTCCAAAGGAGCAAGAGTTAAGGGAATATAAATTCACAGGCAGTCTCCGGTCGTCTGTAATGTTTGATGTATTTTTGGTCAAGAAACCAGTATCTTCAGAAAGCCTGATCTGGTAACACCAGAAACCCTAACAGGTGAACCTAGGAGTGATGATTACTAAGGGACAACTCCACATTCCCCACAGCCCACCAAATAGGGCCTCACTACTAGATGTCTTTTAAAGTCATCCGATGTTCCAATGTTTGGCCAGCATGGGGAAATAGACTTCAGTATGATGCAAGAGACAGTATCATTGTGAATATATATATTTCCCCAAAGCCCCTGGCCTTGATAGAGGGGAGATTAAAACTTGCTACTATGCTTTCAAAGGATCTGAAATAACAGCAAGGGGGAGACTTGATTTCAAATATTTCTCATATGTTATACCTCCCCTCTTTGGTTTTCATAAATAAAGTAAATTTCAGTGTATAACGCTAATTTGATACTGGAAGATATTCATAACTATATTTCCAAAAAAGGGAAGATATAACATATGAAAAATATTTGGAATCAAGTCTCCCCTTGCTGTTATTTCAGATCATTTGAAAGCAGAGCATCAAGTTTTAGTCTCCCCTCCATCAAGGCCATTATCAATGGACCAGAGGTCATCTCGTTAGCATCAGACAAGGCCAAATTATTTGCAAAGAACTTTGCAGCTAATTCTATCCTATGCAACGAAGCCCATCAACTCCCCATATTTCCTCCTATAACACAGAACATGCTAGGTAACATACAAATATCCATGCATGAGGTCGCCAAGCTAATCAAGAACTTTGATTCCAGTAAAGCAACTGGCCCTGACGACATCCCAATTATAGTGTTAAAAAAGCTTCAACCAGAACTTGCTCCCATACTTACGAAACTGTTTAAGCGCTGCCTTAAGGAGAAGTGCTTTCCGACTCCCTGGAAGACCTCATCAGTTTGCCCTGTATTTAAGAATTCAGGTGATAAGTCATCTCCCTCTCAGTACAGACCAATAAGTCTCCTGTGTGTTATGAGTAAGTTGCTAGAACCCATATTAAATAGAGAAATAGTCAACCACCTCAGCAGAAACAACCTTCTAAGTAACACACAATATGGTTTCCGCTCTGCAAGATCTACCGCAGATGTGCTGATGGTTATATCTCACAGGATTAGTGAATCTCTTGACAAAGGCTTCCTTTCTAGGGCAATTGCTCTTGACATATCAAAGGCCTTCGACAAGGTATGGCATAAGGGTCTACTTCACAAGATTTCCAGCTACGGTATAACTGGAAATGTTTTCTCAATCATTAAATAATCTCTCCGATAGGCTCATAAGAGTAGCGGTCGATGGACAAAAATCAGAGGTCTGCAATATTAATGCTGGAGTCCCTCAGGGGTCAATCCTGGGCCCAACTCTCTTCCTGATCTACATCAATGACCTCCCTAAACCCATACTTAAATCATTCGTTGACATCTATGCTGATGACACGACCATCTACGGCAACACGTCAAAGGCTGTAAATGACAATGTTCTCTCTGATTCTCTCTCCTCTGATCTCGAGCGCGTGGTTCAGTGGGGAAAGACGTGGCTGGTTACCTTTAATGCATCTAAAACCAAACTCCTGTCTTTACATCATCAACGCTGTGATCCCCATCTGGCATCAATTGAGATGGATAGCTCTCGTCTGGGAGAGGCCCCGTGTTTTGACAAGCTTCTGGGTTTGACCTTTACTCCTGATCTGAAATGGAACATGTACATCAAGTCTGTTGCCAAGGTTGCTGGAAAGATGGTGGGATCCTTCTACCGCTCCAGAAGATATCTCACTACTGATGCAATTCTCTATCTATATAAAAGCCAAGTACGTCCAAGGATGGAATACTGCTGCCATATCTGGGCAGCAGCTGCTAAAAACAGCCTATCCTGCCTTGACAGAGTACAAAATAGACTTTGGGGCTTAGTGGGGGATGCCCTTTTCTCTACCCTGCAACCTCTCTCCCACAGAAGAGACGTTGCGAGCCTATCCTTGTTTTATCGTTATTTCCATGGCCGGTGCTCGCCTGAACTCCAATCTCTGGTCCCCCCTCGCCAATCTTTTACGAAAAACACCCGTCTAGCTTAATCCACTGTGAAAAATTTCCCCCACTCTTTATCTGTGCGTAAATCAAAACGTGGATTCCATGAACAAAGCTTCTTTCTTAGAATTGCACGCCTGTGGAACTCTATTCTGTCTGCCTGCTTCCCACCTGACTACAACTTGGATGTCTTCAAGTCCAATGTTAACAAATTCCTAATGAACCGCCCCCTTAAGTAAACACTTCATCAAATCTCCACACTAACGTAATGTACTTGCAATAACCCTTATCCCTGAGTGGCTTCCGGGCCTTGATAAGTGGTAACCCCGGTGTAAAAAAAAAAAAAAAAAAAAGCCCAGAGGTTTTAGGAAAATATAACATATTTTGTAATTCATATGCAAAACTAAGAAAACAAATTACTATGATTGAAACATTTTATGGCTGTAAAAAAGTGCCAAAAATAGGCTCTGGATGATATATGGATATTTCTATACTCATAGCCAAATACTGAAATGCTCATATCTTTGGTTCTATGGGACGATACTACATGAAAATTTGCAGGTTTTTTGAAGATTATAATACTATTCCATGGTTAAAATTTTATAACAATTAGTAAAAAAAAGAACCTATATTTTAAAACCAATAAAATATGCCCAAATTTGCCTACATTTGTACATATATAGTGTCCTGGCAAGCCAGCTTTAGTTTTGCTGCTTTGGGATGAATTTTGCTTGGTTGTCTCTCCTGTGGCCTTGCCAGGCCATCTGTGTAACAGAGCGCGTATGAAGATATCAGCAACAGCCGAAGGATAGATTGCTAACGAAGGTATTAGCAGCAGCAGCAGCTGTTTGAGTGCGCATGCAAATTGGCAAGGGTGCGTGGGCTTGCGTCAAAAGAAAAAAGGAAAACAAAAACAAAGGAAAAATGCATCACGTGATAAGGAGCAGAAAGATAAATGCGTGCCGAGTGAGATGAATGTGTGTCAGTACAGCAGGATTTTGTTTATCTCATGGCAGACGAAATGAACAGTAAAAAAAAAAAAATAAAAAAAATAAAAATAAAAAAACAAGCATTGTTTGGAAAGTTAAAGTAGTAAATACCTTTTGCTAAAAAAAAAAAAAAAAAAAAAGCCAAATTGGATTTATTTATTTTTGTTTGTTTGCTCCTTTTCGACGGTACTAGACAGCATAACAATATATAACAAATAAAAGGTACTTGTTCACTTATGCTACCATCCTGAAATAATAATATTATTTAGAAACCCATTCTTAACATGGGGAAGGAAGGGTGTTTTTTTTTTTTTTAACTATTCTGTACTTTCACCTAACAATTAAATAAAAAAAATATTGTGAAACTTGAATTTAATTTGAAAATACTATTTGAAAAACTAGCATGGTAACATAAGTGCATAAGCACCCAAATAAATATTACCAAAGGCAAGATAAGTTACTTTTCTACCTAGTTGGATAAGTTTTTATTGTATTTATTTCATGTAAAATGTTTATTTCAAAAATTAGTGTCAAGCGTTACACAAGCACAAGAAAAATA
This sequence comes from Euprymna scolopes, assembly GCF_053919585.1. Lineage (NCBI taxonomy): Eukaryota > Metazoa > Mollusca > Cephalopoda > Sepiida > Sepiolidae > Euprymna > Euprymna scolopes. The sequence goes on along the minus strand of NC_136517.1, from coordinate 27,480,352 downwards.
GTCTCATATCTCAGGTCTTTGAATTCTTGACAATGAGTTAAAAATATACAAAATACTGTTAGAAACCCAACCAATAAATGTGCTCGTGACATTTATTGGGTGGGTTTCTCAAAGTATTTTGTATAATTTTTTTAATTTTTAACTCATTGTAAACACCATTTTTTCGAATCTGTAAACTTCTCGGCCTAATGTACACAGAAGTTGGAAAAATTAAATTGAGAGCATTGCCAGGACCGCTGTGAAAAAGGTAGGTTCTCTCTACCGTGCTAGATAGCTACTAATGCCCGAAAGTATCCTTTACCTCTATAAGGCCACCATTTGCCCATGTATGGAGTATTGTTGCCATATTTGGGCTGGTGCATTTGCTACTAGTCTCTCACTCCTAGACAAGGTTCAAAAGAGAGTCGCCAACCTGATAGGTCCTGAACTGTCATCTAAGCTTCAGCCTCTGTTCCATTGACGAAATGTAACATCCCTCTGCCTTTTCTACAAGTACTTTAATGGTGAATGCCCCAACAAACAGCAAGCACTTGTACCCCCTCAATGTAAATACCCCCGACAAACCCGACAAGCATCAAAATCCCACCCCTTCACAGTTGAGATCCCTAGATGTAAGAAAGCCTTCTACTCCAGTAGTTTCTTCCCCAGAACGGCTAGACTTTGGAATTTACTTCCGGGTTCCTGCTTCCCCAACTGTACTGACATGCAGAAGTGTAACGTGAACCGACATCTTGCTGCCCAACTCCTCACATAGTACCCCTGTCCCTGATAGTAGCCCCCACATCAAAGTGGCAATGTGCCTTGTTTGGGGTGAAAATGTAATAAAAAAAGATAAAAATAAAAAAAAAATATGAAAAATTTTCTTCGATTTATTTCTGAGATTAATTCATATCTACTCAATTTTTTCTTTTCTTTGAGGGGAGTATTAAATACCGGCCATGAATGCTCTTTAAGCATTCAATGGCTACACCCCAGATTAAGCTATCCTTTGGTGGGGAGGCAGGTAAATATCTACTCAATAAAGTTATATTTAAATATCAGTATAATACTTAGTTTTGTTCATGAATAGACACCCACTATATAAAAAAAAAGCATAATACTCACATGCACATGTCTTAGTTTCTGTATTAATTAAAATATGTATATTTTACGACTGGGCAATGCCGTACGGCCTGCTAGTCTACAAAACTTTTCTGTCACACTGAAAAAGCAGAATTTCACTAAAATCAAACAACTCACATCCTATATATATATATATATATATATATATATATATAAATAACATTGTCTGTCTGAGTAACAGTCTTTACTCTGTTAATTTTTGGTCTACAGGCTTGAAACTTGATATATAGGGTATTCACACCTGTCAAATAAATTCAATTTGTTTTTTATCCAGTAAATATAGCGGCTAAGAGGGTCAAAATTGAAAAACAGAAACTTGGCAGGTGTAAGTTGACTTAATGTTTACCCTCCATTCATGCACAAATATACATTTATACATGTAAGTTGATCAATTTGAAAAGTTTTGATATGCATGCTGTATTAGCTTATATAGTAGTGAATAATGCTGAAGAGCTATGTGTTTTGATTTCGATTCTAGCTGATGGCACCCAGGTCACTTTTTTTTTTAAAACTTTTGAAATCACTTCTATATATTGCGTACACTACAACAATCAATAAAAAAATTGGCTCTATATACAAAATCCGGATAAATAAAAATATATTTAAGCGTATTTTAACAATCGGGCAACATTGGTCGATGTGTTAGTATGTACGTAAACAGTAGTGATGGGACAATACCAATACAATTACCGATCCTGCTGTAAATTCCTGATTTGAATATTTTCAAAACTTCGAAATATTTCGATAGAGAGTTGTCTATTTTTTTTTTTTTTTATATTCTATTTTTAGATTACTGTAAAAACAATGTAATATATCTATATATTTTCACAAACCTAGAAGTGTGTGTGTGTGTGTGTGTGTGGGGGGGTAATCTTTGTTGAACTGGTTATTTAAAACCGTTTACTTATTAGTACCAGCAATGGATAATTAAGTTTTAAACAAAAACAAACCAAAAAAAGAACAATTAAAAGAATCACTTTTGGCATTGGAAAATAGGCACAATTTTTTTTTTTCTAATTCCAATACCACAAAAAGTTACAATTTTTTAGATTCCCGATTAATTGTATTAATATATATATATGTTGCTAGCGTAAGGAAAAGCAATGCTCTTTGTGTAAACAAATAGAGCATAGGCGTTTGGACAATGTTTAAACATTGCAATTTCGCATAACCATCTCAGTAGCATAACGGTGAGAAGCACTGACTGTTGCCTTGGCTGTCAAGTTTTAATCCTGGCTTGAGGTAGGTGCTAGTCTAGCCACACTGATGAGCTGTGATACAGTGAAACAGTACTGTATGTGGATGATATATATATAATATGGTTGTAGAGAAGATTGGTTTCCGAGAGGTAAATCCAATGAAACCCGCATGATAATTAAAGAGTGCTCAATGCAGGACAGAGCTGGTATATAGTCTGTTTATTATACAAACATTATTGGTTACATATGTACATACATGTTCAGGATTCCACTGAAACATGTATGCACATATGTAACCAATAATGTTCGTATAATAAACAGACTAAATACATACATATACATAGAGAGAAAGAGAGAGAGAAAGCGAGAGAAGAAAAAAATGGTTACAGACCATTTTGATGAGATGCATGAACAAAACACGATTGCATTTATGCAGCGTTCGCTATATCATTATTATTATTATTATTATTATAAACCTCTACCACTGTTCAAACATCTCGATATGGTTCCCAGCAATGCTGATATCGATTGCTATGCTGATAACAACGTGCATCTCAAGCACTGAGCACTTTCCTCTGCACATTTTCTATCCAACATCTGAATCGGTTAGTAAAGTACCATTAATTGGCAACTTCCCAAGTTTTCCGTTTTTCCTTAAACGTCAGCAATAAAAACAAAACAAACAAACAAAAAAAGGACAAAAAAATACAACCTCTGCTGATAGAATCGTGATCATATCTTGTGTGATACTGCGGAGGAGGGGAGGAAGTGGTCAGACACCTTTATGTCTGATCAACATCACCAGATTGCTTCTGACTACTCTATTTCATGTATAAAAAAAATGATGAGAGACCCCTTGGGGTTGAGTGGGTAGAGGAGCGGGGGTTCTATCTCTTTCCTTTGCCGTATCAGACATCAAACAGAAATGGTGAATAACAGCAAATAGTTATAAACATGATTGCTGAATAAAATCAATAAGAACACATACGCACTTATATACAGTAAGTTATGAAAATAAATATGGCAATTAAGCTACACAGAATTTTCCGCATTTCATCCTTGTAAGGAGTCACCAGGCTAATACATATAACAGATCAAGATACTTAAATCTGTATATTACTACGATAGAATGTGTGTTGTTTTCTGTGTCACACTAACATGCGAGTCATTTAATTGTTATGTGCTTCCATTTCTTGTAATAAATAATTTTACCAAGAATTCTCCATAATTTTGGTTTCGGTTTCGATTATAGTTGACGGCACTTAAGTTATCTATTTTTTTTGTAAATAATTTTACCAAGAATTCCTCATAAGTTTCGATTTCGATTATAGCTAATGGCATTCCAATAATCTATTTTTTTTTAATTAATTTTATCAAGAATTCATCATAAGTCTTGGTTTCGATTTTAGCTGATGGCACCTTAATAATCTATAATCTATTTTTTTTTTATAAATAATTTTATCAAGAATTCTTCATAAGTTTCAGTTTTGATTATAGCTAAAGGAATTAAAGTTATTTCAGTTTGGGATTCAGTTTCGATTCAAGCTGACGAACCCAAGTCATATAGATATATTTTTTATTCTTGAAATCGCAACTTTATAATATATAAAAATCGATAGAACATTAACTCTATAATAATATATATGAAATCTGCAAGAATTAAAATATCATATTTCGGCATATTTTACGACCGGGCTATGCTGGGCGTCTCTGCTAGTTTGGATAAATACTTTTGCAATTTTAACAAAATAGTTACAATAATATCAAAGCATCTCCATTTATGCTGAAGATCTACAGAATGCGAATATAAATATATGACATATGAATAAGTCGTCTGTGGAATTTCTACAGGTCCCGCTAGTTTAACATTATTACATCATCAAATAAACAAGAAAAAAAAAACTTTAGGCCATGGCAGTTTGAAGCCTAATGCTTCTCATTAGAAAAGGAGAAAAAGGCCAGGTTTATATGCACAAAAAAGCTGACATAAGCACATTAGCTTTTCTAAATAAAGATAGACCAAAAAAAGAAGAATATATATATATATATATATATATATATATATATATATATATACTAGCATGGGTGCCAGGCGTTGCCCGGGCGTTTGGAGGTGTATCCTGAGCAAAAAAAAAAAAAAAAAAAGAAAAAAAAAAAGTCAATTTTTTTTAACTTTGACCCCTATTATGACCCCTTAATTTATTGTTTTGGGCTCAAATCAAGTTATTAAGTTAGATCCATGTCCAAAGAAACCTATATCTAAAATTTCAAGTATTTAGACACAAAATTGGCGGAGGAGTTTAGTAGAGTTCTCAAAGGTCAAATCATTGAACTTTGACCCCTTAACAGTCAAATTTTTGTCCGAAAACTGATCAAATAGATTTTCCCAAATCTCAGTACCCTGTATATCAAATTTCGAGTCTGTAGACTAAAAATTAACAGAGTTAATTAACAGAGGAAATGTAGACAGACAGACAGACATATATAGATTATTCAATTTCGGTAAACAAAATTATCATAAGTCGTTATAATAAATTTACTGCTTCAGTCTGATAAAACATCATCAGGCAACAATAAATCTCTAGTCTTATTCGAAGCCAGCCATTAAATGAAAATGAAAAAGGTGGAAAAATAGAAAGAAGAGAATAAAAAGGAAAAAGAAAAAAGTATATACACACAGACTAGCATCGTCACACAGAATTGTCGAGAGCATGAATGACAAAATAGAAGAATCAAAAATTACTTTTCTCTATCCTCCTCTGTATTGCCGTCCCCCTCCTTCTCATACATAAAAAAATATTACATTTCAAGAGACAAAGTGCCATTTCACACCAAAGGTTGACAAAAAAAAAATAAATAAATAAATAAAACTATATTGTAAAGTATCGGCAAGATGACATATATTTGAGAGAACCCTCGTTGCCATGAACGTCTTGTTTAAGTAGCCCACTCTAGCCTCTCATGTAAGTGGGCGAGTCTACTTCTATGCGAGTGTGATGCCAAGATTACTCCGGTCTTGTAACTGGGCGTCTTGAGTCCGATTCCATCTCTACATGCTCTTTCCCTTCCAGGGCCACAAGATACTCGCGTTGTGGTCCAATGTTTTAAGGCTCTGGAGTAGTTGTGCGATATGCCCCATGTCTGTGGGGATAGGTTCCTGGGTAGTCACGTCATCCTTCTGCTACGACACACCACTTGATCTTCCTCAACCTCCATCATCACAGGGGATGCTGTGTTATCCACCACAATCTGTTTTGGCAAAGTGTCAGATGTTTCGGGCTGGTGTTGATCTATATCCGTGGTGGACCATTTTCCCAGTATTTCGGGCCCTGTTTGGTTGTCTATGGTATCCAACATTTCTGGGGGCTCCTGAGGTATCGAGTGACAAGGGGTATCTACCACTGGGTTTATTCTTCGGAGGAATCTGCGATTGCGACTGGTTACCTGGTTACTCGCATTAATGCATACATTATACTGCAGGTTACCCAATGTTTCCACCACCCTTCCTGTCTTTGCCCATCGGCGTGGGTGTGGACCAACTTGGTTTTGGACCTGCACCATTTCCCCGATTTTCAGTTCCTGAAGTGTGTGACTTTTTAGATTGTACTCTTATTCATTCCGTAAATGTTTTTTTGCCATCGCTGTTTCCCTATAACGACTGATTTCTCTCCAGCGTTTATGGATTCGATATAGGTCCTGGAGCACTGAAAGATGGTCCTTTATCACGCGACCATAGAGGATCATCACTGGAGACATGTGTAGGTCTTGTACCAGGGTGTTGCGATGAGTCAGTAGGGACCTAGCTGCCCGGTCATGACATAGGCACCTGCAACTGTCCGTGCTATCAATAAGTATCCTTTTAGCCGTTTTAATGGCCAATTCTGCTCTTACCATGTCAAACAACAGCCTGTTTACTTCTGGGGCCATTCTCAGCTCATTTCATCTATTCCAGGAGTCAATGAGTATCACCCAGTTACCATCACTTGAGTCCGGTCCCCTTGTAAGTGAATTGCTTGGCTGTCTTCCATCTCTTCACAGGATAATGTTCTTGCTGTAGCTCGAGGATCTGTTGAAGTAATGTCTGCTGTGTTTGTTCGTCCATATTCCAACGTTGTTTGCAGCAGTTTTCCTATATCGGTGATGCCATGTAAATTATCGGCAAGACAATGTATATTTGAGAGAACCCTCGTTGCCATGAATGTCTTGTTTTAGTAGCCCGCTCTTGCCTCTCATGTAAGCGGGCGAGTTTACTTCTATGGGGGTGTGACGCCAAGACCACGCTGGTCTTGTAACTGGGCGTCTTGGGTTTGATTCCACCTCTATATATATATATATATATAGACGTATATGTAATTATACTGAGTTCGTGAAATTCAGTAAATTTTCATAAACCAATGAGTTTTAAGCCTAAAATGGTTGACTTAAAGAGTAGGCTAGGTTAATCCAAAAAGAGTTGACTTAAGGAGTAGGCTACAAAATTATCAAATTTTATAATTGAGTATTAATATACTGTGTAAGCAAAAACAAGTCTTCAAAACCTGGTGTTGGTGGCAACAAAAAGTGTATTTCAATTTACGTTACAATTGTTTCTATGTCCAGTTCGACAATTTCAAGCATTATGTCGTTTGAAAATTTTCAAAAACCAGCATTTCTTCAGACTTTATTAATAAATACACTTTTGGCAATAGAGCATTTTTTGAAGAGAAGGAAGGAAGTGTAACGCGTTCAAATTAAACATAGTCAATCAAAAAGATGAATACCAGAAATGGCATTACTTTTAAACCTCCCACTAAGGTAGTTTTTAATGTGAGGGAAAAGCAGCTCCCCCCAAAAAAGGGGTACTCTGGCAGTATCCAAATAAATAGTAATTGTCTCAGTATGAAGGGTTTCCCCTACATTGACCAAGGACTAATTACAGAACAGATACTACCCAAGCGAAGCCCAGGCGCTGGCGGTTGCATTCGAATAGTTTCGATTTATTTATACAAGAAAGACAAACAAACACTGGAGACAGCGGCATCGTGGGAATTTTTTAAAACTCGATAAAAACAAAATATAAAGACGGCGTCCGTTTGCGAATCTGAGATATTACGATTTGGAAAGTATAAGGAAACTTCTTGCGGAATCGAACCGACACAAAAAGCTTTTCATGGACATACAAACGCCCATTTTGCCCTTTATAGAATAGACTAGCAGGGGTGCCTGGTGTTGCCCGGGTGTTTGTAGGTGTGTGAAAAAAAAAAAAAAAAGTGTTAGTAGGCAGGCAGGCTCGAACCCGTCCTGTGACGCGAAGGCAGAAAAGAAAGTGAAAGAAAACCTGAAGTTTTACAGCTAGGCCATGACGCGACAGGAAGTGAAAATTACAGAACAGATACTACCTGGCCGGAAGGCCAGGCGCCATATGTTTGCATTTAATTAGTTTCGCTTTATTTATACAAAAAAGGCAAACAAACACTCTAAATGATGGTATAGACAGAGTTTTTTTTTAAACTCGATCAAAAGAAAAAAATATAGAGACGATGTCCGTTTGCGAATGTGAGATATTACAATTTAGGAAGTATGCAAAAACTTCTTCCGGAATCTAACCAACGCCAGAACCCCCCACCCAAAAAGCCTTTTGTGCACATACACAAACGCTTGCGCCTATTTTGCTTTTTATATATTAGATTGCCTATCTTATCCTCAATATCTTTGCTAAAAGGAAAAAAACAAAAAACAAAAGTGGAATTCTGCTTTTTCTGATTCAAGAGAAAAAGTGGATGCTCCATATCCTGATGATCAAGTTGTAGTTAGCAGGGAAGCAGTTCTGCCTGTTAAATTTTAAAAGTTAGCCCTAAATATAGCATTAAAGCTGACATTTTTTTTTTTTTTTTTTTTTTTTTTTACAAAGGCATCACCACATTATCAAGGCCCAGAGGCCACTCAAGGATAAGGGTTAAAGAGTGTACAGTAGAAGTTGGTCAATATAGTAATCATTAGTAATGAAAATTTGGTAAATTTAATAACTTATATGGAACGGCTCATCAAGAACTTATTTACTTTAGACTTGAACAAAACCATATTGTAGTCAGCCGGAAAGCAGGAAAACGGAAGACAATTCCACAGGCGTGCAGTTCTAAGAAAGAAGCTTTGTTCATGGAATCTACGTTTAGGTTTAGGCACAGATAAAGAGTGGGGGAAATTATTGATAGTGTTTACAGCTAGACGAGTGTTTCTTGTGAAAGTTTGGCGAGGGGGGACCATAGATTGAAGCTCAGTTGAACACTTTCCATGAAAATAACGATACATCAGAGACAAACTCGCAACATCTCTTCTGTGAGATAGAGGTTGCAAGGAGGAGAAAAGGACATCTCCTACGAGGCTACGAAGTCTATTTTGAACTCTATCAAGGCAGGACAAGTTCTTTCTAGCAGCTCCTGCCCAGATGTGGCAACAGTATTCCATCCTTGGACGTACCTGGCTCTTATATAGATAGAGAATAGCATCAGCAGTGAGATATCTACTGGATCGATAGAAAGATCCCACCATTTTTCCAGCGGCCTTGGCAACAGATTTGATATACGTGTTCCATTTAAGATCAGGAGTAATGGTCAAGCCCAGAAGCTTGTCAAAACTTGAGGCCTCCTGAAGACGAGAGCCATTCATTTCAATTGATGACAAATGTGGATTAGAATGTTGATGATGTAAAGAGAGAAGCTTGGTTTTAGATGCATTAAAAGTAACCAGCCACTCCTTTCCCCATTGTACTACGTGCTCAAGATCAGAGGAGAGAGAATTGGAGAGAACTTGCTCGTTTACTGTCTTAGATGTGGTACCATAAATGGTAGTGTCGTCAGCATAAATGTCTACAAATGATGTAAGGATATGATTTGGAAGATCATTAATGTAGATCAGGAAAAGAGTTGGGCCCAGGATGGATCCCTGAGGGACACCGGCATTAATATTGTGAGCTTCTGATTTTTGCCCCTCAACTACTACTCTTATGAATCTATCAGAAAGAAATGATTTAATAATTGAGAAGACTTTTCCAGCTATACCATAGCTAGCGATCTTATGAAGTAAACCTTTATGCCATACCCTATCAAAGGCTTTAGATATGTCAAGAGCAATTGCCCTAGAAAGATTGCCACCGTCGAGAGATTTGCTAATCCTATGCGATATAACTGTAAGGACATCTGCTGTAGATCTAGCAGAACGGAAACCATATTGAGTGTCACTAAGAAGGTTATTTTTGTTGAGATGTTTGATTACTTCTGTATTTAATACAGATTCTAGCAACTTACTCATGACGCACAGGAGACTTATTGGCCTGTACTGAGAGGGGGATGAGCGATCACCTGAATTCTTAAATACAGGGCATACTGATGAGATTTTCCAGGGAGATGGGAAACTATTCTCCTTAAGACAACGTTTAAACAGTTTTGTAAGTATGGGCGCTAGTTCAGGTTGAAGTTTTTTGAGTACTATAATTGGAATACCATCAGGGCCAGTTGCTTTACTGGAATCAAGGTTTTTGATTAGCTTGGCAACATCACGTACAGATATACGTATATCACATAGCGTGTTTTCTGATACAAGAGGAAATATTGGGGGTTGGCGGTCTTGGTCGCAAAGGGTAGAATTAGCTGCAAAGTTCTTGACAAAGAGTTTGGCTTTGTCTGATGCTGACGAGATTACCTCAGATCCATTGATAATAGTTGGGATGGAGCACACGCTTCTGTTCAGGATTCTGTTTGCTATTTGCCAAAACTGGTGGGAACCAAGCCGCTGCTCAGCTACTTTGGACTTAACAGATTGAGCATACAACTCTCTTGCGTTCCTTATTACTTTCTTACAATGGTTGCTGGCAGTCCTGAAAACGGCTTTAGTTTCCATACATCTATTACGTTTGAAGCAGTGGAAAAAGTGATTTCTGTGCGCAATGGCAGCAGCACATTCTGGAGAGAACCATGGCTGGCTGTTAGGTTTTTGCTGAAACTTTTTAGAGGGTATGAAATGGTCAATACCTACAATTAACCATTCAGTTAGGTCTAATACTATAGAGGACACATCCTTTTTAAACATGGAATGCAGAGGTAGATCAGATATAAATGTACGGAAGCTATCCCAGTCAGCCTTAGTGTATCGATATACTGTACGATGAAGAGGTACGTCTGGGGACTTATTACATTTCATTTTTATCTTAATTGATACAACAGAGTGGTCGGAAGATCCAAGAGGCGACAGAACAGAAACTGAACATAGTTCAGGGCAAGTTGTGAGAAAAAGGTCTAGTAGGCTCGCATACTGGCCGTCATTATCGGGCACACGGGTAGGTTCCTGAACAATCTGAGTGAGGTCATAGGCAATGGAGAAATCATGACAGAACCTCCCCTCATCATCGGTCTTGTTTGAGTGGGTCAACCATTCGACGTTGTGAACATTGAAGTCTCCACATACGTGAATGTTAGCTGAAGGATAAGTAGAAAGGACTTGGTCAATTTTCTCAGATATGCTTTGAAAGATAGTAACTCCGCTGTTGTGGGGGCGATAGAGAGTAAATATAAATGCAGTAGTGTGAGCTAAAGCAACCCGGAAGCACATATAAGGTAAGTTAGGATCTTCCCTGGAGATGTCCCTCCCACATGGAAAGCTATCTTTAATATAGGCACATATTCCATGCCCATGGCGATCTTGGGGGTCAGATTTAGAAGTTAAGTTAGAGTATCCTGAAATTGCAAACTCATCTAGGGAAATAGCCTGTCCAATGCCAGTTTCACTTAAAAATAAAAGGTCTGGTTTAGTCTCCTGTAATCATTCGATTCTAATTAGGCTTTTTTTGTTATTGCTTTCCTATGTTCTTGACACGATAATAACATACATTGCTACTATTTATATCAAACACTAGCAGGCCGACTGGCATTGCTCGGTCGTAAAATATGCATGAATGTTATTTCAATGCAGAATCCTTATTTATCATAAAGAGAAATACTGTAGGTATTAAACGTAACGTTAAATTCCTTAAAAATAGAAAATGAAATAAAAAAACGGAAACTGAGACATGTGCATGCAAGTATTACGTTCTTTTCTAAACAATTCACTTCTTGTAAGTAAAAAAAAAAAAATATTCGAGCTGAGACCGAAACCAAAATCTAAAGACAGTGAATCAAGTATGATAACCATTAGGCCAGTTTGACACGACCTTTAAAAAGTGTTTTCAAACCTGCTTATTCTTAACATAAGTAATCTATCACGTAAACGATTCACGCATGCGCATTCATGAAACAGTTGACAAACAGATAAAAATCCGATGATCCGCATGTACCAATTTTTCAATTTTGACCCCTTATTCCCCTGTTTTTCCGGATGAAAACCGATTAAAAAGTTTTTATATCCCTAAATATCTCATATGACAAATTTCAACTCTCTATCAAAAATCCGTTAAGTATATAGGTTGAGAAGTTTCCTCTCACACACACACACACACTCATTCATTCTCATTTTTATAGATATATAGACTAGTGGGGGTACCCGGCGCTGCCCAGACCAGGTGTGTCGAGGTGGTGTAGTAAGGGACCCTGAGATAAAAAAAAAAAAAGTGGTAGTAGGCAGACAGGCTTGAACCTGTACCACGAAGGAGGAAAAGAATGTGAAAAAAAATGTGACATCTTTGCTGTTGTGTCCATCGTCAAACTGGAAATGACGAATGTTTAAATTAAGGCTAGTAAATCGAAAGGAGGGGATGATTTCTTTCGAAAATATCGGCGAAAAAAAACGATCCCTCTTTGTAGAAAAGTGCCAAGTTGAGGGTGAAGAAATTAATGTTTTTAGCTAATATATTGTCCGAAGGGTCGAACTTCAAAACGATACCGATTTCGTTAAAATCTGTCACCTCTGTCGAAAGTTATAGGCATACATACATACATACATACATACATTTAAACAGACAGGTGAGATTTATATTATAGATTATTTATTCTTGGACAGAAAACAATTTTTAATTATGATGGGGAAAAAATCAGCAAGGGGAGTAACTCATTTTTAATTAAATACAAAAAGAGTTAACTCCCTTACAACTAAAATTTTATTCATTTTCATTTATTTTTTTTTGTATATGAAAGTGAACCTTAAATTTACTTTCGGCAACTTTGTAACTCTCGCTTCCCTTAGTTTGTACTTTAGTCCACACATTCCATGAGTGATGCTTATGATAAGGGGGACAGAATTGCTGCTTTCTGGGTTGGAATCTATCTATGCAGACTTTATCAGCGGATAGTTTTTTTACTCATTAGATCAAGTGGCATCATGCCTTGTCTAGAGCAATTTCCATTAAAAAAAGTTTTAAAAATTAAAAACAAAACATTACTGGATCCTGAGTAAAGTTAGGTATGCGCATATATTTATAGATTTGTATGTATAGGATTCCCTCCTAAAACTAATTAACTGGTCATTATGAATTGTTAAACACAGCATAAAGGGTTGTAATGTTGGCTATACTTAATGGTTTCATTAAAATTCAGATACCTCTGATTTTTTGTGAAATTTTAAAAAGTATTGGAAATCAATAATTGTTTCCTGAATTTTAGTTTTTTGGGATATTTTATATGGAGAGCAAAATAGAAGCACAAGCTTCCATTTGAAAATTCAAATATTTCAGATTTGCATTAAATTTGATCCATAGTCATTAGACATTGATCACACAATTAATTTCAATTTCTTCTGTTAATCTCACATTTTAGATATTTTATTAAAACATAATCATATAATTGATTTTGATGGGATAATTATTTAAATATAAGGTTTTGCATCAGTATATTTTGATATTCATATTCATAAGGCTCCTTAAGCTTAGGTTTTAAATTTTAGATATTTTATTAAAACATAATCATATAACTGATTTTGATGAAAATTGGGATAATTATTTCAGATATAAGGTTTTGCATCAGTATATTTTGATATTCATAAGGCTCCTTAAGCTAAGGTTTTAAATTTTAGATATTTTATTAAAACAATCATATAACTGATTTTGATGAAAATTTCAATAAAGTTTCTATAAGATTTACTAGCATTATACCAGGATTTTAATCAATGTAAAAATACATAAAAGTGGTGCAAAATTATTCTTTTTGGTGAATTAATTTTACCCATCCTGGGATGGGTATTCTTCCTGTAAATATGTTTATGTAAACGAGAAAATAAAACCAGACTACAGCATAAAGAAAAAAAAAAGCAAATAACAAATGAATCATAAACAATATAACAAGCAGGCAATCAAAATGGATGCAACAAACCACACCCTCTGCGTATTCTACATTGTATTTTTACTTGAATAGAGACAATGTAAGAGCACTGCACCAATTTCTCAAAAATGTGTTAAGAAATACAAGTACATCATATGGAGAATTGGTGCTAGTCCAAAACTCGGCCCCCTCTCCAAAGAAAAATATATAAAAATGGAGAAAAATTATTTTATGGATATACGTATCTGTGACAGAAAATACCGTACATGAAAAATCGCGTAAATTGATGAAGTTTCATTTTTATAAAGAAAATCATTTTTACGTGAATGATATTTTCAACTACACACCATCCTCATGTTAAGAATAGCTTTCTTTTGCAAGAGTTTAAATTATTTGGATTATCTCCGTTGTCTTGCAAAATGGATCAGAGACATTGTGTTGATTGTCGTTTAGCTATATGATTTGATTTTTTATAATATAACTATTTGATCAATTTACATGATACTTGGAGTATGATATTTTCTTTGTATCGCAGGTATGTACATCGGAAAGATTTTTCTTTATTTTTGATATTTTTTTTATCATAGGGTGGATGTGGAGAAATATGGACTTGCATCAAAGAATTTTCTGATAGAATTCTCTGCACTTCTCCATTATAACGGGAAATTCAAAAATCAAAATACTGAATTTCAAGTAAAACCAATGATATCTACTTGTCATGTCGCAGTAATTAACATATACAAAAATTACAAAAAACGATAAGGTAGAAAATTAATTATTAATCAATCAATTGGTCTAAGATGTTCGAAGTTTTCAGAATATATTTGACTCCTCTGTTATGATTTAAACTCTTCAGTTTCTCTCTTTTTTTTTTTTTTTGCAAAACGTAGAGCAAAAATACCTATACAGCAGGGGGAGATAAGTCAGTTTGTGATTTAATCACGTAACAATGAATGATGGGTCGGCATAATATGAAAACTGATTTTTATTTTTAATTAAAATACTTCTCAATCATTTTTTTTTTCTAATTTTTTTGCCTGAATTTTTTTGAAGAGTCCATCACTATCAAAGAACATCTTATATCAAAGTATTTTTTATTTGTAATGCAATTTTCATCTGTGTCTCATACTGTACAAGCACCAATTACTACGATTCCTCAAATCCTGAACTGCTTGAAATAATAATAGTAAAAGATTTCAAAAACAAAACCTATACTTTTAAAACACAAACACTGTTTATACTTAATCACAGTTCAATTAAAAAATATATGCCTTTGTAAAAAAAAAAAAAAAAAAAATATATGCCTTTGTAAAAAAAAAAAAAAAATATATATATATTTTTGAGAATTATGACAGAAGACTTTTGAAAACTGATGAGGTATTTGTATTTTTAATTAAATTAATTTTAAACAAAAAAATTAAATAAAACTATTTGTATTTAAGTTGTCTTTTTTCCTATACTTTCTTGTTTTTCTTGACAAATTTTAAATATTCACTTTTTTCTATGAATCCAGCCCATATCACAACAGCTATTAAAATATATATATATATATATATATATATATTTATATATATATATATATATATATTTATATATATATATATATATATATATATTTTTTTTTTTAAAGCCAAAAACAATGCGGAGGAAAACCGGAAAAGATGAAGTAAAAAAGAAAAACAAACAGATGTGTCTAACCTTTATTTTACTATCATTCTTCACTTCAATGTATAATTATTTATTACCAAGTTGCTGGTATGTCCGGTGTATGTAAAGTCCGTGGGTGGTGTGGAACTTTGATTAATTTCGAGAGAAAGGTACCTCTCTTTTTTAAAATAGAAGACAAAAGTGGATTCAAGATGGCGGAGAGAGCGTGGCAGTCCTGCAGAAATATTTTATTTTACTTATATATTTATTATATTATTTCTGTTGTAAGCTTTGGTTATATATTTATATATATATATGTATTTTTTTATATTTTATTTTATATAATATTGCATAATTTATTATTATTGTTGTTACTGTTTTTTTTTGTTTTTTGTTTTTTTTTCTCGTTTATCCGGTGCTGTTGTTGAAGTTTTTATTTATTTATTGTGTTCTGTTTTTAATTGTTTAGTTTTTATTTATTTATTTATATATATTTCTGAGAATTATGACAGACTAGCGAGGGGTACCCGGCATTGCCCGGGTGTTTACAGGTGTTTGTGTTGGATAGGGGGGAAGGGGGGAATCAAAACAAAAGAATAAGCGAAGTAATAACCCTGTTTGAATATTATAAAAACCAAACAAACGTGATGCAAACGAACGTTCTTAAAACAAAAACTAAAAAAGAAAACGTGAACGTGATGGAAAAAAAAAAAAAAAACAATAAAAAACAAACGATGTTAAAACTTCTTTAAAAAAATCTGAAAAATAAAAAAAAACAAAAAACAGTGAATGAAAAAAATAGGTGTGTGTGTGTGTGTGTGTGTGTGTTGGTGGGGGTGGGGGTGGATGGAAACTAAAAGTAATAACCCTGTTTAAGTATTAAAAAAAAATGAACAAAAACAAAAAAAAAGTTTTAGGACGATGGTAGGCTTGAACCCCAAGACTTGAGGTTAATAGTCTGATGACACAACACGACACTGCGAAGGCAGTAACTTTAGATGAGTCGAAAGTTAAGTGTTTATAAACCCAGGTGGTTTTCTAGGTCAAATCTCATGCCATAGCAGCAGCAGGAGGAGCAGTAGAGAGAAAACTAATTCACAGCGTGAATTTTGTAAGATAAAAGTTGCTGAAATAAAAGACTTTTACGATGTTGTTTCGTAAGTGTTACATATTATAATCTCGATAGCATAAAAAAAGTTATAAGAAATAGTACCCCCCCTCAGATAATCCCGGCGAAAAAAGCCTTTGGCGGACACACAAAAATGCACACACACTTTCGCTTTTATATATATATATATATATAGAACACTTTTGAAAACTGACGGGACATTTGTATTTTTAATTAAATTAATTTTAAACAACAAATGTCTTTTTTCCTATACCTTCTTGTTTTTCTTGACAAATTTTAAATGTTCACTTTTTTCTATGAATATAGCCCATATCACAACAGCTCCTTACACTTTCTTTGACAATTGTTTTGTGGATGAAAAGCAAAAATGCACAAAAGAAAAAAATAATTGGAAAATGCATTTGAGTGAATTTGTATGCTATTTCTCCAGTAGGACTTGACAAGTTACAAGTGAAAACCTTCAACAAAGATAATGGTTACGTAACGGTTAATTACGAGGGGCCACGTCATGCATAACCATTTAAAATACATTACAGATTTTAACATGAACAACCGTCTTAGAAGAAACATGCGTTTCATTACATATGACTATCTGTTATCATTACATTACATCTTTCCCATTAATGTCTTTCAGTGATATCTTTCCCATAAATATCCTTTTTGTGATATCCTTTCAATAAATACCGTTTTTGTGATATCCTTTCAATAAATATCTTTTTTGTGATATCGTTTCAATAAATATCTTTTTGTAATATCGTTTCAATAAATATCTTTTTGAAATATCGTTTCAATAAATATCTTTTTGTGATATCCTTTCAATAATTTTGCTTTTTGTGATATCCTTTCAATAAATATGCTTTTTGTGATATCTTTTCAATAATTTTGCTTTTTGTGATATCCTTTCAATAAATATGCTTTTTGTGATATCCTTTCAATAAATATGCTTTTTGTGATATCCTTTCAATAAATATGCTTTTTGTGATATCCTTTCAATATGCTTTTTGTGATATCCTTTCAATAAATATCGTTTTTGTGATATCCTTTCAATAAATATCGTTTTTGTGATATCCTTTCAATAAATATCGTTTTTGTGATATCCTTTCAATGGTACTTGTACAGTTTAATCAAGACATTAAAAAATGAAAATATTAAAAAAAGTTTATATTGTACGTATCTGTTTTGGGACTGAAGATCTCCGAAAAAAAATTTCATTTAATTTGATCGAGTAGTTTTTTTTTTACAGCGGAAAAATACGTTCTTATGATAGCGCGTTAAAGTCAGCCATTGTGAAATTTACTGAACATGCCACGGAGATAACTCCATGTAAAGCGCCGATATTCCTTCCCATCTTTAATTCTAGTTTTTCTTCCTAAAAATCGAACCTTTTGCTTGGTATCATAACAAATTGTTTTTTCGATGTAAAAAAAAAAAAAAAAACCCTACTTGGTGAAATTAAGTGAAATTTTTTCTTTGGAGAACTTCGTTCCTTAACGGATACGTGCAATATAACCTTTTTTCGATATTTTCATTTTTTAATGTCTTGACTAAACTGTACAAGTACCCTTTCAATAAATATCATTTTTGTTATATCTTTCCCTAAATATCGTTTTTTGATATCTTTCCCATAAGGATATTTTTGTGATATTGTTCCCAAATCAACGGTTCCCCAGTTCGATACAAAACACCTGATGAAGGCCGGAGAGCAAAACGGCCGAAACGTTGTGACGATAACAACCAAGATGAGGAAGTCAGTCCGACAATCTCAATCAATGAAAACACCTCATCTCAAAAATACAGACAATTACGTTCCCAAATCTGTTTATGATATCTTTCCCATGAATATCATTTTGTGATACTTTTCCAATTAATATCTTTTTGAGATATCTTTCCCATCTTTTTTGTATTGTGAGATAATTTCCTCGCTTTCATCGACAAAATTTTACATTTCTATGAAAGAATTTTCCAAAATAAAAAAAATGGAGAACATTAAAAAAACAATAAATGGAGAACACTAAAAAAAATAATAAATAGAGAACACTAAAAAAAATAATTAATGGAGAACACTAAAAAAATAATAAATGGAGAACACTAAAAAAATAATAAATGGAGAACACTAAAAAAATATGAAAATGGAGAACACTAAACAAAATAATAAATGGAGAACACTAAAAAAAATATGAAAATGGAGAACACTAAAAAAAATAATAAATGGAGAACACTAAAAAAATATGAAAATGGAGAACACTAAAAAAAATAATAAATAGAGAACACTAAAAAAAATAATAAATAGAGAACACTAAAAAAATAATAAATGGAGAACACTAAAAAAATAATAAATGGAGAACACTAAAAAAAATATGAAAATGGAGAACACTAAAAAAAATAATAAATGGAGAACACTAAAAAAAATAAGAAAACAGAGAACACTAAAAAAATATGAAAATGGAGAACACTAAAAAAATAATAAATGGAGAACACTAAAAAAATAATAAATGGAGAACACAAATAAAAAATAATAAATGGAGAACACTAAAAAAAATCAATAAATGGAGAACACTAAAAAAAATAATAAATGGAGAACACTAAAAAAAATAATAAATGGAGAACACTAAAAAAAATAATAAATGGAGAACACTAAAAAAAATAATAAATGGAGAACACTAAAAAAAATAATAAATGGAGAACACTAAAAAAAATAATAAATGGAGAACACTAAAAAAAAATCAATAAATGGAGAACACTAAAAAAAATATGAAAATGGAGAACACTAAAAAAATAATAAATGGAGAACACTAAAAAAAATAATAAATGGAGAACACTAAAAAAAATATGAAAATGGAGAACACTAAAAAAAATATGAAAATGGAGAACACTAAAAAAAATATGAAAATGGAGAACACTAAAAAAAATAATAAATGGAGAACCCTAAAAAAATAATAAATGGAGAACACTAAAAAAAATAATAAATGGAGAACACTAAAAAAATTTGAAAATGGAGAACACTAAAAAAAGTATGAAAATGCAGAACACTAAAAAAAGTATGAAAATGGAGAACCCTAAAAAAAATAATAAATGGAGAACACTAAAAAAAATAATAAATGGAGAACACTAAAAAAATTTGAAAATGGAGAACACTAAAAAAACATGAAAATGGAGAACACTAAAAAAACATGAAAATGGAGAACACTAAAAAAACAATAAATGGAGAACACTAAAAAAACAATTCAGATTTAATAAGGAATGAAATAAATAAAAATTTGCTTACTATTGTTATCAAGAACTGCTTTACAGCCTATACAAGTGCTTTTCTTCTTGGTAAATGCTGAAAGTCCACCAACCTTAGACATGACAAATGTCTTGGTTCGAGTATGGTCACCTCCTGCAAAATTAAAAAAAGAAAAAGAAAACTTCATTATTATATATCCATCAAAATAAATAATTGTGGAAGTTGAGACCATCTCTGGCAGCAATGATGAAATCGAAACGCCCTATTTCAAGTTAATTAAATTTTACATTATAGATGCACCATTCTTTCTGAATATATATATATATATATATATATATATATATATATATATAGAGAGAGAGAGAGAGAGAGAGAGAGATACTAGCAGGTTGCCCGGCATTGCCCGGTCGTTAAATACACTTAAATAAGATATTTTGATTAACGCAGATTTTGTATTTATTTTTATATTATATTGGATCCAATATATAGCAATGATTTAAGTCATTAAAAAAAAAAATGACTCATCGCACCCACCAAGAATCAAAACAAAACATTTAGTTTACAATTTACTTTTTCCTTTCATGTTAATACCTGAGCTATGAAGACATGTTTGCTGCAAAGTTAAAAATTAAAACAAGAACCGATGGATATTACGTTATGCATGCATATTCATAATGCCGTCGGTCGATCTTCATCTGGCAAATTCCATTTCTTTAATTTTCACACTTTTGCACTGATTTTCCCCAGCTAAAACCCAAATATAAAGTTTTGCATGGGTTTGAATACCCTATATATTAAGTTTCATATCTGTATATAAAAACTGACATAGAAGTTTGGAAGGCAAAATTTTTTAAACAAATATATATAAAGAGGTTTGTGTTTACTATAATCAAAAAAACGTAAAAAACACAAATACTATGCAAGTATTTTTTTTTAAAACTTTTGAAATCATTAAGTGCTGGAATCGAAACCAAAACTTTCAGCGCTTCAGCTTTAGTCGTTATTTTACATTTATATTGAGAATAATATAATAATATAATATCAATGGAGAATTTCTTCTATGATAATATATAAAAATCTGCATGAATTAAAATATATTTAAGTGAAATTTTACGACTGGGCAGTCTGTTAGTAATAAAATAACAGAATTATTATTAACATTAACTAGTAATCTTTATTATTAACATTAACTAGTAATCTTTATTATTAACATTAACTAGTAATCTTTATTATTAACATTAACTAGTAATCTTTATTATTAACATTAACTAGTAATCTTTATTATTAACATTACCTAGTAATCTTTATTGTTAACATTAACTAGTAATCTTTATTATTAACATTACCTAGTAATCTTTATTATTAACATTAACTAGTAATCTTTATTATTAACATTACCTAGTAATCTTTATTGTTAACATTAACTAGTAATCTTTATTGTTAACATTACCTAGTAATCTTTATTATTAACATTAACTAGTAATCTTTATTGTTAACATTAACTAGTAATCTTTATTGTTAACATTAACTAGTAATCTTTATTATTAACATTACCTAGTAATCTTTATTATTAACATTAACTAGTAATCTTTATTATTAACATTACCTAGTAATCTTTATTGTTAACATTAACTAGTAATCTTTATTGTTAACATTAACTAGTAATCTTTATTATTAACATTACCTAGTAATCTTTATTATTAACATTAACTAGTAATCTTTATTATTAACATTAACTAGTAATCTTTATTGTTAACATTAACTAGTAATCTTTATTATTAACATTAACTAGTAATCTTTATTGTTAACATTAACTAGTAATCTTTATTATTAACATTACCTAGTAATCTTTATTATTAACATTAACTAGTAATCTTTATTATTAACATTACCTAGTAATCTTTATTGTTAACATTAACTAGTAATCTTTATTATTAACATTACCTAGTAATCTTTATTATTAACATTAACTAGTAATCTTTATTATTAACATTACCTAGTAATCTTTATTGTTAACATTAACTAGTAATCTTTATTATTAACATTACCTAGTAATCTTTATTATTAACATTAACTAGTAATCTTTATTATTAACATTACCTAGTAATCTTTATTGTTAACATTAACTAGTAATCTTTATTATTAACATTAACTAGTAATCTTTATTATTAACATTAACTAGTAATCTTTATTATTAACATTAACTAGTAATCTTTATTATTAACATTAACTAGTAATCTTTATTGTTAACATTAACTAGTAATCTTTATTGTTAACATTAACTAGTAATCTTTATTGTTAACATTAACTAGTAATCTTTATTGTTAACATTAACTAGTAATCTTTATTGTTAACATTAACTAGTAATCTTTATTGTTAACATTAACTAGTAATCTTTATTATTAACATTAACTAGTAATCTTTATTATTAACATTAACTAGTAATCTTTATTATTAACATTAACTAGTAATCTTTATTATTAACATAACCTAGTAATCCTTATTATTGACATAACCTAGTAATCCTTATTATTAACATAACCTAGTAATCCTTATTATTAACATAACCTAGTAATCCTTATTATTAACATAACCTAGTAATCCTTATTATTAACATAACCTAGTAATCCTTATTATTAACATAACCTAGTAATCCTTATTATTAACATAACCTTGTAATCCTTATTATTAACATAACCTAGTAATCCTTATTATTAACATTATCTAGTAATCTTTATTATTAACATTAACTAGTAATCTTTATTATTAACATTAACTAGTAATCCTTATTATTAACATTAACTAGTAATCCTTATTATTAACATTAACTAGGTCCTGGATATGACCTGAAACTATATTCGATGGTGAGGCCCCAGTTTGCGGGCTTTGGGGAGTGTGGAGCCACCCCTAAATTTCCATTGCTCCCAGGTTCACTCCGACATGGAGTGGTAGTACCTGTTAGGGTCCCAACTATGGGTTAAATAGAAACCAACTTGAAAAAAAATATATATTCTATTAAAAAATTTTTCTGAATCACTGGATTCGGCATTAAATAACCTGAAAAGGGTTGGTATGCCGTAAAACAAAAACAACCAACTAACATTAACTAGTACTCCTTATTAATATTAACTAGTACTCATTATTACCATTAACTAGTAATCTATATTATTACCTTTAATACTCCTTATTATTAACATTAACTAGTACTCATTATTATTAACATTAACTTGTACTCCTTATTAGTAGTGATAGAAATCTCAAATCAATAACATTTTTCTCCAACACCATCTAAGATGGTTCAAGCATGCAGCTAGGCACCTAGAGTTTCATTCACAGGGTCCTTCTTTATATGACTGGCGCCAACATGTAGAGAGACAGTTAAAGATGTGAGTTATAACAACAATCAAAAACAACCTAGCGGGACGATCAGTACTGCAAGTAATTAGTCTTCGATTACGAAATCAGGATTGGCTAGCAATATTGTGTGACCTAGCTCGGGATTGGCAAAAATGAGACCCTGTATTTGCTCAACTTGATCAGGTTGATAACTAACAAATACAAGTCTTAGATAGAACAGGCAAAACACAAGACTTACTCAGCAAAACAGATTCAGCTTTTTTCTCTCCGAGGATTGGTTCAAATATCCGAAGTAATGGTTTGGATAATTGATTCTCGAGGTAGTACTGCGTATCAATGGGAATGTTGTTTTCCAATACATAGATGGGATCCTGAAAAATAATAATAATAATATTAATAAGTTCATATAATAAATAATTTTATATCTATTTTAAACATACATAGTTGTTTCTCTAAATGCTGACATGTATCTTTTTTTTTTAATTAATG
This sequence comes from Euprymna scolopes, assembly GCF_053919585.1. Taxonomy (NCBI): domain Eukaryota; kingdom Metazoa; phylum Mollusca; class Cephalopoda; order Sepiida; family Sepiolidae; genus Euprymna; species Euprymna scolopes. The sequence goes on along the minus strand of NC_136517.1, from coordinate 27,456,964 downwards.
CTGTAAACATCTGTCAGAATAATGTGAAGAGCAACAATGTTTCGGATTAAAATATTTTCCCAGTGTTAATAAGGACAGTGAGAGTAGCTGCAAATTTGGTACTAAGTTCTCCCCTCTTTTCCTCTAAATCAAAGTTACAAAAAAATTTTTTTTAAATTCACACTTTTATCCAACCTTTTGCTAAGATTGATGAAAAATTTTACTGCTGCTCCAAAAAATACTAGATCCCTGATCTCCCTCTAACTAGACAAATTGGATATGTTTTAAGCTGGAATACTGCTTCCACATTTAATGAAGCGCCTTGCTTGCCTTGACAAAGCAAAAATCAACTTCATAATCTGGTGGAGGATCATCTATTCCATTCTCTACAGCCTCTTTCTCAAAGAATAGACGTTGTTAGTTTTTCTCTACTATATTATGCCTACGGCAGGTGTTCAACTGTGATCTAACATCTGCTTCCTCGATACGCAACAGTTTTAGGGTTGGATGTTACCAGTTTTTAGAGATATGTTCACGTCAGTTTTGGGGGTTTTATTTTAGAGTGTATTGTAATAGAAGTGTTTTTGGGACAAGGCGAATTCACAGAAATATTTTTAGTGAAAATATTTTGCAGGTTTTATAATCAAATGTAAGAAAAACAGGAGACATTGTCATACGTTAAGAAAACAAAATGAGTTAAGAAGGCATTCACAAAAGAGATAACTTATACATGTTTAAAATGGAAGATTTACAGCAATAGAAAAACAGAATGTTTATGAATATTTTTAGAGTTCTTGTAAAAAGAAAAGGGTTCATTAGCTGAGGCATTAGAAGAAGTATGAATCGATAAATAAAGAACTGTAAGTTTCAGGGGTCACAAAAATCGTATTCAAAACTTCTCTGCTCATTTTTTTTAAATATTATAATTTATTGAAAATTGTTATAAGAATTTGATTTGATTTCATATCATAATTGGAGTTCATTGAAAGAGATTGAAATATTTCAATGAATAAAAGTTCATACAGATTAGCAGACAATAATGAGACCACGAGTTGTATCTGTTTGTGTGTGTGTGTGTGTTTTTTACACAGGCATCACCACATTATCAAGACCAAGAGGCCACTCAAGGATAAGGGTTAAAGAGTGTACAGTAGAAATTGGACAATATAGTAATCATTAGTAATGAAAATTCGGTAAATTTGATAACTTATATGGAACGGCTCATCAATGTTTGTTAATGTTTGCGTGTGCCTGAATGGAGAGATATGTTGCAGAGATGGGTGCACCCACAGTGCGGCACCCAGCGGTACTGATTCAGATCAACTGGATTACACTGCTTTATTGAAGAAAAATTTGGCTTTTAAAGGGTTTAGGTAGCTCCGAGAAAGACCATTTCAAATAAATTCAGAAAGTTTTCTGATTGCTCCAAAATAATGATTTGCTTTTATTCAGGATAGTATATGCATAGACGAAATGCATACAAACATGTTTATGCATTTTGATTTTGTATGTAAATGTGTAAACATCGACTACTACACACTCACAGCAAGAACTCTTCTTCTGATCACAACTGCAAAGAACTTTTTTTTCTCCCTCCATATGCCTCACATCAAATGAAATTTCTATGAACAGAGTATCATTTAAAGAACTTGCTATCTGCAGAAAACATTGCCATGGGATTGCATCACTGAAGATTACAACTTAATCAACTGCAAGTCTGATATAAACAAATACTTGTCATAAACCGTGCTCATAAGTACTGAGTAAAAGTATTGGAAAATACATTCAATAATTTTATAAATAAAAATTAAAACATTAGGTTCTTACCTAGAATTTCCTCTATATTAAAAACAAAAATAAACAAAAAAATCTATCATGTATATACGTGTGAAAAAAAAAAAACAATATCATATTCCAAAAATCACATAAATTGATCCAATAGTTTTATCTTTAAAATAAGAAAATTAAATTTTGTCAGTAATCGAAAAACGGACATCTTGTCCGCTATTTTTAAAACAATTTAAAAAAATAAATAAAAATAAAGGGAAATAATTCAACAGGATTCAAACTTGTGAGATTTATGTTGTAATGCCTACGAATTTCCATTAAACATTTTAAAATTATTTTCTTTATAAAAGTAAAACTACTACATAATTTTTGGAATATGATATTTTCGTTCTGTCACAGGTACATACGTCATACCGATTGTTCTTTATTTTTTATTTTTAATATAGGGGAATAGGAGAATTCTGAGCCTCAGCAACAGTTTATTATAGTTTTAAAACAATTTGATTTAATTAATAATTTAATGATCACACAATACTGTAACAAATTTAACTTGAAAAATATTATTTAAAAAATAACTTGGTAAAAGGTCAACCAAAAATGGTATAGTTTAAAAATGAAAAAGAGCAACAAAATTTCAAGTAAAAAAAAATAATTTCAGGGCAATGCTGCATAGGTACAAATAGTTTTGAACAAAGAAAAGAAACACTCACTTCCGATTTGAGGTAGGCAGCCGTATTTTTTGGAGCTGCAATTATCACATAAGGCACCCGATCACCAAGTTGCGGGGCAATTCCCGGATTTCTTTTCCGGATTCTGAAGCAAAAATAGAAAGAATAAATCAGAGGTCATCAAAGAGTTCAAATGTGAATGTGTCTTACATAACAGGGACCCTACCCCAACAAGTAGTGATCAAGTTAGCTAGTGTGAATTTTGACTAGAGTCACTAGTTTGTGCATGTCAGGATAAGCCGGTGTAACCCTACCAGGAATAACAGCATCAACAACGGCATAATATAGTTTTCTATTTTTATTCAATGCCGAGAGAGAAACTGATTCATACCTTTTTCAAGTTGAAATATCATGGTTGTACCCTTCCAGGATGAATACTGTTGCAACAACAGCAACAGCTGATCACAGTTTTCTATCTTTAATCCTGATCTGAAATTGAAAACTTACATCAAATCTGTTGCCAACATTGCTGAAAAAATGGCTGCATCACTTTACCACTCCAGAAGGTATTCAATTCCCAACGCAATCTTCTACCTGTATAAGAGCCAAGTAGTCCTAAAATGAGGTATTGCTGCCACATCCAGGCAGGAGGTTTTCAGAGCACTCTATCTGTCTTTGACAAAGTTCAAAATTGGTTTCAAAACCTAGTAGGTGATGTACTTTTCTCTTTGTCTGTATTTTTGAGATGAGTTGTTTTCATTGATTGAGATTGTCGGACTGACTTCCTCATCTTGGTTGTTATTGTCACAACGTTTCGGCCGTTTTGCCCTCCGGCCTTCGTCAGGTGAACGGTTTGTTAGGAGTCTCGAACCCAACCCTTTATTATTATTACGGGGGTACCGTGTTCGGACTCCAGCTAGGCTTTGGGACATAGTTGCTGATTCTCTGTTTTTCAATGTTACTTTTTCACTGCCTTCGTTCAGGATTGAACTCAGCACCTTTGGGTAACTGTAAACTTTGATACAACGTCTAGGACCACTCGGCCATATGTCACTAGGACTCCTAACAAACCGTTCACCTGACGAAGGCCGGAGGGCAAAACGGCCGAAACGTTGTGACAATAACAACCAAGATGAGGAAGTCAGTCCGACAATCTCAATGAATACTTTTCTCTTCTTTGCAATCTCTTTCCCATAGAAGAGACGTTGTGAACCTGTCACTGCTCTATCATTATTTTCATGGCAAGTGCTCGTCTAAGCTTCAATCTATATTCCCCCCCTCCTTTGCCAAACTTTCACAAAAAAACACTTGTCTAGCTAAGACAACCATCAACAGTTTCCCACGTTCTCTCTAGCTATGCTTAAATCTAAATGCAAATTTCATGAACAGAGCTTCTTTCCTAGAACTGCCTTTTTGTGGAACTTTATTCCATTGGCCTGCTTTCCAGTTGACTACAATATGGTTGTCTTCAAGTCCAATGTAAACAAGTTCTTGTTGAGCATCCCCCTAAATAATCCATTTCTACATCATTTCCACCACTAACTATTAATACATTGATGTCTCAGTGACTACAGTACACTCATTAATCCTTATCCACGAGTGGCTTTTGGGCTATGATGTGGTGACTCCCATGTAAAAAAAAAAAAAATGACTCCTATCTTTTCCAAGTTTAAATATTATAGCAGTATCAGGATTTTTTTTTTTTACTTATTTTATTTTTACAGATTTTAAACTTTATTTAAAGAAGACCATTTCATTCCATTTGTGAACCCCACACAATGCCATAAAATTTACGATTCTTTTCGCATCCAACCATATTTGGTAGAAACTACCTTAACATATCACATGGATATTTTGCCAACAATATATAGATATCATTTGATTATATTTCTAATTGAAACTAAAATTTAACTACTCAATGATTCATGACGCCACTTTCTCCCAAAAATGCTATCCATGAAATCAGTAAGAAAATTTATCTTTTCTGTAATCCAACTGCGTAAGGTTCAGTCTATGCCAGACTTGTTCACCAAATTTCAGATGTGCACAAGTCATTTACTAAGTTTGCATCTGACAGACTAGAAAAACAATAACTGAGCCAATTCTATATAGATTAAAGATACTTCAATAAGTTTGCAGACTTTTCTCGTAGGGGCACTTTTATTGATAGTACACACATAAAAATATAGTCCCCTTTGAAGTAATCTCCTCTGGCTGCAATGCACTTATTGTAAAGTTCTAACAACTTCTGGAAGGCCCCATGGAAGTCCTCTTGTGTGAGCGTGTCAATGACCCTTGTCACAGCCTCTTTCATTTCCTCAATTGTCGCTTCTTAAGTTTTCCATGAGCTAAGACAATAACCAAAAGTCACAGAGAGCAAGGTCGGAACTATAGGGAGAGTGAGGAACTGTCTTGATGCCCATCTTGGTTAAATAGTCTGTGACAAGGATGGAGTTGTGGACAAACTTTGCACAAATCTTCTGAACTTTCAGTTTCTCGCAAATAATTGTATGTAGTTTCCACAGACATCAAACTGCACATTGTCTCTGTAGACACACAACAAACAGTCCTTATTCATGAAATTCTTTATTTGGCCAATCAACTCTGATGTTCTGACTGCATTACTCCTCCCACACCTCTAACTCAGAAACTGATGCTTGACTCATGCAAGATGGTCCAAAAGCAGTCTAAAACATTCCATACGTTTCTGTGGCATTTTTTCATGTTTAAAAAATAATTTTATTGCATATCGTTCTTCTAAAGTGCCCTCACATCCAGATTGCATTTTTGAAATTCACCAACTGTGACAATCAGGCTTTAGTAGGGTGTATTCCAGTTCCTGCTGTAGCTGTTCATTTGAACCTGAAATCATAAAAATTGGTCAGTCATCTCATAAGATGCATAGCATTAAATAACATATTGAATTTTAAGGAGTTTAAGACAATTTTAAATGTCTGAACAATAATGTCTGGTAACTTATTGAAGGCACCTCGTATAATTAAACACTGTTCCCACACAAAAAAAATGCACAATTTGTTCAATATTTAAAAATAAAGAAAACCTTAAAGGATGATCCAAAAAAGATGACACCAATCGAATCATTAATAAAATTCATAATCAATACAACCATACTTAGCTCAAATAAACTTCAACCTGTCCTGTCCACCAAGTTTTAGTTATGAAGATCCATCAGTCTTTGTTTTAACACCAGTCAATCATAAGTATACCTGGATACAATGTGAATTAACTTTTATTTGCTAAATTTTGTGTGACTGGATATTTATTTAAATACAAATACATGTTGATCTTTATTATTAGGGGTAGGCTATAGAAACAAAATTTTTCAAATAAATGCCAAAAGTGGCTTATTACCTTCATTTATATGTAAATAGATGGGAACAAGTGATTTTGTTCAAAACGGGTCAAAATTGGAGGGTCGCTGGCCCCAAACGTGATTTGACCGCGTCAATGCGTGAAAATGGCCCAAATTTCACCCCCGAACACACTTAATCCCTTATTGAAAGCCACAGGGTGCATTTTTTTTACTATAAATGCATTTGTATCATTAAATCTAACATTCCCATTGGCTATCCCACAAGTATAGGGTTTTTTAGGGTATCTCAGAGTCCAAAATGGGTCAAAATTACCCCAAAATTAGCCAAAAATGGTCGGAAATCACGGATTTTCCAAAATGCACCTCCCATGGGCCCAAAGACACCTCTACATGGCAGAAACTGTTGGGAAATGCTTGAAGCAGGCACTCTCCTAACTTTTGCACTGTTAATGAGGGGTATAAGGACCTTTAAAAGGGGCTAAATATGGCCGATTTAGCCAAAGAGAGTCAAAAAGTCCCTAAGAATCAACATAGGTTGTCAAAAAGGGGCTTAATTTGAGTTATAGATGGAAAATTACCAAATAAGGAAATATTTTCTTTCTGTAACAATGCAATGGCATCTTTAAATAGACACGATAACATTGCATTGCATTAATTGTGAATTTGATTGAACTCTGCTTTCTTTTTCAGTTAGTAAAATGCAATGAACATGGCTGGTATAGCAGGGCAGATTGACGAAGATTATAATTACGACGATTGGACTTATCTTCTGCTTGATTCTCTTCCAACTGAGGCTGAATGTGTTCAAGCTGTGCAACATCATGCTGCCAAATATGGTACCACGACACAGAAAAATCATATTCACCAGTTCTCCTTGCGATTACTACAATTGTGGCAGAAAGCCTTTGGAAGTGATGTTCGTTATGTTACAATACCTGGGATAAAACAAACTTGATCGATCGCTAAAAATTTACGACAAAGATGCCTACAAAGCAAAGGGTTCCAGACGTGTGAATATGATTAAATGGAAACGAGAGCACCATGTCCTTCTCAATACACTTTCAAAAGATGTGAATCCTGATAAATTTGATGTACATGAACGAAGATTCTTTGTTGATCAAAAGGCTCTCTCTCGCAAATGGCTCATTGACACTTTCCACGTCGATATGGAACATGAACGGTTTCTAGCAGAGCAAGAACTGAAGAGCAGAAGACATTGAAAATTCAATTTTTGTCGTGCAATGTCATTGGTGCATGGAACTTGACAGGACGAAAACCAGTATTTGTGCTAGAGAATAATGATGTGATTGACGAGCTCTTTAATGCATTATATTGATATTTTACTGTTGAATGATTTTAAAGTAATGTGAAGTGAAGCTGTGTCTTGAAATAACAAAATAATTCCTTTGCTAATTACTCATACCTTTTATCAAGTTATTCAATATATTGGTTACAAATCGAGAAATAGCGAATCGAGGGCCATTTTCATCAATTTTGGGGTAACTATGAGAACAATATGAATTCAGACTCTTCTTGGACAGCATTTTATTGACATTCAATGTTCAATTTACAATTAATTACTTTCTGAGAAGTTGATGTAGTAAAGTTACGATGTTTCTAAAAAGTATCATTGATGAATCAACTAATGATTTCTATGTTATGTACCGTAAAGCGTAATTTTGTCATTTTTGGATTGTTTTGACCCTTTTACATCCCCCAAAGATCCCTAAATACAAATGGATAAGATAACAAGGTGGTTATTTCAGTCTTCCAACTGTAAAAAGCCATACAGGAGTGTTTATAGGAGCCCGATGAGATATAATACCTGCATTTTGGGGATTATCCGTGATTTTCGTTCATTTTTGGCTAATTTTTGGGTAAATTTGACCCATTTTGGACCCTTAAGATACCTTGAAAAGACCTATATAGGTGGGATAGCCAGTGAGAATGTTAGATTTAATGATATAGAGCCATTTATGGTCAAAAATTGCACCCTGTGTGGCTTGGGAGGTGCATTTTGGAAAATCCGTGATTTCCGACCATTTTGGGGTAATTTTGACCCATTTTGGACTCTGAGATACCCTAAAAAACCCTATACTTGTGGGATAGCCAATGGGAATGTTAGATTTAATGATACAAATGCATTTATAGTAAAAAAATGCACCCTGTGGCTTTCAATAAGGGATAAGTGTGTTCGGGGGTGAAATTTGAGCCATTTTCACAATTAATGCAATGCAATGTTATCGTGTCTATTTAAAGATGCCATTGCATTGTTACAGAAAGAAAATATTTCCTTATTTGGTAATTTTCCATCTATAACTCAAATTAAGCCCCTTTTTGACAACCTAAGTTGATTCTTAGGGACGTTTTGACTCTCTTTGGCTAAATCGGCCATATTTAGCCCCTTTTAAAGGTCCTTATACCCCTCATTAACAGTGCAAAAGTTAGGAGAGTGCCTGCTTCAAGCATTTCCCAACAGTTTCTGCCATGTAGAGGTGTCTTTGGGCCCATGGGAGGTGCATTTTGGAAAATCCGTGATTTCCGACCATTTTTGGCTAATTTTGGGGTAATTTTGACCCATTTTGGACTCTGAGATACCCTAAAAAACCCTATACTTGTGGGATAGCCAATGGGAATGTTAGATTTAATGATACAAATGCATTTATAGTAAAAAAATGCACCCTGTGGCTTTCAATAAGGGATAAGTGTGTTCGGGGTTGAAATTTGGGCCATTTTCACGCGTTGACGCGGTCAAATCACGTTTGGGGCCAGCGACCCTCCAATTTTGACCCGTTTTGAACAAAATCACTTGTTCCCATCTATTTACATATAAATGAAGGTAATAAGCCACTTTTGGCATTTATTTGAAAAATTTTGTTTCTATAGCCTACCCCTATTATTATAAACTAGCGGGGGTACCCGGCGTTGCCCGGGTGTTTGTAGGTGTGTGTGGTGTTAAATAAAAAAGAACCCAATGGGGGGGGGGGGGGGAGAGAGGATTGAACCCGAAGCCCTGAGGCAAAGTTTGAAAATAAAATGTTAGTGAAAGAGGTTTGAATTTATTTAAGAACCAAATTGACAGGTGCGCACCCGGAAGTCGTCGAGCGTTACAACGATGACAACGACGTAAGCATTGTTATAAGCGAAGTAAAAAAAGAAAACGTTTTAATTAAGCGGGGGGGGGGGGGGGGGAATCAAAACATCGGGAAAAAAAACACAAAAAAAGCTAACGTAAGGTAAACGAACGATGAAAACAGAAAACCGTGAAAAATGGCTTAAATAAGACTGTTTCGATATTAAAATTTAAAAAATTGGTGGGTACCCGGGTATTTTTGGGTGTGTGGTCAGGGGTGCATAAGCAAAGTAAAAAAAAAACAGAAAAACGAACGTTACGTGAAAAATGGCTTAAATAACACTGGTTCAATATTTAAATTTAAAAAATCGAAAAAAAAAAAGAAGACATCTGACACCACGATTCGAACCCAAAATGTTTAGATTAATGAACCAACGCGCTAATCGATTGAGCTAACGCGACGTACATGAAATTTGTTCAGTTTTTCAACTATTTAAAGTAAATCAGGTCATGACGTCATCTGGCGCATGCGTAGAACTGCTCGTTGGCACGAGAAGACCGTTTTTGTTGACCCCCCCCTGTTGAAAATTGTCGATTTCAGGGTGAAAAAATTAACGTTTTTGACCAATTTTTCGATATTTTTCGAGCGAAGGATGGGGCTTCGATATAACGAGTTTGTGAATTTTCGTTGTGTCTGTCGAAAGTTTTTAGCAGACACACAAACATACACACATACATACATTTTCGCTTTTAGATATATATAGATTGGCGAATGCTTAGTACTACTAAGATACAATATCTATAAAAAGGTAAATACGAAAGAAATTGCATCATAATGATGATAAAGAAGTTTCTAGAAACTGGAGAATAGGGGGGAGTAATGTTGGGGTAGGAGTCAGTTCATATATCGGTACTTATGCAGAATTAGGACTGGAGTATGCTCAGCGCTGATCAAATTTTAAAACGCCAGAAAAAAAAGATAGTATGATAAAAAGCACATATCATATAGGTGGTAGGTATTTTTGAAGGGTTACATTGTTAAATACCTTTTATCTGTTAACAATGCTTCAAGCAAACCACGCCATACTTCTTATTGTATAGTAATTTCAATTGCAAATGCATTGTAGGAAATTTTTCCAATCAGTCAGTGTGCATTCTAAACTGTGACACACTCGCATAGATTTCAAATAATGGCAATGCCATGAGACCACATATATTTCTGATTAATTTCTTTTCTAGCAAAATAAAAAAAGTTTTTTCCGGAACTGTAACATAGTCTTCAAACCCACTAGATTCATCATTTAACTAAAATGATTTATTTTTAATGATTTAAATTTTTGCATGGTTAAAACAAAATGGTGCTTGCGCAGAATTTGAACCAGACGTAACTAACCGTCCGCTCGGTTTTGCTCAGAACATGGCGTCATGCGCTTGGGTTTCATTGTAATCTGACGTTAAGATGCTGATCAATGTTCAGCAAAGAAGCAGACGATCTTTAGGGAAAATATTGGAGGGGAAAAAAAAAAAAATCAACGGGACTAGCCGAGAGCTTCTTGACAGTTATTTTTTCAAGTTTATGTGGAAACAGAAATTTGGTAATGATCCTTTCATCTCCATCTTAAACCATATATCGGAAGGCTACCCGAATGGGTTGGCAAAGTTTCTTCCACATCCGCTGTCTTTTCTCACCCCATTTTAACATCATCTAACAACCATAGAAAAGTTTACCTAATCCTAAGGGAATATCCCAGCTGTCTTAATTTAATTTTAAAAAAATAATTTTTAAAAAAATTTAAAAAAAAAAAGAAAAAAACAGTTGCTTAGCCCCAACCTAGAGTAAAAAAAAATACTCAGGAAAAGAAAAAGAAAAAAGAAGTTTACTTTACATCACTTATAAAAATTAAAAAAACTGCAAAACAATTACATGAGAAACACATAAAATAGTGTTTTATTTTTAAACCTTTGTTAAAAAATATGGAAAATACAAAAAAAAAAAAATGGTTTTCTTATTAATTGTGACAGAAATAAAACAAAATTTGTGACAGAAATAAAACAAAATTTGTGACAGGAATAAAACAAAATTTGTGACAGAAATAAAACAAAATTTGTGACAGGAATAAAACAAAAATTGTGACAGGAATAAAACAAATTGTGACAGGAATAAAACAAAAATTGTGACAGGAATAAAACAAAATTTGTGACAGAAATCAAACAAAAATTGTGACAGGAATAAAACAAAAATTGTGACAGGAATAAAACAAAAATTGTGACAGGAATAAAACAATTTATTACAGTAAGTTGCTATTTCCTTTTCATTATAATTTTTTAATTTTTTTTTTCTGATGATTTTATTATTTTTAAATGTTTTCTTTAGTGTTATTCTGAAGTAGTGTTGTTATGCTTTGATAATCGGCGAGGCTTGGCAAAAGTTGGCATGTTCCGAGCAAAGCCAAGTGGCTAGTCATTTCCGTCTGGTTCAAATTCTGCACAAGTACAACCAAAAAAATATTTTCTTCCAATTTATTTCCTGCCGTTTGCTACATTGGTTGAGCGTTTCAACATATTCTGACAGTTTATGTAAGCTGCCAGAATATGCTGAGCCAGCATTCACAGAAAAATGTGCCATTCTCAGCATAAGTATTCATATGTCATGCTTACCTGTTTGCAAGTTCCACATGAGCTTGTTTGGCAGCATATTCACTGTCTGACTTGGTTAATTCCTTGGTGATGACGAGATTGGAAATATCGATACGATTGCAGAGAAGGTCTGAGATGGTCTGCTTGGCGTATTCTACAGCACCGTTCGGGTTCCTGCGAATGAAATGTTGCCAACAATTCCCATAAGTGCATTAATAATAAATATATACAGATTGGCTGCAGACAAAAAAAAAATATTTTATTATTCCCACAGGTTGGAACAATACAATTTATTTAAGACTTGATTAAAAAGTAAAGAATTACCCAAAAGGTTATTTCCCCAAAGAGATTAGTAAATAGGTGCTGCCAACTCAATAAAAAAAATAAATAAATCACAAGCATACATGTCCACATTTTTTCTATGGTTTCATTTCTTGAATATGATAGTTTTATTTAGGGTAAGCTTGTTAAAAGTTTTAATACTTGCATATTTTTTTATACAAGCTCTTTTAAAATTATACAATATAGGCTATTTATACGTCTGAAAAGCAAACTGTATAAATTATGATGCTGGGAATTTTATTTTATATTTTTCAGAATTCAATATTTCACCACTTAAATTGTTGTTTCTTTCTTTTGTATTGCCTGTGTTTACATTTCTTGTGTCTTCTGTATAATTAACTGGCGTCACCCAGGGCAAAATATGTAACATATTTCGATTAAAACTTCTATTTCAATTTTTGTTCTCTTTTCTTCTCCTCTGTCTAGCCCATTTCTCTCTCTAGACTTACACTCAGACACACAACTTGTTTTTATAGATTCCTCAAGGAATGAGTTGGTATAAGGGAATCAACTCCTTGTTAAAAAAATTAGAGTTACTTTCCTTTAGTTACTACATAGTTTGGCTGGAAAACTGACTCCCCTGAAAAAAAATTCATACTAGATAAAGTTAAAAGAATGAATAATATTTTCTAATTCGCCCAGTCAAAAAAATACCAACTTTGTGAGTATTTGGTCTGTTGTTTTTTTGTTTTTTTTTACTTTTAGCCAAACATACAAACATACATTACTCCTTTATATAAGCTCTTTGATCTTCCCTCCCTGCCTTCTGAAAGTATTTTGAGCTCGTTATTATGCAGTGCCTTTTCACTTTTAATTCTCTTTCCTTTCCCCTAATTTCTTTCTGTTTGAGTTAATAGCATGCAAGTTAAGGGGTCATTTATGAGAGTTCTTTTAATAAATCATTTTTTTCCCTTGGTTTTGAAATTAGCAAGGAGTATAGTTTTTTTAATACTTGATTTTTTATACTTGTATCAAAGTTAAAATCCAAACAAATACATAATGCTTTCATATATGCTCAAAATATCGCTCGTGCAAATCAAAGAAGTGAATAAGCCAGATGCAATAAAACTGAAACTAAATAAAATGTAAACAATAAATTTTCAGCCTCATATTTTCCACAGAGAGAAGGGACAGTAGACCTCAGATTTTACACCAGGGTTTCTTTTCTTCTAGATGTATTTCTTAACAAAGACTTAAGGTGAACCCTGTTTAGTGGTTTTAAACCTTAACCCTCAGACACTAACCTGGAAATTTTTACGTCCCAGCATACTTCACGACAACTTATTCAAAAAATTATTTAGTCCAACCCAAACGATTGATAATATGAGATATTTTTAAATCACCTAAATATATAAATCAGCAAGGGGAATAATTCATTTTTGTTTTATTAACAAATATAATGAGTGATGTTCCTTACAACTAAAAAGTATTTTTATTTACTGTATAAGTTTAATAGGTACAGTCCTTTTTATGCATGGATAAATCTGTTCTCAAATATCTTACACATCCTGCATGTATAACTCTCAAATACTCCCTCGGTATAACCCTCACTCCCTGAAAAACCTGTCAAGCAGCAAGATTCCACCGCTTCACTGTAGAGATCCCTAGATCCTTCTACTTGACAAGTTTCTTCCCTTGGACTGTTGGACTTGGAATTCCCTCCCTGTTTCCCGTTTTCCTGACTATACTAATCTGCAGAAACTTAAATGTAACGTGAATAGATATCTACTCATCTTTTCACATAGTCCTTGTAGACATGGCCCCTTATGTTCAGATGGCAATATGCTTTGTTTAAGGTGAACAGGAGTAAACAAAAAAAAAGTTTATAAGCAAATATAAATATGAAACAACCTTTTAAGTTTAATATGAAAAATAAAAATAAATAAAAACAAAACTCAAAAGAAAAATAGGTTACTGAATCACTGTTCACCATGTCTGTTTTCACACACGAGAAAAACATGATGACCAGTGAAAACAATATGGAATACAGACCCAAATATCCATAAAAATCAACTTTTTAAAAGTCTTTTTTTCTTTTTACATTTAAATATTTCTGTGTTTGTTCTGTGTAATTAATCTTTTGAATCAAGCATATTGTATGCATGAGGCAAATTTGAAGCCAAATTCTAAAAATGGCCAAAAAGAATTTTTGAAGGCCAAACTACCAAAAAAATTAAAGAAAAGACGAAAATAAAGAAAAGGTACAGAGAGGAGTACCGCTTCCATTCGTGTGGTGGATTGATAATTAATATTATTTGGACTACTATTCTCATCTTGATGGTTATATTTTTAATATTCTGTACATTGTAACCTCAAACCTTTTTCAGGTGCATCACTTTAAATTTGGAAACTTTCAAGTCAAACGCTAGAAATCTACAGAAAATTTTGAAAACCCCATAAACAAGGTTGCCAAGTTAGAAAAGATGCCCCAAAAGAGGGCCGGAGGTTACATCTGTGGAAATATTGAGAATATGACCAAGATGAGATGTCATGAATTAAATTTTACAAAGATTTCAAGGTTTTTACCCATTTTTACAGTATAAACAGTTTGGCAGACCTGATAGTAGTTAAAATAATACAAAAATAAAATACGAAAAATTAAAAAAAAAAAAAACAGACAAAAAAAAATGCGATTACCTTTCGATGAGAATTTTTTGTAAGCACGAGTTAATGAGGTTGGCTACTAGCGGGGAGTTATCTCTGCGCACGGTTTCAATTCCTTTGCAATCCATTTTATCATACTTCTCGGATTTTGTCCAAAACAAGCCAGCGTAACGTTTTTTGTTAATTAACAGGTAAGGAAAGTAAACCTAAAAAAAGAAGAACAGAACATGAATTTTCTGTCACTCGGCTGAGCACAAAAATAGCAGTTCCATCAGTCTGTAACACTTACATAGTTATTATGTCAAGGGAAAATGCCTATGTGTATGCGTGAATGTCCAGCTAAAAATCAAAAACTACAAAACAAAGACCCACAAAGTTGATTTTTTTTTTTTTTTTTGACCGGCATTGCCCTGGATGAATGACATTTCATCAATGGGGGAGGTGTTACAGTGTTATGTACTAATTTGATAAGAAAATACTGACTCATTTCTCAAAGAATAAAGTTAAGTTGTATGTGTGCGTGTATGTTCAACTAGACAGGAATAGACTGGGCAGAGGTGAAAGAGGGAGTTAGGGGGTAAAAAAAATAGCAGTTCCATCAGTTTGTATGTTATAGTTATTATCTAGGGAACTCAGCATTAACCATTAAATTGACTTTTAAAAGTTTTTGAGTATGCTGAAAACGAATATCACATTTAAATTTGGAGCCGAGAAATAGTTTTAAGGATATTAAAACCTTTATTATCCAATTTGATTTGATTTGAAGGCTGCCATGTTGTAGTTAGCCAGGAAGCATGCCAGTGGAAGACTGTTCCAAAGGCAGGTAGTTCTGGGAAAGAAGCTTTGTTCATGGAATCTGCGTTTACATTTAGCCATAGAGAGTGGGGAAAAATATAAATAGTAATTTTAGCTAGTTGTGTGTTTTCTGTGAAAGTTTGGCATAGATTGGAGTTCAGACGAGCACTTACTATGAAAATAGCAATAAAGCAGAGACAGGCTTGCGATGTCTCTTTTGGAGGAAAGAGGTTGCAGG
Source organism: Euprymna scolopes (assembly GCF_053919585.1). Lineage (NCBI taxonomy): Eukaryota > Metazoa > Mollusca > Cephalopoda > Sepiida > Sepiolidae > Euprymna > Euprymna scolopes. The sequence goes on along the minus strand of NC_136517.1, from coordinate 27,441,506 downwards.
AGAGAGAAAAGGGCATCACCTACTAGATTTCGAAGCTGGTTTTGAACTCTATCAAGGCATGAGAGGGCATGCCGAGCAGCTCCTGCTCAGATGTGGTAACAGTACTCCATTGTAGGATGCACCGACTCTTCTACAGATAGAGGATCGCATAGGCAGTGAGATACTTACTGGAGTGGTAGAGTGATCCAACCATCTTTCCAGCAATCTTGGCAACAGATTTGATGTATGTGTTCCATTTCAGACCAGGAGTGAAGGTCAGTCCAAGAAGTTTGTCAAGACATGGACCCAAGACTAGAGCCATTCATTTCAGTTGGAGTATGGTTGGGATCAGAGCGATTATGATGAAAGGAGAGAAGCTTAGTTTTCAATGTATTCAAACTAACCAACCACCTTTTTCCCCATTGCACCATGTTCTCAAGATCAGAAGAGAATCAGAAAGATCTTTGTCATTGCTGGCCTTTGTATGTGTTGCCATATTGTCGGGTTGTTTGCATAAATGTTTACGAATGACCTAAGAATCTGATTTGGGAGATCATTGATAAAGATCAGGAATAGGTTATGACCTAGCATGGAAACCTGATGGACACCAGCATTAATACAATGAGTTTCTGATTTCTACCTATCAATGACTACTCTTATAAGCCTATCAGAGGGAAAGGATTTTAAAACTGAGAGAACATTCCCAGCTATTCCATAGCTGACGATCTTGTGAAGTAGACCTTTATGCCACACTCTATCAAAGCCTTTGATATGTTTTATATGATAGAGCTACTGCTCTAGAGACAAAGCCTCCGTCAAGCGATTCACTAATCCTGTCTGATATAATAGTTAGTACATCAGCTGTAGATCTTGCATACTGGATGTCACTGAGCAGGTTATTTTTTGCTGAGGTGGTTGACTACTTCTTTCCAGCTAAAATTCAAGAACTATAAAAAAAGGCCCCACAAAGTTAGTATATCTTTGATCGGCATTGCCTTGGATGAATAATATCTAAAATTAAAAAAAAAAAAAAATTCATTCACTGGAGGTCAACTGGGCAAGATTTCATTGTGTGTGTGTGTGTGTAGGAGGGGGGGGGTCTACATTGTTATGCACTAATTTGATTAGAAAATGCTAACTGATCCCTCAAGGAATAAAAGATAGTTGCATTTGTGCTTGTATGTATGTCCAACTAGAGAGGAATAGGCTGAGGAGAGAAGGGTGGGGGGCTAAGGGTAGAGAAAGATAGAGATGAATAGAGTCATAAACAACTATACAATAATACAATTTCATAAAAAAAAAAAAACGTGCCTGTGCTCAGTTACAAATACAAAAGCTAAAGTATATTTACGATGTTAAAATATATAATTAATCATGGTAGACCATCTGCTTCATGACAGACTGAAGAACATGGGAGAGATACATCCGCCGCGTGAAATCAACAGTTTCTGTTATTATTAGTTTGGTTTAGTTATATTTGTTTAACGGTATATCAGTGCATATATAAGGCATATGGGTTATTTAATGTTGAATCCAATGATTTTGGAAAAAAAAAAAAGGTTTTATGTTTCAAATTATTTATATCTTCACATATTTATTCATGGAGTTTGGTTTGATTGTTTTGTAAAAAGAAAAATTGTTATTATTTTTGGTTTTGCAGAACATGATTGAGTTTTGCGAAGGGAAAAGAAAAAAGAAACAATAGCATCAATGTTTGGTGCATTTTTGTTCAGACAGCCTAATCTGGTAGCACTAGATGCCCTAACAGATATTACCACTCTGGGACAAAGTGTAGACCTGGGAACAATGGTAACTAACGAGCAACTCCACATTTGCCGAAGCTTCCAAATCTCGCTTTGTCACTGAGCGTCTTTTAAGGTTATACCAAGGATATGTTATGGTTAACGAATTGAATAATTTCAACAATAATATATATATATATATAGCCAGTAGAGTTTAGTTTCCTAGAAGTACATCCAATGAAACAACATGTGTCTACCAAAGAGTGCTCAATGAGTGAACAGAGCAGGTATATTAAATTTATTTATACAAACATTAATGGCTACATATGTGCATACATGTTTCTGTAATCACCCGCGTTAATAAATTTAATATATATATATATATATATATATATTCTTTATCTTGCATATAATAAAAATTCTAGATTTGAAATTTAACCATTTCACATCATAAAATTTAAATTACTAAATTATGATGTACATATATACACAAATAAATCAGGTATAGGAATAACAATGGCAAAAAAGCTGAAATTGAAAAAACTTTCACAACCTGGTACAATCATGGTCACCCGTATATCAAACAAAAGAGCAGTACAAAAAAAAAAAAAAACCCCTAACTGTTTCCCTAAACAACTCCAATCGGTTTCAACTATGAAAATAAGAATTAAAAGAAAGACACCGAGTGTGAATGCGGAGGTAAGGAGGCAGGAAGTCATTCTTTGATGAATCAAAAGTCATATAACTCCCCTACCCCTTTTATGAATTGCATGAAGTCTTAGCCTTCACAGCAAAATCAACATTTTCAGTTTTTAGAGAGAACTGTCATAAGACGAAAAATCAGTTTTTTTGCTTAATTTAACAAAAAAAAAAACCACAAAAATAAAACCCCCACAGATTTTAATAAAAGAAGCGGAGATCTCACATCCATGACCGATTGAAGTGGAAAATCTGCTTTTTCTGGACATCAAAAAGAATTCTGCTAAAAAGTGGAGAACTCAAGTTCCTAATTCACATAACAAACTTTGAAAAGCATCACTTTTATTGTCTAAGTATATGAAGACCTCTAACTACAGTTGACAGACAATTTAAAATTATAAAAAATATAAAATAACATCGCAGTTGTGTAGTTATTAGTCTCATTATTATAAAGTTATTTGTGTTGAGCATACTATTTAATATTAATACATTGTTTAATCCCGGGCAATACCAGTTAGGGACAGCTAGTATATAAATAAAACAGAGGAGAAAGAGAAGGTTGCTTACCTTTTCAAATTCTAACTTGATGGGGTTAATAAATTTACTTGAAATATATTCAGCTGCTTCTTTGCCAAGTTCCATGGCTTCCGCAACACTATCCACCCCAAACTTACACATCACAGAATCGGTATCACCATAAATGACCTGCAAAAAAAAAAAAAAGCGAACAACAATAGATATACATTCCTGTGTCTTCACATTTCCACTTTTACCAATTCCTATCTTGATTAGGAGCAATTCTAATGCAAACAAAATTTGAAAAATTTAAAAGCAGGGAAATACAGAAATAACCGAGTGAAGATAACACACTAATCTCAAGTTTTACATCCATCCCCCACGCACTTTTCATGGTGCCGGAAGGAATAAACACAACACGGGTTAATCATTTTTTTTTAAATTTTCTTTATTCGTCTTCTGTCTGATCCATTTGGCATAATGTTTAGAGTTCACCAATAGGTAAGGAGACTGCAGTTCAATCCTTGGTAGAATCATAGCAAAGACTCAGAAAAAAATGAGACTTGGTGTCGCTTTACTAGATACTCAAAATTATAAGGTGATTAGCAGGGATGCCCGGCATTGCCCGAGTCCACAAATAATAAATAGAAGAAATGAGGTTCTGTTTGAACACACCTGCTATACTAAAAATATTGAGCACTTTTTCATTATTATATGTCGAATCCATCGTGGGCAACATCGATAAAATTTTCTTGTAAATTCTGCAATAGTTCTACCTCCACCCCTATACAGGTATATGGGGGGAGGGACTTTGTTAACTGTACTTTAATGTAAGAATTTCAAAAACAAAAGATACAGTAAAAATTTGATTTAACTTAAAAATTCTACTTACACAAATAAAAACACGAAAATGTAATCACCCTAAAAAAGAAGAATCTGCATTTTTAAGGAATAACAGTACCTGACTACCTCCCCACCAGATTCTTTGGCAGTTCAAGAGGTTTGATACAAGGTTGGTTTTTTATTTTTATTTTTTTGTTGGTACTTCTACCGTTTAATGAAGACATTAAAAAATGAAAATATCGAAAAAGGTTATATTGTACGTATCCGTTTTGGACTGAAGATCTCTGAAAAAAAATTTCATTTAATTTGATGATTTGAGTAGTTTTTTTTTTTTTACAGTGGGAAAACATGTTCTTATGAGAGCGTGTTGAAGTCAGCCATTATGGAATTTGTTAAACATGCCATGGGGAGATAACTCCAGTTAAAGCGCAGATACTCCCTCCCCATCATTAATACTAGCTTTTCTTCCTAAAAATCGAACCTTTTGCTTGGTATCATAAATTGTTTTTTCGCTGTAAAAAAAAAAAAAAAAAAAAAAAAAAAAAAAAAAAAAAAAAACTACTTGATGAAATTACCTGAAATTTTTTTTCAGAGAACTTTGTTCCATTACGAATACGTGCAATATAACCTTTTTTTTTTTTCCAATATTTTCATTTTTTTAATGTCTTGATTAAATTATACAAGTACCTTTTTTTAAATGCCTGAGCAGTTTCATCAGCATTTTCTTAGGTGATTAACAATAAACTAAACTCTTCTTTAAAAAAAAAAAAAGGCAAAGCTTTGGAGAGTTGACCTCCTAAAATTAAATAAAACCATGTCTAAGCCCAACAACAAAGCTACTGTTGAACTGACAGTTGTGGACATATCTATGATTGGTATTACTAGTTCCTGGTTGAAGCCAAGAGTAAGTGGAACAAGTGAAATAAAAGAGTGTTGCATTTCCTATATCTCTATATAGTGAATAATAAAAGTCCCCCTTGACTATTGTTTTTATAGTTTGTAATTGTTTGCATCATTTGGATGGAATGGGAGAGAGGTCAAAGGAAATTCCAGTCATCACAGCTGGGGTAGCTGAGTAAGGCAGTTTGCAGTGGCCATCTTTGCCCACATGACTAAATACTCAGCATTATAAGGTCATAATTTACAAAAGTGATTATTTACTACATTTTCAGGGATTGACACAAGGTCAGATTTTTTTTTTTATTGTACAAAAAATGCCTGAGCAGCCTCAGCAGCATTCCTCAGGTAATTAGCAATAAACTAAACCTTTCTCAGAGAAGGTAAAGTTTGGGAAGGTGGATCTCCTAAGACTTATTCCAACAACAATAAAGCCACTGTTAGATTAATAAATGAGAACATGTTCGAACTGGTATTACCATCCCCAGGTAGAGTAAGAGGTACGATTAAGGGAAAGAGCATTGCTTTCCCTTACATCTCAGTATCGTGACCAATAAAGAAGGAACCTTCAAGTTTCCCTTGACTATGGTTTATCCATTTATTTATTGGGTGCTAGTGCATTTTGTGAACCGGACATATTTAAGCGTCTGCTCAGGTTTGGCCAGAACCTGACATAAACTGCTAAATTATGCCAAACGTCGCTGAGGAAATCTTACAAATTCTACCAAACAGAAAATAGCAACATTCATCGGATATGAATTACAAAAAAAAAAAATAAATAAATAAATAAAAAATGGAAAGCGAAAAAAGAAAATATAACAACCTACCATAAGTTTTAATTTTTTTAAATTAAATTGAGGGTGGTGCGGTGGGGGGTGGGGGTGTAAGGGTATGTTCCTTAAATAGGTAACGGTAGGAAATAACATTTAGCGAAAAAATAAATGAAAAATAATGAAAAAAATTAAAAAATAAATAAAACAACCGACCATAATAGTGTTTTATTTGTAATTTTTTTTCAAGAGAAACTTTCCAACAAATTTTTTTTTTTCAAGATAATTTTAAGTTTTAAGAAGAAAAAATTGTTTAACAAGTTTTAAAAAAGTAAATTTTTTTTTTTCTTAAGGGTAGGAGTGTTAAATATAGTAGCATTGGTTTTGTAATAAAAGTTCATTCTTTTTTTTTTTTTTTTTTTTACAATAATGTTAAGAAAAGTATAAAGAAAAACTCGCCATATTCCGACAGTACATAAATTTTTATAGTTTGTAATTGTTTTCAGCATTTGGAAATTGGGCTGATGATGTAAAAAATATATATCCTTAGCTAGTATGAAAGGAGTTTGCAACTCAGTCATTGTTAATGCAAAATACCACATAGGATAATGCAAAAATAAATTCATAAATAACAGAAATCAAATGAATAAGAACAGAATAGGACAGTCAGACTCGAAAGAGAGGGCATACGTTGCATTGAGAGAAATAAAATGAGAATAACACAGTGGATGTGTAATATTGTGGCACTATTTCTAGCGTCACTGGCTGTCGTGGTTCCCGACCTCCTAGCCAGGAGGTGATTTGGTCCTGCACGGAAGAATATATAAAAAAGGAATCATAGTGCAATTTCTTGATTCCTTCCTTTCCTCTCTCTTTTCTTGCCTGACTACCATGAGGTAACACTTATATTTTTGCCCCCCCCCCAGGCTTTTTAGTTAAGGTGTAGCTAGATAGTTATTTTTAAAGAGTTAATTGTTATGATTTGTAAATTATTTTTTGTGGTAATCTTTGTAAAAAATGAATAAGATTCTTCGCATATATATTGCAACCTGTGTTGTGTGTTGTTTGTTATGTCTGCTTTAAATGTCGACCTAAAGAATATTCCAGCCAGAGACGTCATTCTGAGTGAAGGAAAGAACCAGCTACACCCGAAATCCTAAGGTATGTCTTTACTCTTCTTCAACTCTGACAAAAGACATCTAAGCAACTGATCCTCATATCTTAATCCTATTGATCGGGCCATCGTGTCCAAGACTGGTACTGTTTCCAGGACATTTATGTAACATGTGAGTTGGTCATACTATTAACCGGTTCATAGTGTTATGAGTCTTAAAGATAAGCTTAGATCAGATAAAATCAGAGGTAGATAAAATCTGGACAGTATAGAGAGATACATGCAGACTTCATATTGAAAGAATGGATGACTCTTCACTAGATACTCAAAATTATAAGGTGATTAGCAAGGATGCCCAGTGTTGCCTGGATCCACAAATAATAAATAGAAGAAATAAAGTTCCATTTGTATACACGTTCTATACTAAGGATATTGAGCACTTTTTCATTACTATATGGGGTTAGTAGATGTAGAAAAGTGGAGGTAACAGGTTCAGTTCACAGAGGCCACGGATAACACGGGAGGAAGTTATAACAATAAATTTTAGAGAAAGAGGGATAAATACAGATCTAGCCAGAGATAGGTAAATTTGGAAGTCATTTTCTTAAAACGGATGCTGCAGTGAATATGATAATAATGTAATGACAGCAATTACACTATGCCCCCTCCCCTTCAAATCTGAAGGAATCGACCTTTTCTGACCTTGGCATCAAACTTGTAACCATTCTCCATCGTGTATTTATCCTCCACGCATTGTTTTGTCTGTTCGATCATCATTCGACCAAACGCAGTGACGCTCTACAAATAAAAAAAGAAAAGACAACATTTAAGAAACAGATACACAAAGAATACAACATGTGTACAGGACATTTATTCATTATATCTTTACTAGCTGGACACCTGGCATTACCCGGCCGTACAATATACTTAATGATGATATTTTACTTTATGCCGATCACTTATATATTATTATAAAATCAATCCTCTACTGATTATTATATATTACGAGGAATAATTTGCCTGGTGGACTAATTCACGAAAAAAATATTTTTAATATATTCATTTTTTTTTTTTTTTTTACAAAGGAGTCCCCACTTATCAAGGTCCAGAGGCCACTCGAGGATAAGGGTTAATGAGTATACATTAGTCAATGGGATTATAGCGCAGTAATCATAAGTAGTGGGAATTTTGTAAATTAGATTACTTAGGGGGATGGTTCATCAAGAACTTGTTTACATTGGACTTGAAGACAATCAGATTGTAGTCAGTCGGAAAGCAGGCAAACAGAAGAGAATTCCACAGGCGTGCAGTTCTAAGAAAGAAGCTTTATTCATGGAATCTACGTTTAGGTTTAGGCACAGATAAAGAGTGTCGTACAATATGCTTAAACATGATATTTTAATTCATGCAGATTATGAATCAATCCTCTATTGATTATTATATATTACGAGAAATAATTTGCCAGGTGGACTAATATTTAATAATTATTATAGTAAATGATTATATATATATATTTACTAACTGGCCGCCCAGCGTTGCCTGGTCGTACAATACGCTTAAACATGATATTTTAATTCATGCAGATTCCATATGTATTATTATAGACTCAATCCTCTATTGATTATTACACTGGTCAAAAACAAATTTTTTGTCTGGGCTTTTTTCAGCTGATTTAGGGTGAATCTGATGTGCCAAATCCAGAAATCACATTGGTTTTGCTCAGTCAGGTCAAGTTTTTGAGATATGGCCACATGTTGTTTTTTATGTTTTTGTTCATATGTACGCATGTGTAGAGCATTTTAGAAGAAGTTGGTGAGGGTCAGATGCTGTGTGGAATGCGTTTTTTTACTTATGGACTTTTAAAAGTGTTGGATCTTTCGTCTTTAATTTAATTTTTTTCTTTTAAATTTTAATTTGTTGCGTGTGAAATCTGACAATTGTGTTTATCATCATGACAACATGTTCATTGATGCTTTTGCTTTTTGTTTGTATCCTTATCTTCTGTATACCTATTTTTATCTTGCAGGTGAATGAGATGGCTTCATTCAGAAGAATGTGCAGAAATAAGGTCCGCTATTAATTATTATATATTACGAAGAATAATTTGCCCAGTTGACTAATTTGCAAAAAAAAAAATAAATAAATAATAATTGGGCTTGACGATGAATGCCCTGGAGAAGTCACTGATGATTAATATTTAGTTTTAAAATATGCAAACGAAGAAATGATTTGCAGCGATTTTAAATGGTATATTTTCTTTTATCATAAATTGAACTCATTAATAAGAAAAAATTTAAATACAATGGTGAGGTACACCCAGGCCTGAACAGGAGATCATTTGATCTGTAGTTGAATGCTCTACCACTGAGCTATATCTCCAAATGACAATGTTTTTTTAATAAGAAGAAATGATTTGCTGAGATTTTATTATTTCCCTTGGCCAGTGTAACATAAAATATTGCCTGTAAAAAATTTTCTTTTTTATTTACAAGAGAGAAAGACTATTTTTAAGATCAAATTTTTTCGATTTTCAAAAATGATTTGCTAAGATTTTATCACTTCCCTTGGCCAGTATAATGTAAAATATTCCCCTATAATTTTTTTTTTTTTTTTTTTTTTTTATAAGAGAGAAAGGAGTATTTTTAAGATTTGATTTTTGATACTTATCAGATGAATTTCTGTACAAAACATATCTAAGAACACTGCCAGACATATAAATTACCTTTGTGCGAAATTTGCAAAAGATAGGCTCAGCCATTTCTGGACCTATGAGGAAGGAACTCACACAAAGTGACATGTATATATAAGAGTGGAGAACTGATATCTCTTTATTTTAATCGATAATAAAAAGTTTCTCAATTTTTGAGATGAAGATTGATTAATCATATTGTTTGAATTCTTCGAACTAATGTTTACATCTTAAGCGTTATTTTCACAATGTTTCAATCAATTTAACCTCTGACCTTTTTCAGGAGTATCAGGGAATCTTTCTGTTGAATTTGGGAATCTGCACGGAATTTCGAACAGAACCCCTTATTTAATCCAAACATGTTCCGTCAGCAATGACTGTGTAGAAGTCCCAACTAATTTGCAATTGTATTTTGAGTGTCACTGCAAGGACTCGTGCTGTAGTGGATAAAATACTTTTTAAAATTTAGTTGTAAGTTACTCTCTTGTGGAGGTTAAAATTTCAATCCTCAGTGCGGGTGAGACTCAAACTACAATTGTAAATTACTTAGGACTTTTACCCAGTTATGGCTAACAGAACACGAGCATACTATCTCCGTAAATTAAATAAAGGGTTCCAATCAAAATTCTGTGCAGACTCCCAACTCCAGTTGCCCCCTATAAATCTGGCCCATATCACACTATCTTTTATGTTTCAGCAGCAATATGGCTTGTTTGGAATAAAAAATTTTAAAAATTAGAGGATGCATGCAAGAACAACCGGTGCTTCTACAGAATTGGGACGAGATTTAATAGTCAATAAATGGAGTTTTCAGATAAAAAACAATGGTATCAACTGATTTTTTATTTTTTGTCAATTCTAATAAGTTACAATGGTAGTTTCCAAATTATGCAGTCGAAATTACCTGAATATTACTGAATTATTAAAAAAAAAACAAAAAAAACTTTGTGTTAGCAGGTGAAAAATTTCAGCCATCTTGTTTATCTCGAAACAGAAAATTACCTCCCTTTTAAACTCTCCTGTGTCTTACGATCATTTTCATCAAATTCTATTTTTTTTTTTCTTTATTAAATAATTTTTTACATTATCAGTTTTCGTAATTTTTTTGGATATAATCATCTTAAAAATACAAGGAATACATAGATACCAGTGTTTTCATGTGAAATTCATTTTAAGATTTCTGAAATTTTATCCTAATAGTGCAGAAGCGCCAAACAACCAAACGTTTACAACTTTAACAGAACCATCCATTGTTTTTTACTATATAATCAATACAAGTTTACTTAAATATTTGAAAATTTGGTTCTTGTCCAGAATTCCTCATACATTAAAAAACAAAAATCAAGGAAAATCTGCATGATGTACATACCTGTGATGGAACAGAAATATCATATTCCAAAATTCACATAAAATTGATCAGGTAGTTTTATTTTTATAAAGAAAATCATTTTTAAGTGATTAACGGGAAAATTGTAAGCAACACAAAAATCTTGCACTTTGAATTACTGTTGAGTTATCTCCCTTGTTTCTTTAAACTATTTTCAAAATGTACACGGTCGCTCCTCTCTTACTCATAAAACTTGATTTTCTAAGTTAAAATTTAAACCACTTGTTCAATTTACCTGATTTTTTGGAATATGATATTTTCATTCTGTCATCTGTAGGTACATCATACAGATTTTTCTTTGTTTTTTTTTTTTTTTTAATATAGGGGGAATTTTGGACAAGAACCAAAAATTTTATATATATATATATATATATATATATATATATATATATATATATATATATAATTAAGTAATTATCTCCAGGGAGACCATGGCGCATACAACATAATGATAAAAGAATAGTGGTGTAAATTTTTTGCATAGGATAAAAATAGACTTAACTTTATTATAAAGATAAAAGTTTGCTTAGATATCAAAAAAAAAAAAAAAATTGGCACTTCTACAGAATTGGGACAAGATTTTCGGAAATCGTAAAACTGAATTTCACATGAAAACAATGGTATCTACGTATTCCTTGTATTTTTAAGATGATTATATCCAAAAAATTACGAAAATTAATGAGGTAGAAAATTATTTATTAAAGAAAATAAAAAATAGAATTTGATGAAAATGATCGTAAGACACAGGAGAGTTTAAAAGGGAGGTAATTTTCTGTTCAAATTAAACAAAGATGGTGGCAATTTTTCACCTGCTAACATGATTAAAGTTTTTTTTTTAATAAATCAGGTAATTTCAACTGCATAATTTGGAAGCTACGATTGTAACTTATTAGAAATGACAAAAAAAAAAAATCAGTTGAAACCATTGTTTTTTATCTGAAAACTCCATTTATCTACTGCAAAATCTCGTCCCAATTCTGTAGAAGCACCAAAAAATTATATATAGTTAAGTAATTACCTCTAGGGAGTCATAACTATCCTTGCATATCGTGTTGCACACACAACATAATGGTAAAAGAATTGACACCAAAACAGTTAATTGAAATGGAAAAAATTAATTATATGAATTGATTACCACCTAAAGCGATCTTTGTAAATGTGCTATTCTGTTCCAAAAAAGATTTTTTACTTCCCCCGAGGTAGAACAATGTCTTAGGTTTCCCAACTTTTGTCCAATTTGGCACGCAGCCAACCAACTGGCCAAGCGGGGAAAAATAAAACAAAGGGGAAAAAAAGAAGAAAAAAAAAAATCACCCAGACATGTATTGACCACTGCCATTTTTTCCGGCCAAATTTTGTACCCACACAACCCATTGGTCACATAAATCAGCAAAAATGACTCCAGTTTCTTTTATCTGCGGTACCTCCCCCAATTGTTTGGCAAAAGAGGCGGTAACCGGTCGATTTATGATTCAAGTTGGTATTACTTTGAACCAGAAACAAAAGTAGAAAGAAAAGGAACCAAGCAGAAAGATAGGGTGATGGTGAAGAAAAAGAGAGGGAGTTGATGCATGTGATAGAGAGGAGGAAGAGGAGGGAAATCTTGCCAATTCTTATCTTAAGCAATATGGCAGCAGTAATAAATACTGATTAAAAAGTAGACTTGTCCAAATTTGTGAATACATACCAGCAAATGGTTATACAGGGTGACCCAAAAAAAAAACAAAAGCTAAATGGAGGCCATTTAGAACATATGCTGTAGAATGGAGAAAAAAAGGCCAAAGACCCTAGTGTTTTGATGTGATGTTTTGAATATAATAAACTAGTTATGACCAAAGTTTCATTTCATTCGGACAAAACACTAAGAAACGGGGCCTAATTAGAGTTGGGGCCCGGTTTTTTTTTTAGTCACCCTGTATATAATTACTATTTGTGAATACATACCAGCAAATGGTTATATATAATTACTATGTTTACATATGTTTATGTTATTTTTTTTTTTATTTTTTTTTATTTTTTTTACACAGTGATCACCACTTATCAAGGCCCGGAAGCCACTCAGGGATAAGTGTTATTGCAAGTACATTACATTAGTGTGGAGATTTGATGAAGTGTTTACTTAAGGGGGCGGTTCATTAGGAATTTGTTAATGTTGGACTTGAACATCCAAGTTGTAGTCCGGAGGGAAACAGGCAGACGGAACAGAGTTCCACAGGCGTGCAGTTCTAAGAAAGAAGCTTTGTTCATGGAATCCGCGTTTTGATTTAGGCACAAATAAAGAGTGGGGGAAACTTTTGACAGTGGATTCAGCTAGATGGGTGTTTTTCGTGAAAGATTGGCGAGGGGGGACCAGAGATTGGAGTTCAGACGAGCACCTGCCATGGAAATAACGATAAAACAAGGATAGGCTCGCAACGTCTCTTCTGTGGGAGAGAGGTTGCAGGGTAGAGAAAAGGGCATCCCCCACTAAGCCATGAAGTTTATTTTGTACTCTGTCAAGGCAGGATAGGCTATTTTTAGCAGCTCCTGCCCAGATATGGCAACAGTATTCTATCCTTGGACGTACTTGGCTTTTATATAGATAGAGAATTGCATCAGTAGTGAGATATCTTCTGGAGCGGTAGAAGGATCCCACCATCTTTCCAGCGACCTTGGCAACAGACTTGATGTACGTGTTCCATTTCAGATCAGGAGTAAAGGTCAAACCCAGAAGCTTGTCAAAACACGGGGCCTCACCCAGACGAGAGCCATCCATCACAATTGATGCCAGCTGGGGATCAGAGCGTTGATGATGTAAGAATAGGAGTTTGGTTTTGGATGCATTAAAGGTAACCAGCCACATCTTCCCCCACTGAACCACGCGCTCGAGATCAGAGGAGAGAGAATCAGAGAGAACTTTGTCATTTACAGCCTTTGATGTGTTGCCGTAGATGGTCGTGTCATCAGCATAGATGTCAACGAATGATTTAAGTATGTGTTTAGGGAGGTCATTGATGTAGATCAGGAAGAGAGTTGGGCCCAGGATTGACCCCTGAGGGACTCCAGCATTTATATTGCAGGCCTCCGATTTTTGTCCATCTACCACTACTCTTATGAGCCTTATTATATATAATTACTATGTTTACATATGTTTATGGGGAAAAAATGCTGATTCAATTATATTTCATGCTTTATTTATACCAATTCCTTTTTTTTCATGAAGCTCGATGTAAGTTAAATACAACTACAGAGCATATACAAATAAATGACAAAAAGTCTATATTCCAAATTTCAAGATATTGTTCATCTTAATGTTTATTTCTTTCAGCATGTTAAAATGTTCAATTCTTGACAGCACCTATTTCATAGCGCAGAAACAATCATATTAGTATCATGCCAATTTTTTAAAAATATTTTCCGCCTCGATTCATCAGAAGAATAAGAACTCATTAACTTTATAAGAAAATAAAAAAAATTGGGGCATGATTACATAAACCCAAAAAACATTTGCGTTTTAAACAGTAAGATGACCACTATCTTGAAATTGGTAATATAGACTTTTTGTCATATATATATATATATATATATATATATATAAATATATTACTCTTTCTATGATTATGTTTTCTTGCTTTCCAGTTGACTGCAATGTGGTTGTCTTCATGTCTAACGTAAATAAGTTCTTGATCAGCCGTTCCCTTTAAGTAATCCAATTTACCAAATTTACACTACTAACGATTGCTATGATACTAGCGGGGGTTTAAAAGAAGAAAAAAAGTATTGGGAGAGAGGTAGGCTCGAACACGGAGCCTTGAGGCGAATAGCCTGATGACTTAGCACGATGTTACGTGGGCAGAGAAGTAAGGAAGGGTAAAAATAAACGTTTAAAAAAGCAGTGGCTTAAACAAATGTCAACATCACGCCGTAGTAGTAGTAGTAGGGAAACTGAAATCACAGCACAAATTTTATAACATAAAAGTCGCTGAAATAAAAGATACAGACGACGACATTTCGTAAATCAGACATATTATAATCTAGGAAGTATATAAAAAGTTCTAAGAAACAGTGACCTCCCCCGAGCCCCCCCCCCGAACCCCCCCAAGCCTTTGGCAGGCACACGAAACAAATGCACACACACTTTCGCTTTTATATTTTAGTTTGTCCCATTGACTACTGTACACTCTTTAACCCTTATCCTCGAGTGGCCTCTGGGCTTTGATAAGTAGTGACTCAAGTTTCCCCTTGCTGTTATTTCAGATCATTTGAAACCATAGCAGCAAGTTTTAGTCACCTCCATCAAGGCTAGAGGTTTTGGAGAAAATGCGAAGCTCATTGTTTGTTTGTTTACGAACAGGCGATTTGAGCACTATAAAAGTGGTGGCAGGTGTCTATTTAAATAGACATTCCGACGAGTTATTTACGGGTGTCAATTCCATGGTCGAGTGGGAGAACTGCCGACTGTCAACACGACGGTTCTAGGTTCAATCCTTGGCTTGGGAGAGATGCTAGTCTAGCGGCACTGATGAGTTGTGATACAACGAAACAGGACTGTATGTCGATGACTACAAATATATTTTAAGCCCCCCTCTTTGGGTCGAGCACTGTCGTAAATAATCTCACCCGCTACTTAATTGGCTGAAAATGCGAAGCTCGTTGTTTGTTTTTTTACGAACAGGCGATTTGAGCACTATAAAAGTGGTGGCAGGTGTCTATTTAAATAGACATTCCGACGAGTTATTTACGGGTGTCGATTCCATGGTCGAGTGAGAGAACTGCCGACTGTCAACACAATGGTTTTAGGTTCAATCCTTGGCTTGGGAGAGATGCTAGTCTAGCGGCACTGATGAGTTGTGATACAACGAAACAGGACTGTATGTCGATGACTACAAATATATATATATATTCACACACACACACATCTCTTTATTTATATAAAGTTAGGCATGTTTATATATTTATATATTTGCATGTGCAGGATTCACTCCTAAACTAAGTACCTGTAGTTTAACCAATGAAGTACTATGACAAATTAGCAATACACATGAAAAAAAATTAAAATGTCTTAAAATATCTCAATGATATGCATAGAAAAATAAAGATGATCTAAGAATTAAAAAAAAAATTTATAAGCTACTGTGCTCATAGCTTTAGCAACTTCTTGACTTCTGCTAAAATGAAGACAATATTGTGACAGGTGGGGTTATATTGCAGAAGGAGCCCCACAATCCTCGCTTTTATATTTATGAAGCAAGATTCTCTGAATTTCAATTCTTTCTTTACATAACACTAAAAAATCGCCTCCCTCCTAACAAAACCTGACCCAGTTGACCTGCAAGGAATGTATAATTTTTTTCTAAATTTTAGATATTATTTATCCAGGGCAACACTGATCAAGAATCTACCAACTTTGTGTGTCTTTGTTTTGTAGTTTTTGAGTTTTAATTGGATATACATATACACAGAGACAATTTTTTTCTAAATTTTAGATATTATACAGCCGGAGAAATGTCAATCAAGAAAATATAATCTTTGTAAGTGTTTGTTTTCAATATTGAAAGTTCTAGCTAGACATGCACACACACACACACACACACACACACACACACACACACAGACATTTTTAAATGAGAATCTTACAAAAGGCATCTTTTATTTGATCTATTTATAATATACAGCATGATTCACGTTGACACACCAATTTCCATTTGATCATAGAAGTTAAGCAATGTTGAGCTTGGTCAGTACTAAAATGAGTGACCATTTGGGAATTCCAGGCGCTGTATGTGCTCTCTGCTTATCTCTGCATTGTTTCTCATCTTTAGCATTTCTCCTTGCCACTCGACTCAAGCAGTGTTGATTCAGGAAAGGTATGGTTAGGGATTGCACAACACTTGCCTCACAATCGCAGCTACCCTTACAGGGGGTATCCATTGTCTCAAGACTGAACAGAGGCATCGATTTAGGTTATTAAATTCGACTTGGTTTTCTTATTTTTCTCGATTCACATGTTTTTGTGAAAATAGAAAATTCCTTTGAAGTTATTGACAATTTGAATGTTGAGATTCTCCAGAATTTTTTTTTTTTTCGGTCGATAATGAGGAAATTCTAGAATAAACAAAGAGTGCAGGGAAAACAAGTTGTGCGGTCTAAGAACGGTGGCTATATATTTAGGAATGTGAGTAACAAATGGAAGCAAAGTTTCTCAACTTTTTATTTTTGGGTTTTTTTTTTATTTTTTTTATTTTATTTTTTTTTTATATATATATTTTTTTAATTTAAAAAAAAATTTTTTTTTATTTTTATTTTTTTCAAACTTTCGTATTTTAAAGAAAGAATTAATGAATCGGAATCTTGTCTGTTATATAATGAGATTTTATTATTTGTATTTTGGTTTTTTCTGTCCAAAATACTATCTTTTGGTGCGATCCAGAAAAAGTATCAGTTTTATCAAAACATATTTGTTCATTAAATATATTTCTCATTCTGTGGAATTTCCATGGTTCCTGCTAGTAAATATAAATATTCAGAATCTTGTTTTTTTATAATATTGGTTTGAGAATAAACTGATTTTGAAACAATTCTAAGAAAAATTTTGTTATGAATTTCTTTTGAATTAGCAAAAAAAAAAAAAATCTTTACATATGATACTAGAGTAATATTTCGATTAGTCATAGATACCTATGGTTTCAAAGTGTATATGAAATCTTGACCATTGCGCTAAAGAATATATTTACTCCATTCATCAGTATATGGTCCAACAGTGAAAATTTGTGACTGTAATACCTTTCATGAAATTGAAATAAAAAATTATTCAAAATTGAAAAAATAAAACAGAACACGTGTAATATTCAGATGCAAGGCGTAATGGATAAAGCACTTGGCAATGAGTTGTAAATCACACTCTTCTCGAGTTTAAGGTTCAACCCTCAGTGAAAGTGACACTCAAAATACAACTGTGTATTACTTAGGATTTTTATCCAGTCATAGCTGACGGAACAAGAACATGCTACCCCCATGGTACCATTCAAAATTCCTTGCAAATTACAGAGTTTGAAAAGAAAGATTTCCGAGTTCAAAACAGATACATCTAAAAAAAAAAAATCAGAGGTTACATCTGTAACGTAGCAGAAACAAATAAAAATAAATAAATCTTACTTTTTTTCTGTTTTAGCAAAAAGGCATTTATTAACATTACTTTCCAAACAATGCCCTTTTTTTTTTTTTACTGTTCATTTTGTCTGCCATGAGATCAACAAACCACCGCCATCTTGATATCAGCTTAAAAGTCTCTCGATGCCATCACAGAGATCATACTCCATCTCATCCAGCAAGCGTTTTTCTTTCTGCTCCTCGCCACACTTCCTAATTTGCATATGTGCTTTTTCGGCTACTGCTGCTAATATCTTTGCAAGCCAGCTATCCTACAGTTCCTGCTGATATTTAACCACGTGCTCACACGCGCCCTATTACACATCAACCAAAGTGTTGTGAAAATAATACTCAAGATGAAAACAATAGTCCGAATGATCCAAATAATATGAATACTCAATCCTCATCTCAAAAATTCAAAAATACATTACTTGAAACAATTATTTTTCAAGGATGGATTGAATTAAAAAAAAATATATAGATATAAAATATATATTTTTTGTTACTTACTTGTGAAATTTCAAGACAAGGTAACTTTCCAACTTGTGCTCCCGTGAAACCATACACAGAGTTGGCACTAATTTTCAACGCCAACTGCCGTCCGTCAAGTACCATTTTCTTCAATGGATCTGTCTCTTTTTTTAAGTCAGCTTTTGCCCTAAAATTTAGAAAATTTTAAGTTTATAAAAAAAAAAATACAATTAAAAATATTTCTTTACAAAAAAGTAAATTATTTACTGCAGCCAATTTAACAAAATGAAATTTTCAGTTTTTGTTTGAATCTGTTTACATTTTGATTATTTATATTTATATATTCTCCTAAAATATTCTACTATATGCTAGACCCTATTATCAACTGATACTGAATCTAAGTAAAATTTACAACTAAAAAATAAATAAAAATAATAGTATTGATGGTGGTAGTGGTGGTTGCAAAAATAACGATGATAATTAAAATGATAATTATAATATCAACTGGCAGGACTTATGGAAATTCCACTGAATGGGGAATATATTTAATCAACAAATGTTTTGATAAAACTGATATTTTTCTGGATAGGAGTCTTTAGTAGGTCTTTAGACAGAAAAACCAATAACACACAGAAAATAGTTTAACATTTCTATGAAAATAGTGTCCACTGTATTTCAAAAGATAAATTAATACTCTGAAAGTAATATTGTGCTACATAGTTCAATGCAAATAATAAAATCATATTCTAAGAAATAATCTTTAATTTATTCCTTCAGTCCAGCACCTCCTGGCAGACAATATTCTCTTTTTTGCTGTTTCTTTCGAATGTTCCTTTTTTTTTTTTTTTTAACATAACATTTCACTAACTTCTTCCTTCAACGAAGAACTGCTACACATCGAAAGTACAAGTTCCTTTCTGATATCATTACAATAATGATCATGTATATATGGATTTTGAAAAGGGAGGTCACTCTCATATTCTTGTCCAGATTGGCCTTTTTAAGGCCAAATTTCACAAAGTTAGCCTTTTTTTTAAAGCAGTTTGGCTTTCAAAACTTGTATTTGGCCTTTTTCAAAACGTAATGTACAGACTAAGGAAAGAACAAGCAAAATACTACATAGATGATTATAAAAATGATAATAATAATAATATTCTTCATTCTATAATAAAGACCAATGTGTATTTTTATATAAATAAATAAATTGCGTAATCTTATCACTCAAAATTTGTCAAGTTAGACACATGCAAATTGCAAGTCATAATCATACAATGTGAACCGAAAAGAATATGAAACATGAAGAAAATTAATAACAATAATTGCAGGAGCACTAGGAACAGTCTCACAGAACTTAGAAAAAAAATTAAGAGAAATCGGAATAAAGGGGAAGACTGAGATTATACAACAGATAATAATGTTGAAAATAGCTGAAATCTTAAGGAAAATCCTTGAATGCGGAAACTAACCCACATGACCAACAAACACTAACCAACCACATGGAAACTGCAACAGAAGTAAAATAAAAAAGATAGCAGGAAACACCACACAGAAATAAAAAAAAAAAAGCTGAACTGCAAAATTCTAAGTTAACTAGGCATAAAGGCCTACTTCACAAGATTTCCAACTACGGTATAACTGGAAATGTTTTCTCAATTATTAAATCATTTCTCTCTGATAGGCTCATAAGAGTAGTTGTTGATGGGCAGAAATCAGAGGCCCAGAGTATTAATGCTGGAATCCCTCAGGGGTCCATCCTGGGCTCAACTCTCTTTCTGATCTACATAAACGACCTCCCAAAACACATACTTAAATCATTCGTTGACATCTATGCTGATGACATGACCATCTTATGGCAACACATCAAAGGCCGTAAATGACAAAGTTCTCTCTGATTCTCTTTCCTCTGATCTTAAGCATGTGGTACAGTGGGGGAAGAGGTGGCTGGTTACTTTTAATACATCTAAAACAAAGCTCCTATCTTTACATCATGAACGCTCTGATCCCCATCTGGCATCAATTGAAATGGATGGCTCTCGTCTTGGGGAGGCTCCATGTTTTGACAAGCTTCTGGGTTTGACTTTTACTTCTGATCTGAAATGGAACACGTACATCAAGTCTGTTGCCCTGGTCGCCGGGAAAATGGTGAGATCCTTCTACCGCTCCAGAAGATATCTCACTACTGATGCAATTCTATATCTGTATTAAAGCCAAGTATGTCCAAGGATGGAGTACTGCTGCCACATCTGGGCTGGAGCTGCTAAAAACAGCCTATCCTGCCTTGACAGAGTACAAAATAGACTTCATGGCTTAGTGAGGGATGCCCTTTTCTCTTCCCTGCAACCTTTCTCCCACAGAAGAGACGTTGCGAGCCGGTCTTTGTTTTATTGTTATTTCCATGGCAAGTGCTCGTCTGAGCTCCAATCTCTGGTTCCCCCACGCCAATTTTTCACAATAAACACCCATCTAGCTGAAACCACTGTCAATAATTTTCCCCACTCTTTATCTGTGCCTAAATCAAAACATAGATTCCATGAACAAAGCTTCTTTCTTAGAAGTGCACGCCTGTGGAACTCTGTTCTGTTTGCCTGTTTCCCACCTGACTATAACTTGGATGTCTTCAAGTCAAACATAACAAATTCCTGATGAACCGCCCCCTTAAGTAAGACACTTTATCAAATCTCGAATACTAACAATTACTATGATACTATCCCATTGATTACTGTACACGCAATAACTCTTATCCCCGAATAGCTTCCGGCCTTGATAAGTTGTGACCTCCATGTATAAAAAAAAAAGAAAAAAAAGTGGTTTGTTGAGTATTTTTTAAGTTTTAGCTGGACATACACACACACACACACACACACACACACACACACACACACACACACACACAGAACGAGGTACAAATAGCAGCCATAAAGGGAACATCATCTATTCTTAAAAGAGCCCTCGGATATAAATTTAAATCATAACAGAATCAAGTGTTAGCTCCAGGAGGGAGCCCCTTGATATTTTAAAACTTACTGAAGTTAAATAAAAAAAAGACAACTGCTCTTTATATTTCTACTATTATAGAAAAGAACTTTGTGTTTGTGTGTGAGACAGAGTTCCCTATCGACTCCTAAACAGTTGTGCTGATTTGTTTTTTAATTTCAGACAAATGTACTATATGTGTCTGACAGTGTTCTTAGATAGGTTTTGTATTGGAATATCTGTGGTAAGTAGCGATAATTGAAAATATCCAATGAAAGAAGAACAGGCAATTTTGACTAAAGTTAACGCCTTATACAGCCTAACATCACAAGTACATTTGAGAAGTTCTGCACAAGCAGAAAAGCCTGGCATATAAAAAAAACCAGCAGTAGGTTCTTTGATATGATAAGGGTGTTTTCAAAATGTTTCTGTTTAGAGCACAATTGAACTAGGATACTTAATTTTTTCATTTTAAACTATTATTCAAGCCATTATATAAAAATAATTTTCTAAAATCAACAGTAGGTTCTCTACAGTGCAATATACATTACGCTGTATTGTCAACTACATTGCTGCAAGGAGGCATGTGAAGGTTCCTACCAGTATACTGCAGTGGGTCCCTGACTGGAGCAGACAATTAACCGATTTGATTGAAAAATAATCAATTTCACTGATTTCAATGACAACAAAATATGGGAAGGTGCAACATTTGTTGATCCTCATTCATTCAATCCTGGACAACGTCAGGTTTCCCTGCTAGTTCTGAGAATGTTTCCAATGTGTGCGTGTTGTACCTTTACATTAATTTTCCTGTTAGCTGAACATGTAGTCTGATACAACAACCCTCCTAGAAAGGTACTCCTGTAGGTCGCAGAGGTCAAATGATAGGCTGGAAGATTTGACATTATGATCAAGACTATTAAAAAAAGACATTAGCCTATTCAAATTCTGGCTTCTTACCGCAGTAAGTGAATGAATATCGTGACACACAAAACATGTGAATGGTTCGCTGTTAATTGACGGATGACTCTAAAAGAATTGCATAATGGATTTTAGAAAATGGTTTGGTCCAGAATTCTCCTTATGTTAAAAAACAAAGATGGAGGTACCTGTGACAAATCAAAAGTATCATTCCAAAAATCACATAAATTCATCAAATAGTTTTAATTTAATAGAGAAAATCATTTTTAAGCGATTAATGGGAATTTGTAGGCATTACAACAAGTATGAATTATTGTTGAATTATACTTTGTTTCTTTGAATTTTTTTTTTTTAAAATGTGAAAATCAAATTTTATGAGCAAAACAAGGGAGATAACTCAACAATAATTCACAACTTACAATTGCATACAATACAAATGCAGATGAAGAGAGAAAGAGACAGGAAGAGAGGGAAACAGGGAAAGAGAGAAAGGGAGACAAGGAGAGAGAGAAAAGGAGAGAGAGAGAAAGGGAGACAACAAAAGAAAGAAAGAGATAAAGGAGAAATAAAGATAGATAGGAAGAGAGAGCAAGAGGGATAGAGAGAGCAAAACACACACATAGATAGAAAGAGAGAGAGAGAATAAAAGAAAGGAAGATGGAGAGAGAAAGAAGGATAGACACAAGACACACACACATGGAGGAAGAGAGAAAAAAAGAGAAAAACAAAACAAAGAGAGAAAGACATATTGAAAAAAAAAACCCATTAATTTTACTTGTTCACTCAGACAAATCGTAATTGTGCATTCATCCTTAAGTTTCAACAACATCCACAAAAAAGTCTCAGTTTTTCTCCATGCAGCTTCATACAGACTACTTGCACACCCATTTCGTTAACATATCATTCACCCCCCCCCCATCCGCACAACCCCACAGTTTCGGTGCAACAGTTTTGCAGTTATAATACCACAGGTTAACAAAGCAATCAAACTATTCTTGTCTCCCTACAGTACGAGGGAACTATTACAACTTCTCTTACAAACAATGCAGACATTCAAGCGACCAGTAGTCATGGTAGTAGTGGCTGTGGCTCTACTTCTATGCCTTCCAACGCCAATGCTGATTGCCTTTGAACCAGCCGCGTTATCGTGAACACAGGTATGATATTGCTGCCATTACAAAAACAATCATCAAGAGGGAGGCAGAGGTGATTGATGCAGCAACCATCTCTGACAGAGATGCTGAGGGGCTCAGATTTTGGACACCTTGCACCTACTCTCTATGCACCTAGAAAAGAGGTGGGAGCAGGGCAGCTTCCAATTTTATATATGGCATCTTGCTTGTCAAACTTCAAAGCAACCAAACATAGACATTGTCTGATAAATTATCACAATGAAAACAATTTTATGAAAAACAATTGCAATTGCAACAGCCAATTGAAGAACTCTTCTTTGAGTGTGAGCAGGGTGAGCAGGTGGCAGCCGAGATAACACTGTGATGATCAGTTAACGGTAGAAATTGGATAGAATTGGATTTGCCACAAACACTCGTCTAGCTACAACCATTGTCAACAATTTTCTTTACTCTTTATCTGTGCTTAAACCCACACGAAAATTCCATGAGCAAAGTTTCTTTCCTAGAACTATCAGTCTATGGAACACAATACTGCTGGGCTACTTACTAGCTGATTATAACATGGTCATTTTCAAGTTCAATGTAAACAAGTTCTTGCATTTCTGGACTTTTGTGATGAGGATTGATAATTCATATTTTTTTTTTGATTATTTGGACTACTGTTCTCATCTTGGGTGTTATTCACACAACGTTTTGGTTAATGTAACCTCTGACCTGAAGGTGTATCTTGTCAAACTCGGCTATTTTTCTGTTGAACTCAGGAATTTGCATAGAATTTTGTAACAGAATCCTTAATTCTGTTCTCGTTCTGTAAGCCATAGTGTCACTCACACTGAGGATTGAACCTTCAACCTCCAGAAGAGTGTAACTTACAACTGACTTTTACCAAGTGCTTTCTCTATTATACCATGTGTCCTGAATTCAACAAGATACATTAATAAAGAGAGACAAACAATATATATATATATATATATAATAGGAAAAAAAAGTGACCCAATTGAGTCACACATTCAGCTTGGGTTAGATGGTTTGGATCAGGAAAAAATAAGTTTGCAAAGCCAGTTCCACTTTCTCTCTCTCTTTTTCCAGCTATGGGTTAAATATAAACACTTGTAATATTTCCAATGTTTATTTCAATCTTCTGTATTATAGTTAGTTTTATTAACTCTGATTATTAATAAATAGAGAGAATAACATGAATGGATAAAATAAGAGCAATATCAAATGGTGAGAGGGTGAAAATGATAGAAACTTAGTATAGCATGGATTAGTTCGTAAGTAAATTGCAAATTGGAGCCTATTAAAATAATTAAAATGAAATTTTTTTTTCAAACCTAACTCCATCCCAAAACTAAAGAATATTTTGGCATGTATTTTGTGTAATTAACATAAATAGAAAAGCTACACAAGAAGCAGGCTTTAAAATAGTAATGTCTTCTTGAATATGAGGTTTCATGCTGTAATTGCGAGCCACTTGTGTCTCGGAAAAAAAAATCGTTTCTATAATAATAAATACAAAATCTGCAGGAATTAGAATATATTCAAGTGTATTTTACATCTGGGCACCCCGTGCTAATATATGTGTTGGTCGGCACTAACCCTATTCGGGTATAACTGGCTTCCTCCAAAGGAGGAAGTTTCATGGAAGCATGAAATTCACACGTGGTCCTCAGTCGCATGTATATCCCCATTAAAGGAGATGACAACGTAAGTTTTTGCGACTCTTGCAGGAAGATACTGACATCCTCCTACATACAGCGCCTGGAATTCCCAAATTGGTCACCCATTTTAGTAGTAATCAGGCTCAACGGCATAATCACGTTGACACATCGGTTCCTGTCAGATCACCAAAATTAAGCAACATTGAGGCTAGTGCTAATATATATATATATATATATATATATATATATATATATATATATATATATACATACACTAGCTATATCTACCCAGCATTATACATATTTTTGTATATTTTCTTGCAACTTTTTTTTTTTTTAAAACAATGCCGTTTTTATTGTTTTTTTTTTGGGGGGGGGGGCATATTTTTTGTTCCAATTAAAGGGGATAACTTTGTATGAACGAACACAGTTATATCCTTTTAATTTTAAGATTGTAGGCATTTGAAAATAATTCTGGCCCAGACAAAGTATTTTCTAGAAGAAATTAAATCACATCACATTTTTCTTAACATGATGCAACAAGCCACAAGAAAAACTGACGAACCAGAATCGAATTTTAGTTTTGTAGGATTGGTTGTTGGTTGTTTGTTTTACGGCATATCAACCCTTTTGGGTTATTTAATGCCAAATCCAGTGATTTTGAAGAACAATTTTTTAATAGAGTATATTTGTTTTTTTAAGTCGGTTTCTATTTAACCCATAGTTAGGACCCTAACAGGTACTACCACTCCGGATCACAGTGGACCTGGGAGCAATGGCAATTAAAGGGTGGCTCCACACTCCCCAAAGCTAACAAGCTGGGGCCTCACCATCGGATATAGTTTAAGGTCATATCCAGGACCGGTTTTGTAGGAAGAACGCTATTGATAACTAAGTTTTATTTTATATATTAGAACTAGCAGGGCTACATGGTGTTGCCCAGGGTAAAAATCTAACATATTTCTAAAACTTTTATCTCTGCCTCTTTCTATCCATCTCTTAAAATTTTTTTGCTAATAATGGAGGGTATGATTCCCAGAATTTAGACGACCTTATTTATAACTATGCGTTAGGACAACCAACCAATGAGAAGCCTCCCACCTCATTATAAAAATATTGAATTCTGGATTCCAGTCAGTTCGCTGTCAGTCTCCGTCTTGACACCACTGCTGATCGGGACTACGTTGATTTTTCGCCAAATGGGATCTACTGCCACCATCTTTGTTTTACAGAATGGCTCAACACTTATGGGTTTGTTTTTTTGTGTTATAGCAGTTTTAAATGGTTTAAAATCAGCTGTAAGTCTCTTGAGTGTCATTGAGACTAATAGGCTATTGCTTATTATTTCACCCGAGAGTTTCAATGCATTTGCTGTTGTTTCTGCCCTTATAACATAGTCAGTAATCGTTTCGTCTTTGATACTTTTTAGAGACATTAGTTCTGTATACAGAGATATAATTTTCGGTTTCCCTTTTGATAAATGTTCTCCTAATATGTTCAACGCTTTACGTCCATCATCCAAGGCATCCCTTATAATCAAAGGCAGACTTCTGTCGTCTAAGCATGGAATCAGTTTTGCAAAAACAGTTGCATTCTTTTCGATAAATTCAGGGTCGTTAGAATTTTCTGGTGGAGACTGAATAACTTTGTGTAGATACCCAAATAATACCCTTAAATACCCCCAAAATTTCACTCTCCACCCAACTAATTCTTCTTTAGCTAGACATATGCATGCATATCACTGGAAGAATACATGACATAATTAAATTCTTCTAAGATAAGAAAAAAATCCAGGTTGTCCTCGATGGTCGTACATCTAAACAATACGATATAAATGCGAGAGTGCCTCAGGGGTCTATCCTGGGACCTCTATTATTCCTAATATTCATAAATGACCTCCCCGACAAAATTGCCTGTGAGATGGGTATATATGCTGACGACACCACACTCTATAACAGACACGACAGGAAAACAAATGAACACATATCAAAAGAAATGGCAGAAGCACTAGAGGATGACCTCCGATCTGTAGTGGAATGCGGACAAAAATGGATGGTCACATTCAATGCTGCCAAAACTAAACTCGTTTCCTTCAATAATTACAAGAAACCTTCTCTACCACCAATAGCAATGGCCAATGACTCTTTATCTGAAAGTACATCCTTTAAACTCCTCGGTCTAACGCTCTCAGGAAACATGAGTTAGAACAATTACATCGAGAGTATCGCCAGGACCGCTGCGAAGAAGGTAGGTTCTCTCTACCCTGCTAGAAAGATACTAACGCCCAAAAGTATCCTATACCTCAATAAGGCCACCATTCGCTCATGTATGGAGTATTGTTGTCATATTTGGGCTAGTGCATCTACCACTAGTCTCTCGCTCCTAGACAAGGTTCAAAAGAGAGTCGCCAATCTGATAGGTCCTGAACTGTTATCTAAACTTCAGCCTCTGTCCCATCAACAAAATGTTGCATCCCTCTGCCTTTTCTACAAGTACTTTAATGGTGAATGCTCTGACGAACTGCAAGCACTTAAATACTCCCAACAAACCCGACAAGCAGCTAAATTCCACCCCTTCACAGTAAAGATCCCTAGATGTAAGAGAGCCTTCTACTCCAGTAGTTTCTTCCCCAGGACAGCTAGACTTTGGAATTCCCTGCCGGTTTCCTGCTTTCCCAACTGTACTGACATGCAGAAGTTCAAGTGAAACGTGAACCGATATCTTGCTGCCCAACTCCCTACACAGTACCCCTGATGCCCATATCCCTGATAGTAACCCCCTACAACAAAGTGGCAATATGCCTTGTTTGGGGTGAAAATGTAATAAAAATAAAATTTAAGAAAACAAACTCTCCTTTATATAATGGATTGTAGGTCTTTGTTTTGTAGTTTTTGACTTTAAGCTGAACATACAAACATACATAATGCCTTGAAAAACAAGTCAGCATTTTCTATCACAATTAGTAAATAACACTGAAAAATTTAACCCCCACCCCCAATGAAACTCAGTCCAGCTGATCCCCAGAGAATGAATTTTTTTTTTCCCTAAATTTTAGATATTATTCATCCAGGGCAATGTTGATCAAGAATATACAAACTTTGTAGGTCTTTGTTTTGTAGTTTTTGACTTTTAGCTGAACATACAAACATGCATAATGCCTTAAGAGGGCTTAAATGCCCACTAGACATTATTCTTGAGCGTCTAAGATCTCCCTGTACAAGGGTTTATCAGGACAACCTGGCATGAGGATAATTGTCAATACAAGTAAACCCTGAATA
This sequence comes from Euprymna scolopes, assembly GCF_053919585.1. NCBI lineage: Eukaryota > Metazoa > Mollusca > Cephalopoda > Sepiida > Sepiolidae > Euprymna > Euprymna scolopes. The sequence continues at coordinate 27,413,305 of NC_136517.1, read as the reverse complement.
AATATTCAAAGCAGTATTTGCAGTCAAAAGAAGCTCTCCTCAGTATGGCTAACCCACACTGGCTTTTACAGTTTTCAAAGTGATGTTACCTCAAGTAAGAGCACAAAGCTGGATACTCCACCAGACTAGATGAATTCTTGTCCTGGAATCCAGTAAGACCAAGAGGCCGAAACGAAAGATCTACTAATGGTCAATTGGGGAGAGAAAAATTATCTTCTCAATTTTTTTACTTTGTGTTTGAGAGGTAAAGGACAGCCCCAGGAAGAGGGCTCCTTGATTTCTGAGAACTCCGATTGAAGTAAAATGGAAAAAACAAGGGGGGGGGGGGGCAATTGACTTTTATATAATAAATTGGCAGCATTATCTGACATTGCATGGGACCATGAAAAATTAAATCAAGGATGTTAAATAGTGTCAAATTAATGCCCCCCCCCCCTCCACCCACCACCACATTCTCCCAGAAGCGAAATTCTTTATGTGAAGATTCAAAGATTAAACTTTAGGGGGCCTTCAGAGTGCTAAGAATCTTTTTTTTTTCCATTATTGTTTTGGGATTATGTTGATTAAAAAAAATACCAACTTTGTGGAGATTTGTTGTGTATTTTTGAAGTTTTAACTGGATATAAAATCATACAAGCCCATAGACAACTGCCTTTTATTTATATATATATAAAAAATGAGAATATATGTGAGGACACTTCTCAATTTATATATTCAACAAATTTTTGATTTACAGACTTGAAATTTGATATATAGGATATTCAGACATGTGGAAAGCATTTTAATTGGTTTTCATCTATAAAAAAAAAAAAAAAAGAAAGAAAGAAAAAAACGTTTCTCAGGGGTCAAAATTGAAAAATTGGTACTTGGAAGTCATCAAATTTTTATTTATTTGTCAACTGTTTCACGAGGTTTGAAAACACTTTTTAAAGATCGTGGCAAGCCGGTCTAATGGTTATCGTACTTGACTCACTGTCTTTAGGTTTTGGTTTCAAACTCAGCTTGAGTATTTTTTTTTTTTACTGACAAGAAGTGAACTATTTAGACAAAAACATTAGACTCGCATGCACATGTCTCAGTTTCTTTCTATTTTTTTTTTTTTTTTTTACTTCATTTTCTTTTTAAAGAAATTTAACGTTATGTTTAATACCAGGCAACGCCAGGTACACATTCTACTATAACAGATAAACTCCGCACAAAATATGAAAAAAAAAAAAAAAAGTGTTGATATAAAAATGTACCTTTTTCTGGCCGAGAGGAGATCGTTCAGAATTTCTGGTAGCAATCCTTTTCTCACAGGCGATTTCACAAAAAGGTTTCCAGATGGAGTTTTAATGTATTGATCAGCTGTCAAGCTGGAGGAAAATAAAAATAAAAAAAAAATTGAAAAATGAAAACAAAATGAATTCCAGAATTTTTTAGATGATAATTTATATTAGTTGCACTATCATTCTTATCTTGGTTATTATTTTTGTTGTATAGAGCTTTTTGGGAAACACTGATTCCAGACAACATCTGTGACCTTGCTAAGCTAAGAATAGAAATATGGTTTTGGTAAAATACGTTTAGCTGAAAGTTAATTATGTAAATAGTTAAGTGATATGTTTAGAGTTTTAGCTGTAGTTAGCTATAAACATAAGAATTCAGAAATCCAAAACAATAATTGATAAGTGACATAGATCACGTCACGTCACGTCACGTTTAGATAGGAGACCAGAGGTCACGTTAAGGAGATGGGTCCCTTAATCGGTTACATCACCGGAAAAGAGAAAACAAGAAGTTTTTAGTCAGTTGAGGAGTTTTCGGCAAACCAGTGGGACATGAGAATGCCTGCTTCAAAACTCAGCCTAGAAGTGAAGATATCTCACTACTGATGCAATTCTCTATATAAAAGCCAAGTATGTCCAAGGATGGAATACTATTGCCATATCTGGGCAGGAGCTGCTAAAAACAGCCTATCCTGCCTTGACAGAGTACAAAATAGACTTCGTGGCTTAGTGGGGGATGCCCTTTTCTCTACCCTGCAACCTCTCTCCCACTGAAGAGACGTTGCGAGCCTATCCTTGTTTTATCATTATTTCCATGGCAGGTGCTCGTCTGAACTCCAATCTCTGGTCCCCCCTTTCCAATCTTTCACGAAAAACACCCGTCTAGCTGAATCCACTGTGAAAAATTTCCCCCACTCTATATATGTGCCTAAATCAAAACGCGGATTCCATGAACAAAGCTTCTTTCTTAGAACTGCACGCCTGTGGAATTCTGTTCCGTCTGCCTGCTTCCCACCGGACTACAACTTGGATGTCTTCAAGTCCAATGTTAACAAATTCCTAATGAACCGCCCCCTTAAGTAAACACTTCATCAAATCTCCACACTAACGTAATGTACTGGCAATAACCCTTATCCCTGAGTGGCTTCCGGGCCTTGATAAGTGGTGATCACTGTGTAAAAAAAAAAAAAAAAAAAAAAAAAAAAAAAGTGAAGGCTGAAAGAAAAAGAAGTAGACATAAAACAGACTCCTGGAAAAACGAGACAGCTGGAATAAATTTATATATAAACAAATATAAATGGTTGTTGTGTGGTCCCTCAGAATCACTCAAGATTTTTTTATTTTTTTTTTTTTTATTTTTCTTCCTTTGAAGATTGTAATGCTGGGTATGGGGCAGCCAGACCAGCTGCCAACATTGCCCCGCTTTTCATTGAAACCAACCGAGAGCTCTTTTTAGTATTCTCGCTCCAGTATGTTTCATGCTATGTTGTAAACCGTCGTATATGTATATTCCATTTCACACCCAACAGCTGTGATCAACACTGAGAAGACAAGGCCTATAATAAGAAAGAATAACTCTTCTCTCGTATATTCCATCATTTAATATGAACTCCTACTTAACATATACATGTATTGATGCCCCACTATATAAGAATTTTCACAATGTTTTGGCCGATGTCATTTCTGACCTGTTTTAAGGTGCATCTTTTCAAACTTGGAAATCTGTAGTCTCCTGGAGGCTGAAAATTCAATCTTTACTACAGACGATAAAACAAGAATGTGTCTTAGTTAAGAACAAAGTGTAGTATCTTTTCTATTCTTGGTCAGTGATAGAGATATCCTCCTAAACAGATACAATTTTTTATTTTTGTCCCAATCCTTTTTTGGTAGGTAAGATATTTCTCACATTACAAAAACAAACTGAAATTTGGAGGAATATTCATTAATTTTTAATAAGTCATTGTTAAAATTTCATAAACATTAGAGGTATCTGGACCTGCATGGGATTCACATCTTTGCCCCCCTTTGTGTAAAACTAAAACAAAATATTACCCATATTACTCATTCTTACACCTAGCAGCCATGTTCCAAAATTCATAATATTCACTTACTTAGTTTAGGAGTGAATCCTGTACAAATTACATATTATATGTACAAACAAATATATAACCATATCTACTTTTAATAAAATTAATAATATTATTATCAATCCTTATCTCAAAAACATTACCTTCAATTATAATCTAAATTGCTATTATTATTATTATATTAATATTATATTATTATAGTTTTATATTGCGATTATTGTAGTTATATTATTAATATTATTATATTAAGCTTATTATAGTTATATTATTAATATATTTTTATATTAAGATTATTATAGTTATCTTTAATTAGCATTTAAATTGCTATTATTATTATTATAATATTATTAATGTTATTATATTTTTATATTAAGATTATTATAGTTATAATATTATTAATATTATTATATGTATATACAAATAAATTACCATCACTACTTTTATAGAATTAACAATATTAATTATCAATCTCATCTCAAAAACATTACCTTTAATTATCATTTAAATTGCTATTATTATCATGATTATTATATATTATATTATTATATTTCTTATATTATTATTCATATATAATCATTAGGGCTATGACAACAGCATATTCTTTTCATTTTTTTGACTCGAGTATATATCCGACACAGTTAGACGCAATCAACCGAGGATCGCATCACTCTACATAAAAACATATAAGATATCAATGGATTTATACATGAAAATGAAAACAATGAAAAGAATATGCTGTTGTCATAGCCCCTAATCATGATTCATTACATTATTAATTTTTATTTTTTAGTTTAGGAGTGAATCCTGTACAAATTACATATTACTATTATATGTACATACAAATATATAACCATATCTACTTTTAACATTAATTTTCAATCCTCATCCCAAAAACATTACCTTTTATTATTATTTAAATTATTTTTATGATTATTATAATTATTATATTATAAAATTATTTTATAATATCAGGTTGACCAGGAAGTTCTTGCTGTTTTTAACTTTTAAATTCTGATGAACATATCTCGGCTTAAGCAAAAAATTTACTGATCGAAATAAGCACCATCAGAATTAACACACTTTTGCCAACGCAAAACAAGTGTATTTATGCCAGTAACGCAAAAATCTTGCGTTCTGGTGGCAATGAAGTCACTAAAGGCATTTTTAATATTGTTTAGGTTTTCGAAGCATTTCTCACACAGAAAGTTGTCAAGATGCTTGAAAAAGTAGTAGTCAGTAGGTGAGAGGTCTGGAGAGTATGGTGGATGAGGCAGAGTTTTGTACCCAATTCGTTCAATTTCTGCAGGGTTGGTTTAACAACATATGGTCGGGCATTGTTGTGGAGGAGGATTGGGCATTTTCTGTTGACTAATGCTGGGTGTTGTTGTTGAAGTTTCTGATGCATTTCATCCATTTGTTGACAGTACTTCACCACCATAATGGTTTCGCCTGCATTCAAAAACTGTAATGGAGGAGACCGGTCACAGACCACAAAACAGTATAACTTTCTTTTGGTGCAACTCTGTCTTCGAGAAGTGTCGTGGAGCTTTGTTGGCATCTAATCATTGACCTGAGCATCGCCGGTTTTGTAAGGAACCCACTTTTCAATGCAAGTCCCATTTGAGAAACGGGTCGTTATTGTTGCGTAAAAGAAGGAAAGATGACACTTCATAACAACATTTCTTTTGAGTCGTAAGGTACCCATTTATCAAGTTTTTTTTGCCTTTCCAATCTCTCTCAAGTGGTTGGAAATCATTGTATACATTACGTCTAATTCAGAAGTTCTCGAACAGTTGTGCGTGGGTTGGCTTCGACTAAGGCTTTTAATTGATTTTTGTCAACATCCGATGGCCGACCACTACACTCATCATCTTCAAGACTCTCGTCGCTACCACAAAATTTCTTAGACCACCACTGTGCTGTGCACCCAGCAGTGGTTCCTAAACCAAATGCTTTGTTGATATTACAAGCTATTTCAGCAGGTTTTCGGCCTAGCTTGAACTGAAATAAGAAAATTGAGTAAATTCGCTGTTTTTTTTTATCTTGTTTGCAATGTTCTGAAAAGAAGATATAATTGCTTTAAAACAATTGTTACCAAAAAGATTAGATCGAGCGAAAAACGCTTTTTAAAATCTATATATATAAAAGCGAAAATGTATGTATGTATGTACGCTTTTCCTCGATGTCCACAAAAGGCTTCTTTCAGAGAAGCGCCCGCTCAGTTCACAACTTCTTAAAACTTTTTATATCATCTATAAATTGTAATATCTCACACTTAACCACGGAGCTCGCCTGTCTATTTAATTTTATTGACTTTCAAACATTAATTATTCCACATTTCCCGCATCGGCACGCGTTACATTCGGTTTTCGGTATAAACAAAAAGCGAAACTCGACTCTAATCACTGGCTGAAAGCCAGTGGTCTCTAGAGAGCTAAGTAACGTTTGGTCAATGTCGACTTCGTCATATCAGACGGTAGCTTTCATTTCGAGATGAGACGCTCCCCCTAATAAACAGGGAGCAGGTTTTTAAAAACAAACAAACCGATTTATTGACCTCAGTAAAAACTGTCCCGCACAAAATGCTAACTGCTGAATACCTATCGCCATCATGTCAATCAAAAACGCACACCTGTTTTTTTTTTCACGCTTTACTACTTTCCAACTGCGCGTCGTCAAGACTTTTTTTTTTCACGGGCACCTGTTTTTTTTCCCACACCCGGGCAACGCCGGGTACCCCTCGCTAGTTATATATGAAGTAAAGGTATTATAATGAAAACTTATTTGAAAATTTATCATTTGAAATCAAACCTAATATTATATTATTAATCATTCATTACATAATTAATTTTTATTTTTCCGTTCCTCATCTATTAATCAATTCTTCTCTATCCAAAACTTTTGTGTTAATTATATATGTATATATATATATATATATATATATATACTAGCAGGGGTGCCTGGCACATCCCAGGTGTTTGAAGGTGTGTGTTGAGCAAAAAAAGAGTGATAGTAGGTAGGCAGGCTTGAATCCATACCGCGAATAAGGAAAGGAACGTAAAAAAAGAGGATAGTGAATTCAATGAGTTGATAATTAACTTTTGCCCGGGTGGAGGATATTGGCACAAAAATAAAATAAAAAACTTTAAAGAAAAAGATAGAGAGAGAGAGAACATAGGGTAATTAGTCTTCCTCTCTAACCATTACACTGTTACATATCGGGGTTTCATTGAGAGAGTCTTAGAGTCTTATTAGTGTGTTTGTCTTGAGAGAGAGATGAGGCTTAGAAAGAGTCTTATTACAGTGAGGGATGTTGTAAGACTCAGAGAGAGAGAGAGAGAGAGAAGTTGTATAAGTTGTTGTACGAGAGACTTTGAGAGATTGTTCCTGTTATTATTCTTATATATTAAATGTTCATTCTTTCCTTAAATGTGTAGAAGAAGAAACTCTTAGAGTGAAGGGATAGTGTTCAGACAGTTCGGACATGATGATGTTGAGACGTGTATGTAAAGACATATAACACAAATATATAATACAATTGGACTTTACCTTTTTGTAAGAATCATAAGACACAAGACGAGCTTTACAAAAAACACTTGATGGTTTATTTCGTCACGACCGGCCGTTCCATCACCAAGAATTCAAAGTCTCACATTTTTCCTTGAAGTGACGTCTCGCTTCCTAGACGAGTGACTGTCTCTCTCCGAGTTTCTTCACTGACTGTTTTCTAAGTAAAGTTTTTCTCTATTCCTAGAACTTTCTATTTTCCGTGACGTCATACACATGTTAAAACATGTGCATTCTTTCACGTGTCCTGGACATACGTGTCCAAAACTTTTCCTATTTCTCAGTAACCTAATTTTCCAATATGTTAAAAACATTATCTTATAAGCTGCATTCTTTCAATTTAAAATTTCATAACAAACTTGATAGTTAACATTCTTTCCTTGAAATATTTATCTATATTCTAAACAAATGTTTGTTTTACATTTTTAAATTCTCACACGTAATCTATTTCTAAACTAGATTACGAGGTTCGAATTTCCCCTATGCTATTTCATTTTCATTTTAAACTAAATTCTCCAATTTTATACTTACATGAAAAGGGGACAGCCCTTATCATGTAACATCACCATAGTGAATAGTGAAATCAATGAGTTGGTAATTAATTTAAGAATCATAGGAAATGTCATGCATGTGCAGAAATAAATGTTGCTTTTAAATCTGGCCTGAGGCCAGTTAAGCCTTCCACTTTTTGCCGTTTTATTTATTTGTTTCCCCACAAAAGCAAATTAGGCATATGGTCATTTTTAATGTTGGGGAAAACCAGTTCTTCACAAAAAGGGAGCACTCTGGCAGTATCCAAATGAATAGTAATTATCTCAGTATGAACGGTTTCCCCTATATTGACCAAGGACCAATTACAAAACAAATACTACCCAGGCGAAGCCCAGGCGCTGGCGGTTGCGTTCGAATAGTTTTGCTTTATTTATACAAAAAAGACAAACAAATACTGGAGACAACAGCATGGTGGGAATTTTTTTAAACTCAATAAAAAAAAAAGATAGAGATAACGTCCATTTGCGAATCTGAGATATTACGATCTAGAAAGTATAAGTAAACTCCTCCCGGAATCTAACTGGCGCGAGAACCCCCACACAAACAGCTTTTCGTGGAGATATAAACACTCGCGCCCATTTTGCGTTTTATACAATAGACAAGCAGGGGTGCCTGGCATTGCTCGGGTGTTTGTAGATGTGTGGGAAAAAAAAAAAAGTGTTAGTAGGCAGGTAAGCAGGCTCGAACCCGTGACACAAAGGTGGAAAAGAAAGTGAAAGAAAACCTGAAATTTTACAGCTAGGCCATGACACGACAGGAAGTGAAAAGCGTTCAAACTTAGCAATGTCAATCAAAAAGTTGACTTGCAGTAATGAATAGTTGAGTGAATGAGTTCACATAGGCGCAAAAATGAACGTTCAAATTTAACGATGTAAACCATCTTGCCATAGCGGATAGCGAAATGAAATCGCGCACTTAAGTCTGGCTGTAGGCCAGTTAAGCTTTCAGCTTTCAGCCATATTTGGTTTATTTTATTACTTTCATTTCTTTTGTTGACAAAGAGTGAACAATTGCTCAAAATATTAAAATAAAATTTAATAAATTAAACACTGTTTCATGCTGGTTACACCACTTAGAAGCATAGGTAAAATAAAAGATTTACCTGCATTTATATAGATAGAGATAAGCTTATATATTTAAAAAGATAGAGATACATTTTACCATTTATATAGTGATAAGCTTATACATTTAGATAGACAGAGATGAGCTTATACATTTAGATAGACAGAGATGAGCTTATACATTTAGATAGACAGAGATGAGCTTATACATTTAGATAGACAGAGATGAGCTTATACATTTAGATAGACAGAGATGAGCTTATACATTTAGATAGACAGAGATGAGCTTATACATTTAGATAGACAGAGATGAGCTTATACATTTAGATAGACAGAGATGAGCTTATACATTTAGATAGACAGAGATGAGCTTATACATTTAGATAGACAGAGATGAGCTTATACATTTAGATAGACAGAGATGAGCTTATACATTTAGATAAATAGAAATAAGCTTATACATTTAGATGAATAGAAATAAGCTTATACATTTAGATGAATAGAAATAAGCTTATACATTTAGATGAATAGAAATAAGCTTATACATTTAGATGAATAGAAATAAGCTTATACATTTAGATGAATAGAAATAAGCTTATACATTTAGATAAATAGAAATAAGCTTATACATTTAGATGAATAGAAATAAGCTTATACATTTAGATGAATAGAAATAAGCTTATACATTTAGATAAATAGAAATAAGCTTATACATTTACATGAATAGAAATAAGCTTATACATTTAGATGAATAGAAATAAGCTTATACATTTAGATGAATAGAAATAAGCTTATACATTTAGATGAATAGAAATAAGCTTATACATTTAGATAAATAGAAATAAGCTTATACATTTAGATAAATAGAAATAAGCTTATACATTTAGATGAATAGAAATAAGCTTATACATTTAGATGAATAGAAATAAGCTTATACATTTAGATGAATAGAAATAAGCTTATACATTTAGATGAATAGAAATAAGCTTATACATTTAGATAAATAGAAATAAGCTTATACATTTAGATAAATAGAAATAAGCTTATACATTTAGATAAATAGAAATAAGCTTATACATTTAGATAAATAGAAATAAGCTTATACATTTAGATGAATAGAAATAAGCTTATACATTTAGATGAATAGAAATAAGCTTATACATTTAGATGAATAGAAATAAGCTTATACATTTAGATGAATAGAAATAAGCTTATACATTTAGATGAATAGAAATAAGCTTATACATTTAGATAAATAGAAATAAGCTTATACATTTAGATAAATAGAAATAAGCTTATACATTTAGATAAATAGAAATAAGCTTATACATTTAGATGAATAGAAATAAGCTTATACATTTAGATGAATAGAAATAAGCTTATACATTTAGATAAATAGAAATAAGCTTATACATTTAGATGGATAGAAATAAGCTTATACATTTAGATGAATAGAAATAAGCTTATACATTTAGATAAATAGAAATAAGCTTATACATTTAGATAAATAGAAATAAGCTTATACATTTAGATAAATAGAAATAAGCTTATACATTTACATAGATAGAAATAAGCTTATACATTTACATAGATAGAAATAAGCTTATACATAGATAGAAATAAGCTTATACATTTACATAGAAATAAGAAACATTTATAGATAGAGATACTTATACATTTACATAGAGGCAAGTTGAAAAATGCAGGGGAAATGTTTTTTTTTTGTTTTTTTTACTTACCTATATTTTGCAATGGAATTTTGATTTAGAAGTGTCGTATAACAGAGGTTGTGGGCAATCATGATGGACGGATACAAAGATGAGAAATCCAAGGTTGCAATTGGAATATTATAATAACTGAAAGAGACAAGCAAAAAAAAAAAAATGCATGAAACAAAAGATGGAAAATTGGAAATGTTGGAAGAAAATATAAAAAAAAAAAAAATCCTTTGAGAAATGACAAAGTTAAAAACACTTGTAGAACTAGCATTCCAGTGAGAATGTAGTATTTATTTTTATCTTGTGATGGAAAGATGTGACACATGGGCCAGAACGTGTGATTGAAAATCCAGCAACTGGCCTGCAAAATATTCCTGGGTAGCCCAGTCATCATTCTCTGATAGGGACGCCTCAAGCAATAAAGCTTTTCAAAGAGAGCAGGCAAAGCCTGGGAAGATGGACCTTCTAGAACTGCACAAAGCAAACAACATACAGTAGTAAGCAGAGGAAAATATATTCCAGAAACGAGCTCGACTTTGTTAATTTTGGTGCTGATAGAAAAACCCTAACGGTGCCAACGCAGAATGAGAAAGTAGAAGTTTCAACTCAGACTCCTAGAAGTTGAAACTTATCAACAAATCTCAGAGGATAATTTTTTGCAGAGTTACTCTTACAAGGGGTGTTCAATAAGTAATGCTCCTTACCCACTTCCAGTTGTCTGATCCAGCTGAAATTTTGCATGTGCAGTGATGTATATCTCTATGAATCATGACAAATTTTTAAGCTTTGTTTCTTCCAGCTCAATAATATGACGTCATTCGTCATCTTTTGATTCCGGTTTTTTCTACCGTTTAACCCCTGCCTCAACTTTAAGTCATTCATTTTTCATCTTTTGTTCAACCCTGTGGAATGATTATTTTACAGATCTAAATTATCAGGCACTCAGCGTTACCTCTGTCTAAACAAACAAGGACAGGTAACTCCTACACAATAGTTCATTAAACCAGTCTTATAATGTCCATGATTTCTCATTAATCACTTAAAATCATTTAAAAAATGATTTTCTTCATAAAAATAAAACTATTTGATTAATTTAGGTGATTTTTGGAATATGATCTTTTCGTTCTGTCAGATTTTTCTATATTTTTATTTTTTAATATAGGAGGAATTTTGTACAACCAATGAATTATTCCATTTGTTGATTTGGATCTTTTGGCCACAATTGAAAAATATTTCCATATTATCAGTCATCTAGGCTACGGGTGTCTGAGTTGAACTTGTAAGAACGCTAGGAGTCCAAATCGACAGACAGTTTGAATTATTTGAAGACTTTAAAATAAGCAGTTAGAATTGGATAATCATGCACTCAGTGTGACCCTTATTAAAATTCATACTAGCTAACTTAATCACTAACAACGTAGGGTTCCTAATATGTAACGCTTTTGGTTAAGATGCAATTTTGTGCAAAGGTCCGATTAAAATCAACATCTGCAAGTTCCAGAAACTCACTAGATTTAAAAACAAATCGACATTCATGCACGCATACACACACACTCACCCTTTTATAGGTTCAATGACCGTAGCCCCTTCGTATTCATCGCCAGTGCTGATTTTCTGTACAGGTAGCAGCAAGTCTTGCTCTTTCGCCTAGAAACAAAAAAAAACAAAAAAAACAAAAAAAAACTTGATTTTAAATTTATCGATCTTACATATAAAGTTATCATGTCTGATTTTTAAAGTTAGACCCAAATAGCATCGATGTTGGCAAATTGAGTTTCTGACTAGTCATTGGTGTACTATGCCACTGGCAATATAATTACATACTTTGCTAGAATTTATTTTTAAAAAATATTATTTTTATTTTTAAACAATATTACTTTTTTGTCGTCGCGGTATTTGCTTACAGCTTCTCAAATATTTACTTATGCAGAATATGAATTAAATTTTATTGAAATTAAAATTAAATTAAATCTAATTGAAATTAAAATTAATCTTATTGAAATTAAAATAAATTTTATTGAAATTAAAATGATTAAATGACACTGAAATTAAAATAACATTAAATCTTATTGAAATAGAAAATTAAATTAAATTTTATTAAAATTAAATTATATTTTATTGAAATTAAAATTAAATTAAATCTTATTGAAATAAAAATCAAATTAAATTTTATTGAATTTAAATTAAATTTTATTGAAATTAAAATTTAATTAAATTTTATTGAAATTAAAATTTAATTAAATTTTATTGAAATTAAAATTTAATTAAATTTTATTGAAATTAAAATTTAATTAAATTTTACTGAAATTAAAATTTAATTAAATTTTACTGAAATTAAAATTTATTTAAATTTTATTGAAATTAAAATTTAATTAAATTTTATTGAAATTAAAATTTAATTAAATTTTATTGAAATTAAAATTAAATGAAATTTTATTGAAATTAAAATTAATTTAAATCTTATTGAAATATTTTAAAAAATTGTATTCTTTGAGACTACTGTCTTCATCTTGAATGTTTTTCTCACAATATTTCAACCGATGTAGCCTCTGACTTTTGTCGAACTCACAAATCTTTCTGTCAAACTTGAGAATCTGCACAGAATTTCGAACAGAACCTTTTATTTAATCCACGGGAGTAGTATGCTCTTGTTCAGTCAGCCATGAAATGACTGAATTCCTTAGCAATTCTCAATTGTATTTTAAGTGTTACCTTTACTGAGAATTTAACCTTCAACCTTCAGAAGAGTATAACTTTAAAACAACTGAACTTAAACGAGATTTTTATCCACTATGCCATGGATCCGTGCAGATTCCCGAGTTTGAAAAGATACCCCTGAAGAAGGTCGGATGTTACATCAACCGGAATGTTATGAAAATAACGCCCAAGATGAGAACATTAATTCGAAGAATTCAAATAATATGAATACCAATCCACATCTCAAAAATTCCAAAATGTAAAAACAAAAAAACATTTGATGCCATAGTGATTTATTATATTCTATGAATTATTATCCGTTGGCCATGATAAATCCAGCTTAAAACAGAATTGTCAGAGCATTACTTTTATCTCATAAATGTCAGACTGTCTGCAAATGAATGTCTGTATTTGAAAGGTTAGATGATGATGAAAATGATGAGCAAGAGGCCAGGTACTCTGGGTATTAAAATGGCATACACAAACAAATTATTTATATTAATCAGCTTTTAAAAAGCAAATATAACAAACCATTCACTCCATCCACAGACGCATATATTTTCTAATGAAACTGACTAAGAGTATTTGTGTTATAATAGGTCATCTTTTGCCTTTCTGTCTGTCACCTATATGTTCCAAAACTATTTGACTGAATGACTCCAAATTTGTCATGAAGAATCCTTGGAGTGCTAGGCGTTTTGTAAATGGCTATGGGAAGTAAATATTAACACTATTGCTCATTCTATAAACGCTTGAAAATTACTTCATAAAATTGCAACAAATTTGCAACAAAATTTTTTTAATTTGCTGGGTGGATCATCATCGGATGAAATTCTCATTACTATTTTGGATTAAATATGATCCCGACTTTGTCACATGGTATAAAAAAAAATAATATACTGCAAAATTCATTCCTTGGCATGGTCACTAAAAGAATGGTACTGGTGCATTTTGCGAACCGGATTCTCATAAATATCTGGTAGGACTGGACCGGAAACTTACATAAACCGCCAGAATATGCCGAAGGCTAATCAAATTAATCAGCCAATCAGAACGTGATTACCCAATGAGAAGTCACATAATTAGAAGATGATTTTCGATGAATTAAAAGAAAAAGGAAAAGAAAAAAAACTTTAGTTATTGCTCTAAAATCATAGAGCAGCAGCACACTGCAATTAATCCACGCTGGTAAGTTTGGACAGATGCGAGAGAAAGTCGTAGAGTACTGTCAACAGAAAAAACTAATAACATCTGAAATAAGGTGTAGGACATGGCCACAAAAAATGTCTGAAGAAGAGGATGTGTGGTGGGGTGGACTTGGAACATACTGTTACCGATTGGAGGAACTGATACTGACCCCCCCCCCTCCCAATTATTTTTTAATTGTGCGAGAAAAAGATATGTTTCTACTTGTTCAGGATTTGTACAAATTTTCAATGTCCATTTTAAAAAACCTTTCCAAGGTTTTAAAAATTTTTTCAAGGCCTTCTCCAGACAAAATTCAAGTTTTCAAAACAAAATTTGATATATAAACAATGATACAATGACATAAACAAAAAAATCTTAATAATTGACGACAGAAAAAGTCATTTTCATTTATATACAAAATAATATTTACATTCCCTGACCCATTTATATTTGGCCAATCAAACGTGATTGAATGTTATTTTCCCCATTCTACGTGGTGTTCATTTTACTTTAAAATTTTTAATCTCCAGTATTGTGGATATAAGAGATACATACCTTCATCACAAAACTACCCCAATGGTATCATATGGAAAACATTGGGTAGTTTTGTGATAAAGGGACATAACTCTTGTATTCACAGTAATACAAAGCAATTTCAGAAAAATATATTTCAATTTTATTTTCAACTTGCGAGGGGTACCCGGCGTTGCCCGGGTGTTTGGAGGTGTGTGTGGAAACTCGGGGGGGGGGGGGGGGAGAGTTAAAAAGAAGAAAAAAAAAAGTAAGTATGAGGATCGAACCCGAACCGTTGAGGCAAAGTTGTAAAATAAAGTGTGAAAAAAAACAAAAAAAACGTGCGACGTTAACTATTGCCCCACCGCGAGATGTTAATGGAAGCACGTTTAAATTTATTTAATTACTTGGATTTGGCAGGTGACCGTTTTAATGAGTTAATGAGGTCAAGTTTTACTGCGGGATAGTATTAATTTACTGCGGAACGCTTTTTTTTATTTTTATTTTCCCAAGATGTTATAGGAAAAAGACTAACCCACATGCGGCGAGCGACAAATGTTGAATATTTATCTTCCCGAAATCGAGCAAATTAAATAGATAGGCGAGCTTCGTTGTTAACTCTGAGATATTATGATTTATATGTGATATAAAAAGTTTTAAAAAGTTGTGAACCGACCGACCGCTTCTCTGAAAGAAGCCTTTTGTAGACATACAGAAAAAGCGAACACACATACATACATACATTTTCGCTTTTATATTTATAGATGTGTTAAAAATATTTATATGGAATTTTTATTAATACTTAAAAAATAATTCCATAGTATTTTGATTTTATTTTTAATATTGCAACATAAATTTTTACTGGACATAAAGAATGATTTTCAAGACATTTTGAAGACATTTTCATATTTTCAAGGATTTTTCAAGGTAATATAATATAAATAAGGCCTTTTCAAGTGAAAAGTCAAAATTCAAGCACTTTCCAACTTTGCGCGAACACTTGTTTAAAACAAAAAAATAAAAATATTTATTTGTGATACTAAAGATACGCTAGGAAGTGAGAAAGGGGAGAAAAAAATATATTGGGTAACAAAAGAAATCGGTAACAGGGTTTATCAGTAGCTGATAGATAGGAAGACAGACAAAACAAGGCTGGTAGCCATTAGTCACATGCTCTCGTGTAGTGAATGAATGCGTGAATGTAGGATTGACATGAAATTCTTAAAGATAAACTAAAATGACCGAAAAATGGGCTGAAATGACTTAAATAAATAAAAAGTAAATGACTTAGAATGACTTTAATGAACTTAAGGATGAATTGAATGACCTTAAGAATGACTTGAATGCTTCAAAAACAACTTGAATGATCTGGAGAATGACTTGAATGGCTTTGAGACTGACTGGTTGTAAAGTGGGTGATCATTTTACATTAAATTAATACAGAAAAGTGATCCCTCACTTTATATCACAAAAATTATTTGATTTAGGGAATCTGAAACGTTATATTAGCTATGTGGCCAAGGAAAAGTTACAAACATAAGTACAGCATGTAGTAAGAACAGATACTACACTTTGATCTTGACCAAAAGGCCAAGAAAAGCTTAAAAAGCTAAGAACAGCATTTATTAACAACAGACCTTTGATCTTAACCAAAAAGGCCAAGCACAAAAGTGTTATCGACCGACCGACGGAGTGACTTATAGTCACTTGCATGCGACTAAAAACATGATATGTGATTGTCAGTTAGGGTGTGACAAATGACGGGACCCAAACAGTGAAATCATTTTAATTTTTAATTATTATTTATTTGCACATTTTTTAAACTGATACAAAAAAAAAACAAAAAAAAAATCAAATTTTAATTGTAAGGAAGATACCTCTTTATCAATTAAAAATAAGTTATTGATTCTTGCCCAGAATCCCCATATATTAAAAAACAAAAACAAAAAAAAGCTGTATGTTGTACAAAGCTGTGATGGAACGAAAATATTATATTCCAAAAATTATGTAAATTCATCAAGTAGTTTATTTTTAACTATGAAAATAAAATTTTAGAAGCAAACAAAAACAAAATGACTTTCGTATTGCCATCTTGAAGAAAAAAAAAAAAAAAGAAAACTCCACAATAATTAAAACTTGCAAGACCAGCTTTGCAGTGTTTACAATTTCTTATCAATCGCTTAAAAATCATTTTATTTATAAAACAAAACTATTTGATCAATTTACGTGATTTTTGGAATATGATCTTATCATTCCACCACAGGTACATACATCATATGGATTTTTCTGTATTTTTGGTTTTTAATATAGGAGGAATACTGGACAAGCATCAAATTATTATATTTTTTTGTTACAATTGAAAAATATTTTCATATTATCAGTTGTCTGGATCAGGGTGTCGGAGTCGGACTTATAAGAATGCTAGGAGCCGGAATTTTTAATCTCTGAAGAATTAACAGACAGTTTGAAAGATTTGATATAGTTTTATTTTTACATAAAATCAAATTTTATGAATACCCAAGGAGCGACTGTCTTGCTTGATATTTTGAAAAAAAAAATCTAAAAAGAAAGGGAAACAGCACAACATAATTCATACTTGCAAAGTTTTTGTTGTAATGCTTACAATTTCCCATTAATTGATTAAAAATCATTTAAAACTACTTGATCAATGTACATTATTCTTGAAATATAACATTTGTATTTTGTCACTGGTATGTACAGGTTACATATATTTCTTTGTTTTGTTTTTTAAAAATATGCAAACAAATAAAATTGGAAACAAAAATGACATCACTGCATCCAGAGTAATGCCAGGTTAGTATAGCTAGGAAATAATATTAAATACAACCCTTGCATGACTTTTGGTGGAAGATGCTTTTCTGTTAGGAAATTTCTATCAATAAACCAACTCTCACCCCCTCTCTTCGTTCCCTCCTCTTTCATGTCTTTATACATTTGTCTGCGCAACCAAGTGCTCCTCACTCAACAACAATTGCCGACCCCAACGCTGTTTCATGGGCTTTAAAATAAGGAGTTGGATATTTTAGGATCATCAGAGACGGTCCTTATACCTTCCAAACTTCTAACCCTGGACCAAGTGGGACTTTATTATTTTTTTGCTATCTATATATCTATAAAAGTGAGAATGTGTGTGTGTGTGTGTGTGTGAGGACACTTCCCAATCTATATACTCAACAAATTTTTGATCTACAGACATCAAATTTGGTATATAGAGTATTCAGACATCATTTTAATTGATTTTTATCTGAAAAAATAAAGGGGCAGCTACAGGGTCAAAATTTGAAAATTGGTACTTGGTGATCATCGGATTTTTATCTGTTTGCTAACTGTTTCATGAGGTTTGAAAACACTTTTTAAAGATTGTGGCAAGCCGGTCTAATGGTTATCGTACTTGTTTTGGTTTCAAACTCAGCTAGAGTATTTTTTTTTTACTTACAAAAAGTGAACTTTAAAAAAAACAAAAAAAAACATAATACTTGCATGCACATGTCTCAGTTTCTTCCCCCCCCCTTTTTTTTTTTACTTCATCTTTTTTAAGGAATTTAATATTACGTTTAATACCAGGCAATGTTGGGTACATTTGCTTATATATATATATATATATATATATATATATATATATATATATATATATACATATATATATATATATATATATATATATTTTTTCTGCTTCTTTTGACTTCTGGTTTCTACTGTCCATTTAACTAGATAATTAGTCCCAGACAAACAAACAAGAAAGTCATTCTTAACATGAGGAAAGGGTAGGGTTAGAAGAAAATAGTCATTAATCAGTCACCGTTGTCCTATCAAAAAAAAAAAGCAAACAATCTTGACTGTAATCATTTTTTAAAATAAATTGTAGCAAAGTACATTATTATTGTGCCAATATCATGGTTTGACAATAACAAATGAAAATTGGCTAGTCAGAATGAAATTTTCATGCCAACTTAAATGCTATTTATGTACAACTTTTTAAATCTCACAAGTACATAAGTTAGGTATTCTGGCAACTACGTCGGAAAACTTTGGGCTTTCAGAAACAATTTGACGAAACGAAAATCCCAGGATGCTCGTTAGCAATTTATTATTCAGATGCTTTGTTGCTGTTTAGCAGCGTCAAGTCTTTTGCCTCACACGCATGTAAATCGGAATCGGTTTTACTTCACACGTTCACAATGACACTGAATATTTTGATATTAATGTAACATTGTGCGTTTTCGATTTAAGCCTCGGCTCATGTGTAGTACATCAGTTTGTGAAATGTAGAAAAATTAACATATTCCTGTGGCTTACTTTCATGTCTATTTTACAGTAGTTGTCCAGAATCTAATCTAATTATTATATTTTAGAGTCACCTCCTATCAAGGCTTGAATGCCACTCAAGGATAAGGGTTAATAAATGTCAGATGGAAGAACAATGTCATGATCGGTGATTGTGGAAATTGGATAAAAGTTCATTTATTTTAGAGGATGGCTCAAGAACTTGAACTTGAAAATAACCATGTTATATTCATCTGAGAAGCAGCCCTGCAATATTGTGTTCCACAGACTAGAAGTTCTGAAAAAAAAGCTTTGTTCATGCAAATTTTGTTAGGCACAAATAGAGAGTAAGGAACATTTCTGATAGTGGTTATAGCTAGTCGAGTGGTTGCTGTGAATGCATTACAGACAAGAACCATAAAGTGATGGTCAGTTGAGCACCTGTCATGAAAATAATGATAGAGCAGATAGGCTCACAATGTCTCTACTGTCAGAAAAAGGCAGCAGGGAAGAGAAAAGGACACTGCCCATCCGATTTTGAAGTCGGTTTCTTACCCTGTCCAGGCAGGAAAGGCTACCTTGGCAATGGATTTGATGTATCTGTTCTATTTCAGATCAGGAGTGAAGGTCAGTCCGAGAAGCTTGTTAGACAAGAACTATTTATTTCAATTGGGGCCAAAGGGTTGGTGATGAAAAGATAGAATTTTGGTTTTGGATATATTAAAATTAACCAACCACCTTTTCCCCATTGCACTACATGCTTATGGTCAGAAGAGAAAAAGAGAATTAGAAAGATCTTTGTCATTGCCAGTTTCTGAAGTGTTGCCATAGTTGATAGTGTCGTCTGCATAAATGTCTACGAATGATCTAAGAATGTGATTTGGAAGATCATTGATTAAGATCAGGAAGAGAGTTAAGTCCAGGATGGAGCCCTGAGGGATTCAAGTTTCGATACTATCAACTTCGAACTTCTGCCCATCGACAACTGCTCTTACAAACCTATCAGATAGAAAAGATTTAATAGTTATGATATTCCATAGCTGAAAATTTTGTGAAGTAGATCTTTGTGCTATATCCTATCAAATGCCAAGAGAAATTGCTCTAGAAATGAAGCCTATGTCAAAAGATTCACTGATCACATCAGCTGCACATTTCGCAGGAGGAAAACAATATTGCATGTCACTGAGTAAGTTGTTTTTGCTTAAGTGGTCACAGATTCAAGCAATTTACTCATGACAGACAGGAGACTGACTGGTCTATACTGAGAGGTAGATAAACAATCTCCAATATTTTTAAATACAGGGCAAACTAACAAAGTTTTTCAAGAGTGTGGGAAAGTATTTCTCTTTAAGGCAACATTTAAACAGCTTTGTAAGTATAGGAGCTATTTTCTGTTGAAGCTTTTTGAACACTGTGCTGTCAGGACCAGTTGCTTTATTGGAATCAAGGTTCTTGATATGATCATCAACGTCAGACAAATATGTGGCCCTGATCGCAAAGAGTGAAGTTAACAAAGAGTTCAACTTTATCAGTTGCTGAGGAAATTATCTTAGGTCCATTGATGATGGTTCGGATAGAGGACACAAATTTATTCAGAAACTTGTTTGTTATTTGCCAAAACTCATGGAAACCAAACTGCTGCTCAGCTACTGTAGATTTGACGGACTGAGCATATAACTTTGTGGTTTTATAATCCCTTTTGCAGTGGTTGCTGATAGTCCTAAAATTGGCTTTACTTTCAGAACATCTATTTCATTAAAAGCAATGGAAATAGTAATTTCTGTGCGCATTGGCAGTGGCACATTCTGGGTTGAACTACAGCTAGCTATTTGATTTTTGTTGAAATTTCTTGGAGAGTATATAGCTGTCTATATCGATGGTTAACCAGACAATCAAGCCTGATACTATAGAGGGCATGTTTGTTTTAAACATAGAACACAAAGATATTTCAGATGTAAACGTTTGGAAGCCATTCTAGTCAGTCAGAATATCAATACACTAAGAATGAGAGGGACATCTGAGAACGTTACATTTTGTTTTTACCTTAACTGAGACAACGGAGTGATTAGATCTCAGTGGAGACGGAACGAAAGATGAGCACAGTTCTGGAGATTTTGTAAAAAAAAAAAAGTTTTGAAAAATTGCAAATTGTCAGCATCGGACACACAAGTGGGTTTGTTAAGTAAGGGAGAAATCATGATAGAATCTGTCTTCATCAGTCGTTTTATTAGAATGAACTAGCCATTCAAGAACGTGAACATTGAAGTCTCCATAGATGTGAATGATAGTCGATGAATGAACAGACAAGATGTGGTCAATTTTCTCCAAGATACTTTCAAAGATAGTAACTCCACCATTGTGGTGACAATAGAGAGCAAATGTGAACATGGTGCTGTAAGTGCTACCCGGAAGCACATATTACGCAATTTAGGACCTTCTCTGAAGATGTACCTACCACATGGTACACCATCCCTAATGTAGACACATATTCCATGCCCATGATGATCTTGGGGGTCAGATTTTGATGTTGGTCAAGGAATGAACAGACAAGATGTGGTCAATTTTCTCCAAGATACTTTCAAAGATAGTAACTCCATCGTTGCGATGACGATAGAGGGCAAATATGAACGTGGTGCTTGAGACGTATCGTGATGGGGTAAGAGAATTTCTAGGAGATGATAGTAAAGTTGGTTAGAGCAGGAGAAAGAGAGATGCAGGATTTTTGAAGACCATGAAAATTAAAAGGCAGTAGCAGTTCCCACTAATATGGTATTGAGAGGCCCCATCAGAAGCTACTGCATGGTTCAAACTCCATTCACCAAATGGCAATACAGCAGCTCCAGTATTTCGCTTCTGCTGATAGGAAAGCCTTCTTGGGAGTGAGTTCATGGTTTGGGTCCCTAATTATCAAACGGATAATGTCAGTCCAGGTAAAACACTTAATTCCAGCATGATTATTAGTGAAATGACCCCCAAGGATAAGAATAGGAAGAAAATTACTTAGCCGTTTCAAGCTACTAATGAGAAAAAAAAATTACACTTAAATACAGAAAAATCTTTATGATGTCATGGAACAAAAACGTCATATTCCAATAATCATATAACTTAATCAAGTAGTTTTTATTTTACATAAAACAAGCCAAGCATGTGGGGTCCCCCTCCACAAGTGAAAAATTTACTTTCACCATGACTAATGTTTGTGCAAAATTTTTTAAAAATTCAAGGAATGGTTATCAAGAAGAGTGCAAACAAATGAATGAACCAATAATTTGGCGGCAATTTTACCTCTATAATGTCCCCTAGGAGGAAGGCAACCAGAGTTATCCCAGAAAATCCATTTTGGCAAAAATTTACTTTCACCATGACTAATGTTTATGCAAAATCTTTAAAAAATTCAAGGTGTAATTATTGAGAAAAGTACAAACAATGAATGAATGAACAGGAGTGAATTACTAAGTGTAGGAGGACTAAAAAATCTTTTTTTTTTTTTTTTTTTTTTATAATTTTTAGTGATTAATAGTAATTAGTAGCCATTACATGGTTTATTTTAATCTCTATTTCTGTCTCGATAGTTCAAATTGAATTGTCTGTGACAGGTACCTACACCATAAAGATTTTTCTGTATTTTTGGTTTTTAATTGGGTTGAATTCTAGAGAAGAACCTTCACAGCATATCAATCTTTTCAGGAATATTTACGGCAGAAACATGTGATGATGTATGGAACTGACTGCTGGTTATGAGTATTGAGGATATGTACGACATAGATAGACAATAATACAACAGATATATAATGCGAGTGTTAATGACAGGCTTAGATTGGATGACCTCGGAAGATTAAATATGGAGATGTGTGCAGAACAAAAGATTTTGTTGGTTTGGTCACACTGAAAGAATGGGTGAGAGTTCTTGGGTTGGATGAATTTAAGAGAAAGTGGGATAAATAAAGACCTGGACAGAGATAGGCTAGTTTGGAAGTCAATTATTAAAAGCAGTCTAAAACATGCCATGTAAAACATGCGTTAAACCAAAATAAATAAAAAAATTAAATTTTATCAGTATACGAGAAGTGAATTGTCTTGCCTACCATTTTGGAAAAAAAAACAAAACAAAAAAAAAACAAAAAAAAACAAAACAAACAAGGACGATAACAATAATTGGTTTTTCTTTGTTATTGTAGGGAAAGTCAAAAAAATGTACTGGATTGTCATGTCACAGTAATGAAAATATTCCAAAATTACAAAAAACGATAAGGTAGAATTATTAATGAAAATAGTTTTCAAAGACAATTAGTGAAAATTAAGTTTTGCTAAATTGGCCAAAGATTTTCAGTTTTTAGAAAAGATTTACCTCCCTTTTATTACAATTAGAACTCTCCGGTTACTTTTTTGCAATTGGTTTCATTGAAATTCAATATTTAAATTTTAGAATGTTGTTATAAAGAAGAATCAAATTTACTAAATTTATGTGGTAATGCCTATGAATTTTATAAAAATCAAACTACTTGATAAATAAACTACTAAATAAAACTATGTGAATGTTGGAATATGATGTTTTTGTTTCATCATGGATACATATAAAAAAATTTTTTAAATTTGTCTTTTAATCAAGAGGAAATTGTATACAAGAACCTTTTTTTGTTAAACTTCTGATAATTTTCGTTTTTGTTGCTTCATCGTTTTCTTTTTTCATCTTTTGTGCTACGTGGTAAATTTTTATTTCAGTTGACTTTGTGGAGGCCTCTTTGATCTTTGAATATTCCACTTTCATCAGCTTCTTTTCTCTTTCAGTTTGACACCTTTGATTATGTCTCCTATATCAGGGCTTTACGTTGCGAGTGAAATAAGTGGCGACTACAGATAATAAAACGCTTATCTTTTAACGATTTTGTTTTTTCACAGACAATCTTCCAAAGCTTATTAATGAGTGAAAAATGTTTTTTCAACCATTATTTTTTTTTTCTTAAAAGTTAAATTATTTAAACAAACTGTTTAATAGAACAATACTAGACTACCCGTGACCCTTTGGGTCAGTATGTGATATTAGCTATGGAATTAATGTATGAGCATGACACTTGTGACATAAAGAAAATACTTTTTTGTGACATAACAGAAACATTTCTATGAAAGCATATTAAAATGAAAAAAGAACATAGATAGATTTCTATGAGCCGTTCTGTTTATAATTGTTTATTTTGGAAAAAAACAACTTACAGCCATTGAATTATAAGTGGTTTGCCATACTTATAAGTAAATGTGGACTGAATAGATACCATAATACTTATTATAGTTAAATTCAAATTTTGATATATCTTAAACGCAAAAAAAAAAAAAAATTGGGATGCTGAAAACGTACACAGTAAAACAATGTTTTATTGTCGCCTTGATTATTTAGTATAATATATATTGTATATATGAAACAGGTTGATGATTATAGGTATTATCACAGTTTGCGTTTGTTTCCCATATCTTGAAGTTTTTTTTATTTAATAAATTTAAGATATTCGCTTTTCTAAGGACGTCCGTTTGTTCAAACGAAACCGGTCCAGTGATTTGTGTTTATTTCTTTACGCTGTTATGGGTTTATGCTTATATACGCATGCGCAACCAGAAGTCGTAAACCGGATGTTGGGTTACAACACCCGTTACAAGGTCATTTGAGTTTATAATTATATAGATACTGTTCTTAACAAAGACTGTTTAAAAAACATCTGAAGAAATTTGAATGTTTATACTTTTGAGTTTCAACATAAAATTTGGTGAATATTTAGAATTACACTTATTTAAAAAACAAAATTACAGAAAAATCTTTATGATGTATGTATTTGTCACGGAATGAAGATGTCATATTCCAAAAATCACATGGCTTTGGCTTTTCTATTTGGCTAGTAAACCAAAACAATACACAATACAGACCTGAATATCCATATAAATTAACTTTTTAAAGGTAAGTCTTTTTTTTTTTCTTTTACATTTACAGCATCTCTGGCAAAGTTTATCAACTTTTGCTTTTGAATATTTCTGAATGGACATGCCGACATAATCACTTATTCTGAGCAATTAATCTTTTGGATTGAGCACATTGTAAAGCTGCATCCATGAGGCAAATTTGAAGCCAAATTCTAAAAACGGCCAAAAAGAATTTTTTAAAGCCAAACTGCATTTAAAAAAGGCTAAATTTGCC
This sequence comes from Euprymna scolopes, assembly GCF_053919585.1. Taxonomy (NCBI): domain Eukaryota; kingdom Metazoa; phylum Mollusca; class Cephalopoda; order Sepiida; family Sepiolidae; genus Euprymna; species Euprymna scolopes. The sequence continues at coordinate 27,388,189 of NC_136517.1, read as the reverse complement.
AAATTTGGCCTAAAAACATTGGGTGGTTCTAAAATGGGTGGTCGATTTACTTGAACGCTGCATTAGAAACTGAGCACCCCCTACAAATATTTATATATTGACTTTTTAAATTTTTCTTTACATAATCTGGTAGACTAGTGTCCATTCAATAATAATCTGCTGAAAAAATTGAAAAAGAGATGAGAATAAAAAAAATAAAAAGTGAAGACACGGCTTCTAGACGTGCGCTGAAAATATTTAGTTGCCAAAGGTTAATTAAAGATGTCTGTAGAGCCCTGTATATGTTAAATCTGAAGTCCCAAAATTTCGGAAAAAGCTGCAACACTTTCACCACTGTTATAATCAAATAATCAAGATGTTTTCATGGTTTTATGAATTAGTATACTTTTATGAATTTGTATACTTACCAATTTTACTATTATATCGAAATTTTTATGTCTAGTTACAGGTCCTCACGATTATATACAATATTCTATACTAGGTTAAAACTAGTGGTGGGACGATTAATCGGAATTGGAATTGTTAATCGTAAGAATCGTGTATTTTGGGGGGAATCGGAATCGCATCGTTAAAAAATACCTTAGATTTACGATTTTTTCATTACGATTCTCTTATATTTTTAAGTTGAACTGTTTGTTTGAAGTGAGATTAATGCGGTCAAAAATTTATGATAAAAACGTCATAGAACTTTTCATAACATATTCAATAAGATGTACAAGAATTTTATTAACTACTTTAATGGTAATCTTTACCTTAATGAGTTTTGAAATTTCTTTGAATTTTTTCTTTAATTTTTTTAATTAAAAAACATTTCTTTTTTTTTACTTTTAGCTTAACTTGCTTTTATATTTCACCATTTCGTTTTTTAGTAATAAATGCTTCTCTACATTAAAAACCGGCCTTGTGTCTAACTTTGCCCTCGTGGGGAGGTAAGTAAATAGGAAGTAATATGGCTGCTGAAAAACGTTTTTCAACCACCATAAAAGCATTACAATATATTTAAACCCTGAAGAATTTCCACCATGTGCACTTGTTGTTCTAAGTTAACTAACCACTACTTGTGTTTCAAACTTAAAAAAAAAGGCGCTTTAAAATAGTAAAAACACTAAAGCTTTTTTCGTTTTGGAAGGAGGGTTTAAGGCGCCCCTATTATCCCAAAGAATCAGCTATGTAAACACTTTGCAATATTTTTCAATAATTATTTTTAAAAAAATTCTTTATAATTAATTTTTATTTAAAATTAAGAAATTATTTTCTAAAATATTTTGTTTATATATGTTTACATTTTGTTTTTAAGTAAAATTAAGAAATTTATTTTAAAAATATTGTTTATATCCATCTTCATTCACAAGGGTTACTTTGCGGTAGCTTCACCGGTTGTTAACCTAAATTTTTTTAATGTCAGAATGAGGCTCGTCTGCCAGACCTACTTATCTAAGCTTCACCGATTTTTGTTATGATTTTATCTGTTTTTTCTTTTTTTGTTTATTAACAGGAAAATTGGTGAAAATCAAAATGGATTCCGCACTATTTTAAAATATTATTTTCAAGTTTAATTAAAGTTTTATGATACCCTTTTCTTATTATTGTTTTTGTATTCTTTTGTTATTTATTTATTTTTTTTGCCCGGATTTAACAAACAAACAAAATGAAAGCAAAACAAAACAAAAAATTTGGTGCTTATGCACTTTTGTTACCGTTATATTTTTTTTTTAATGGTTTAAGTGCCTCACCCAATGTTTGAAGAGTTTGTAATTATTTTTTAAAGGAAAATTGGTGAAAGTCAAAATTAGCACTTGTGGCAATAAACAAAAATAAACAGAAAGCTTTAGCGTGTACGTACCTCTCATGGAATGTCGTAGATTGAAACGCAGTGAAATGTTATTTGGTGCTAGTGCACTTATTGGTCCGCGCTATTTTTAAATAGTATTTTCAAGTTTGATTAAAGTTTTACGATACCTGTTTTTATTGAATTGTTAGGTGAAAGTACAGAATAGGTACACAACACCCTACCGTCCCCATGTTAAGAATGGCTTTCTAAATAATATCATTATTTCAGCACGGCTCAATAAGTGCATGAGTACCTTTTATTTTTTTGAATAAAATAAAAACTACCCGACAAGAACACTACTGTTTTTGTTTTAATAATTATTTTTTATTCAAAAATAAAAAATAAAAATTTCAATTGTTCAAAACATTTTTTTTCTCAAAGCTTATTGGGATTTTTTTGAATTACCATATTTTTCATGAACATGCTCTAAAAATGTTTCAAAATTATCTAATATTTTTTCACTTTTCATGCTATAAGCCTCTCTATACATGGCCTCATCGTCATGAGACCATTTCATTTCACCTACTGATCCTGATATGTAGTTCAATCTTCTTTTAATACGAGACCAGTAGGCTTCAATATTATTGGTGCAAACACCAGTAAGCGGATCCACAAAATTTTGTGAATGGTTTACAGTCCCGTGAACATAATTAAACTTTAAAACAATATTTTAAAATAACACGGATTCCATTTTGACTTTCACCAATTTTCCTGTTAATAATTATATAAACTCCGACAACAAAAAAAATATCCATCAAAAAAACAGATAAAATCATAACAAAAATCATGCGCAAATTTGAAGCCAAAATAAATTTAAAAAAAAAAAAAAAAAAAAAAAAAACTAGGTCACACACGCAAAAATTCTTTCCTTGTAAAAATAATAACTTCTCCCTCAGTCGAACAACTTACAACATCGGAGTTGATGTGTATTTCACTACAGGGGTAGCATTCGTGTACGTCCACCCTTTTTCTTTATATTTTTTAATATATAAAATAACTCCTGAAATTAATTGTTATTAATTTCATGTTGCATGTTTAATTCATAGTTAAAATATTTCTTTTGACTTTTATCTTCAATGAAAGAAATTTTACGAAAAAAAATCAAATCGTTTTGGAAATTCCCTTAATTGTATTTCCATTTTTTCACTGTACCAATTTTTTTTTTGCTACACAAAAGTTTTCGATTATATAATGGTATATTTCAAAACAACAATTCCACGGGAATCAGAATCAGAATCAGAATCGTACTTGGTATCAGACTCGTTAATCAACATTTTCCGGAATCGGTAAAAATTTAGGAATCGTCCCAACACTAGTTAAAACAAAATATACTTCACCAGTGTTCACACTATTTATCAAGAATATATTACTAAAATATTAATAGAAAAGTAGAGAACTATCAAAAAAATAAGCAAATATATATATGTCCATAAATGTAGAATGATAATAGATATATAGATAAGAGAGTAAACTCATCCACATGTAATTTTTTTTTTTTTTACATCGGCATCACCACATTATCAAGGCCAAGAGGCCACTCAAGGATAAAAGTTAAAGAGTGTACAGTAGAAATTGGACAATATAGTAATCATTAGTAATGAAAATTTGGTAAATTTGATAACTTATATGGAACGGCTCATCAAGAACTTATTTACGTTAGACTTGAACATAACCATATTGTAGTCAGCCGGAAAGCAGGAAAACGGAAGACAATTCCACAGGCGTGCAGTTCTAAGAAAGAAGCTTTGTTCATGGAATCTACGTTTAGGTTTAGGCACAGATAAAGAGTGGGGGGAATTATTGATAGTGTTTACAGCTAGACGAGTGTTTCTTGTGAAATTTTGGCGAGGGGGGATCATAGATTGAAGCTCAGTCGAATACTTTCCATGAAGGAAACTCTTCAAGATTTTAGAGGGGAAGCTAATTAATCTCTACTGTCATATAAAAGGAACTGCGTGTGTGTGTGTGGTATAGTTAATTTCCTACAGACTCTGAAACAGCTGGGCTGATTTTAAACTTTAATTCCAGCTATTATATAAAAATAACTTTATAAAATCAACAGTATGTTCTCTAGAGTGTAATGTAGACTACAATGTATTGTAGTCACTGCAAGAACAGATACTACACTTTGATCTTGAATATACTGAAGAACACATACTACACTTTGATCTTGACCAAAGTGTAATGTAGACTACAATGCATTGTGGACTAAGTCACTGCAAGAAGGCATGTGAAGCTTCCTCCCAATGAACATCGATGGATCCCTAACTACAGCAGGCAATCAATCGATTTGATTGAAAAATGGGCAAATTTCACAGATTTTGATGGCAATAAAAAATATAGATGCGTGAAACAGTCGTCGATCATCATTCAATCTCGAGCAATGTACGATCTCTCTGCTAGTATCAGCATAAAGTTATTGTTAAAATGTTTTTGATTGCCAATGAGGGTATGACTCCAATGATTCTGACGATCTTATGAAAAAAAAATATATCGAATTTTGGATTCAATTCAGTTCGCTGTCAATCTCTGTCTTGAAATGACTGAATCGTCACTACATTGATTCTTCGCTGCCATCTTTGTTACTAAGAATTACTTAACATACAAAATCATGACTGCATTGATTCTTTGGCGATTTGATTTACTACAGCCATCTTTGTTCAAAATCATGTCACAGCATTTAACAGTTATTGCTGAAAATTAAGAAAAATATTACTAGATAAAAATGAATTAATATTTTTACCCAGTTATGATTGACAAAACAGAAATTATCCTCACCCGTATATTAAATTGTGTATAGTTTCCAGAGTTTGAACATAAAGATACATCTGAAGAAGGTGGGATGATACATCGGCCAAAAAATTGTGAAAACAACTAAGATGAGAATAGTAGTTGGAATTATCAAAATTATCAATCCTCATCTAAAAACAACTTCCAACATAAAATAAACCATTCATGTTTTTTTATTTGGAGAGAAAGGGAAAGAATAATAAAGAAAAAAAAAAACAAAACAGAAAAGAAAAAAAAGAAAGAAAAAAAAGAAAGAAAAAAAAGAAAGAAAAAAAAGGAGGAAAAAATTGAGGTTTGTTAAAGTACAACTCACCTTTCTCAGCAATTGTGAAATGACTTTGATTTGTTGTCCCCTCGACAAGAGGTACGGTAGGGGGACCCCGGTGACCCTCGCCATTTCCATATAATTGATAATGCACATTAGTTTCTCCAAGAGTCGCAGAGGCAGGATGGCATCTTTCATACAATAAATGGCAAGGCGCCGACGAGTCTGATCATTTCCATTCTAGGAAAAAAAAACCCCAGAAAAAATCATATTTTAGAACACAAAAGGTGAGAGGATGGGAGGCGGGGTAATAACCAGAATATAAGGAATAGCATATGAATGAATTCCATATTACAATTTTTGGCTTTTTGTCCAGAATTCTCCCTCTTTAAAAAAAAAATTTAAAAAAAAAAAAAAAATGAAAGAAAATTTTGAAAAAATAATCTCACCAAAAACAAGAGAAAAAAAAACAACACTAATTTGTTATATAATAGCACTGCTTGGGTAATGCCTAGTAACCTAGACAATTGCTATTATGATTGTTTTTGACATTGGGAAAATGTTTTGTCAGCTAAAATATGTACCAGGAATGTTAACTTCGTAAAATGGAATTTTAGAAACGGTTAGGAATTCAGCTAACATAAAAAAATTACATGACAAAAATTCTTAAGTGCTATGTAGCGTTAATTAGTAGTCAGATGGTCAGAGAGTTCAACAAAGATAGTTAAAGAGTTAAGAAGTCAGAGGTTGGTCAAGTAAACCAGGGGAGATGTGTAACTAGAAACTGGAGGGGGGGGGTCAAGCATAAAAGTTGCAAATAACTTGAGTGTCAATTGTTGTTTCTCAGGAAATCTCATTGCAGTTTTTGCAGAACTATCAATCAAGACCCATCGATGGAAGAGGTATGTTCCCCCTACCCCTCTTTTTAGCCTGAATATCACCCCTCCCCCGAAAAATGTTTATTCATTCCCCAGTTGTAAGATGTTATTCGTCCTGTTTGTTATATGTGTTATGCATCCTTATAGATATGTGACCACACACTAGACAATCATAGAAACACTGTTATAAATATATACACACATACGAATATTAGAGACGAAATCAGAAACTAAGAAAATTTATATACATTCATCGACCATATAACATCTGTCGTTGTGGTCCTCGTTTAAATACACTACTAGATTTATGTTGTTATGCTTACGAATTTCATTCAAAGGATTCCAAAAAACAAAACAAAAAAAAAATACTATTCAATACGAACCTGACAATGGAAGACTAGATAAGAAAACAAAATTGGATTTATAAGACCATAAAAAATCCAACCTTGATCGCCCTTCGGGGCCCGTGGCACAGTTGATAGAGGCATTGAGTCTCTACAATTCCAGGTTAGCACTGTCTGAAGACAGCGGTTTCAGCACAGTTGATTAGTTGTTCTACATAAGTCCTGGAGGTGACTGGTTCTCAGTAGACATAACAAAAGATTCTTCACGTGTTGACGCAAAGAAAACATGTGAAGTTGCTACAAAAAAAGGTTTAATATTTATGGAGCAATTCTGGTTTCTGATTGGTTGGGAGCAGAACGTGAATTAATTTGATTTATCAGTTCCTAGCAGCATCGTTTATAAATAGAATCTCCCAACTGTGCGGGATCATACTCCATTATACTTCAAAAATATTGCAACACTACCCAAGCAGACCAAAGGATTAGTTGGCCAAAATGTGGTGAGACAACTATGGAATGCAGTAATTACTGGGGGTGAGTTACAAAACTCTGAATTCTTATCTGGTTGCTGTTAATCACTTGAAGAAGACCAGAGGATGAGTTGGCTGAAACATGGTGAAACAACACCAACTAAGATGAAGATAACAGTCCGCAAAAAGAATGAATGCATGAATTTCATTTAATCGCTTAAAAACGAATTTCTTTATAAAAATAAAACTACTTGATCAAGTTACGTGATAATATTTATCCGAAAATTAAGATTACAAGTTTTACAAAAAGAATTTTACAAAAAATATTGATCAATTTATATGATTTTTGGAATATGATGTTTTTGTTTGTCATGGTTGTGTACATCATACAGATTTTTCTTTACTTTTATTTTATTAATATGGGAGGAATTCTGGGCAGGAAAAAAAATTTTCTGTTTTATTTTTTTTTTTTAAATAATCTCTATTTTTTTAAATAATCTATCATTTTTTTAAATAATTTCTATCATTTTTTAAAAATAATCTCATTTTTTTTTAAATAATCTCATTTTTTTAAAAATAATCTCTATTATTTTTTTTTAAATAATCTCTATCATTTTTTTTTAAATAATCTCTATCATTTTTTTTTAAATAATCTCTATTATTTTTTTAAAATAATCTCTTATTTATTTTAAATAATCTCTTATTTTTTTTTAAATAATCTCTATTATTTTTTTTAAATAATCTCTATTATTTTTTTTAAATAATCTCTATTATTTTTTTTAAATAATCTCTTATTTTTTTTTAAAAAGTCTCTTATTTTTTTTAAATAATCTCTATTATTTTTTTTTAAAAAGTCTCTAAATAAAGACGAAACGTTGATGAACACATAATACGATTTGTTTCTTTTTATTTCTCTATTTTGTCGGAATACTATTTCCATTATTTTCATCATCATCATATATATATATATATATATATATATATGTAACTTAAATCGTCTTGCTTCATTGCTTGCTTTGATGCTTAAATTATCCTTCCAATTCTGGTTTAAGATCTCCGGTTTCACGTAAAAACTTGATATATACAGACGATATAGGCAAGATTTATTAATTAACAATGAGTAACGTTAAGACAATTGTTTAAAAGAAATAAATTTTAAAAAATGATCAATTTACGTGATTTTAAAAAATATTTTCTTTGCTCAATATATATTTGTGTGTTTATATGTGATTAAAACATTTCTTCTTCTTCTAATTTATTAAAAGTCATTTGCATACATTTTCATTGATAATATTTACTGCTAACACCACTACCAACTCCTCCACCACCAAGGAGACAATATTCCGTTTGCCAGAGCTCAGTTTCCTATACAATTAGCATTTGCTTTGACTATTTATAAGTCTCACAGGCAGACTTAACAGAAAGTTTTAGTTTATCCAGACAAACCTGTCTTTCAACATGGACAACTATATGTTGCACTCAGTAGAGTTAAGCGAAAGGATAACAGCAAGTGACAAGTTCTAATTTCTTTCAATTTTAACCATTTTTTTTATCCCTTAGCAACTATTTTAACCGAATAAACACCTATAACAAAAACGGCCCACAAAAAATGCAATCATTTGAGCTGTCTCACACAATTCTGCGACCTACCGTTTCGGAGGAGATATAGTTTGGAAACAAACATAGCGAGTTTTATAAATGAGACTAGAAACTTTCCATAATGTGAAGCAAGCAGGAGACATTTATACTGGTGAATATACCTGGTGAACCAAGTGCAGGAGAAAGATAAACTTAAAGGGACAGTTAGAACCTTAAAAAGCTCTCTCGGTTGGAGTAACTAAACTAATGGGGGGAATGTTCGGCATCTGGTAGAATGCCCCACCCCCAGCAAAAACAAAGTGATAAGAAAATTTAAACAAAAAAGAAACAGCTTTAAACTTACTTGAAGGTCAGTGATGATGGAATGTTGGACATCTTCCTTTTGTTCTTGTAAAAAGTGAAAAGAGACGGCATTCAGTGTATATGATCGCAGTTTGTAGTCACGGAACAAAACCTGGTTTAAAAAAACAAAAAAAAAACAAATGCATTATTTTGTATTATCCGGATTATATGTAGGGAGACTTTGATGATCAGTTCATCAGTAGGTGTGATCCTGAATGGTCTTTTCATTCACTGAACCTTAACCCTTGAAAATTTTATATGTGGAGTCATCTCAAGGATGGATATCGATAGATATTAAATAGGAACTTATAATTAAAATCTCTACTTATATATAAAAAATACTTTGTGTGTGTGTGTGTGAGTTTGTTCCCTATGAAATCCCAAACTACTGGGTCGATTTTTTTGAAACTTCACAGAAATGTATTTGATGTGTCTTGGAGTGTTCTTAGATAGGTTTTCTATCAGAATGTCTTCGATAAGTATTGATAAAAAAATCGATAAGTATTGATAAAAAAATCGATAAGTATTGATAATCGAAAAAATCCTATTAAAGAAAGAACAGTCCAACTTTGACCAATGTTAACATCTTTATACAGCATAAAATCACAAGTTCATGTGAGGAGTTTTATCACTGCACAAGCAGAAGGGGTAGACATAAGATCAACAGTTGATTCTTTGATAAGACAGGAGCATGTCTGAAATGAATATTTCTGTTTAGAGCACAATTGAACGATGATACTTGATTTTTGCATTTTTAAACTTTAATTCAAGGCATTATATAAAAATAACTTTATAAAATAAACAGTAGGTTCTCCACCATGCAATGTAAACTACAATGTAGTCTGGACTAAGTCACTGCAGAGAGTCATGTGAGCTTCTTCCTGGTGTACCATATCTGGTTCCCGACTAGAGCAGGCAATCAATTGATGAATGGGTGCTTTCACCTATTTTGATGACAATAAATGTACTAGAAGTGTGGAACATTCGTTGATCCTGTCGGGTTCCACTGCTAGTAGTTATATAATTCAAAATCAACATGCGAAAAAATTAATCATTAAAGAGAATTGTATATTTAAATAAAGGAAATAAAGATTTTAGGAGTCTATATATTTTAGTTTTACTAGTAGTTTAAAATCAATAAATATGTATTATTTTAGTATTATTACCAGCATTGGAAAACAGATGCAAATTTTTCCAATTCTAATCCCTCCAAAAATTCCGATTTCTCCAATTCCCAATTAATTGTCCCAACACATACACACACACACATATATATATATTAGGCACCGCCAAAACTGGGGGGGGGGGGGCAGGTAAGTACTTTTTGACGGACCGTCTTTTTAAAAATCTACCAAAAATCAGGTAATTATCCGATCAATACAAAATTTTCAGCGATATTTATATATATATATATATATATTTTTTTTTTACTTACAACCCCCCCCCTTGTTTTGAGGTGGTACAAATATGCTTAAAATAATCATCTGAAACTGAACACAACATATTGTGTTGTTGTAAGAGACAGAAATATAGATTAAAAAAAAAAAAAAAATTGTTTGCATACCTTATTTTGACATCTGAATATCAGAACTTCGATTGTGTTTAATTATTCCGCTTTTGAGTTTTGAAGTGTAAAATTCGGTGAATATGTTAAGTAAAATAATTTAAGTTAAGCAAAACAAAAAAAAATTTTTTTAAATATTTATACAAAAAAAGCCATTTTAAAATCTTTGATAAATAAATTAACAATTTTTTTTTAGCGAGCCGAATAATGCATGACCATTATTAAACAGGGCATGCTTTGAAGAATCGATACAAAAAAAAGAAAATTCGATAAATATTGTGCCCTTTGTGTTAAAAATAGCATCATTTTTTCGATCCCGTTTGAAAACATTTGCCGCCTTTCGACTACGGTGGACCAAACGCGCTGAAATAATTTTTTTTTTATTCTGCTTTAAATTGCCCCTCCCCCATTTTGGGGAGCCTGGCCCCCACACACATTAAAAACCAAACTCATACAAATGGTCACCCATCTGGTACTGGCCAGCCTCAGCGTTAATAATACATTGAAATTTTCGTTACTGAAAAATAAGTTTTTTTAGCCTGTTTGGTCTTCCATAGTTTGCTTTTTATCGAATACAAACATAAACAGTGTCGATCTAGACTCTAGATCGACACGAAGTAACTGGGTGCCTATATGAATAAGTGGAATTATTTGAAATCCAGGTACTTATATTATAATATTTTTGCATATTCTCATAGAAAATCATCCTAAATCTTAGTTAGACAACAAATAAATAAATTAATTATTTCAAAAACCTTTTTTAAAAAATATTTATGTACGTTTTTTGCGCAAGACAAAAAATGTCAATTGTTAACTTTTTGGGAAAATTTAACATTTAAAATTTAATTAAAAATAGTAGAAAAAGTTTTACATTATTCTGTTTTCTATATGATAAAATTCAGGGTTTTATCTTTCTGGAAAAAAAAAAAGTTACTCAGAAATAATGTATTTTAATAAATGTAATTTCGTTTTAAAAAACAACAACAACTTGATTTTTCGGCCATTTTTGGCGGTGCCTAATATAATTTTTTTTTTTCATTAGACTCTATTCTTGTTTTGTACTTTTCAGATAACAAACCTAATTGTGTTACCCGAATCTTTGTCTGTATAACTATTCCACTTCAGATTATTATTTTGTTTATATCAAAATTCCGATATAATACAAAGGGTAGTTGAGTGAATCACATACCTGGTTTTTAGAAAGGCAGTTTTTCAAAGATGTACTACTGAATATATGTAGAAAACGTGTGCAAATATATATATATATATATATATATATATATAGACTAGCAAAAGTACCCGTCATTGACTGGGTTCATAAACAGCCTACAGAAAATGGACTCTGATTTATGAAAGTACTAGCGAGGGTACCCGGCATTGCCTGGGTGTTTGTAGGTGTGTGTGGTGTTAAATATAAAAGAAACTGGGGTAAAAGTTGGTAGGATCGAACCCGAAGCCCTGAGGTGAAGTTTGAAAATAAAATTGGCCAGCCAGAATGAGTTACTGAAAGATGTTTGAATTTATTTAAGTAAGAACGAAATTGACAGGTGCGCGCCCGGAAGTCGTCGAGCGTTACGACGACGACGATGTCAATGACCAGGTTTGTTTGTTATAAGCGAAGTAAAAAAAAGAAAACAACGTTAAAACTTAAGCGGGAAAAAAACACAAAGAAAACTAACATAAGGCAAACGAACGATGAAAACAGAAAAACGAACTTGAAAAATGGCTTTAATAAGCCTGTTTCGATATTAAAATTTAAAAAAAAATCGGTGGGTACCAGGGTGTTTTTGGGTGTGTGGTCGGGAGTGGATAAGTGAAGTAAAAAAAAAAAAAAACAGAAAAACAAACGTTACATGAAAAATGGTTTAAATAACACTGGTTCAATATTTAAATTTAAAAAATAAAAAAATTAAAATTAAAAAAAGACATCTCACACCACGATTCGAACCCAAAACGTTTAGATAATGAACCAACGCGCTAATCGACTGACCTAACGTGGCGTACATGAAATTTGGTCAGTTTTTCAACTATTTAAAGTAAATCAGGTCATGACGTCATCTGGCGCATGCGTAGAACTGCTCGTCGTCACGAGAAGACCGTTTTTGTTATACAAACTGCCCTTTTGCTAATAGAAACTGCCCTTACTAAAGACAAAGGGAAATAGCTTCCATTTTAGCAGGAATTTTCTTGTGTGGGAGATCTTCATTTTTTTTATATTTACTTTCCACACTAAAAATCTTTTCTCAACACCCAAGAAGGGGGAGAAGTCATATGACCATATCATTCTTATCCATCGTACATAGGAGATAGGAGGAATTTTGAATCTTGGTGGACAAGTCAGGCATAAACTAAAGTTTATTTGTACCAAATATGGTTGGATTACAGAAAAGATTGGGAATTTATTAAGGATTCCATGTGGCATTGGGGAGAGGGGGGGGGCTGTTTGTTAGATTTCTCAAATAACCGAGAAGGCTAACATGCTTGCCAGTCAGTTTGCCTCTAACTCCACACTGGATCCTGTTAACCACGACTTCCCTGACTTTCCTTTGCAGACAGACGCCACACTAGACAATCTGAAAATCACTCCTTCTCAGGTACACGCTATCATAAAAAATCTTGACACTGCAAAAGCATGTGGACCGGATCTCATCCCGGCTGTGCTATTAAAAAAGTGCTCTGCCAAAGTAGCTCCAGTTCTCTTCAAACTTTACAACAAATGCCTTAACGAATCTTGCTTTCCGGACTGCTGGAAAACTGCTTTGGTGGTAGCAGTTCACAAGAATTCTGGCGAAAAAACTGACCCATTAAATTATTACTCCATTAGCCTCCTCCCATTTTTCACCAAAACATTTGAGTCCATAATTAACCAAGCTCTAGTCCATCACCTTATAGATGCTAAACTTCTGACCGACTAACAATGTGGATTTAGGCAAGCCCGTTCCACAGCAGACATCCTAACTGTAATCTCTGAATGTATATACCAGTCACTGGACAAAGCAGGGGAGGGTAGAGCAGTAGCTCTAGATATATCTAAGGTTTTTGACAGGGTATGGCATGAAGGTCTTCTCAGGAAAATCAGATCATATGGTATCACTGGACGAATACTTAACATAATTAAATCCTTCTTAGATAAGAGAAAAATCCAGGTTGTCCTCGACGGTCGTACATGTAAACAATATGATATAAATGCAGGAATGCCTCAAGAGCCTACCCTTCGACCTCTATTATTTCTAATATTCATAAATGACCTCCCTGACAAAATTGTCTGTGAGATGGGTATATATGCTGATGACACCATGCTCTATAACAGATACAAGAGGAAAACAAATGAACACATATCTAAAGAAATGGCAGAAGCACTAGAGGATGACCTCCAATCTGTAATGGAATGAGGACAAAAATGGATGGTCACATTCAATGCTGCCAAGACTAAACTTGTTTCCTTCAATAATTACAAGAAACCTTCTCTACTACCAACAGCAATGGCCAAAGATTCTTTATCTGAAAGCGCATCTTTTAAACTCCTCGGCCTAACGTTCACAGGAAACATGAGTTGGAACAATTACATTGAGAGCATTGCCAGGACCACTGCAAAAAAGGTAGGTTTTCTCTACTGTGCTAGAAAGCTACTAACGCCCGAAAGTATCCTGTACCTCTATAAGGCCACCATTCGCCCATGTATGGAGTATTGTTGTCATATTTGGGCTGGTGCATCTGCTACTAGTCTCTCACTCCTAGACAAGGTTCAAAAGAGAGTCGCCAACCTGATAGGTCCTGACCTGTCATCTAAGCTTCAGTCTCTGTCCCATCGACGAAATGTAGCATCCCTCTGCCTGTTTTACAAGTACTGTAACGGTGAATGCTCTGACAAACTGCAACGCCCTTGACATAAATACCTAAGACAAACCCGACAACCAGCTAAATCTCACCCCTTCACAGTAGAGATCCCGAGATGTCCCCAGAACCGCTAGACTTTGGAATTTCCTTCTGGGTCCCTGCTTCCCCAACTGTACTGACATGCAGAAGTTCAAGTGTAACGTGAACCAACCTTGCTGCCCAACTCCCTACACAGTACCCCTGTAGCTTATGTCCCTGATAGTAGCCCCCCCTACATCAAAGTGGCAATGTGCCTTGTTTGGGGGTGAAAATGTAATAATAAAAAAATTAAAAATTAAAATTAAAAAAAAAATAATAAAAAATCACATGATGTTTAGAAAAGTAAAAAGAAATAATAGTTATTTCCCTTGGACCAATGAAGGCAGAGTTATCGCCCTTGAGGAGAGTTCGTCATGATGGTTTGGGAGGTAAACAGACTTATTTAAGTACACATACAGCAGCTTCTACATTATCATTTGAAATGCAAGTTAAATAAATGTGTAAAAAGTTATACTTCGTGCTTTCATCATTTTTGAGTGGTTATTAAACCGATAACACATATCATCAAGTCATAACAGTGTTGCATTGTTGTCTTTCTACCATTTTTTTTTTTTTTTTTTTGCTCTTCATGTCTGCTGCAACGAGACTGTAAATAACATGAATGTCTGCATGCCAAATCCTATTAACATATGGCTTTTACGCTGTCACAACAAAATATGTAAATATTAGCGTTGGGACGATTTCAGAATCAGAAGCGGAAATTAAAAAAATTTTAATCGAGCGTATCGATAGGTGTATCAGAATCTTTGTAGGATTTTTTGACACCCCTAACACAAAACTGCGAATAAAATATAAAAATCTCGTAATTTCTCTTTTAAAAGTGGGTTGTTTATTTTCTTTATGGATTCCAAAATAAACTATTAAAGTTGTATAAAAAGTAATAGAAATATTTTTTTTTTTTAAAAACAGTAATGAATTTTATGAACTCAATATTTTTCAATTTTTAAACTTTTAAAAATCTATCAAAATTTTTCTATTGATTCTATTTTTACGATATTTTCAGGGTCAATGTGAAATTTTATGCTCTTTCCAATAAACTGAATATAATATTTTAGACAAACGTTTTTTTTTTTTAAATTCACGCCCCCCCCCTATTTTCAAGTGTCTATTAAAAAGTAAATAATTAATTTACTCACCAAAGTTTTATATATCACAAATTGAAGAGAAAAGATCAATAAATAATATATTCTAATTTAAAACAAAAAAGTGTTTTTTAGAAATTTACCTGTAAAGTCCGAAGTTTAAAACCTTTTTAAAAAAAAAAACACGTTGTTTGTTTTTTGTTTTTTTTTTCAATGAAACCTTGGTTCTTGCTCCTTTAATTGAAAAAAAATTAGGGCTTGAATTACATTTTTCGAGGAGTTATAAGCTTGGAAAGACGGGGTGGAATTATTCACTATTTTTCACGAAATTTCTGACACACCTAGCGTATCGGAATCAGAAAAAAATTTATGCCTATTTCCCCCATGCGACCCTTTTTATTGGTTTTATTTCTCCGTTTTTGTTTAAAACTTAATTTTCCATCGTCAATATTAATGATGAAATGATAAATATTTATTGACTTTAGACTACCAGTAAAACTAAGGTCTATAAGTCACACCCGTAGATGTATTTTTATGTTTGCAAGCATATATGAAGATGTTACAAGTTTTTACATAAATCTGATCCCCACAAAAAAAAATATATATATATATATATATATATATATATATATTTAAAAATTTAAAAAGAATCGAAATCAGAAATTTAGAACAGAATCAGTATTGGAATTGGGAAAAATATTGGAATCATTTTATTATTAGTAAATCTCTCCATTGGAAGATCTGCAGAGAGATGCAGCTGGATGATCGAACATCTGGGAACGTGAACCCTTACAGATAACATCAAACAGAAAGGTGACAGTGTTCTATGACAGACAAGCAAGCAGACAGATAAAAGACAAGGTCATCAAGCCAGACACTGCAATATGGAAATAACCTGAAAGAACTGTGCTCAATATTCATGTCACCGGCCTAAATAGAATCAAACAGTGGAACAAAAATAATAAAATAGCAAGACTTCAAAAATGATTTTTAAAAAAGCCCTAGGATATAAATTCAGATCATTATGAAATCAAGTGTTAGTTCCAAGAAGAGTTAGCTCCCTTGACAACTTATGCAAAATACGTCCGTGTCTTTATTTGTATACTAGCATTTTAGCCTGGCGTTGCCCGGGTGTTTGGAGGTGTATGTTGAGCAAAAAGGAAAAAACAAAAGCGGTCAATTTTTTTACCTTTGATCCCTATTATGACCCCTTAACATTTATTGTTTTGGGCTCAAATCAAGTTATTAACTTAGATCCATGTCCAAGGAACCTATATCTAAAATTTCAAGTGTTTAGACCCAAAATTGGCGGAGTTTGGTAGAGTTCTCAAAGGTCAAATCGTTGAACTTCGACTCCTTAACAGCCAAATTTCTGGACAAAAACCGATCACAAAGATTTCCCCAAATCTCAGTACCCTGTATATCAAATTTCGAGTCTGTAGACTTAAAATTGACAGAGTTATTGCGTAGGGAAATGTACATAGACACACACACAGACACGTTCACTTTTATACATATATAGATATTATGTATACAACAAAATTGACCTTTACTTTTAATTGAACTTCCACTCAAAAGTTTTTACTAATTAACGTAAGCAGTGTCTATTTTTGTTTTTTTTGTGTTTCCATTTGGAATACGATTTTTTATCTTTATATTATTATTTTGTATTTCTTTTGCCAGCGATACATTTGAACAGAAAAGCATTCTGAAGTAAAAATCAATTTTATTGTATTAGTAATTTTGAAGAGATAATTTGGTCATTCATTTCAGTAAACATTAACATTTCTCTTAAAATGGATTCTTGCAAAATACGATACGATACAATTCATTTTTGCTTTTAATTTAACTTCTCAATAATTTGTTCTAATTTTTGACAAGGTATTTATTTTTGTCTGATACATAAGTATATCAAAGAAGTTTTATTTGGAACTAGTGGTGGTGGTAGTGGGGGAAGGCAAGATTTACCGGTAATAAAATATGCTTAATTTTGTATTTATTATTACAGCAAATTTTCTATCGGATATTAATACTAATTTCTATCTGTTAAAATAAAAGCTGACTTGCGTGCCATCAGCTAGAATCAAAACCTAAATTTGAACACTCCAGCCATGTTCCTTATCGTTTGAGCTACCAATAGACAGATGTAAATTTTTTTTAAATTAAACTATTTCAAGCTATGAATGAATTTGCACATGCGTAAAAATAATAGAAATATGTTGGCAAGCTAAAACAAACATTTTGCATTTCAACTTGCTCACATATTCCTCTTTATTTCAGTGTTATGTGAACAGTAGTTTAAGAGTTTATCGGTTATATATTTACATGCAGACAAACACATATACTAATCTAATGTTTTATTTATACAGATGTGATTTTCAATCTTGTCTTTATCTAAACACCGACTCGTGATAGATACATAACCCAAATGTGATAACACTAATCCATGCATGGGTAACAAATTATTATCATAATCTTCGCCGCCATCTTTGTCACTAGGAATTACTTAACACTCAAGATCGGAACTGCACTGATTCTGCACCGCCATCTTTGTTAAATATAATGTCTCAACACTTAACTGTTAATAAGTATTAACAACAGATAATAAGCATTAGTAAGATCTTGTTAAACAAACAATATTACCATAATTTATATATATGTGTGTGTGTGTGTGATGAAAATAATGGAAATAGTATTCCGACACAATAGAGAAATAAAAAGGAACAAACCGAGTTATGTGTTCATCGACGTTTCGTCTTTTTCATCCATAGGAAGTCTCGAAATAAAGACGAAACGTTGATGAACACAACTCGGTTTGTTCCTTTTTATTTCTCTATATGTGTGTGTATGTGTGTGTGCGTGTTATGATTAGGGCTTTGACAAGAGTATATTCTTTTCATTATCTTGACTCTTGAGTATATATATCAGTTAATATCTTATATGTTTTTAGATAGAGTGATGTGGTTCTCGATTAACTGTATTGAATATATACTCGAGAGTCAAAACAATGATAAAAATATTCTTATGTCATAACTCTAATCATTATCAAAAAAAAGTTTTGATGTTTGGTTTTCATACGATTTTCATGTAATACAAAGACATCAGATGATGATCCATCAATTTTGACTTTAGGGCAGTTTTGACATTATACGTCATCTTTTCTGTCCATGATCAGTAAAAGAGAAATCCTTCTAGACCAAGGTTATTTTTATTTTTGTCCCAATCAAGAGTGCTCGTTTTTAGGGAGCTGGATCTTCCCCAAATTAAACACCTGACACTGTATCTAATTTTGCTCTGATTGCAAATCAAGAAAATTAAGACTCCTCACTTACCTGGAGTAAATCAAACATGACACGTCCTTCGATGTTGATGACTTTGTTCTCCCGTTTGCCCATCTGCTTGCTTTGGATCGTGGAATCTTTCACCATCGATTTGATGTGCCTGATCCGACCCAAGAAAGGGAAATTGGTCACCTTCAGATGGCTGGCTCGATTTAACAAATATGGGAAGTCAAAGTTTTGAATATTGTAGCCTGTCACGATGTCAGGATCAACTGCACGGACAAAGTGAGACCAGTGCTGTAAATTGAAATACAAATAGTTCCTGTCAAGAGTTGCCCATATATAAAAAAAAACAAAAATAAAGAAAAATCTAAGAAGTATATTGTAGTGTGCTTGAAGCATTGTTTATCGGATAAAAAGGTGTGTTTGAAGCCTTGCCAATGCGGGAATTATTCAGTTGTTGTAAATAAATAAATAATAATATTCATTTATTTACCTGATTATAGATGGTATATTCTCCAAATATTTTCGGGAGCAACTCTCATTCTCAAGAAGTAGAAAATTTATATCCACTCTTTACGCTGCCACTTTCGATCTAAGTTGGTCATTAAGTTTTAATTTTGTTTTGAAACGCTATTTTTTTTTTTAAGTTTAAAATTATGTTAGTTCTTTAAGGGAGGTAATCCTGTCATCATTTTTATTTAATTTTTTAAATTTTATTATATTTTAATCTAAGGGAATTAATTCTGTCCACGTTTCATACTCTAAGGGAAATAATTCTTTTACTCAGTCCAAGGCAAGTAATTGATCTGCTTGTATCTTATTAGGCAATTGTTTTAAAATTATGTTAATTGTTCAAGGAAAGAATTTGGTACATTTTTTTTTTTTTTACTATGGGAACTAACATTGTAACTCGTCCAAGGAAAGTAACTGTGTCTTTATTAGGAAGATGTCGGATATTTGCGTTTTATTATTAACTAGCAGGGGTGCCCGGCGTTGCTCGGGTGTTTGGAGGTGTATGCTGTGCAAAAAAAGCAAAAAAACAAAAAAAAATGGTTAATTTTTTAAAACTTTGACCCCTATTATGACCCCTTAAAATTTATTGTTTCGGGCTCAAATCACTTTATTAAGTAAGATCCATGTTCAAGGAACCTAAATCTAAAATTTCAAGTGTCTAGACCCAAAATTGTCGGAGGAGTTTGGTAGAGTTCTTAAAGGTCAAATCGTTGAAATTTGACCCCTTAACAGCCAAATTTCTGGCGGACACCCGTCACATCGATTTTCCCAAATCTCAGTACCCGGTATTTCAAATTTCGAGTCTATAGACTAAAAATTGACAGAGTTATTGCATAGGGAAATGTACACAGACAGACAGACAGACAGACACGTTCACTTTTATAGATATAATAGATTGATTCTTTTAATCTGAGATTTCTTTGATCCCATTCAATTGCTAGTATTTAAACAATTATATTTTTATTGGGGTTGTGTGTGTGAGATACGTGTTTGTAAAAAGACGAGGTCTTGGTGGTAATGCGTTTTTTGATCCGGATATGCAATGGCCTAATTGTACTTTCAATGTATGACTCATTGCATATGGTGCATTGGATTTGATACACTGAATATGTGCGTTCACAGAGTCCTGTATTTTTTATGGAGTAGATAATGAACCTGGTTTGTTTCTTGGTGTAGTTTTGGTTTCAGATAGGTGTTGTCATAACCAACAGAACTTAATCATCTCCTCTGTCAACTTATCTCTTTTTTAGTAAGCGTAATATAGTGATTTTGTTTGCTTTCACAAATTTCTTCTTTCATTAATAATTATTTTTCTACCTATCGTTTTTTGTAATTTTTGGATATGTTACTATTTGAGACCTGACAATTACATAGGTACCATTTGTTTTATTTGTAATTCAATTTTTTTTTCATTTGTATAATAATAGAAGCGCCACTTTTTCTTTACCTTAAGAAGTTCCTGTTCTGTATCAAAAGAAAGGACGTGTGCACCAACGATTGGGGCACACTTTTTGAGGGTGAAAACATTGCGGACAAAAGGGTCGGATTTTCCCTGTCTGACGACCATGTTGGCTATCTGAATAACAGGATCCTTGTTGGCTTCAGGAAAAACACCTGGAGAGACGAAATATAAAAGGAAAATCGGATGAAGAATTATTAAGGGGAAATTGGGGTTGCAGAGAGCAGGAGAGATTAAAAAAAAAAAACTGAAGAGTTTTAGGAAGACAATAGAAAGAAATATAGAGATCAATGAGATACTAGATAGAAAGAGAGAGAAAGAGGGAGATTGCTTATGGGAGTGGGGAGGTAATACTGATTTTGACGAAAAGTGCGATAGATCAAATTTTGGATTTGAAATGGTGAAATATAAATACAATCTTTTGATGCTGGAAAAAGTAGTTTATAGTCAGCTAACGTACTTCCTAATTTTCTGCAGCGTAGTACCAGAAGCGGTGACAAGGCAAATCAGTTCCTTAACTTTTATTTTTCTTCAGTATTTTTATCGTGAAGCAATTTATTGAAATGAAATATAAGAAAACAACATTATTGGGAAGTATACCATAAAAATTAACAGTGCTAGTGCAGAGAGTGATCCGCGCTATTTTTTAAATCTTATTTTCAAGTTTAATTAAAGTTTTATGGTATGTTTTATTTTTTTTATTCAATTGTAAGGTTGAAGTATAGAATAGGTACAAAACACCCTCCCCTCCCCATGTTAAGAATGGCTTTTTAAATAATAACATTATTATTTACGTCCGGATCACTCTCTGCACTAGTACCAAATTAACAAAATTACAGATAAAAATAACATAATTAATCTTTTAATCACAAAATTTAAAAAATAAAAGTTTTTTTATTTCATTTGAAACTTTATAAGAAATATATGTTTATGAAATTATAAAAGTACTTTTTTTTTTTTTTTAATTTTTATCAAAAGCTTTTATTTAAATTTATATATGTTTATGAAAGTATCAAAATAAAACTACTGAAATCAAAATAACAAAATTTCTAACATCATAAAAGAAAGTATCCAATACATAAATAAAAGAGAAGGAAATGATCTGCTTTGCCACTGTTCCCAGTAGTGCTCCGCAGAAGATTAGAAAGTATGTTAGCTGACTGTAAACAAAACTGATTTTTATGGGCAAGTTAGGAATGTAAATAATCAAAAAACAGAAAAAAAAAATCAAAACAATTTTAGGACCTGGACAATGAAGAGATATCTTTGACACAGCACGTAGTAGGGTGGGGCTCAGATCTCAACAACACTTAAAAGGTTGTAAGAAGACTTGGTATTATTGGAAATAAACGGAGCGATAAAACGTCTTTTGTTTTGTTTTTTAATACTTAATAGTGTGCTATTAATTATTTTAAGTAATCAAACTTTGTTCATTCTATTCTTCATTCTCACTCCTCTAATAATATTCTTCATCATCCAACTGACAACACATCTATCTCATTAACTGTTAAGACAATACAAAATTATAATGCAAGGGGAGTAATTCTTTACTTCTTTGGGCAAAGTTGCCTCCTCTTGTCAGAGTCTTAGACTTTAAATTCTCGCGACTTCTCGCAAGATCAACAACCGGAAGTAGAGATGGAGGGAAAACAGGGTGACTTTCAAAATGGAGAAATGAGCATCATTCCGGTTCGTTCCAGTTATTATACTTGAACTTCTAACCTTTCCTGTATTATGTTTGAATCGTCATTACATGTGTGTGTCTCCATAATGAACATATATCGTTATGTAACAGCAAGTGATTTTCTTATTTGTTCATAATTATTCCATTCTTTCACCATGTGCTGCAAACATAACCATGTGAAGGCTGGACACCCTGCGGCAAGATATTTTATGCTATATTATGTAACATTAACCATTATCCTCGAGTGGCTTTTTTGCCTTGGTAGGTCATGATCTATATAAAATAGATGTGTATGTGTGTGTGTGTTGGAGCGCTACATGAAGGAACGCAGCTTGAGCACTAAATGTTTTGATTTCGATTTTAGCTGACAGCATTTAAGTCATTTTTCTAGATTTGAACTTAGTACTATATATTAGGTACAATATAATATTCAATAGAGAATTCGCTCTGTAATAAATGTAAAAACAGCAAGATTTGGCCGTCCCCACCTCTGCTAGTCCTTTAAGAAAAAAATCTATGTATCTATAAAAGTGAAATTGTCTGTGTGTGTACATTTCGCTACTAAACTACTCTGTCAATTTTCAGTCTACAGACTCGAGATTGTAAACGTTAAAAATATTTGATCTTTGCAGTCTCTAGCAAACTACTCAGCCAATTTTGTGTCTAAACATTTGAAATAAAGCGTATTCAGACAAGCAACAAGCTTTTTAATCAGTTTTTGAGCGAAAATTTGGCTGCCAAGCAGTCAAAGTTGGAATAGTCTCTACCAAACTTTTCCGCCAATTTTGGATCTAAACACTTGAAATTTTAGATGTAGGTTACCTGGACATGAGTCAAACTTTTTAATATATATATATATATATATGCACATAAAGTTATGAACAGTACATAGGGCCCGAGCAAAGCCGGGCTGAACTGCTGGTAAATAAAAAACTGGAGATGAAAGTAATTTGCATATGAGGGCGTAAAGGTTGTTTTTGAATGTGTTAACTCTCCAGTTTCAGAAAATTTTGCAAACATGCGGGTGGGTTGGGGGGTATATGATAGCTAATTTTTGATAGAAAGTGTGTGAGATCCAAGTTTTGAATTTAATGAAAAATCCAGTGAAGAAAAATAAACAGAAGTGATTTTTCTGGACTAGCAAGGATCATAGAGAAACAAAAACAATTGAATAACTAGAAAATAAAAACATCAGAGGAAGTTTAAGGACATGGTAGTTAAAAATGTGCTTTTGATGTGGCTCTCTGTAAGAATAGAGGGGGGGGGATAGGTGACTCCTTAATACTTGAGTGTGAGAAAACTTTGCACCATCGAAAATAAAATGAGTACTATTCACATCTTGAGTTCACATTCCAGTCAATATAACCTCAGACTTTCAGGAGTATCTTGTTGAATATGAAAATTCAACCCTCATCTCAAAATTTCAGAAACATGATAAAACTTCCTTTAGCATTTTCTTTGAATTCTAAATAGAGGAAAGATGTTACAAGAAATATTAGGTTGGTGCAAAAATAATGTCTTTATATATATATATATATAGTTGAACGTCAAAAAACAAAATTATTTTTGCACCAACTTAATAACAGGAGTATTCTGTCAGTGTAGTACTACCGGAAGTGGTTACGAGGCAAATCAGTTCCTTCACTTTTATTGTTTTTCAGTATTTCTATTGTGAAGCAATTTATTAAAATAAAATATAAGAAAAGGAAATTATTGAAAACTATGCGATAAAAATTAACAAAATTATACAGATAAAAATAACAATTAGTCTTTATTGGCATTTTTAATAACATTTTTTAAAAAAATAAGTTTTTATTGTATTTAAAATTTTATAAAAATAAAAGTTGTTTCAAAATAAAAGTTTAAAAATATCAAAAAAACGTAATAAAAAAAGAGAGTACATGTACAGGGGAGATAAAAAAAAAAACCAAGGAACTTCTTTGCCATGTCACCGCTTCCGATAGCATTTCCCTGGAAGTTAGGAAGTATGTTAGCTGACTATAACCGAATTCTCTAATGGAAGAATAAGTGTTTCCATATTCTATCTTATATAAGAAAATGGTAAAAAAAAATTAGGTTAATCGCGGTACAGAAAGAGGAGAGAGAGACAGAAAAACAAAAAACTAAAACCTTAGAAAAAAAAAAAAAAAATTTTTTTAAATAAATAAAAGGAAAGAAATAAAATGGCGCCGCCCTGTCTGCCTTTCATTACCTTTTCTTCCAGCACATTCAATATCAAAACTCAAGATTCGAAGTGGAGCCACTTTGGACCATTCTCCCTCAGCTGGATGTGAAACAAAATCTTCCCAGGAGATATCCACCTCGAGCTGACAATGAGACTGCATAAGCCGACTAGAAGAATCCGTTTTGTTGCCAGTAAGCGCATCTTTTGGACGGATGTGGTATTTCCCTTTGGGAAGCTCAATCCAATTACAACCAACCACGTCACTGTCAACCATGAACCTTAACAAAAATACCACAAACATAAAAACAATTATTAAGTTAATTGCATAAGAGATCATAAATATATGTCACACTTCAATTTGGCCAGATATCTTTAAAAAAAATATATATAAATAAAGTTCTTGTCCAGAATTTTCCCTATATTAAAAAACAAAAACATATGTTTGATATAAATACCCGTGCTGAAACGAAAATATCAGAGTCCAAAAATCACGTAAATTGATCAAGTAGTTTCAAGTAATTAATAGGAATTCATAGGTATTACAGCATAAATCTAATAAGTATGAATTATTGTTTGGTTATCTTCCTCGTTTTTTTTTTATTTTTTTATTTTTTTTTTTTTAGATTTTTTAAAAATGATAGACGAGACAGTCACTTTTAGAATACCCATAAAATTTTATTTTATCTAAGAATAAAACTTGAGTTAATTTATGCGATTTTTGGAATATAATATTTTCATTTCATCACAAGTACGTACATTAAAAAGATTTTTCTTAACAAAAAAATGGTTTTGATAAAGTTTATATGGGAGAATAAACAAAGGCAACAGAACTTAATTACCTCCGCTGTCAACTTATCCCCTCGCCCCCTTTTTTTTTAAAATATTTTTCTACATTGTTTTTTCTTAATTTTGGGATATGTTATTATTTGAGACCTGACAATTATGTAGGTACCCTTTGTTTCACTTGAAATTCAATATTTTTTTTTGTTTGTATATTATAAAAGCCCCAAAATACTGAATTCACAAGCAGGCTTCACTCGTATCCAGATCGGGGGAGATGGCTAAGTGGTACTTGTTTTAATCAAGATATAAAAAAATGAAAATATTGAAAAAAGAAAGTTATATTGTACATACCTATTATGGAATGAAGTTCCCCGAAATTTTTTTTTTACTTAATTTGATCAAGTAATTTTTTTTTTTTTTTTTTTTTTTTTTTTCACCATAAAAACAATTTGTTATGACAGCGAGCAAAAGATAGGCATGTTTTGATCTTTAAACAACGAGGGAGGGAGAGAAGCTATTATTTAACATGGGGAGGAGGGTGTTGCTGCTTTAGACTGAGTTATCTCCCCGTGATGCACCTCCTCCCTTCCTCAACGCCTAAAAATCCAAACATAGCTACCTTTTGCTTGCTTTCATTTGTAAAAATAAAAACTAATTGATCAAATTAAGTAAAAAATTTTTTCCGGAGAACTTCATTCCATAACAGGTACGTAAAATATAACTTTTTTTTTTAATTATTTTCATTTTTTAATGCCTTGATTAAACTAAACAAGTACTGGCATAGTTAATTTTGTAGAGAGCATCTGGTACCCCAAATAGTTACCCATCTAATACTGACCAGGCTCAACATCGCTTAACTTTGGTTATCTTATGAGAACTGTTGTGTCAGTGTGATTATGTCATATTTTACGAATATACACACACATTTTGTGTAAAGGCAAAGTCGATAAATGAACTTACCTGATTTCAAAATCGATATTACTCTCATATGTTTGATAGCCTTGCACAGAGTAACCAGGGCAGAGAAAGCCTTGTTCTAACAGCCGTTTTGAGGGAGCAATCAACCTTTGTAAAGCAACCGTAATCTTTAAAAACATCAGCTTACGATTTTCATGAAAACCATAAATGCCTAAATAGAAAACAAAATAAAAACAATATAAAACACTTGATGAGGATTCTTAATGGCAAACTGAAAGATTATGTATACAAAACAGAGTCATCCACAAGCAGCTGTTTCATCATTTCATGACTCATTGGTGTGGCTAGATGTAACAAGTGCACCAACCCCCAAGCTTTGCAAAGAAAAAGAAAAGTAATAACATCAATGTTTGGTGCATTTGAAGTCAGAAAGGCAGTATCTTCAGACAGCCTGATCTGGTAACACGAGGTAGACAATGAATCCAAGTATATGAAAGAAAAAAAAAAAGCAGACTCACTTTCTTTTTGTGTGGCTTCCACAGCAAGGATGGCTTCTTTTACATCCTCTTTATTGGAACGCATATCTTTGAGTACAGCTTGATTCAGGGCTTGCTAGAATAAGAATGAGGTGACAAAATCAATGATAAAAGGTGGATGCTAAAGAGCACCTAAAAAATAATTTGAACTAAGTGTTTAAACATGCCATGTCTAATGATACATGTTATTGGTTCAATACCAACTCATAAAACGAGCAGAGGACAAAGTGGTATGTTTAACAGGTTTATTCAACAACTTACAGAGCAAAACAGTAAGGTAGATGCCGCTAAATGCGTGATGATTAAAGTTTGTGATGCAAAACACATTGTTTACCCCCGAAACTGTCATGGCGAAACTCCTTTTCTCAAAGTGCAATAACTCTTCTCTTCTTTGGTTCAAAGGAAGTAACTATTATTTTCAGGTTGCATCTAACAAAATGACTGCATATTTTTTATTAAAAAGAAAAAAAAAAAAATATATATATATACATATATATATATATATATATATATATATATAGATATATATATATATATATATAGTATTTTGTAAAATATATATGGCGATATAAGGATCCTTAGATTTCAAAACCCGATACTATGACCACAAAAGTACATTCAACAATAAAAAACACTGTATAAAAACAACACTAGCGAATAAATACTGGGAACTCAAAGAAAGCGGACATTCGCTAGTAGTCGAATGGAAAATAATAAGACAAGCTACCACGTGTAGGCATTTAGACGACCCATGTAAATTATGCCTTCATGAAAAATTTGCTATCCTGCATTTGAAGAACCCCAAAATCTATTAAACTGTAGAAGAGAAATAGCAAATAACTGTGTTCACAAAATAAAATTTACTCTAGGATAGCGATACAAAATAGTTTTAAAACTAACAAAAACAATAGAAAATAAACAAATAAATAAATTAAATAAACAGGAATATACATAAACGATCACACATATATGTATGTATATATATATGTGCATATATGTATGTACACATATGTATATTTATATATAAACTAACAACAAAAAAAAAAGTCTGCCTTAAACCACTAACCTAGTTTTAAAACAGATGCTTTGTTCGATAAAAGACATGCCCATTGGCTGATAGGAAGGGGCACGGTGGATACTAGAAAGACGATTGGCTAACTAAATCCTCAATAGAAGAGGACTGTATAAAAACGATAAACAACCACAGAATTCGTGCATAAGCCTGAGGAATCCTAGAGTGGATGAAACGCCGAATATTCAGTGTAGCTTAATCACCATATATATTTTATAAATTACTAACTAGCTCTACCTACGTATTGAGCACTTTTGAAGTAAATACTTAAAGATTACGCATAAATCTATACTTTCGTATATTAATTTTATGTGAGTAAATGAAGTAGTTATATATATATATATATATATATATATATATATATATATATATATTAATATTGGGACAATTAATCAAACTCAGAATTGGGAATCAGAATTTTTCAGGATATCTGAATTGGAAAAATTTGTGCATATTTTCCGATGCCAAAAATGATTCTTTTAATTGTCTTTTTTTATTTTTGATTCTGTGTAAAACAAAATCTTCCACTGCTGGTAGCAATAATATAATGTTTAGGCAAATGTGTATTTCAGCAGCATAAATTATTTGACAGACAAAAATTCATAAAATTTATTTTTACATAAAACACATTATTAGACCCTAAGGCTGAAATAAAACCCCCAAAAATTTAATTTTTATTATTTTTTCAACATTTCTTATTAGACTAAATGTACGACAATCTAGGCCGCCATCTTGTTTTGCAATTTTGGCCTTTGTAAGGATTGCCAGATTGGCCTTTTCGAGGCCAAATTTGACCTTTTTTACACTCTTGCATAGACCATGGTTCCATGCAAGAGCATAAAAAAGGCCAAATTTGGCCTAAAAAAGGCCAAATTTGGCCTAAAAAAGGCCAATCTGGCAAGCCTTACAAAGCTCAAAATTGAAAAAAAAAAAAAAAAAAAAAAAATGGCACATTCGCCAATATTTATTTATTGATTCTAAACTACTAGTAAAGCTAAAATCTATAGATCATTCCTCCAAGTGTGTTCTTACGTTTGAGAAAATATACGCATTTTTATGGTAATTGGAGAAAAATAAAACTCTATAGTCAAAGAATACAAATCAGTAATTGTATCGGAATCAGGAATTTAGCACGAAATCGAAAAAAATATTGGAATCATCCCATCACTAATATATATATATATATATATATATATATAATTATTTTTTTTTTTACTATAATAATTAAATACCTACAGACACTAGTGTTTCATCCTTTCGGGATTCTTCAGTGCAGGGTGTCACGATTACTACCAGTCGAACGATTCGAACCCCGCGACACGAGACATCTCTGGCTCGATTAGCGGAGGCCGTATCCATTCGGCTACCATTAACCGTGTGAAATAGCGTTGAATTTTAAACATTTTAATTTAAATGTTCATTACGTCAGACAGACAGTGATCAAATCGTTATACATATATATATATATATATTTCATAGTCTTGGTTTGGTTGTTTTGTTTTATGGCATATTATTATATATATTGTTATTTAATGCCGAATCCAGTTATTTTGGAAATAGTATTAATGTTGCATCCAGTTATTTTGTAGAAGGTTTTTATTCTTCAAGAAGCTATTTGTATCTTCAATCGCTAGTTTGTAGTGTTCGGTTTGGTTTGGTTGTTTTATGGCATATCAACCCTTTTCGGGTTATTTAATGCCAAATTTCGTTTTTTATTGCTTTTGTTCTCTGCCCATTTTTTTCTTTCATTTAATTTCAAGAACTCGGCTACAGTAATCATGTAATCTTTTTTTTTTCATTTAACATTCTTTCATTGTTCCACTGATTATTCAGTGTCCCAAATTATATCTTGCAAAATATGCTAATTTTTGCTATGTCTATGCTGGTTATCTCCCTTAGGTTTAATGATCCGTTGACATAAGCACTCTAAATTGTAATGTTTCATTGCTGTGCTTGTTTTAGAAGTATTTCCAAAGAATATACTCCGACAAAGTTACTTTAATATGATGGATGTATGTGTTCGTCGAGATGAGGATTGATAATCATTTTTGTATCATTTGGACTATTTATTTTCATCTTCATTGTTTTTTTCACAACGTTTCGGCCAATGTAACCTCCCACCATCTTCAGGTGCATTCACACTGGATGTTATTGGTGAACAGTGAAAAAAAATAATGTTTGGTTTATTTGCTTTCCTAACGAACACAGTCGTTCGAAATTTAAAACGCAAATAGTGCCAAGTCTTTTTAAATTTTTTTATTAATACATCCCGGTCCATTCCATTTTTTTATTTTTATTATATGATGAATGTATATTTTTGAGATGAGGATTAATATTTATTTTTATTATTATTTGGACTATTATTTTCATCTGAGTTCAAATAATACAATAAATAAAGTTACTTTACTTATATACTTAAATGTAAATACTCTTGACCAACCCGACTAACAGCAAAATCCCACTCATTTACTGTAGAAGTCCCCAATTTTAAACAAAACCCTATAATTAATCCATGGGGTAGCATGTTCTTATTCCATCAGCCATGAAGTTTTAAGTAATTTGCAGTTGTATGCTTAGAATTACTTTCACCCCTCAGAAGAGGGACACAATTGAATTTTACCTAATATTTTATCCATTATACCATGAGTGTGGGACAATGTTGTGGGGGTTTCATATTAAAGAGGTATGATGGGGACATTCATATTGAAGAAAGATGGCGGAGACACATATAACAATGATGATGGGGAGAGACATTTATACAGTTCTGTGATGTTTCTTCTTAACTCATATAGCGAAGGTGATAGATGCACAGTTCTTACATTTCTCATAACACATATTAGAGAGGAGGAGAGATATATATTCTTGGAAGGTTTACGCAATGTTCATAATAAGATGTTTCACACATTACCTTTTGGGTATTGAAAGATGACATGTGACAACAGTTTTACAAAAACACAAAGATGATTCTTTATTCATTTGACCCGTCGAATGACGATGACGTCAGGAATTCACATTCGGGATTTACATAGTTTATAGTTTAATGTTCTTTCCTTCACTTCCAAAGGACTCTCAACTCTCTCCCTGACTGACTAGCAGACTCAACTGTTCTGCCTCAACTACCACGATCTGACTAACTCTAGCTCCTATATTGAGAATCCCCTTTTTGCTATGACATCAGATGTGTGGTTCCAAAACGTGACCAACTCACGTGGCTAATGCACACATTTTTCCAAACAC
Source organism: Euprymna scolopes (assembly GCF_053919585.1). NCBI lineage: Eukaryota > Metazoa > Mollusca > Cephalopoda > Sepiida > Sepiolidae > Euprymna > Euprymna scolopes. Next base: position 27,357,417 of record NC_136517.1, on the reverse strand, counting down.
ACTTTTAACAACAAAAAATTCTCAACTAACCTATTTTTTTTTTTACAATATATTTTTAATTTGTATTGTTCATTCTTTTTAGCTGACATTTTTAATATTCAGTTTCATAAAAGAATGAACAATCAATTCTTTTTACAATATAAACAATATAAACAATATCTAACTATTTTATAATAGAATTTAACAATAGGCCTTTCTAACATTCTATTTCTGAACCTTGCTTAAAAGGTTTGAGTCTCGGCTTATCCTAATTTCATTTTCACTTATCCAATGTTCTTCTGATCTACGACAATTCCAGTATGGATTTTGAGAGCCTTCATCCTATTCTTGTAGATGTACAATCTTACTACTTGGTCATTCAGAAGTATAAGCAACTCTATGATGACCATATCGTGTCAAGTGAAAACCTAGACTCGGTGTGAATACTTGGTGAATGTGAATCCCCCCCCCTCCTCTCTTACCCCCATTCCCTTCCTTCACACCTCTCTCAAAAATATCCCTACTGCCCACATTCACAAAGTATACACTCCACTTTCTTCCAGAACATCAACCACGCCCAAATATAAAACTAATGTAATTTTGACTCCTATGTCAATAAATATCGATTCTTTTTTGGTCTGATAAGGTGTTATCCTTGAATTGGGATCCAACTGAAACATGTATGCACATATGTAACCAATAATGTTTGTATAATAAACAGACTATATATATATATATATACTAGCTAGACTAGACTACAGTGACCCATTGGGTCAGTATATGTTTTATAGCTAGCTATGGAATGATGAGTATACAGAATTAATGTATAAAAGTGCAAGTGACTATAAAGAATTAATATGTAAACGCGCAAAAATTGAATGCACACGCACGCAAAAACAAACATGGCGACCAGTGAAAACAATACGGAATACATTTGATAATAAATGTCTTAACATCATTACCCTACGATTAAATGAAAAACCCTTTATATAAGAGGGATGTAATCCGTTGAAAAAGATTTTATAAAGACAAAAAGAAAAAAAATGCAAGGAGAGAGTGTGCATTGTACACTCCCTCCTTGCATTTTTGGGGGTTTTTTTTTGTCTTTATAAAAATTTTTTCAACGGATTACATCCCTCTTATATAAAGGGTTTTTCGTTTAATCTAAGAGTATTGATGTTAAGACATTTATTATCAAATGTATTCCGTATTGTTTTCACTGGTCGCCATATCTACATATCAGCTGTCCTGCATTGAGCACTCTAATAATCATGCGAGTTTCATTATATTTACATCTAGGAAACCAATTGATATGATCGTTTATATATATATATATATATATAGTAGCTTTCTTCAGTCTTGACAGACTATAGATTGCCACTGTAAGGGTGCCTGCACATGAAATTTGTGTGGCAAGAGTTGCGCAGACTCCAACCACGCCTCTCCTGAGTCAACATTGTTGAATACCAGAAGCAAGTGGAGGTACAGGATGACCGGAAACAATGCCGAGATGAGCGGGTAGCATATACAGCGCCAATAATTTTCAAATGGTTACCCATCTAGTACTAGCCAGGCTCAACGTTACTTAACTTCGATGATCTGGGGAGAACCAGTTTGTCGGCGTGATTATGCCATATATATATATTTTTATATTATATATTATATTATATATTTATTTTGTTTACTTGCCTCCCAATGCGGGCAGAGTTAGACACAAGCTCTTGCCCGGTCATAAAATATGCTTAAATATAATATTTCAATTTACACAGATCTCGTATTCATTATTACAGAGTCAATTCTCTTGATTATTTCATATTTTATTGTACCCAATATATAGTCATGCTTCTTAGGAGACTTATATCTCCAATGGGAAAAAAATGCTCGAAAATGGCTTATACAGCTGAAAGTTGTTCATTCATTTCCTTGGAGTAAATAAATTATTTATTTAAAAATTAAAAAACAGTTAATATTAATAATTAACTAATATATATAAATATAAATATATAAATATAAATATATATATATATATATATATATATATATATACATATATATATATATATATACATATATATATATTAATCTACTAAATTGGGGTAAACAAACAAAAAAGGATTATGTGACACTTACCTTGAATTCCTGACAGTGTTCCTTTTTGAAGTTCTGTGGGGCAGGAATAAAAAAATAAGGTGCAAAGCCATGGACATGAGCCATGACACTGTTACCCTGCATAGTCACACCGCACATACGAATAATTGGCACTGGCCCGAGAGTAGAGCCAGGCATACCAGGGTAAGGCGATCCTGAAGAGAAAAAACAGGGTTTTTTATTTACTTTTACTGACATTATCATGCCAAAACTGTTAATAGTTTTATCTGTGCGGATAATCTCGCTTTTATTCGGACTACTGTTCTCATCTTGTGTTGTTTTCACATTTCCGTTGATATAAGCTTCGACCTTTGTTAGACATATTTTGTCTAAATTTAGAATCTTTCTGTCAAACTTGGGAAGCTGGATAGAATTTCAAACAGAACTTTTTATGGTTATAGTCAGCTAACGTACTTCCTAACTTCCAGTCTGACTGCTACCAGAAGTTGTGACAATACAAATCAGTTCCTTCACTTTTATTGTTCTTCAGTATTTCTATTGTGAAGCGATTTATTGAAATAAAATGTAAGAAAAGGACATTATTGAAAAATATACAATAAAAATTAACAAAATTATAAAAAGATAGAAATAACACAGTTAGTCTTTATTTGCACTTTTGATAACAAAATTTAAGAAATACAAGTTTTTATTTGAAATTTTATAAGCAATATGTTTAGGAAATTATAAAAGTACTTTTTTAATTTTAAAAATAAGTTTGTTTTTTTTTTTTTAATTTATATAATAAATATGTTTATGAAAATATAAAAAATAAAATTATTGAAATTAAAATAACAAAATTTCAAACATCATAAAAAATGTATCCAATACATAATATTCCTAAAAGAGTTTTAAAAGATTTTAAAAGGTGTTTTCAATAGTTCTTTAAAAAAAAATAAATAAATAAAACTAATTTCAATAATTCTTAATCAAAATATGACAGAAAACATTTTCAATGATTATTAAAAGAATGATGAAAAAAAAAAAAACGTAATAAAAAAGGGTACAAGCATAGGAGAGATATAGGCATGAGAGAAAAAAAACAAAAAACAAAGGAACTGATTTGCCTTGTCACCGTTTCCAGTTGCAGCCACACCGGAAGTTAGGAATTATGTTAACTGACTATCACTCCTTTTATTTAATCCATGAGTTAGCATGTTCTCATTTCATCTGCCATGACGAGGTAAAAATCATAAGTAATTTGCAACTGCCTTCTTAATACCGAGAATTGAGTCTTCAACTTCCATAAGTTTCACTTAGAACTGAATTTTCATTAGTATTTTATCCGTTATGTTACAGGTCCTTGCAGACACGTTTCCTATCTATGGAAATGAGAGATGTGAACATTAATCCAAATAATCCAGATTATCAATCCTCATCTAAAAAAAAATTTAGAAACATAATAATCTCTTCAGCTATCTAGAGCCACTTTCTTTTACAAAAGAGACGTTGCAGGATTTTCTCTCCTCTATTGTTATTAGTAATGAGACGATTCCAATATTTTTCATAATTCCAGTATAATTACTGATTCCGGACTAAATTCCCGATTCCAACATAATTACCGATTCTGATTCTTTATAAATCTTTAAATGTTTAATAAAAAAAAAATTATCTTCCCCCCTCCCCCGATTACTGTAAAAACATGTTAAATGTGCATCTATTTTCTCAAACGTAAAAACACACTCATGTGTGTATATGAAGGGGGAGCTATAGATTTTAGCTGTATCGGTCGTTTAAAATCAATAAATATTTATTACTTGATTATTACTACCAGCAGTGGAAGATTTTTTTTTTTTTTTTTTTTTTTTTTTACATAGGCATCACCACATTATCAAGGCCAAGAGGCCACTCAAGGATAAGGGTCAAAGAGTGTACAGTAGAAATTGGACAATATAGTAATCATTAGTAATGAAAATTCGGTAAATTTGATAACTTATATGGAACGGCTCATCAAGAACTTATTTACGTTAGACTTGAAGACAACCATATTGTAGTCAGTTGAAAAGCAGGAAAATGGAAGACAATTCCACAGGCGTGCAGTTCTAAGAAAGAAGCTTTGTTCATGGAATCTACGTTTAGGTTTAGGCACAGATAAAGAGTGGGGGGAATTATTGATAGTGTTTTCAGCTAGACAAGTGTTTCTTGTGAAAGTTAGGCGAGGGAGACCATAGACTTAAGCTCAGTCGAACACTTTCCATGAAAATAACGATACATCAGAGACAAACTCGCAACATCTCTTCTGTGAGAAAGAGGTTGCAGGGAAGAGAAGATGACATCTCCTACGAGGCTACGAAGTTTATTTTGAACTCTATCAAGGCAGGACAAGTCCTTTCTAGCAGCTCCTGCCCAGATGTGGCAACAGTATTCCATCCTTGGACATACCTGGCTCTTATATAGATAGAGGCTTGCATCAGCAGCGAGATATCTATTTGAAACAAGATCAAATAAAATAGATAATTAAAGGAATCATTTTTGGCATTGGAAAATAAGCACAAATTTTACCGATTCCAATACCCCAAAAAGTTATGATTTTTCTGATTCCTACTTCCAATTACTCGTACCAACACTAACTGCTATTTCCATGGAAAGTCTCCTGTTCCTCCTAATAAGACATTAACAGCAAAACCTCGTCTTACTATCACCACTTTCTTGTCTTCCTTCATGAGCATAACAAAAAAACGGAATTTCTATGAAAAGATTTTCTTTCCAAGAAATTCCCATCTGTGGAACACGTTACCACTATACTGCTTCCTTGTGGATTACAGCAATATTATCTTCAAATCCAATTTCAATAAATATTTGTTATAAACTGACCCCATAAGTAATAGTTTACGATCCAGTCTCTGACAACTTTGAGTAGGCATCTTTTGTTAGGTTATGTAGGCAGCCAGAAATTGCCAAAGCAACTATCCAATCAACTGTCAGAAGTGTGAAATACATTTAATTAAGAAAAATCTTTAAAACTGAAAATGACTTTCAATGCGCTATGTGAACATGAAATCCACCTCCCTTTTCAAAACAGAAAACCATTCTTAACATGTAGGAGGGGAGGGTGCAGAGTTTTTAATCAATCATCTGGCAATTATTGTTTTAGCATATTATGATTGCTTGCGTAACATGCTGGATGACTTTTTTTTTTTTTTTTTTTTTTTTTTTTTACACGGTGGTCACCACTTATCAAAGCCTGGAAGCCACTCAGGGATAAGGGTTAGATGATGATGCAAAGTTGTCGAAGATTGGGTCATAAACTGGATAGGTAGAAAAATTTTATTTATTCATAGATCATTTTTAATCCTCTCATTATATTCATCATCATTCAACTGATAATCTACTCACTTCATTAAGCAATATCCTTGAGTTGCTTTTAGCCATAAGTGGTGATTAATTAGTGATAAAAAAATTTTTTTTTTTTTTTTTAATTATTTAAGAGTGGGTATCTGGTTACCTTAATATCAAAAACTTAAAAAGGAAGTAGTGTTGCATTATCCAGCTGCTGAAAAAGAAACAACTTATATGACCGAAGCAGTTCAGAAATGCATTACTTTCTAAACGAAACAGCGTTTTATTTTTGTAAAAGATCAGCAACATTTATGCTTGATAGTAAATGGCAGACAGATTAGAATCTGTAAAATTCAGGGACATGTTTTACAATAGACAACAGAATGCAAAAGTGATTAAAAAAAAGAAAAAAAAAAAATATATATATATATATATATATATATAATAAATGTTCATACTTACTTGCCTCCCCACGAGGCAATTAGACACAAGCTTGGTTTTTAATGGGGGGAAATCCAGCTCCCCAAAAAGGGGCACTATAGATAGGAACAAAAATTAAAATTGCCTCAGTCTAGAAGGATTTCTTCTCCACTGACTGACATCAGAAAAGGCGAAGTGCAGCATCAAAACAGATATGGAAAATAAACACGCATTTTTCCGATTCCAATACCCCAAAAAGTTCTGATTCCCACTTCCAATTAATTGTCCCAACACTAACTGCTATTTCCATGGAAAGTGTCCTGTTCCTCCTAATAAGACATTAACAGCAAGACCTTGTCTTATTACCACCCCTTTCTGGTCTTCCTTCATGTGTATCATGTGATCTTGGCCAAAAGACCAAGACCGAGATGTTATCAAAGGCAAGATAAGTTACTTTTCTATCTAGCTGGTTTGGATAACTTTTTTGTGTTTTAACTTATTTTAAATCGTTTATCCGATTAGAAAAACAAATAGTGTTGAGTGTTACATTAGAACAAGAAAAAATGGCGGACATATGGCAGTCACATCTTTGGATTCTCGATAATTGTTCGATAATCAAAAATAAAACAAAATACTGATATAGAACTGCCCAATAAATGTTACCATGACATTTATTTGTTAAATTCAGCAATGGAGTTTTGAAAAATTAAACATCATCCCGATAAAGAAAATGCCCAACGCAAGAACAGGAGTCGGTACTTACCAATATAATTGTCCATGTAAATTTGTTGAAATTCAATGGAGTCCGTTTGGGAGTTAATCGGAGGAAGAGGTGGACGAGACCATTTGTCCGACGTATCAAGTTTTTCATCTGAAGCAAACAAAAACATTTTACATTTTTATGATTAGACAGGTGGGTGAGGGTGGGGTGGTGACCGACATTGCCGGTCATAAGATAAGCTTAATATATTTTAATTCATGCAGATTTCTTATTTATTATTACAGAGCCATTTCTGTATTGAATATTATATTGTACCTAATATGTAGTACTGATTTCAAAAGTACAAAAACTGAAAAAAAAGTAACTTGGGTGAGCTAGAATCAAAACCAAAACATTTAGCGCTCTAGCTGCGTACCCTTACTTTGCGCTCCAGACGTGTTCACTACTGTTTGAGCCGACCCGACAGACAGATAAAAAAAAAAAAAAAAACGTTATAAAATTTAACCACTTTTAGCTATGATTAATTTACACATATGCAAGCGAATAGAAATGTTTTCAAGTTGAAACAAACATTTTCCATTTGAACTAATCGACATATTTCGGTACACATTATTCATCCATCCAAACAAAGATTTTACTCGTTATAAACCATCCTTGGTGTACAATTACTATTTCCTGTTAATTTCAGTGTTGTGTGACCAATAGTTTAAGAGATTGGTGGTTAAATATTTACAGACAGACACACATATATATACGTTTACTGTTTTATTCATATAGATATAGTAAATTCAAGAAACTTCTGCCACTTAACCAAAGTGATCATAGAAAGTACAGTAGAATCCCAGGATTTGGCATTAATCTGTACCAGGGTTGGTATCATAAGGTAAAATCCCCATATGGCAGTGCCTAAGCAAAATTTTATACAGTACATATTAAAAACTAGTAATAGAATACAGTACGGTATATAATACACATGTATATAATCAAATAACATTATAACAAACACCGTAAGGCAGGGCAAATACCGTAAACAGAGACCGGAAAAACATCATGTTCCACATTGTAACCTGAAAAAACCTTATCCTAGGGACACCGTATTCCGGGGTTCTACTATATGTTATGGGGAAGTAAAACCTAGCAAGTTAGAGTTAAAATGTGTTGGGAAGAAGAGAGAAATGATATAAGAATTATACGATGGATTTGTTGTGAGAGTCGTAATGACAGGTTTAGATCTGATGACCTCAGAGAATGATTAAATCTGGATAGTATAGGGAGAGGTATGCAGAACAAGAGACTTCATTGGTATGGTCAAGTGTAAATGATGGATGAGATCTTTGGTGAGTAGATGTAGAACAGTTGAGATAGCAGGAGCAGATGACAAGGGAAAGTTAGAGAAAACATGAGAGAAAGAGGGATAAATAAAGACCAGGTCAGAGATAGATTAGTTTGGAAGTCAATTTCTAAAAGTCATTCAAGAAATGCCAGTATGCGAAACAGATATCAAGCTGAACAAGATGACAAATGTTAGTTGATGTGATCAGGAAATTATGTCACAAACAGGAAGTTATGTCACAAACAGGAAGTTATGTCACAAACAGGAAGTTATGTCACAAACAGGAAGTTATGTCGAAATAAGCAAGTATGATTCTCCGCTCAGCTTATCTGTCAACCAAGGCCGACGTGAATTTCCAGGTTCTTTCAGACCCATACCTTCAGAATTTGCATTTGTTAAAAACAAAATAAAACTTCCTTTTATCAATAAGACATCAAATTTTGTTTTCAATAAGACCTCAAACACTCCCAGGCGATAATTTTTAGCCAAGATGTGAACCAAGTGCAAGAGAGATACAAATCAAGATACAAACACTTAAAGGCATGGTTAGAATCTTAAAAAAGATCTCTTGGTTGGAATGTCTGAGATTGTAGTACTATCGCTCCCCGGGAGGGTTACTTGGTTGATGAACGTCTTGGGAATGCAACCAGCTCCACGGGGAATGAACGATATCCAACGATATCTAAACGATAGGCATATGCTGGAAACAACGGAAACGGGTTGATCCATCGTCGGCTATAACTGTTTGGTACGGGTCCCATTATGTGTGGTCATTGCAGGCATCTTCCCATCGTCGATTGTTGCGTGTTCATTGCAGCTTTCTGTCGTCGGCATTAATGGTACGCTGAAATCGAACACTTGTATGAAAACAGCGACAAAATACATTTTTATAAAAATATAATTTATTAAACAGTTAACAAGTTAGGAAACATATTTAGTCGACCCATCGCGTACAGTGAGCAAACCTCAACTGTCTTTACAACAATCAAATTATATTTAATTCTCTCTTTCAATGAAGAAAGAGAGAGAAAGTAAGTCAATGATAGAAATAGAGAAAGAAAGAGTGAGAAAATGACAGGGAGAAATAAGCTTTTCACACAATGTTTTATTTTTAAACTTCAGATATCCGCGTGTAAATCTGACCTTTAAAAGTTTCATAACACCTGTCACTCAAACCCAACTGACATGATCTAACATTCCCAAACCCAAAAACACCTGCGTGAAACGTTTTTAACTGCATCACAAAGTCAGGCACAAGGTTAGAAGCTAGATATAGGAGTTATTAATTGAGCAGCCCCCAGCTCCTTTAAAAGGGGCTACGTCATTGTGCCACAAGATAGCATTCGGTAGAAAATTTTTAAAAATTGAAATAGTGATTTTGCCTAATTTGACCAAATAAGGTAATTCAGCCACATACTTCCAGAATTTCAGTTTATTTTTTTTTTACAGTAAATTGTGTTTCCAATGAACTTTCCAATGGACCTGAGAGTGGTTGAAAGACTCAACCACTCTCAGGGGATAAATTTGGACCAAAATATGAATTTGTTTTTCATTTTTAATAATAATGTATGCTGTGAAGTCTTCAATAAATTAATTTCTGTAAATTTCACAGGCAAAACTTACCAACAAATTCTTGACTGTAAGATTCTTGGGAGAATTCATTCTCAAGTTGCTCCATCATTTCCAAATCCTGTTCAAACATTGACGGCATATCTTCATCATCGTCATCAAATCTGAAATTTTTAAAAAAAGTAAATTGCTTTAAATTTATTCAATAAAAATTTAAAGAACAAAAGAAAGTGAAATTGTCTGTGTGTGTGTACACATTTCTATACCAAACTACTCTGTCAATTTTCAGTTTACAGACTCGAGATTTGACATAAAGGGTATTGAGATTTGGGAAAATCTTTTTAATCGGTTTTCAGCCAGAAATTTGGTTGTCAAGGGGTCAAAGTTCAATGATTTGATCTTTGAGAACTCTACCAAACTCCTCCGACAATTTTGGGTCTAAACACTTGAAATTTTAGATGTAGGTTACTTGGACATGGATCAAACTTTTTAATTTGATTTGAGACCAAAACAATAAATGTTAAGGGGTCAAAATTGGGGTCAAAGTTTTAAAAACTTTTACCTCTGCAGCCTCTACCAAATTACTCAGCCAATTTTTGGTCTAAACATTTGAAATTTTATATAAAGTGTATTCAGACATAGGGCAAGCTTTTTAATTGGGTTTTGGCCAAAAATTTGGCTGCCAAGGGGTCAAAGATTTTACCTTTGTGGTATCTAGCAAACTATTCAGCCAATTTTGTGTCTGAAGATTTGAAATTTTGCATAAGGCGTATTCAGACATGCAGCAAGCTTTTTAATCAGTTTTTAGGCGAAAATTTGACTGCCAACAGATCAAAGTTGAAAGAGTTGACCTTTGCAGATTCTACCAAACTCCTCTGCCAATTTTGGGTCTAAACACTTGAAATTTTAGATGTAGGTTACCTGGACATGAGTTAAACTTTTTAATATATATATATATATATATATATATATATATATATATATATAAATATGCACATAAAGTTATGAACAGTATATAGGGCCCGAGCAAAATTGCTAGTTAAAAAAAAATTTTTTTCCTTCAGTCATACAAATTTTAAAAAAACAAAAAAACAGCCTAATAAATACTATCATATGATAAAACATTGAAAATGAAATTCATGATTTTTCAAAGAATTACTATTATTTTCAGAAAGAAAAAAAAACAATAAATCCTTAATTATTGGTAAGTATTAATTCAAAAATTTATAACAAAATTTTAAGTTATGCTTAAAAACAAAAATTAGTCCAATGTTTCAATAATGAGAAGTCATTTCGTTAGATCAGTGAAGTTAAGCAAAATTGAACCTGGCCAGTACAAGATAGGTGACCATTTGGGAATACCAGGTGCTGTATGTGGGAGGATATCGACCTCTCTACAAGAACTACAAAACCCTAACATTGTCATCTCTTCTGGCTGGGATAAGCATGCAAGAAGAGACTTTTTATGAACTCGATATTCTAATGTAACTTCTCCTTTAGTGGAAGCCAGTTCAACCTGCCTTGGAGTGATTACTGTTGCATTTTTTTTTTTAAGCTATTAAGCAGAGATTACAAAGTATTATTGTTATTTGTCATAAAACAGACAGACCAAATCTCTAGTTCTAAATAATGTGGTAGGCAATTGGGTGCTTGTTTATTATACTACATTAGACTACACTGGTAAATTCTTAAAAATATCCTTTTAAGCAAAAACAGTATTACTTATGTAATTACCATCTCGAAAATAGCAATACATCTAAAAATTATGAAATTTGACAGAGTAGAACATCTATTTAGTTCTTAAAAAGAAATGCATAGATATTACAGCAAGAATCAATGGCTCCCATTAATATCGTGGTCTCTAAAAAAAAAAAAAGGGGGGGAGAGATAATTCAATTTTTGTTTCTGACTATGAAGAAAATGGCAAAATATGCAACTTTCTGTAAAAATTAATTTTATGTGTAAAAAAAAAAAAAAAAAAAAAAAACTATCCACTCGATCAAATTTCGTAATTTTTTGATATATTGATATTTTAGAGATGACAATTATGTAAGTGATACTGTTTTTTTGCTTAAAAGGAGATATTCTAAATTTTATCACCGTATGTATGTATATCTAAACTAATCAACCAATCATTATGAATTTTGGAACACAACTCCTACGCTAAATGGGTCGTAATGTGGGCTGTAGACAAACATTACTTGCACAAACTATTTATCAACAAAAGACCTGGCTGTTTTTTTTTTTGTCAACAAGAAAATCAAGGGCCATCTGTTAGGGATACAAAAAAAAATTCTCATGCAATGCTATATGGGTTATCTGTAAACAAAAACCTTGTATTGCTGTAAAAAAAAAAAAAAAAAAAAAAAAAAGAAGAAAATCCCAGAATGCATAATGGAATAATTTGTTGTTCTTTTTGTGTTCATTATTACAGCCAACAAGAATATTGATCGATTTGATTTCACTTTACAGCTCACCAACCACTGCTGGGTTATTTAAAGTCAAAAAAAATATCAGATATATGACCTTCTTATGAAGGTGTTTTTGAAATAAGTGGAATTTTTTATATATTATTCACAATGTGTTAGCCCTGCATTTTTTATGAAAAAAAAAAAAAGGAAAATGTCTCCACGTTTGTTATTGCCACCCATTCTTCATCTCCTCCTCCCACTACTTCTCTTATCATTCACCTTTTATTTATATTATCCGCCCTTTTGTAACTTTTCCGGTAAGTTATCAAAAAGTGAACTGATGTTTGCATGCATTCACTAAAGACCGTGATCATTCGCACACTGTCTTTATCAAAATTCAATGCTTGCAGACCCATGGTATAGTGGATAAAGTACTTGGTGAAATTCAGTTGTAAAGTTATATTCTTCTGGAGGTTAAAGGTTCAATTCTCAATGTGGGCAATACTCAAACTACAATTGCAAATTACTTAGGACTTTTATCCAATTATGGCTGACGAGACAAGAGCATGCTACTCTCATGGATTAAATAATTCTATACAGATTCCCGAGTTAGAGAGATTCCTAAGTTCAACATGATACACCTGAAGAAGGTTGGAGGTTACATTAACTAGCAATACACACAGACAATAAAATGCTTTGGATAATCACAGATTTCAAGCGGCTTCTGCTAAAATAGTCATATTTTGTAAGTCTTCAAAATATCACCGTTTTGTTCGAAAATGAATTAATAAATAATATACATTATATAATATAATAATGTACATTATATATTGTTTGGAAATGAATTAATAAATAATATACATTATATTATATGATAATGTACATTATATATTGTTCGGAAATGAATTAATAAATAATATACATTATATAATATAATAATGTACATTATATATTGTTCGGAAACGAATTAATAAATAATATACATTATATTATATAATAATGTACATTATATATTGTTCGGAAATGAATTAATGAATAATATACATTATATAATATAATAATGTACATTATATATTGTTCGGAAATGAATTAATAAATAATATACATTATATAATATAATAATGTACATTATATATTGTTCGGAAATGAATTAATAAATAATATACATTATATAATATAATAATGTACATTATATATTGTTCGGAAATGAATTAATGAATAATATACATTATATAATTTTTTCATGAAATTTGGAAACTAGCCAGAAGATGTCATTTTTAATAGTTTCGGGTGTCCGCTCGTTTTTTTGTTGTGCTAAAAAAAGATTTCAACATGATGAGTATAGAAAATTTGGAAAAAAATTTTCTTTGGACACCCACTGTTAAATAAAACAATCTTTTTACTGTTTTTATCCATTGAAAGAATAATTGCATATTGTTTTCTCTAGTGGTATGTAGCAATTTAAAAACATGATATCTGGGAAAAAAATCATTTGGAGTTTGAATGTAGACTGATGTAGTATTAGTAATAGCACCATTAGCAACAGCAAAAGCAGCAGCGATAGCACAGCTGTAAATAGACGTTTTTGTTGATGATTTTTATTCCAGATCAAATTTTTTTTTAATTGAAAATCTGGTTATAAAAAAAAATTCTTACATGTTTAGTTAGAGCTATTTTGTTATCAACCATATAAATATTTTTTAAAATTTGGATAGTGGTCAAATTTTTTAAATATCGTGTTTTGCTTTGGACAACCAAAAATGTGAAATATAATTTTTTTTGTTTTAGTTCACATGTACAAGCAGTACACCCCCTCTAAATTTTTTTAATTTTCGTTTTCTTTTAAATGTTTTCTTAGGATTATTATCGAATGGAAATTAATCTACCCGATTATCAAAAAAAAAAAAAAAATATATGCAAAATTGATATTTTTAAGTATTTGTAGGGGGGGTGCTCAGTTAAGAACTAAAAGCTGTAAAAAAGACATAAAATGTAATTAAAAATCAAATCAAATTCATTAAAAATTTGTGAACAATTTGTCAGCTTTAGCAAAAAGTTGTTTTTTTTTTAATATTTTAATAGGTGGAACAAAAAATATTTTTCCAAAAGTCACATTTTCTGTTAGAGTGATGTCACTTGTTTTCTATAATATTTATTTTTGTCTGTTTGTCGTAATTCTTGTAAAGTATCACAATGGGTGTCAAACACCCTCTTAACAAAAAACAAACTCGCTTAATCCTACGTCTAACCCTAGGTACGAGTAGCAAGACTCCTCCTAAAACTTAAGCCGTAACAATAACGCTAAGTCCAAGTGATAGAGCTCCCCACCAAACAAAATTCCTACATATAAGCATAAAAAGAAGACCTTTCCTTAAAGAAAAAGTGAACATGATTAATCTCCCATAAGAAATAAATTGGTTAACCGTCTTAAAACACTAGAATGGTCTCGAAATGGTGAATTATTTTACATTAAATTTATGTGAAACCAATCCCCACTCTAAATTCTAAAATTGTTTTTATTTTGTTTCTGTCAAGTCTTCAGGATGTTTACACATAATTTCCCTTAGCCCTATCATTAACCCAAAGTCAGAGTGACAACTTCCCCACCTTCTCATAATTGCACATAGCCTCTCTTAAAACCATATATAATCGCCTTTTAGAGAAAAAAAAAAGCACCCAGGATTTATCTACCATAGAAAAAAAATGGGTTAACTTCCCTAAAATGCTGGAATGACTCAAAATGGGAAATCATTTTACATTAAATTCTAAAATAATTTTTGTTTATCTTTCATTAAAGTTTTCAAGTTGTTCACATGCAATTGTCTATAAAGGTAGAATCACATTTTTTGGAGAAGTGGTCAGATGGGGAGGGGTAACAGAAGGTATTAATCTACATTAATACCAAAGAAATGTTGCAATATATTTATTTTTAAACAGTCCTAGATTTAGATTTCAGTTTTTTGGGTGCATATAATGCATTACAATTCAGTTTTGAGTTCTTTAACTTCTTTTCTTTTAATGGATACATGGCATTTTTAAGGAATTGCAGCATATTTATGTGCACTTAATCCAGATTATTTGGAAACTATTAATTTCTGCAGATTTTCGGTAGCATATTCCGATTCCTTGAACAAAAATACACATACACTTATACAGCAAATTTCATTGCTTAATCTTGTGTTTTAACAAAGATATAGCATTTTTATTGAAAAAAATAGTGTAAAAAATGTGACAAAACACAAATGATCTTAGAGGGAAAAATATCCAAACATGTAAGGCACAAAAATAGTCATAACTTTCTTAATTTTAATCGGATTTTAAAAATTTTAAAAGATTATTTCTTAGCTTATCAAGCTCTTTCTATGTATGCCATAATTGAAAAATGGCAAGCCATTTCAATTTTTTCACGTGTATTGCTACATTGACCCAAATGTGAAAATAACACTCAAGGAAAATGGTAGTCCGAAGAATCCAAATAATACGAACGACCATGTTCGTCTCCATCTCCTCCATATCGATGTTAGTTTCTATATAAATACAATTGTGAATTACTAAATATTTCTACTCAGTCATGGCTGACAGAATGAGAGCATGCTATCCCCCGTAGAGTAAATAAAGGGTTCTATTTAAAATTCCATACAGATTCCAGAATTTGACAAGATACACCTAAAGAAGGTCAGAAGTTACATCAACTGAAATGCTGTGTGAATTAAACTCAAAATGAGAACAGTACTATGATTAATCCAATACGTACCTTTGTTTTTTGGCAGGAAATTTTGACTTGTTGGGAGGAGGTCCCCGTTTGTCCGCCATTTCTATAAAAATAAAAAAAAAAAGATAATAATCATTAAACAACTTGTTTAAATTTTTAATAAAAATTTAAACTAAATCAAACGCATAACTATCTTTATAAGCTAAATGGATCGTAATGTAGACTACATTTAGTTTTGGGCAAAGAGGAGTGGACATCTCTTGTGGAAATTTAGATACCTCTAATTTTGAGAAACTTTTAAGAATAGGTATTAGAGGCTTTCTTCAAGCAAAGTCCCGACACTTGCTGCAGGCCTGTCAGATTAAAATCAAGCATTATAAAAAAAAAAAACATATCCAATACAGAATATTCACAAAAAGCTTTCTTATTTACTATTAAAAAATATATTTTGGGAATATTTAGTATTGGATACGTTTTTTTATGATGCTTGATTTTAATCTGACAGGCCTGCAGCAAGCGTCAGGGGACTTTGCTTGAAGAAAGCCAGTATTAAATATCAATTAATAAATATTCTACAAATTTAAGTTTCTCTGGGGTAAATCTTAAGGGATTTTTACGGACACCTTTCATTTAAAATTCAAATTTTTCAGATTCAGATTAAATTTGATACACGAATAAAGAAATATTCCCAAAATTTTTTAAATTTCTCAAGTTTAAGTTTAGACATTTTCTAGAATCAAAATCATGCAATGAATTTTTAACAAGATTGGAATAAAGATTCCAGACATAAGGTATAGCATCATTATATCTTGATTTTAACCTTTGTAAGAGAACATAAAAATGGTGCAAACTTGTTTTGGGAATTAATTTTACCCATCCTGAGACAGGTATTCTAATTTTAATATATAATAAAGCCAGTCTCTTTGTATTTATTTTGTGATCAATAGTCAGGCATACAAAACCTTAGAGTTATTAAGAGGAACAAAGTTATACAAAATGCTTAGAGTTATTAAGAGGAACAAAGACTCCCTAATCTTCACAAAATTTCCTAAGACCATCACTCAATAAAAAAATAAATTCAGTCAGACATTTTTGACAATTTACCGATATCAATTTATATTTCAATTATTTTGATTGGCTAATCAATAAAGATTTGACCAATTGCTGTGTTTGTTCCAACAAAAATAAAAAATACCTATAAGTTTATCTGTATATTAATATGATAGCACGCATGTTCATGCTTACACTTTTTTTCTTCCGAGTGACTTTAATTTGTTATGACCTTCCATTTCTTGTGATAAATAATTTTATCAAGAATTCTTCATAAGTTTAGGTTTCGATTATAACTGATAGCACTCAAGTCATTTATTCTTTTTATAAATAATTTTACCAAGAATTCCTCATATGTTTTGGTTTCGGTTTCAATTATAGCTGAAGGAACTCAAGTCATATGGATATATATTTATACTTTTGAAATCACAATTTTATAATACATAAGAATCGATAGAAAATTGACTCTAATAATATATATGAAATCTGCATAAATTAAAATATCATATTTAAGCATATTTTATGACCGGGCTACGCCGGACGTCCATGCTAGCTTAGATAAATACTTCTCCAGTTTTAACAAAAGAGCTACAATAATGTCAGGATGTTTCCATTTACGCTGAAGATTCACAGAATGCCAACATCAATATATTACATATAAAAGAGTTCGCTGTGGAATTTCCACAGATCTCGCTAGTTATTATAAAACTATCTTATAGTTTTAAACTTACAAAAGATAATTTCAGATGAAAACGCTTTCATTCGTACATATAAAAACATACTGGATTTAGGTTGATTAAACTAAAGCTTGTAAGCGTTTTGGTCTGACATGCTTTAAAAACTATATAACACCCTTTTATCTGTCCCTTGGTTTGTGTAGGGAAAATTGTGGTGTGCATGGTTAGTGCGAGTGTCATTCACTTAAGAAAAGAAAGAGAAAAAGTCTTAAACTTGAAACCTGATCAACACGAGACAAAAACGTGTCTTATGCAAACTGAGATGTGGTCGGGTTTGACAATATAAAAAGCCAGCATTTCTTCAGTTGGGAACATGTCTTTTTTGTTGGCTCAACGTCAGTATGGTATACTTTGCAGTCTGGTGTCAGTTGAAAGTTTGTTTGCGATAACATCGAAAAGGGAACAGGACAGATTTTTGTTATGTGTGCTTTGACGCGGTGAACTTGGTGATCCGAAATTCATTCTTCGTTTTCTTTAACTCAAACATTCAATGATTAGAGTTTGGATGACCATTACAATGCCAAAGATTACCTGGCAACCAGTTTTCATTAGCCTTCTGATTTTTTGCTTTCCTGAGTGTGTTACTCAGCGCTAACCCTGTTCCTTCCAAGCTAATTCTTTGTAGCAACTTTGATTTTCAACAAGTTGCAATCTAGCACCCCCAAACATTCACTATCAGTCAAATTGATTGCTTATTTAGTTTCTTAGTGATCATATTCAAATGATAAATAAATTTGAGCAAATGTTAAGAATGGCAGCCTAAACAGAATGAAAAAAAAAAAAAGATTCTGTATATGCGATAAAAATGTCCTTTTCGTTGATTATTAAATGATGCACCATTTTGAGTTAAAATCTATTTAATATCATGCGTGAAAGCTGGACAATATCTCTCGTCTCATCTCCATCGTCTTTCAAGACGCTTCACCACTGAATCTACACGACTTGTCCAGGTTTCTCATTCTCTCACTTTCCAATTCTGTGTCCTGTAGCAGGTTATCAATGTAGGTCATTCTTCTCCTACCATGGCTTGGGTGTCCATCTATTGGTATCCAGGGAACTAACTTACTGGCTTCCTTCTTGCTGTGCCTCATGCAGTGACCGGCTACTCTCATCCTTCTCTGCTGTACTTTCAATGATACTGATGATTGGTCATCATAAAGCCATTGGTTTGTTGCGTGGCTCCTCCATCATGCATTGAGGGCCATCCTGAGCATCTGTGTGTAACAGCCATCCAGTCTCTTTTTCAGCGCATTTGTAAGAGTCCATGCCCCAGCACCATAGCGAAAGAACTGTTTCTACAGTGGCAACAAAAAGTCTTACTTTCAACTTTTCTGAGAGAGTGGATGACCATATTTTTCTCAACTTGTGACAATAACATGTTTAAAATGTGTAAAGATGCTACAATAATCAAGGGTTTTACAAAATGGCATCTTACTGGAACCGGAAATAGGGTACTATTATGTGAAAGAAAAAGAAAAAAAAAAAAAACTTACTTTACATTAACTTAAACAAAACAAGCATTTTCATTGTCTCAGAAAGCAATTTCAAGATTAATTATGTGTTGTTATAAGCGAAGCCTTTGGGCTTGGGGCCAGCACACTCACCCCGAAAAGAAGAACTACTTGCTACAAAAGCATCTACAAAGTTGTGGATGTGTACAGTAATACAACCCCGTAACATGTTTATTCAGCTGGAAAAACATATAGTATTTACCGATGTATTGGAAAATTCAAAATGGCAACCAACTATCTCTCGGACATGGTAAGTTTGGGAAAAGGAGTTATAAATAAAAAAACAGTCAAAATACTGTTAAAAACCTACCGAATATATGTCAACCTATGTCACGGTAACATATATTGAGCGAGTTTCTAACAGTATTTTGTCCGTTTTTTTTTTTTTATTTATAACTCATTTTCCCAAACTTACCGCCTTAAATGGAGAGTTGACTGCCATTTTAAATTTTCCAATGCCTCGGTAAACACTGTGTTTTTCGAGCTGAATAAACATGTTACATTAAATATAAACACTAAAAACATATCCAGTTAGTTAGAAAAGTAACTTATCTTGCCTTTGATAACATTTATTTGTCCTATATTTTTTTGTGACAACTTTTTCGAATCTATGTGTACAGTAAAACATATGGGTTTGTTTTACTGTACACACAAATTCGAAAAAAGTCACAAAACAAATATAGAACAAATGTTATCAAAGGCAAGATAAGATACTTTTCTACCCAATTGGATATGTTTTTAGTGTTTATATTTAATGTAACATGGGGGTTGTATTACTGTACACATAGATTCGAAAAAGTTGTCAAAAAACAAATATATAATAAATAAATGTTATCAAAGTCAAGATAAGTTACTTTTCTGCCTAACTAGATATGTTTTTAGTGTTTTTATTCAATGTACCATGTTTATTCAGCTCGAAAAACAGTGTTTACCGATGTATTGGAAAATTCAAGATGGCGCCTCAGCCGCCTCACTCCCTCTTTAACACGGTAAGTTTGGGAAAAGGTGTTATAAATAACAATTTAAACAAAATACTATTACAAACCCGCCGAATATATGTCAACATATGCCACGGTAACATATATTGAGCAGGTTTTTAACAGTATTTTATCCAGTTCTTTTTATTTATAACACCTTTTCTCAACCTTACCGTGTTAAAGAGAGTCAGACGCCATCTTGAATTTTCCAATACATCGGTAAACACTGTATGGTTTTCGAGCTGAATAAACATGTTACATTGAATAAAAACACAAAAAATATATCCAGTTTTGTAGAAAAAGTAACTAATCTTGCCTTTGATAACATTTATTTGTTATATATATTTTTTATTTTGACAACTTTTTCGAATCTATGTGTACAGTAATACAACCCCCATGTTACATTAAATATAAACACTAAAAACATATCCAATTGGGTAGAAAAGTATCTTGCCTTTGATAACATTTATTTGTTCTATATTTGTTTTGTGACTTTTTCGAATTTATGTGTACAGTAAAACAAACCCATATAGGGTTACGAAGAAAGTGAAAGAAAACCTCAGGGAGCAGCCATTAAATTAAAACCCGTTTACGCAGGGTCCACGTTCCCTGTGAAGTGCCCGAATTTTGACGATATCTTTTTGTTTATTAAATTATGTGAAAGCACGGAACGTTTTTTTTTTTTTTTTACCCTCTATTTTCTCCATGTTACGAATGGCTTCCCTAAATAATAACGTAAACATTTAGAAAAGCTAGTCTTAGCGTGATGGAGGGCACAGGAAGTGAAGTGGAGACACGAATCGTAAAGATAACCGTTTGTATTAATAAATGCTCCAAATTCCAATTAAAGTAATTGATGAAAATAAACTGAAAATTAAAACGTAGAAAAATAATGATCAACTCCGTTTTATTTAGTTTCGTTTTTATTCTAATTAAAAGGAAAACAATAAAAATAACAATTCATGGGGTACAAAAAATAAAAATTTAAAGAAACGAAAAATTATTACCGATGTTTTTTTTCTATGAATTCGCAGCAAACCAAAAGGAACCTGCAAATAAAAGTGAACGCTGAAGAGGAAACTGTGTTGATGTTTCGTAAATGGCGGGAAACGTGGTCGTTCTGTCAGTCGGTGTCATTTGAATCTTTGTCTCCTGCGAAATAATCTTCCAGGGAGTTGTGTGTTTCCAGTCTCGATTCCTGCGGTAAGTGTATCAGAATTTTTAGGGAATTTTTGACACCCCTAACACGAAACTGCAAATAAAATATATATATATATATATATATATATATATATATATATATATATAAAAAAACTCGTAATTTCTCTTTTAAAAATGGGTTGTTTATTTTCTTAATGGAATATACTTCCAAAATAAACTATTAAACTTGTTTAAAAATAATAGAAATATTATTTTTTATTTTAAAAAAAAAAACAGTGTTTATAAAATGCCGGCGCGGCTCCATGCAGCCATTTTTTTTTCTTTTTTTACGTAATGAAATCAATTGAATTTTACGAATTAATTTTTTTTCAATTTTTAAACTTTAAAAATCTATCAAAATTTTTACCATATTTTCATGGTCAATACGAAATTTTATGCTCTTTCCAATAAACCGAATATAATATTTTAGACAAAACGTTTTTTTTTATTCAACCCCCCCCATTTTGAAATGTCTATTAAGATCCAATCTTTAATAATTAATTAACTCACCAAAGTTTTATATATCACAAATGTAAGATAAAAGAGCAATAAATAATATTAAAACAAAAAACAGAAGTGTTTTGGGGAAATTTACCTGTAAAGTCCAAAGTGTAAAACCTTAAAAACCACGTTGATTTTTTTTTTTTTTTTTTTTTTTTTAATTGGAAGCCTATGTTCATTGTCCAGTAAGTATTGCACGCTGACGACAATTTTTTCTATTCCATTAAATGTTTTCTTTTTTTAGATATTTAAAAAAAATTCAATCGATAAAGAAGAATTAAAATATAATAAATCAAAAATTTCTGTATTTCTTTGAGAAAAGAAAAAAAGAAAATTCCTCGACTGTTTTTTTTTTTTTTTAAAGCAAAAACTTATAAGTAAAATTTGACTATTTTTAAACTATGAGAACACATATTTCTTCATGCACAAGACTAGACGGCTAATGCGAACGTGCGGTTTTTACTGGCTTCTGTCCATCGATAGTTCTAAAGAAGAAAAAAACGGTACTTCCGTTTTTTTTCGATAAGAACATAAAAATCCTTGCATAATGGCGCTTTTTCAAATAGTCATTTAAAAAATTCTTTTATTTAAAAAATAAATGGAATTAAAAATATAAATATGGATAAATTCAGAACAGTGAAGAATGGAACTACACATTCAATATTATTTTTATAGGTAAGTGACTTTTTTTAAATTTATATCGATTTTTTATAATCGAAGTAAGTAAAATTTTCTTGATTTTCTTCAAATCTTTTTAAAGAAAATCGATTAAAAAAAACAAATATTGCATAATTTGCTATTAAACCTGTTATGTTTTTAAAATTTGGTCTTTGCTCCATTAATTGAAAAAAAATTAGGGTTTGACTTACATTTTTCAAGTAGTTATAAGCTTGTAAAGATAGGAGGTCGAATTATTCAATTTTTTTTTCACGCATTCTTAAGATCGGTTTCTCACGCTGCTAATCCTGTGGTACAGGACTGAAAGGCGAGGAGAATAAGCTAGAGCCCTAAAGATGATGCATTCTGCTTTCTTAAAAATTTCCTATGCAGTTACGTTGTAATTCTCTAATGGGATGCCTCAGGCAGTTAGCAATTGACTAAATATTTCCCTAAGAGAGAAAGCAAGACTTGGAAGGGTAGACCTCCTAGAACGATTGAAGCCCAGTATTACATCTTCACTCAGAAATATGCACAGACGAAGAGGTGTGATTTTGCTGCTTGTCGAGTTGGTTGGGATTATGTATGTCGAGTTGGTTGGGATTATGTATGTCGAGTTGGTTGGGATTATGTATGTCGAGGGGGGAACAAGTGCTGTGTGTTCATCAGAGCACATTCGATTAAATTATTTATAAAACAAACACAGGGATGCAACATTGTGGTGATGGGACAGAAGTTGGAGCATAGCCAATAGTGTGGGTGTATTGGAGATTTTTTTTTTAATCTTCTCTAAGAGTGAGAGACTAGTTGTAGATGCATCAGCACAGATGACACAACAATATTACTTATATGGGCGAATGGTGACTTCATAGAAGTATAGGATAGGTGTGAATAATTTTCTAGAATGGTAGAGAGAGCCCATCTCCTTTGTAGCAGCCTTTGCAATGTCCTTAATGTATTTGGTCCAATACATGTAATCTGTGAATGTCAATCCAAGGAGTTTGAAAATGAGCTCTCAGGCAGGGTGTTATTTGTCATGTCAATCAGTAATTGAGAATATTTTTGTAATTGTTAAAGGAAAGAAGTTCAGTCTTAGTAGCATTAAATGTTACTACCCATTTATGGCTACATTCCACAACAGTCCTGGATATGACCTTAATATATCTGATGGTGAGGCCCCAACTTGTGGGCTTTGGGAAGTGTGGAGCCACCCTTTAATTGCCATTGCTCCCAGGTCCACTCTGACCCGGAGTTGTAGTACCTGTTAAGGTTCCAACTGTGGGTTAAATAGAAACCGACTTAAAAAAAAAACAAAACAAATATATTCCATTAGAAAATTGTTCTTCAAAATCACTGGATTCGGCATTAAATGACCTGAAAAGGGTTGATATGCCATAAAACAAAAACAACTAACCAACCAACTACAACAGACTGAATGTTGTTTTCTAAGGTTTCTAGTGGTTAGGGTTTAGGAAGACCATATACTTTTTCTAACTTAATACTGACATCTTCACATGAATGTCGACGTGAGACAATGTGTCATGTGAAAATATGTAGCAATATTGATGCAAATTATTCTGTGTCACAAGCTAGAATCTGGTTTTGAAATCGATTTAAACAAGCATAAAATTTAATTTTAATTCTAACTTTGAAGCTATAAGAAATAAACCATTTCTTTTATCTTACCATTAATCCTATCTTGTGTGGAGAGCCATTTTAATTTTAGATTAGTGAAGTGGGTTGGGGCTTTGCACAGTCGTAAAATACGCTTAAGTATGATATTTTAAATTGTCCAGATTTCGTATATATTATTATATAGGGTCGTGATTTCAAAAGTTTAAAGAATAAAAAAGAGTATTTGGGTGCCATCAACAAGAATTAAAACCAAAAAAAGAAAACTGTAGCATTCAAAGCTGGTGACGTTACCACTGTACCAACGTGACATATATATGAACTGATTAAAAATAAACTAAGATGAATTTATAAAATGTATAACGATTTTTTTCAATTTTGACCCATTTTTGACCCCTTAAAAACTATTTTAACTAAAGACCCATAAAAGAAAGGTTCATAAAAAAACTCCAATCATCTGAGGCCCGTGGCACCATTCTGTGACTTTTAGTTTCGGGAGAGATAGTTTGAAAATATGGAGACAGACAGACAGACAAACATAGTTTTATAAATTAGAAACAAAATGGCAGTATCAATACAGAGAAATTTTGAATTGTAAAAGCTTGCATATGAAGACAAAGAGCAAAGTTTTTGGTAGGTAGTCAATCCAAAAAAGTCTTGAATTGTAAAAGCTTGCATATGAAGACAAAGAGCAAAGTTTTTGGTAAGTAGTCAATCCAAAAAAGTCTTGAATTGTAAAGCCTTGCAGATGAAGGAGCAGAATTCCTTCCCATCTGAAGACGAAAAATTATGTGCAGGAATTCGAAAAGATTCATTAAACCTTATGGAGTGATTCCAGTTTCTGATTGGTTGGTAGCAGAGAATGGTTCCATCTGATTGGTCAGTTCTTATCAGCCATGTTTATAAATATAGCTTCCCAATTTTTTGCAACCTTACTCTCAGTTAAAGCAAAAACATTAAATATTGCAACACCTCATCCTAAGTCCAAGTGGCATTATGAAAGAAGTTTCTTGCTATCTGCTTTATGTTTTCTTCGTTCTTTTTTTTTTTTTACAAAGGCATCACCAATTATCAAGGTCAAGAGGTCACTCGAGGATAAGGGTTAAAGAGTGTACAGTAGAAAATGTACAATATAGTAATCGTTAGTAATGAAAATTCAGTAAATTTGCTAACAAGTGGAACGGCTCATCAAGAACTTGTTTACGTTAGACTTGAAGATGACCATATTGTAGTCAGCTGGAAAGCAGGAAAACGGAAGACAATTCCACAGGTGTGCAGTTCTAAGAAAGAAGCTTTTTCATAGAATCTACGTTTAGATAAAGAGTAGGGGGGAATTATTGATAGTGTTTTCAACTAGACGAGTGTTTCTTGTGAAAGTTTGGCAAGGGGAACATAGATTGAAGCTCAGTCGAACACTTTCCATGAAAATAACGATACAGCAGAGACAAACTCGCAACATCTCTTCTGTGAAATAGCTGTTGCAGGGAAGAGAAAAGAACATCTCCTACGAGGCTACAAAGTCTATTTTGAACTCTATCAAGGCAGGACAAGTCCTTTCTAGCAGCTCTTGCCCAGATGTGGCAACAGTATTCCATCCTTGGACGTACCTGGCTCTTATATAGATAGAGACTTGCATCAGCAGTGAGATATCTACTGGATCGATAGAAGGATCTCACTATTTTTCCAGCGGCCTTGGCAACAGATTTGATGTACGTGTTCCATTTAAGATCAGAAGTAAAGGTCAAGCCCAGAAGCTTGTCAAAACATGAGGCCTCCTCAAGACGAGAGCCATTCATTTCAATTGATGCCAGATGGTGATCAGAACGTTTAGATAGAAGCTTGGTTTTAGATGCATTAAAAGTAACCAGCCACTCCTTTTCCCATTGTACAACGTGATCAAGATTAGAGGAGAGAGAATCGGAGAGAACTTGGTCGTTTACTGTCTTAGATGTGCTACCATAGATAGTAGTGTCATCAGCATAAATGTCTACGAATGATGTAAGGATGTGATTTGGAGGATCATGAATTAATTTTTCTTCTTTTTTTTTGCGTGTACTGTTAATTTCATGGGATGATATGCTTTTTATGGCAAACATTATATGAAAACAATATCACATGACTCAACATTGTTTTAGCAAGCAAATCGATACAGTGATTTTACCAAAGTAATCCTCAGAGAACAGGTAGGAGCTGGTGCGAGCGTGATTTCAAGAGTTGATGAAATAAGTTCAAGGAATTTATGTTATCACAAACGAGCAAAGCATTACCAGTGTCGACCAATGGAAGAGTGTGTCATGGATGCATACTGTTATGTAGTTAAATATGTACGAAAACAAAAAATTGAATGAAAACAACAAGGGCATAAATCTATGTAATTATAAAACTCAAATGACCTTGTAACATTTACCTATACGTATGGCCAACCACTTATAATTCAGTAACTGTTATTTTTTTTTTTTCAAAAATAATCAATTACAATAAACAGAACGACTCAGAAATCTATCTATATTCTTTTTTCATTTTAATATACTTTCATAGAAATGTTTCTGTGATGTCAACAAAAAACTATTTTCCTTACGTCACAAGTGTCATGCTCATAATTGAATTCCACAGCTAATTTAACATCTAAATCTTACCCCCAAGATCGCCATGGGCATGGAATATGTGCCTACATTAAAGATGGCTTCCCATGTGGCAGGGATATCTCTAGAGAAGAACATCTGTGGTGACTTCAATGTCCATAACGTGGAATGGCTGACCCACTCAAATAAGACAGACGATGAGGGGAGGTTCTGTCATGATTTTGCCATTGCTTATGACCTCACTCAGATTGTTCGCGAGCCCACCCATGTGCCCGATACTACAGGTCAATATGCAAGCCTCCTAGACCTTTTTCTCTCAACTTCCCCTGAGCTATGTTCATGTTCCGTTCTTTCTCCTCTAAGATCCTCCGACCACTCCATCGTATCAGTTAAGATAAAAATTAAATGTAATAAGTCCCTAGATGTACCCCTCCACCGTACTGTATACCGATACTCCATGGCTGACTGGGATAGCTTCCGTACATTTATATCTGATCTACCTCTGCATTCCATGTTTAAAAAGGATGTCTCCTCTATAGTATCAGACCTGACCGAATGGTTAATTGTAGGCATAGACGGATTCATACCATCCAAAAAATTCCAACAAAAACCTCCCAGCCAGCCAGCCATGGTTCTCCCCAGAATGTGCTGCTACCATCGCGCACAGAAATCACTTTTTCCATAGCTACCAACATAATAGATGTACTGAGACTAAAGCTGCTTTCAGGAACGCCAGCAACCAGTGTAAAAGAGTAATAAAAATATGCAAGAGAGCTATATGCCCAGTCTGTTAATCCAAAGTAACTGATCAGCGGTTTGGTTCCCACCAGTTTTGGCAAATAACAAATAGGATCCTCAACAGAAGTGTGCATTCTACCCCAACCATTATCAACAGACCAGAGGTCATCTCGTCAGTTTCAGACAAGGCCAAACTATTTGCAAAGAACTTTGCAGCTAATTCTACCCTATGCGACGAAGGCCATCATCTCCCCATATTTCCTCGTATAACACAGAACACGCTAGGTAACATACAAATATCTGTGCATGAGGTCGCCAAGCTAATCAAGAACCTTGATTCCAGTAAAGCTACTGGCCCTGACGGCATTCCAATTATGGTGTTGAAAAATCTTCAACCAGAACTTACTCCCATACTTACGAAACTGTTTAAACGTTGCCTTAAGGAGAAGTGCTTTCCAACACCCTGTATTTAAGAACTCAAGTGATATGTCATCTCCCTCTTAGTACAGACAAATAAGTCTCCTATGTGTTATGAGTAAGTTGCTGGAATCCATATTAAATAGAGAAATAGTCAATCACCTCAGCAGAAATAACCTTCTTAGTGACATGCAATATGGTTTCTGTTCTGCTAGATCTACCGCAAATGTGCTAACGTTTATATCCCATAGGATTAGTGAATCTCTTGACAAAGGCTTCCTTTCCAGAGCAATTGCTCTTGACATATCAAAAGCCTTCGACAAGGTATGGCATAAAGGCCTACTTCACAAGATCTCCAGCTACGGTATAACTGGAAATATTCTCTCTATCATTAAATCATTTCTCTCTGATAGGCTTATAAGAGTATTGGTTGATGGACAAAAATCAGAGGCCTGCAGTGTTAATGCTGGAGTCCCTCAAGCATCCATCCTGGGCCCAACTCTCTTCCTGATCTACATGAATGATCTCCCTAAGCATATACTTAAATCATTCGTTGACATCTATGCTGATGACACGACCATCTACGGCAACACATCAAAGGCTGTAAATGACAAAGCTCTCTCTGATTCTCTCTCCTCTGATCTCGAATGAGTGGTTCAGTGTGGGAAGACATGGCTGATTACCTTTAATGCATCTAAAACCAAACTCCTGTCTTTACATCATCAACGCTCTGATCCCAATCTGGCATCAATTGAAATGGATACCTCTCGTATAAATGTGAGTGTGAAGAGAGCCACAGCTAGCTTGTAGTACTCACGTTCTGCTTGGGGGCCAAAGCCCCAGGCAGGGTCAGGTTGAAAGAGGGTTGAGAGTTTCAGATTTCGCCTTTTATATATTCTGTCACGTGATTGAGTGCTGGTTTGTGATTGGTCAAGCCAGGAGGAATTGGATTTCAAATCTCGAATCGAGAGAATTAGCTTCTGCCTGTTTGTAGTGAGTGTCGGCTGCTACAATCTGTTGCATCTAAGCTATCCCCCTGATTCCAATCTCTCCCATACTTTTTCAAAGTTTTTCAGGATTGCTCCTAATGTTCCTATTATTATTGGTGGTATATTAACTTTCTCCATCATCATTATTATTTCGCAGTAGTCTGAACCTTTGGATGTTTTAATTGGATTTTTCCCTTGAACGTCATGTCAATTCCTTAGATGTTAGATAAGTTTTACCTTAACAAGCCCTTTTCGTAATTGATAAAGAAATTCTCATCCATCTGATTAAGCCATTTATGGTGGCTTTTCGTTATCGGTCCAAACGTTCCAATATAGGAATCACCTTGACTTTATTACATTTACATAATCTAATTCCATTTCAGATTTTGATATTTATTTTTTCATGCCATTTCTCTTGCACTCAAAAGGACAGTCTATGTCAATGATTGAGCAACTTCTCTTGCTTTTGTTTAGAAAAATTATGCCAGGTTCGAAATATTCAAGGACTTTATCAGTTTGTATGTGCATATCCTAAAGAGGTTTGACAGTGTCAGGTTTGCTGTATCACTTCTGATTTATGCTCAGGCCACTCCTCCTCATCATAATCATTATTAATATTATTATTATTAGTAGTAGTAGTTGTAGTGGTGGTGGTGGTGATAGTCGTGTAGATTGAAAGGGGGAATCAACTATGAGAGAGGCCAGATAGAATTCAGCACCCTCCCTTTCTTGGGTTTGTTGTTGTTATTGTTACTATTATTATTAGTAGGAGGGGGAGGAGGAGGAGTAGGCGGAGTATTGATGATAGTGTTGTAGATTAAAAGGATGGATCAACTTCAGAAGAGGCCAGACAGAATTCGACTCCCACCCCTACCCTCTGGCTCTTAACGGATTGATAAGAGGCTAGTATATCTTTTTATTTATTTTTTTTTTATTTAAAAGTTTGATATCCGGGTCCAATGTCTCATTTCCAAGAAACGAAAAAAAATATAAATTCTTTTTTTTTTTTAAATAGCAATCACTCCTCGTCTTCAAATTCACACAAAAAAGAAACCACTTACTTCGCTAAAGGACAATCATTTCTCCTTTTCACAGTCATCCCCTGTTTTTTGGATTTTTTTTTTTTTTACCTAAAACATGGCATTCAATTTCTGTAAAAATTATCCTCCTTCTTCAGCCAAAAATGTTCTTTTGACAAGAATGAACCCGGTAAGTGAAACTTTTGGACCTTAAATTATTTTGAAAAGTAAAAGACAGACCTGAAGAATCTTGCCCCCCCCCTCTATTGTTTTTAATCATTTTCAGCTTTTTTTCAATTTTTTTAGCGGATTGTTATCAAATGGACACTATTTTAGCAGATTATCAAATACTAAAAAACGTAAAAAAGTCAATATTTAAATATTTGTAGGGGTGCGCAGTTTCTAATTCAACGGTCTAGTAAATCGATCACCTATTTTAGAACCACTCGATGTTTTTATGCCAAATTTCACCTTTTGAAAAAGTTGTTTATACATTTTTTTTTTTTTTTCAATAATGCAAAAAAGAAAAATAATAATCTTGAAAAAGGCAAAACTGCTTTTTAAAAAGGATAAACTTGCGAAACGTGGCCAAAAAACGTTGAGTGGTTCTAAAATGGATAATCAATTTACTAGAACATTGCATTAGAAACTGAGCACTCCCTACAAATATTTAAATATTGACTTTTTTCGTTTTTTGATTTTTGATAATCTGGTAAACTAGATGAAAATAATAAAAAAACATAGAGGGGGGGCAAGATTCTTCAGGTCCGCCTCGTAAAAGATTACCTTTACATATGCTGATTCACTTAGATCTTTCACAAAAGGAAAAGAGATTCTACCTTTTTTAGGCGGTTACCTGTAAATGGCCTGAAAGAATTGTCAATAAAAAATATAAAATTAAAAAATAAAATTTAAAAAAATATTTTAGAACTTAGAGTAGGAGATCAGTTTCGCATACAAGTTAATGTAAAATGATCCCCATTTCACGGCCATTGCCGAACTGGATAAAGTTTTAGGGCAGTTAATTAATTTTTTTTTGCATTGTTTGGTTTATTCTTGCTAAAGGAGATGGATTCTGTGCTGTTCCTAGTGTGTGTGTGTGTGAAGTTTCTTCTTAAGATTACCACTAACCCTAAATCCGTGTATCAAATTACTCCTCTCCTTCCAAAAACTCCTCCCTTACCTATCACTCACCTTAGCATAAAATAATCACCCACTTTAAGACCAGATATTGTTTTTATAAGATATATAGTCAAATATTTGTTTTTAGGAGAGAAAAATTGTGTGTGTGTGTGTGTGTGTGTGTGTGCGCGCGCGCTTTGTGGGGGGGGGAGGGGAGTAACAAATATTTTTTTCTGTAATAATGTCCAGCATATATCATTCTTTTTTCTCTTATTACTGAAGACATCCTGGGCAATTGATCATGCAGACGGCTAATGGTAGGGTGTGTTTTCCAGTTAAAGTTTAACACTACCTGAAGCATTCTAGTGTAAGTTCCATCTAACTTACTTTCAAGTTTGTTTTTTTTGAGAGTCCATGCTGGTGAGTAAAAAACCTGAAAATAAGTTAAATGGAACTTACACTAGAATTCTCCGGGCAGGGTTAAACTTTTCCTTTTTTTTTTTTCTTTTTTTTTTTTTTTTTTTACAAAATTATTATTGGTGATTCTCCAGATTGACCCCTACATGTAATATTGCTCATAAAAAGAAAATATCGAAAATAGCACAAAACCTTTATGTAACATTTTACGTTAACTGAAAAGGTCACACATGGTTATTTTTGTCAATGCACATTTTGCACTTGTGCAACATAACGCATTTGGCACGCATGTGAGAAGATCAGCAGCAGCTGTAGGATAGCTGACTAGCAAAAATATTAATGTAACGTAGCCATTACGTTGCAAATGGACAAACAAATAAAACAGGAATAGAAATGAATAAAAACACGGGTCGGCAGTTTTTCTTTTTAACAAAACGTTTTTATTCACGTTACTTTTGGCATCCCTTAAAAAGTTTCTTGCTGCTACGTGTGTATTTTATCTGGCACGCGTTTCTATTTCTTCCAACCGCACGCGAGTATTAGCCACCATTTCTGGTCTTTGCATTTAGACGTTCATTTTCTTCGACGTCGACTTTGTTTCTCCCCGATTACATGTTGCATTTTTTTCTCCTTTTTTTTCTTCTTCACACACATGCTTCCTAATTGGCAAATGCAGTTTTTCGACTGCTGCTGCTGCTAATCTCTTCACATGCTGGCCATTCTTCGCTGTGGCTGACATTTTCCATCGCGCTCATATGCGCTTTGTTACATTAGCAGCAGCAGCCGTCCTGGCCCATATGCAAATTAAGCAAGTGTGTCGCACTGACATTACAGGAAAGAGGAGAAAAGGAAAAGGAGAAAAAAAAGGACGCCATGGTTGAGCAAAAAGAGAAGCAAAGTGCGTGCCATGGAAGATGGACGTGTAAACATGAGGGCAAGAAAACACTGGCTAAGGCCAGGACGAGGT
The DNA here is from genome assembly GCF_053919585.1 of Euprymna scolopes. Classification (NCBI taxonomy): domain Eukaryota; kingdom Metazoa; phylum Mollusca; class Cephalopoda; order Sepiida; family Sepiolidae; genus Euprymna; species Euprymna scolopes. The sequence goes on along the minus strand of NC_136517.1, from coordinate 27,325,332 downwards.
GACAGGGAGTGAGACTTTTAAAAAGCACACATTATATGAAAATGAAATGCGTTATTGTTGGAAGAACAACAAATAAATGCTTTTCATTTTTGGCATTTTTAAAAAAATGCTGAGTTGGATTATTATTTCTTTCTTTCTTTTTTTTTTCCTTTACGACGATACCACACAATGTGTGGGTCCGAGAGGCTTGATATGTAGAAACACAGTTAAAGTGTAATGGCCACTTTACATATGAATGTACCCTCGCTAGTGAACAATCAAAGAAACAACAGAATAATGTCTTTATGCATATGCGACATTTTTCACGTTAAACGTTCACACAAACAAGCGCAACATGTGCATAAGGCACGCATGTGTGTTATCGCCAGTTAGCGATCAAGAATCCGTCAACAAAGCAAAGTCTTTTTACATATGTGTGCGTCGCACTTCAATGTGATATCATTTGACACCTGCATTTTTTACTTGTTTTTTTTTTTTTTAAATCATGTCTTTATACTTGTGTATGCATATGTATGTATTAGTGATGAGACGATTTCAATATTTCTTGATTCTGATACAATTACCATTTCTGTTCTAAATTCCCGATTCCGATATTCTGTTCTCCGGTTCTCATTCTGATTTTTTTTTTTTAATTTTCAAATATAGATTTTTTTATGGAATATGGAGTAGATTACCACAAAAGCCCATGTAGTATGTGTATATTGTATATTTTCTGTAAATGTAAAAAAAAAAAGAATATGTATGGGTGTGATCTAACGATTTAAATTTTACTAGTAGTTAAAATCAAGTATTAAAACAATTTCTTGGATCCCTGCTTCAATCACACCAGCTACATAAGGTCTATTTCCATTTGCCACCAGATTATCCTGACATCATGTACCCTGTGACCTTTTCCGAAATTTATACTAGTTGATATAATCTCTTCTTACAGCCATAAGGTCCCTACATATTACAAATACATGCGTGGGTGCTGGTCTTTCATTCTCTTGATTGTCCCTTTTTCATGCGTGGACCATTTTCGGTTTTGGTGCTCCCATATCATAATAACAAAAAAAAATATTTAATTTCAAGTGAAAAAAATGAGACCTACGTTATTATCAGGTCTCAAATAGTCATATATCCAAAAATTATGAAAAACGATGAGGTACAAAAATAATTATTAATGAAAAATGAAATTTTTGAAGTCACTGTAGTACACTTATTAAAAAAAAGATAAGTTGACAGGGGAGATAATTAAGTTCTGTTGCTTACGTCATGAACGTAATTCAAAATATTGGACAAATTTTATTCCCCATATAAACTTTATCGCAAACTGCTTTTCATTGATAATTATTTTTCTACCTTATTGTTTTCTGTAATTTTTGGATATGTTACTAATTGTGACATGACACACACATAGGTACCATTTGTTTTATTTGAAATTCCATATTCTTTTCGTTATTATAATATGTATAGAAGCACCTTGATCTCTTAAGGTTAATGGATAAGAGACATAACTCAAACTTTAATTCAAGCAAGGGAAAGACGTTAACAATGTTCACCCAATCTTCATGTTAACACAAATTTTCTAAATTTGTACAGGGATGTTAAAGTGCACAAGTGTCATTTATTTTAATAAAATCTTTATGTCTTATGTCATACTTCTATGTTATTTTTCTGAAAATGTCTTCATTGTCGCTTTTTCATGTGTGGACTGTTATCCCTTTGTTGTTGACAGCCTCGTCTGTTTAGCTAGACAGACAAAACTACATGTGCATGAAACACAATGGAGACTTGCTGAGTTTTCAAAGGTTTTATTTTGAGAGAATGTTTACTAATTGAGGGAGAGACTACGCAGGCTAAAAGTAATTTTTTCTAAGCTTACTTTTCTAATTTGGATGCGGATGGGCAGTATCTTATGGTAACCTTCACTTAGATTATCTTTAGATTGTCAGATGCATCTCGTCTGTATTGTTTCCCAACCAAGACTGACTAGAAACTCTCTGTTCTCTTGCTCGAACATGTGACATAATGTCTATCATCATATCATTTGATACTTGCATTTCTAGTGCATTTTGTCTCGGGAGTAGGGTGCTTCTTGGTTATTGTAGTGAAATTTGAAAATTGAAATATTGAATTTCAATTGAAACCAATGGTGCTTACTGAATTATCAGGTCGCACGCAGTTATGAACAAGTTTTTTGTTTTTTTTTAAATGTACCGTTTTAAGCAAAAACAATATTATGTACCTAATTGTCATGTCGAAAATAGTAATATAGCCAAAAAATTACGAAAATTCATCGAGTAGAACAACTGATAGTGTGTTTTAGTAAAAAAATAAAGTCTATCGCTAATTTGCTGTGTCAGAAATTTCGTGAAAACTGTTGAATAATTCCACCCGCTTTCGTTCGAAGCTTATAACTCCTCGAAAAATGTAATTCAAGCCCTAATTTTTTTTGTTTTCAATTAAAGGAGTAAGGACCAAGGTTTCATTAAAAAAAAAACAAGAAAAAAAAAACAACGTGGTTTTAAAAAAAAAAGGGTTTAAACTTCGGACTTACAGGTAAATTTCTAAAAAAAACTATTTTTTTTTAAATTTGAATATATTATTTATTGATCTTTTATCTTCAATTTGTGATATATAAAACTTTGGTACATAAATTAATTATTTACTTTTTAATAGACATTTGAAAATGGGGGGGGGGCATGAATTAAAAAAAAAACGTTTGTCTAAAATATTATATTCGATTTATTCGAAAGAGCATAAAATTTCACATTGACCCTGAAAATATCGTAAAAATAGAATCAATAGAAAAATTTTGATAGATTTTTAAAGTTTAAAAATTGAAAAATAGATATAATTTTCGTGTTTTTATTGAATTTAACATGTTTATTCAGCTCGAAAAGCATTACAGCGTTTACCGATGTAAATGTATTGGAAAATTTAAAATGGCGGCCGCGGCTGACTCTCTCTTTAACACGGTAAGTTCGGAAAAAGGTGTAATAAATAATAAACTAGACAAAATACTGTTAGAAATTTGCTCAATATTGTTACCGTGACATAACTTGACATATATTCGGTGTTTTTTTAATAGTATTTTGTCTAGTTTATTATTTATAACACCTTTTCCCGAACTTACCGTGTTAAAGAGAGAGTCGGCCGCTATTTTGAATTTTCCAATACATCGGTAAACACTGTATGCTTTTTGAGCTGAATAAACATGTTAAATTGAATAAAAACACGAAAATTATATCCAGTTTGGTAGAAAAGTAATTTATCTTGCCTTTGATAACATTTATTTGTTATATATTTGTTTTTTGACAACTTTTTCGAATCTATGTGTACAGTAATACAAACCCACTGACTTATCTCCCTTGACTTAAATTAAGCGTGCGCCATTTTTAAACACAAAATGTCAGAATGTAATCATGGATGACTTTTTGCAAAAAATACATCTAGCATATCATTTACTGGGTTATTTTTCGTAATTTATACAATTTCGCCATGACACGTAAGTACGTAATTATGTTTTCTCCTGAAATGCGTTGGTTTAAAAGATCATCAATCTATACCAGCAACCAGCACCGAATTGCTTCCTAAGACAGAATCTTCTGGAAAAAGTTAGTAAAAACACAGCCTACGACGAGTTCTAAAAATAGATTAAAAAAAAAAAAGAAAACAAATTAAGCTCATGTGACGTCACATGTTGCAAAGAGGTGTGATTTTATTTTATGTTTCGTGAGTCCACTTACTTTTTGGAGATTGTCTCTATTTTTCTAACCAACGTGATCTTATTAAGTTTCAAACACGATTTTTAATCTATTTTTATTTAACTTTTTTCTTTCAAATTATATTTTATATCTGTGTTCGGCAAGAAGGAAAGTTTCTATTTCTTAATTTGTTGTTTAAAAAAAAAAAAAAAGTCCGCAATGCTCGCTGAATCTGGACCGCCCGGCGGAGCACCACCCGCACCTGTTCCACCCGGATTTCAAGCTCCAATTCTTATAGAAAATCCGGTAAGATTTGGATTAAATAATTTATTCTTATGTACTCGATCTGTCATCGGAGGGCAAGTGTCTGGTCGTAACAGATCATTACGAACGGCCCCAGTAGCTTGAAGGACTTTAGGAATAGAGAGAGAGAGTTATGAATTTATGAAATAGATTTTACTTCTCCGATTCAATTTATGATTCTCTTTTTTTCGGGCGAATTACACTTTTGGAGGATGACTATTCCATTTTTACTTCCAAATTTTTAATTCGTTGTAATTTTGGTATGCATGCAGAATGGTTGGTAATGGTACGGCCCGTGTTAAAATGATTACGTTATTATTTAGAAACCCATTCTTCACAAAGGGGGAGCGGGGCTTTTATTCATTTATTTATTTATTTTAACTATTCTTTACTTTCACCTAACAATGTAATAAAAATACCGTAAAAATTGAATTTAACTTGAAAATCGTATTTTATTCCTTCCTATTATTTAAATTTTATGATTCTCTCTCTCTCTCACACACACACAGCATGGACCATGCTGAGCATGGTGCGTTTACTCTGCGTAAGTGGCGTAAAAGTGGGTGAAGCAGAAGAACAGGGGGTTTGTATTACTGTACAGTGTACACACACACACACACACACACATATATATATATATATATTTGATGAAAATGCACTAGGCGACCACCCGAAGACTTATTTTTAATAAGTTGATTACGGGGAGGTTGAAAATAAGAAAATGCCTTTCGGAATAAACACCCCCAACCTACCATGTTAAGAACGGCTTTCAGAATAAACACGCTTTGGAGGTTGGACAACCAGTGACCTTTTTATTTTATGCAATAATAAAAGTATAATGCGATTTTTTTTTCTGACAGTTTTTTGCTGCGGAGTTCAAGTCGCCCATTCTTCTTATTCGCCCAAAACTGCTTAATTCGAATGTTATTTTAGGTAAATTTTAAAAATTAGATTTAATCCTGCTGTTTTTTTTTTTTTTGGTTTTTGGTTTTTTTTTTTTTACTATTCCAATTTTACAAAAACCTGAATCTCTTGTTTCGTATTTTTGTAAAATGGATCGTGAAGTTCACGATCCATTTTCGTGAACGGAAATATAAGTCGCTAACAAATGCATTAAATCTTTTTATTAATAAAATTGTGTAATCACCTCGTGTCTCTGCGTATGTGCGTGTGTTTCTCATCGCTATGTGACTTCCAAGAAATGTTTCATCATCACTATTTTGTTTATAAAATTATCAGGACATCTTCACGTGTCTCTGTGTGTATTTCAACTCATCACCATGGCTTCAATAATTACGCATTTGGGTAATGTTGAAGATTCGCCTTCCTTTGTTTACAAAGCCATTTGGCGGAAGTGACGTCTGACACATTTTTAGCTACGGATGACCAAAACTGTATAGATTTTTTAATTTTTTTTATTTAAAGGGTCTTTATTTGAACTTGATGGACTTTTTTTTTTATTATTATATTTATGAACTGTTTTCCCCATTAATATGTTTATGAACGTTTACGTAACTTAATAAAAGTTAGGTAAACGTCGGTATCGAAATTTTGAAATTAAAGTTGGTTTTATTTAAAAAAAAAAAAAAAAAAGCGTTTTTTTTTTATTTTCAATTGCATTATAAACTTTATTTGAACTTTTCAACAAAATTTTACAAACATAAAAAATAAACTTTATATATAATTTTAGTATTTGTTTAGTTTACCGGCCCCTCGGCATTCACCTCTAATTTGTCGACTTTTGAAGGTTTTCAGATACGCTGAGAACGAATATCGCATTTATTTTTTGCGCAAACGTGCAGTTATCCATATTTGAAGACCTTCAGTATCCAACGTAATCACTATTGTTTTTGCTGGCGGCCATCTTGTTTCCTATTTAGGAAAAAAACGCCCAAAACAGCCAAACGGAGCCAAAACATATCCCCAAAAACATTTTTCGGCTTCAATGCCGAAATGACCCCCCCCCCTAGCAGTATCAGAATTTTTGTAGGAATTTTTGACACCCCTAACACGAAACTGCGAATACAATATAAAAATCTCGTAATTTCTCTGTTAAAAGTGGGTTATTTATTTTCTTTATGGATTATACTTCCAAAATAAACTATTACAGTTGTTTTAAAAGTAATAAAAATATTTTTATTTTTTTTTTAAACAGTAATGAATTTTCCGAACTCAATATTTTTAAATTTTTAAACTCAATATTTTTAAATTTTAAAATTTTAAAAATCTATCAAAATTTTTCTATTGATTCTATTTTTACGATATTTTCAGGGTCAATGTGAAATTTTATGTTCTTTCCAATAAACCGAATATAATATTTTAGACAAACGTTTTTTTTTTTTTTATTCACGGTTCCCCCCCCCCCCCAGTGTCTATTACAAAGAAAATACTTAATTTAGTCTCGGATAAGTACATAATTATTTACTCACAAATTGAAGAGAAAAGGTCAATACATAATATATTCAAATTTAAAAAAAAACGGACATCGTGTTCTTGTAGAATTTTACCTGTAAAGTTTGAAGTTTAAAACCTTTTTTTAAACCACGTTATTTGTTTTTTCTTTTTTCTTTTTTTTTTTTTTAATGGAACCTTGGTCCTTGCTCCTTTAATTGAAAAAAAAATTAGGGCTTGAATTACATTTTTCGAGGAGTTATAAGCTTGGAAAGACAGGGGGTCGAATAATTCACGCCTCCAATTTTGTAAATGTCTAAAAATAATTAATTTCGACTCGGATAAGTACATAATTATTTACTCACAAATTGAAGAGAAAAGGTCAATACATAATATATTCAAATTTAAAAAAAAACGGACATCGTGTTCTCGTCGAATTTTACCTGTAAAGTCCGAAGTTTAAAACCTTTTTAAAAAAAAAACACGTTTTTTTTTTTTTTTTTTTTTTTTTTTTAATGAAATCTTGGTCCTTGCTCCTTTAATTGAAAAAAAAAATTAGGGCTTGAATTGCATTTTTCGAGGAGTTATAAGCTTGGAAAGATGGGGTGGAATTATTCGCTATTTTCACAAAAAATTCTGATACTGCTACCCCCCCCCACCCTTCCGCTTCCCGATATAAAAACGGACAATCTTTTTTTTCACTTTCTTAATTATAATCATTTTTTTCACTTTCTTACTAAAATGCGCGCACGCGCGTAGTCATTTGACGTTTCACAAGGTGCATGAATACATGGCGGACATTTTAAATGACAAGAAATATTTTTCGTAAAATAAAGTTTTCACCTCGTTTAAGAGTAAAAATATTGATGTCAGTAAGTTTTCACGAGCTGTTTACAAAAGCATATTTTATGTTTTTCTTTTTTTTGGGGGGTGGGGTATTAAAATATAGAACTTGTGTAATTTAACAGGTGTTTTCGCAATTTAATTAACCGTTTTTCCATGGAGGGGCGGGTGTGTTGTGGCCGCCACAGACTTCGTATAATTTCCTTGTGTATTTGTAAAATTTCTAGTGAAACTTGGTTCATTGTTTGAAACTTGAGATGTTGTTTTGAACGTCAATCTTTTTGAATTTACTGATAAACATTTTTACTTAAGCCAATCTAAAATAGAAACCCGGGCAAAGATCTTTATTAAAGGTCAAAATGTTTGAAAGAGATAATGTTAAGATGTCTAAACTTCAAGTCTTAATTAAAAAAATTGTATATCTATTGTATGCACGGCAGTTGTCTGTGTATATGTATGTTCAGCTAATAAGTCTTTATTAAAGGTAAACAAATTTTGAAAGATATAATAAATGTTAAAAAGCCTAAACTTTATGAAAAAATTGTATATCTATTATATAAACGGCAGTTGTCTGTGTGTTTGTGTGTTTCTATGTTCAACTAAAAGTCAAAAACTACAAAACAAACGTCCAGAAGGTTGATAAACTCTTGATTGATGTGGCCTTGGATGAATAATATCTAAAATTTACAAATAATTATCCATTCTTTGGAGTAAGGGGGGTGGCTGAACCAGATCTCATCAGAGGGGGGGGGATATCCATTTCCAATGTTCTCTATTATATAAAAGAGAGGTGAATGATTTACAATATTATTTGCAATATATTAATCAAAACAAGAATTAACATGCTAGAAGCTACACAGTATTTGTCAAAAGGCTGAAACATGCGTGTTAAAATGTAATTCTCAACATTGCAAGTGTGTCTCTCTATCTCTGCCCGAATAATGTACCTGTGATTACAAATAAACGGTGTATATTTTTTTGTTATGTAGTAACATCATTTCTCTCCGATGTAATTAATCCGAAGTTCCATGTTGTAGAACAAAACTTATGACTCAGTTAAATAATTTGTATATTCATTCTTTTTGTGGACTGTTATCCTCATCTTCATAGCGGTTGTCGCTTCTTCACCACGTTTTGACCAACTCATCCTCTGACCTTCTTTAGGTGGTTAACTGCGATGGAATAGGAATACTGAGTCTTGTAACTGCATCCCTAGTAATTACTGCCTTCCATAGTTGTTGTCTTTCCACGTTTTGGCCAACTAATTCTCTGACCTGCTTGGGTAGGATTGAAACTGCTATCTTCAGACGATGATCAACACCTGTATCCACTGTAGATATGTATTAAGCTCAATAGGTATATTTATCCTAGAGCTATATAATGTTTTCTAAATATTTTCAGATTCATCAACCTTACTTATTACAAAAATGCTAGTTTACTTTGGTGTCCCACACTATCCACACCCCATTTGTGCTGATGAGGAGACCATATTGAAAAAAAAAATCCATTGTCAATTATTGCCAATATTATTTGTTAATATTAATAAAATGAATATCGTTTCCGAAACGGTCGTACACTCAATTTGATTTTGTTTTGTTTTTCTTTTGAAACTGATTCACAATTATTAATCTTTATCCTATATATATATATATATATATATATATATATATATACACACACACACACACAGAATTTTTATTAGTTTTACACAAGCATTAATATGTCACTACACATTCATGAACATGTTTTGGTAAAACGGTGACGAGCTTCAATTTTGTATAAGTAATATCACCTGAAGAGATCTGCAGTTACTAGTAACTAGCTGACCGAAACATGCTCATGAATGTGACATATCAATGCTTATGTAAAACAAATAAAAAGTATATCTTGCCCTACTTCTGTATTGAGCACTCTTGTATTCACTTTATTAAAACTTCATTGGTTATTATTTTACCTCTGCAAAATATTAACCAGTAATTATATATCCATAATTTCCAGGTTAATATAATTCAGAGCAATGAATTTAACAAGGTTCATACAAGAGTGCTATATATCAAGGTAGAGCAAGTTGGGACAAGATCAAAGTGTAGTATTTGTTCTTCAGATGCTGCACTTCAATTTCTTGTTCTCTGTCAGTGGAGGAGAAATCCTTCACGACTGAGATAATTTTTATTTTTGTTCCTCATCTCCACATTAAAAAACGACCCTGGTGTCCAACTCTGTCCCGTGGGGAGGCATTGTAAATAGGAACACTTAAGTATCACTACACATTCATGAGTATATTTTGGTCAACTAGTTATAGCTAACTAGAGACATCATCAGACAATGTTGCTTTTACAAAAGTCCAGTCCTTTTATACTAATGTGTTTGTTCGCATATATATTAATTATTTATTTTTTATTTTTTTTTATTTTATTTTACTTATTTATTTTTTTTTTTTAGCAATAAATTTATTGGTGTGAGTTTGCTCCCTTGGGGTTTTCTGGAGAGTTTTCTCCCTTTATATTATCGTTGCCCCCCCCCCCCACATGTAGGGACATGTGCAGATATATGTATATGGTTCTCGCCAGAATGTGCTGCTGCCATTGTGCACAGAAATTACTATTTCCATTGCTTCCAACGTAATAGATGTACTACAAAAAACAAACAAACAAACAAAAGATGTACACATTTTTGTACTTACATTATTTATTTTTTTAGATCAAATAGTTCACCTGGATGAGCATGCCGCCGGTGTTAGAACAGCCCGCTATGAAAGGCAAACTTGCACAAATATATAAAATAAAATCTAAAAAAGTAGGCTAATGTATACGGATATTCAGGATTTTAGAGAATGTTGCTTCTCGACATAGCAATCTTGAAATATTATATTTCCATTTAAAATTTCTTTATTTTATTTATTCTTTTGTTGACTTGAACTTTTCAGCTTCAAGATGGCTGTTATTGTAACATTAGTTGCTTATATAGATCACCACCCAAGGTAATCATACCAGTTAAAAAATAAAATAACTAGTAAAATGTAGGAAATACTTACTTGTGATGTTAAAATATTTTCAATCACAAAAATTTACAGAAAACAATACAGTATTTTTTTTTTTTTTTAATTCAGAAAGTCAAATTTGAATTGTAGCATTTACATTGAGTGGAGAAGATGCCATTTTTATTTATTTTTAAGAGATAATAAAATATCTATATAATAAATTAATCTTGATTCTTTTTTTTTCTCTTTCATCTACAGTTCCAACAGAAAAATAGACGAACGCTTCCAAAACAGATCTCTCACAATCGTCACATACGGCATTTTTTACTCTGTGTTTCATGAAACTATTAATACACTTTTTCCAGTACACAAATCATTGTATTTATTCCAATTCAAACTCCTCTCTCAAATACATATTCTCACAAAGATAGTAGCACACACTTACACTCTCTATCCATCAAGCCCTCTCACTCTCAATTTCATCACCAGAATATTATTAATTGATAGCATTATTTTCATAGCATCACTTCCTCTCTGATTTGCTATAAACACTTATAAAAACATTACATTATCTTACAATATCATCATTACATATATGTACATTCTATTAAGCAGATTATTTACATTTATGTTTATTCTTACAGTATAAAAAAAAGAATTCTAAATGACATCTTGACTTGGGGGGGGGGCTGTGTCTACAGTTCTAATGGGAAAATAAACAAACACATCCTAGAAATCTTTCACAATCAGTATGTTTCATGAAATCACTATAAAATAAAATAAGGGCATATTATATTTGGCACATTTTTGCAATTTAGCAAAAGATAATTTGCAGTGGATTTTCAAGCGTTAATTTGGGGTTAGGTTAGGATTAAAAAGAAAATGTACTTCTCTAGATAAAATTGAATTCAGCCATTTTTCAGAAAACATATTTGTCAAAAATGATCACTAGGGCTAGGACAACAGCATATTATTTTCATTGTTTTGACTCTCGAGTGTGTATCCGTTGATTCTTATATGCAGAGTGATGAGGTTCTCTGTGATTAACTGTGTCTAACTATGTCGGATATATACTTGAGTCAAAACAATGAAAAGAATATGCTGTTGTCCTGGCTCTAATAATCACTACCTCCCTTATTGCCTTTTTATCTATTAAAAAATGGCACTTTTGCACTACTTGGACGGAATCACTATTTTTTTTTTTTAATTTTAATTTGGTCATGGGAAGAGTGCATAGCAGGGGCAGACAAATGCAATTTCAGGACTGAATCAAGAATAAATGTGATTTTTTTTTTATTATTATTAATGTACTTTTAAAATTTTTTTAATTATTTGAGAAAGTTTTTTTTTTTTTTAAAGTAAATATAAGAAACTTATGATGCAATAGTTTTTATTTTTATTTTTAAACAAAATAGACATTTTTTTATTTTTAATAAAACATAATCATGCATTATTGTTGTCTGCCCCTACTATGCGCTCTTCCCATGTTCAAACTGAAAACCCAAAAAAAAGTGAATCCATCCAAGTAGTGCACAAGTGCTCAAAACATAATCTTATTATAAATTTTCCTAGTGTGTGTGTGTGTGTGTGTGTGTGTGTGTGTGTGTGTGTGTGTGTGTGTGTGTGTGTGTGTGTGTGTGTGTGTGTGTGTGACGCAGTTTATCACAGCCTACAGGCAACCCGCCCAGGCAAGTAAGGTACCGAAATTAAGCTTATGACCCAGCGGATGTTTTAGTGATATTTATATCCATGTTTGGTGTATGGAAATGTAAAAAAAAAAAAAAAAAACGATTTACTAAACAACGTTTTATTTACGGGATATTTTTCCGGTGCAAGGACTCAAGTTTGCCCAGCCGGGCAAACTTGAGTCCTTGTTAAAATAAATAACCAAAAATATAAAAATGCAAAAAAAAATACTTTGAGTTTAATTTATCTCCCTTGAGATACACAAAAATGGTGTCTTTTCTACTAAACATAGTTTTTAAAATTTGAATTACTTGAATAATTTTAAAAAGTATGGAATTGTTTTGTTGTCCTGTAAGGGTTCGGCATAAAAACACAACTCAGTAATTATTGAAAATAAAAAATATTGAACAGGAAAGCCAATGCAACAAATGAAGAGTCTGGGTATATGCTCGTCTGACTTACAATAAGTTCAAGACTCGTGCATAACTGCCAGGAGACATATTCCATCTGTCTTTATAGTGAGTGGAAAAGTTCATTATTATCTGTAAGGTTGAGCGCTGCAACAGTTTTTCGTAAATTTTGTTGGACACTAATTTTTTTACCACCACAAGTAAGTATTTCCCAACATTTTCCTGTTATTTTCTTTTAATTAGCATAACCTTGGATGTCGATCTACATAAGCAGCCAATATTATCTAAACAAAATTAGTTTTAGTTTTGTAACTATTTAATTCAGTTAATGATTTAATGACCAAATAATAATATAATAATATAACCTAGTTATTACGCTATTGTTTCATCACTAAACAATTAATTGAATCAAATTGTTATTAATTGCTTAAGATAATGTTTCATTGACAGCTAACAGGCATCTGAAAGCTGAAAAGTTCAAGATAACCATTTTTTTTCTTGTGAATCTAATCTAGTTGACAGTCATTTTGAAGCTAATTACAAGTTAAATTTGGTCTCATTTTATTTTTTCCGAAAGTTTGTAAAGTTTTGAAATCTTAAAAAAAAAAAAATCATTTTTCACTAAAACCAGAAATATTACTTTTCTACAGAATAACAAGTTTGTGTTAGTAGTTTTAGTCATACTTACAGCCCCTGATTGATCATGGAGCTCCTAGCATAAAAAACGCCAGTCAGCCATCTTGGTTATTGTACGTTTTCTGTTGAAACTAAATAAGCTGTCTAGTAGTTGTGTTATATCTTCCTAACTGACGTTACATAACATAAATGTTTTATTGGTTACGTAAATTATTTTAAAGGAGATACAATTATGAAATTAAAAAAGAATTTATTTTTATTTACCTGCTTTTGGTGACAGTGTCACTGTTTATTTTATTTTTTATTTTGTTTTGCTGTCAAAAGAATCTTTAAAGATCATTTATAATTCCTATGAGTTTTTACGCTTGGATTGAATGGGGGAAATTGTTGATTTCATGTCTATTCAAAAGTTGCAGAACTGGTTTGTCTTCCAGAGAAAATAAGTTTGTTGGTTTTCAGTATTGACTTTCCTCCTTGTGGAAGCCATTAATCACGAAAAATATGACAAAGAACAACAACAAAAAATAGTATGGCAAAAAAAAAAAAAACATTTTAAATTTAAATCTCTTTATCATTTCTTTGATATCGATAGCATTCTTCCTACAAAACCAATATTTGATTCTTATGTGTTAATTTTTTTTTTTTGTTTTTGTGTGTGTGTGGATTGTTGCAACTCACCTACCAGTATCCTATCTATCTATCCTAGCAGGACCTGTGGAAATTCCACAAGAGACTCATTCATATGTAATGTATTGATGTTGGCATTCTGTAGATATTCAGCATAAATGGAGATGCTCTGATATTATTGTAGCTATTTTGTTAAAACTGCAAAAGTATTTATCCAAGCTAGCAGCAATGCCCGGCATAGCCAGGTTGTAAAATATGCTTAAATATGATATTTTAATTCTTGCAAATTTCATATATATTAATGTTCATTTCATATATAAGTTAATGTTCTATCGATTTTTATGTTATAAAGTTGTGATTTCAAAAATATATCTATGACTTGGGTTCATCAGCTTGAATCAGAACCGAATCCCAAACTTATGAATATATATATATATATAACTTTAGTTCCTTCAGCTATAATCAAAACCAAAACTTATGAATAATTCTTGATAAAATTATTTTTAAAAAATAGGTTATTGGAGTGCCATTAGCTATAATCGAAACCAAAACTTATGAGGAATTCTTGGTAAAATTATAAGAAATGAAAGTACATAACAATGAAGCGACCCATATGTGAACGTGACACAGAAAATAACACACACTATCGTATTATTCCAATAATTTTTTTTTTTTATGTATTGATATTCATATTAAAACCCCTTTTTTTTTTCTATTTAGTTATTTATTTGCTTCCCCACTGAGCAAATTAGGCACAAGGCCGTTTTTTAATGTGGAGAGTGAGGGGAGGAGGACCACTTTCCCTGAGAGGGGACTGGATTGTGACAATTGGAATGAAAGGTTTCCCCTACATTGACCAAAACTAATGGTCTGATATGTGGGGTTGCCAGCATAGACACAGCACTCTCCTTCGACACTAGCGCCCAAGTACATGTATTTGGCGACTTTAATGTCTATCACAAAAACTGGCTTGGATTCTCTACTTACAGAGATGCAGCAGGCAGCGCAACTCATAGCTTCTCTTTATCTCACTCCCTATCGCAAATTGTTACTTTTCCAACCCGCTTCCCTGATCAGGAAGAACAACATGCATCACTATTAGATCTGTTTTTGACCACAGTTCCTGATGATTGTGTAACGAAAGCCGACAGCCCACTTGGGAACGCTGATCATACGGTGATAATGGTTGAAATCGCCCTAAACTCTAGACTCAAAACTGAAGAGCCAGTGCTCAAAACAACGAGATATTATAAAAAGGCTGACTGGGAAGCCATCAGAGATCTTATCAGAGACGCCCCATGGGGAAATATTTTTTCTCTTCCTGCTGAACAGTGTGCAACCGAGACTACTGAATGGTTCAAAACTGCAATCGAAGCGCATGTTCCCATGCGGAAATTCTATAGCAAACCCCACTCTCCCCAATGGTTTACTTCGACTTGCGCAACTGCCATTGCTCAAAGGCAGCATGCATTCTGCAGGTTTAACCGACATAAGTCCAGTTCAAACAGACAGAAGTACATAGAAGCTAGAAGTAACGTTAAGAAAGAAATAGCGACAGCTAAGAGGGAATTTACAGAAACCACTAAAAAACACACCGAAGCACAAAAACTAGGAACTCGTAACTTCTGGAAAATCTACAACAGTGTAGTAAATAATGGGCAATCAACAATTCCCCCACTAATCAACAATCACGAGGTTCTTTGCTCAGCAACCAAGAAGGCTAACATGCTTGCCAGTCGGTTTGCCTCAAACTCCACACTGGACCCTCTAAACCACCCCCTGCCTCAATTTCCTATGCGGACAGACGCCACGCTAGACGATCTGATAATCACCCCTGCTCAGGTGCATGCTATCATAAAAAACCTTGACACTTCCAAAGCATGTGGACCCGACCTCATCCCAGCTGTGCTATTAAAAAAGTGCTCAGCCGAAGTAGCTCCAGTTCTCTCCAAACTCTACAACAAATGCCTTAATGAATCTTGCTTTCCGGGCTGTTGGAAAACTGCTTCTGTGGTACCAGTATTCAAGAATTCTGGCGAAAGAACTGACTCATTAAATTATCGCCCTATTAGCCTCCTCCCACTTTTTGCCAAAATATTTGAGACCTTAATTAACCATGCTCTAGTCCAGCACCTTACAGATGCTAAACTTCTGACCGACCAACAATATGGATTTAGACAAGCCCGTTCCACGGCAGACATCCTCACTGTAATCTCTGAACGCATATACCATTCACTGGACAAAGCAGGAGAGGGCAGAGCGGTAGCTCTAAATATATCTAAGGCTTTTGACAGGGTATGGCATGAGGGCCTCCTCAGGAAGATTAGATCTTACGGTATCACTGGTAGAATACTTAACATAATTAAATCCTTCTTAGATAAGAGAAAAATCCAGGTTGTCCTCGACGGTCGTACATCTAAACAATATGATATAAATGCGGGAGTGCCCTAGGGATCCATCCTTGGACCTCTGCTGTTCCTGATATTCATAAATGACCTCCCCGACAAAATTGCCTCTGAGATGGGTATATATGCTGATGACACCACACTCTATAGCAGGCACGACAGGAAAACAAATGAACATATATCTAAAATAATGGCAGAAACACTAGAGGATGACCTCCAATCAGTAGTGGAATGGGGACAAAAATGGATGGTAACGTTCAATGGCGCCAAGACAAAACTGGTTTCATTCAATAATTACAAGAAACCTTCTCTACCACCTATAGCAATGGAGTATTGCTGTCATATTTGGGCCGGTGCATCGGCTACTAGTCTCTCGCTCCTTGACAGGGTTCAAAAGAGAGTCGCAAATCTGATAGGCCCTAAACTGGCATCTAAACTTCAGCCTCTGTCCCATTGTCGGAACGTTGCATCCCTCTGCCTGTTCTACAAGTATTATAATGGTGAATGCTCTGAGGAACTGCAAGCACTTGTGCCCCCACGACGTGAACACCCTCGACAGACCCGACAAGCTGCAAAATCCCACCCCCACACTGTAGAGATCCCTAGATGTAAAAGATCTTTCTACTCCAGTAGTTTCTTCCCCAGAACTGCTAGACTTTGGAATTCCATTCCAGGTCACTGCTTCCCCAACTGTACTGACATGCATAAGTTCAAGTGCAACGTGAACCAACATCTCGCTGCCCTAATCCCTACATAGTACCCCAGTAGATGTTTCCCCTGATAGTAGCCCCCTACACCAAAGTGGCAATGTGCCTTGTTTGGGGTGAAAATGTAATAAAAAAAAAAATTAAAAAAAAAAAAACATATAGTCTTTGATTGCATTATTTGCCAAAACAGATACTACACTTTGATAACAGAAAAAAGATCTTGGCCTTCAGGCCAAGCAGAAAAAAGGTGAACCTTTTTTTCTGTTATTTTAAAAAGGAAATACAACTTTGTTATATATGGGTTGTGAAATTGCATTCATCTGTAAAAGACCTAGCTAATTTGCATATTCTTTTAAACATTTGTTTTAATTAATTCCCTATCAGTTTTTTCGTTTTTCTCATGGGATGATCATCTTTAGTTAACTATTACGTGTAATTATATTCATGCAGATATTCTACATGATTTTTACTTGCGTAATTTTGCCAACCAAACTCCGCTGTCAGTTTTTTTTTTGTCTAGAGATATGAAACTTAATATATAAGGTATTTGAACTCGTGCAAAACTTGGGTTTTAGCCGGAGAAAATCAGTACAAAAGTGTGAAAATTAAAAAAAAAAAAAAAATGAAATTAGCCAAGTTAAGGTCGAACGACAGCATTACAAATATGCATGCATAACGTAATAGCTATTGGACGTGACGATAAAATTCCCGTTACATTTTGGGATATATTACTTTTTGTTTTGATGTACCAATAAGGTAAATAATATTATTTTTGCTTAAAACGACATATTTAAAAATTCAATCTGTCGACTATTGCTTAACAACCAGCAAAGCAAACTTAGAAAATGAAACATTTTGTAAATAAAACACTTTTTCTTATAAAAAAAACTATTTTTTTAAATAAAAATATATGATGAAAATGTTATGGAAATAATGCTCTGTTTATCATTCAACTGGAAGTAAAAGTTTAAAAATCAGTGTCCTGTTGGTTGGTACTCATTTTGGGGTACTATACTGAAGTGACACTCACCCTATTTGGGTTGAATCGGCTGCCTCTGAAGGAAGAAGTTTCATGGGTATTGGTGCTCATTTTGGGATACTGAAATGTATATGATCCCCATTTTTTTTTTTTTTCAATTTTTTTCATATCCCATCTACAAAGGTAAGGTGTTTTAAAATTAGGTCAGCTTTTCAAATGCTCCCCCCCCCCCTCATTACCTTTTGTTAGTTTGACATTTGCACAAAGCATACACATACTCATACATAAACACACCTGGGGGTACGTACAAATATGCAAAATGATCCGTATACGGCCACAAAAGTATGCACATATACGAGATGCCTTAAATAAGCTTCCAGACTTTTTTGTATGGGCACTTTTCTTGATAGTTCACACATGACTTATTGTAGCCACCTTGTCTCTTGCATTTTTGAATATTATATTGATTAAAAACTTGTTATTTACTTGTTTTAGCCATGTCCATATTCTGGAGAAATTCCTGGCGGTGTTCAAAATGGAACCACAATTACAGTCCAAGGAGTAACTCCAATGAATCAGAATCGGTAAGAAGCATCTTATATTATTCAGTTGTTTCTTTCTTTGTATGCATAAAGATTTGATATTTTACGTTGTACTCGAGGATGATTTAAAACAAAACAAAAAAAAAAAACCTTAAATGGTTGGTTCTGTTGGAAAAGTCCAAAAAAAGAACAAATTACTGTAAGCAACAAATATTTATTGGAACAAGTTATGTTTTTGTCACAAAAGGAAACGAGTCAAAGGTGGATTGTTTACAACAGAAAAATTATTTCTTGTCCAGAATTCCCCCATATTTAAAAATTAAAAAAAAAAAAAATCTGTACCCGTGATGAAACGAAAATATCATATTCCAAAAATCATGGCAAGTAGTTTTATTTTTTAAGTAAGAAAATCATTAATGGTTGTTCATAGGCAATCACAACATAAATCTTGCAAGCTTGAATTATTGAGTTATTGTCTGTTTTTGGTCCTTCCCTACCCGACAAAGAGGTTCTAGACCTAGTAATTCACTCCTGTTTGTCTGTTTGCACTTTTCTCATAACCACACCTTGGATGTTTTTGAAGTTTTGTACAAACATTAGTGAAACAGTAAATTTTTATCAGAACGGATTTTCCAGGATAGCTCTAATTGTCCCCCACCCTCCACTGGAGGGGGGGAGGCATTATAGGAGACAAATTGCCCCCAAATCATTTGTCCATTTGTTTGTTCGCACCTTTCTCAATAACCACACCTTGGATTTTTTTTTTAAAAACTTTGTACAAACATGAATCCTGGTATTAGTAAATTTGGTACTTGTACAATTTAATCAAGACATTAAAAAATGAAAATATAAAAAAAAAAGTTTAAATTGTACGTATCCGTTATGGAATAAAGTTCTCAGAAAAAAAATTTCATTTAATTTCATCAAGTAGTTTTTGTTTTACAGCGAAAAAACAATTTATGATACCGAGCAAAAGGTTTGATTTTTAGGAAGAAAAACTAGTATTAAAGATGGGGAGGGAGTGTCGGCGCTTTAAATTGAGTTATCTCCCTGTGGCGTTTTTACACCAAACAAAAATTTTAAAAAAAATCCAAGATGTCTGCCTTCAATGCACTCTCATTAAAACGTGTTTTTCCGCTGTAAAAAAAAAAACCAAAAAACTACTCTATCAAATTAAGTGAAATTTTTTTCCGCAGATTTTCAGTTCAAAACAGATGCATACAATATAATCTTTTTCGATATTTTCATTTTTTAATGTCTTGATTAAACTGTACAAGTACCGTAAATTTTGCTTGACATTTTTTAACTATTAGATGGTTGCTCTTTGGTTACTCATAAAATTTTATTTTCTTATTTACAAAAAAAAAAAAAAACTACTCGATAAATTAAAAAAAATTTTTTTTTTTATATGATATTTACGTTTTGTTACAGTTATGTACATCATACAAATTTTTCTTTCTATTTTTGAGTTTTAATATAGGCACAATTCTGGATAAGAATCAAAAAATGATAGTAAAACTCGGGATTGTCTCCCTTGCTTTATTTTGAAAATTATAATTGAGGACAATAATAATTTTATCAACCCCCTCCCCGCCCTCCATTATATTACTGTAGACAATGTGTGATGAGGTGAATGTCATGTGGCCCTTGGGGGGCATAAAAGATGGTGAATTTTTTTGTGTGAGCAGTTTGTTAGAAAAGTATCTCACACGAGGTGTTATTTAATACAATATTAAATATAAGTATTGCACACATACACGCACATGCATAAGAGTGTATGAGCATACACTTAATATTCTGAATTTATGTGTATACTAGCATGGGTGCCCAGCGTTGCCTGGGTGTTTGGAGGTGTGTGTTGAGCAAAAAAAGAAAAAAATAGTGGTAGTAGGAAGGCAGGCTCGAACCCATACCGCGAATGAGGCAAAGAACGGGGGGGGGGACGTGAAGTCTTTGCTGTTATGACCACCACCAAACCGGAAGTGATGTAGGTTTAAATTAAGGTTAGACAATCAAAAAGAGGGGATGACTTTCAAAAATATCTGAAAAAAGCGACCCCACCCTGTAGAAAAGTGCCCAGTTGAAGGTGAAGAAATTAATATTTTTAGCCAATTTTTCTGTATTTGTCGTCTGAAGGGTCAAGCTTCAAAACAATACTGATCTTGTGAAAATCCGTCACCTCTGTCAAGTTTTAGGCAGACATGCAAACATGCATACATACATACATACATACATTTATATATTATTAGCTCAAATTTTTGACACAAACTGATTAAAAAGCTTGCCCTATCTCTGAATACTCTTTATGTAAAATTTCAAATGTTTAGATTAGTAGTAGTAGAGACCGCAGAGGTCAAATTTTTTAAAACTTTGACCCTTATTATGACCGCCTTAACATTTATTATCTTGAGCTCAAATCAAGTTATTAAGTTAGATCCATGTCCAAGGAACCTATATCTAAAATTTCAATTGTTTATACCCAAAATTGTCAGGAGTTTGGTAGTTCTCAAAGGTCCAATCGTTGAACTTTAACCCCTCAACAGCCAAATTTCTGGACGAAAACAGATTACAAAGATTTTCCCAAATCTCAATACCCTGTATATCAAATTTCGAGTCTGTAGACTGAAAATTGAGTTATTGTGTAGGGAAATGTACACAGACAGACACTTTCACTTTTATAGATAAGTATGATATACATGTATTCATTTCGATGATTTAAAACATTTTTCAAATCAATTTTCAAATGACGAGCATACACAAAGGTGTTATAGTTGTTGACAACTGTTTCAAGATTGTGTTTATTTCAAAATGTTTTTGAAAGACAAAAATGGCAATTTTTCTTTTTGTGATTTGAAATTGGAATTAATTTTGATGGTTAATGGCGAGGTATGTAACAATGAATCTTTTCTTTTAATTCTTGTTTTATTTATTTATTTTATTATTCGGGCATGAATATTGATTATATAAAACTTGACATTAACTATCTTTGTATCTCTATACACACCTTTCACTTTAGCTTATCTGCCTCTCCCATTTATGTTTATTAATCTTAAATTCACAGTTGACCTTTGCACAGTTGATTGCATATTTGAGTCAACAGGAAACTTTGTGGCATCTCTTGAACCTTTCCTTCCAAGTGTAAAAAAAATTTAAAAAAAAAAAGACATTGATTTGCATGGACAACCTTTGATCTACTGGTGATAAATGTATTATTGGTTATTTTATTTATTTATTTATTTTTTGGAATGAAAATTGCATCAAACAAAGCTAAAACCACTTAATGTAAGGAGCTAAAAAAAATATTTTTAAAAAATTTGAAACTATAAATGTTAGATGGCATAAATTCTGAGCCCAAAAAATAGCAATTTTTTCCTTTGTCAGAAACATCGCTTTTTTAATGTGAGGACTAAGACAAAATAAGGGAAGTGAGCCTTTGTTGAATAAATGAACTTGGAAATTGTGTGCACACACACAAATTTCATGTTAGCAGAGAACAAAGAAAATACCATGTCGGACTTTGATAGATATATATTGACCTCTGATGGAACAAAGAAAGAATTTGTCAATAAAAACAAGAGGTTCAAAGAACAAAGACACAGATAGTGAGAGACTGAGAGAGACACATGATCGTTATGTTATTAGCTCATCAACCCCACCCTCACTTTTCACCCTTACTCTATACATCCGACAATGGCTGGAACAAGTTAGAGTGTTAGAGTGTATATATTTATTTAGCAGCACATGTCTTCATAGAAGTACAACACACAACTCTTTAGTTAAATCTTTATGGCTGCTATTTTAAAAATACTGTTTTTTGTTCCAATCAAAGGGAAGTAATTCTGCTGAATATTTTGATAAGATCTTCATTTCTAGGGCAATAGCTTTTGACATATTAAAAGCTATTAATAGGGTCTAGCAGAAAATGTTGCTTCACAAACTGGCTTGCTATGAAATATCTTCTCAAACCCTTACTCTCTGATAGGTCCATAAAAGTAATAGTTGATGAACATAAGTAGCACATAGTATCGATGCAAGCTTGCCTCAAGGATTTGTGTGTAACTGTGTTCCTGCTTTTCATTTATCTTCCAAATCATATTCTAAAATAATTTGTTGACATCTTTGCAAATGATATAACAGTCTATGGCAGCATTTTGAAAAGCATTGGTGATCAAGATGTTTCTGACTCTGTCTTCTTATTTGTAGCACACAGTGATAGATTTTTTTTTTTTTTTTTTTTTACACAGTTTTCACCACTTATCAAGGCCCGGAAGCCACTCAGGGATAAGAGTTATTGCAAGTGCATTACGTTAGTGTGGAGATTTGATGAAGTGTTTACTTAAGGAGGCGGTTCATTAGGAATTTGTTAACGTTGGACTTGAAGACATCCAAGTTGTAGTCCGGAGGGAAGCAGGCAGACGGAACACAGGCGTGCAGTTCTAAGAAAGAAGCTTTGTTCATGGAATCCGCGTTTTGATTTAGGCACAGATAAAGAGTGGGGGATACTTTTGACAGTGGATTCAGCTAGACGGGTGTTTTTCGTGAAAGATTGGCAAGGGGGGACCATAGATTGGAGTTTAGACGAGCACCTGCCATGGAAATAATGATAAAACAAGGATAGGCTCGCAACGTCTCTTCTGTGGGAGAGAGGTTGTAGGGTAGAGAAAAAGGTATCCCCCACTAAGCCACGAAGTCTATTTTGTACTCTGTCAAGGCACGATAGGCTGTTTTTAGCAGCTCCTGCCCAGATATGGCAACAGTATTCCATCCTTGGATGTACTTGGCTTTTATACATCATTATTAATTGGAGTAATACCATTGTATGGTTCCCTACCCCGTGTTTCCAATATTGAGAGACAGATGTCTCGCACTTGCTGGTCATATTAGTTGCCATGATTAACCGGCAGGAAAGTTCCTACTTTAAACTCCAGACACAAAAAGGAACATTGGACGTCCATGTGTAAGACTAAAATCCATTATTGAAGAAGAAACTTGTCTGATAGGAACTGAGCTGGTTACTGAAATGGACGACCGAGAACTCTGGCATTTGGAATTTGTTTACGTTTCACCTGCACCTACTGGCATTGGATGAAACAACAACAACAACTCCATTAAAAAAAATGTGGCGCAATGATAAGCTCCCATTAGGGGAGCTGAGGCTTTCTGCAATAATAAACCTTATGGCAGACTTGTCTTGTACTCGTGGGGAGACAAGTAAAATCAAGTGGGTCCAGATATCTAAATATCAGCCAGCCTCTCGATGTGTGTCTGATGGATGGGCGGCAGTTATGATCTAAAATTGTGTATGTAACTGGGTGAAAAAGGGACATGTTTATGTAACTGGGTGAAAAAGGGACATGTTTATGTAACTGGGTGAAAAAGGGATATGTTTATGTAACTGGGTGAAAAAGGGACATGTTTATGTAACTGGGTGCATGTTGACACCAGGTTGTTAAACAATAACAATATTTCAGTGGCTTTGTTTTTAGCATGTGTGCAGGTCTCTCTCTCTCTCTCTCATTCTTCTTTCTTTCCATCACTCTTTTTGAGCCCCCGATTTATCAGAGGGGGACCTATGTTTTCAGTGGCCTCTGTGTGCCTGTCTGTGTGTCTGGTAGTCCGGATGATTGTCAGGTAACCGTCCATTAGTTTTTCTGAAATTTTGCCACAAATTGTATTTCATTAAATAGATGTGCACAGTAGAAAATTTTTTTTTTGTAAAAATTCCCGTTACATCCCCAAGGGCTCAAAAAAGGTCAGAAATGGCCAAAAATGACACGTTTTGCCTAGTGGTGGGACGATTAATTGGAATCGTTAATCGTTAAAAAATACCTTAGATTTATAATTCTATCATTACGATTCTCTTATATTTTTAAGTTGAACTGTTTGTTTGAAGTGAGATTAATGCTGTCAAAAATTTATGATAAAAACGTCATAGAACTTTTCATAACATATTCAATAAGATGTACAAGAATTTTATTAACTACTTTAAAGGTAATCTTTATTTATCTTAATGAGTTTTCTTATTCTGTCACATACATAGGCGCTGTCTGTCTGTTTCAAAACTTTGAGGCCCATGATTAGTTATCTAATTGCACTGTTACGAAACTTTAGGGACCGCAAGGTAACATTGTTTTCATTTGTGAGCAAAGTTTATTTATGTATAAAACAGCCTAACTACGTCAAGTCCATGAAAAAGTTGATGAATACTTAACTCTTAGAGAAAAAAGATTTTACAGTGCTCTCATTGCGAGTAAATCATGTTAAAAATCAGTGTATTTTCCAACTGATGACTAAAAAAATGGGGGGAGCACTTATCTTTTGACAATTTTTTTTACTGACACTCTTCCATTAATAAATGAAGAAAAATCTCATTAGTAAATGAAAAATGTCTTGTCAAGCTTTATATTAAAAAAAAAAATAAACCAAGCAAAATCAAATTATTTAAACAATAAAAGGTTTAATAGAACAACATATGTACTTTCTATTTTCTGAACGAAGGCTGTTTCAGGAAATATTTCTAAAACTAAAGTGAAATTTCAAAAACTACAAAAGAAAACAAACATTTTGCGACCTGTTAAATAAATGCGGTAAGTGAATTTAATTTTTGCTTTCTTTGAGAAATTTACATTTCATTAAAATATTCTGCGAATGAAGCAATTAAACATTTATTTTGGAAAAAAAAATGTGAAAAATTTATTAAAGGAAAAAAGTTTACCTTTTTAAAAAAAATCCTTTAACTTTGCAAACTCAGAGCCGTTCAACTAAAAGACTGTAGGGCTTGGTCGACATTCACGGATGCCTGGTATCACAGTCGTGATGTGAGCATAGGTAAATGTTTCCCAACCCCTAACAAAAAATAAAAATAAAAAGGTTGTCAGAAACAGCATTAAAGCAAAGGCGATTTCAAAAGTTCAATAAATGACTTTTATTTAATAATAGAAATAAACAATTGCCCAAAATTTACTTTTTTATATAGAAATAAAGAGACATTAAATAAGAATAAACATTAAAGGACGATAAGTATATAATTATATAATAAAAATAAATATAGAAATAAATCAATTTATTTAGATTTAAAAAAATAACGTTATTGTTAAAAAGTGCCCCCAAATTGCAAAAAAATGACACTTTTTACTCCATAACTTTTGCCCCATCCATTAGATTTTTCTGAAACTTGACGAAAATGCGTAGGCAATGTTCACACTTCACACTTCTCACATTCATCATTTCTTCACTATTTATTTGTGGCGTCATCTCACATGCAGCACCAGAAGGGGAACAAGCATGCGCGGCTTGTTTTTCTCTCTTGCTCTCTGCAGGAATAATTGTATTGTACTAAAGAGTCTCGCTGCGAACGTCGTCTAACACAAACTTATAGCAGTTTAGGCCATGATCGCAGACAGCGATGAACAGGTCTAGAATGTGTCTCAAACTTAAAATGCTTCTTAATTGTTAAAATCTGGTGCTATCTGATCAGGCTGTCTGAAGACATTGGCTTAAATTGATGCTTTTTGTTTTTCTACTTCCTTTTGCAAAACTTAATTATGTTCTGCAAAACCAAAAACAACAACCCACCTTTTTTCCCCATTTTCCCTTTCTCCTTCTATCTCCCCTACTTACTGACTGGTTCCCTTACTTAAAATGTACCAAATATTAATACTGTAATCCTTTTCCCCCTCCCATTGCAAACTCATTCATGTTCTGCAGGGCAGAGAACAAAAATGATAAATTTCACTGTAAAACAACAAACCCAAACACTACAAACTAATGATTAAAGATACAAATAGCTTGAAGAATAAAAACTTTCTACAAAATAACTGAATACTATTTTTAAAATAACTGGATTCAACATGAATACTATTTTTAAAATAACTGGATTCTGCATTAAATAACGTGAAACGGGTTGATATGCCGTAAAACAAAACAGCTTACGGTATTAGATATAAATCTTGTAGTTGTGATCTAAAATTTTGATCAAAATGTTTAAATAATTTATATTTGTATTTTCTGTAAATCTTTAATGGGGAGGGGTGGATAACATAAGTTATTTATTTTTTCATAAAAGAAGTGAAAAAAAAAAAAGATAAACTGCTCTGCTCTAGTTATTCTCTTTTTTTTGGCTCGAATTACTATTGAGTTCTGTCTCCCTCCACCTGTGTGCTGTGTCTCTCTCTTTGCTGCAAATTCCATCAGCAGCTAATTGAAGGGAAATATGCTATGAAATGGACAAGCATAACGCCCATTCATGTATAGAACCTGAAAACTACAAATACATCCAGCTAAGTGCAAGTGACCTCCCAAATAAAGTGTTCTAATTCGAGAAGAATAGACAAGTCAGGTTAATTTGCATTATCCAGAGCATTTCAATACTCAAAATCAGTCCTGGGTATCAATAGAGAATCCTGGATCGGTTCCAGTAATGGGTGAAACTGTTTTCATGATTTGTAAGCAGCGAAACAAATATGTTGCAGTATTTTTGGTTTTTGGTGAGGATATGCATACACCAGATCACCAAAGTTAAGCAATGATGAGCCTGGCTAATAATAGATGGGTGACTATTTGAGAATAAAAAACGCTGTGTAGGGACAGCAAAAAGAAAAGTTAAGCACCTTCTTCCATCTGCTAGTCTGTGGGAGACCCCTGGACAAGGTCAAGAACCCACTTCAGCCCCTTATCAGGGTAACGTGCGGTCATGGAAAGCAGGTGGCTGATGTAATACAAAGACAATCAAAAATAATTCTGTTTATGATTTTGTATCTTGTTGTGCTGGGCAGAAGATTCCTTTGGGTACAATGGTCAGGACAATGACCCGTATGGGTATTGATTGGACAGAAAAAAACTGCAACCTACTGTCTGTACAACTGCAAAGAAAGTTGTTGTTGCAATCAAAAACACTTTCGAGAAAACAGTGTGAATTGGGTCATGAATGATGAGCAACAATGAATTCATGAATGCCTCGAGGGAGAGAAATAGATGGAGTCATAATCATCAATGCCGGAACCAAGCAGGACACCGATTAAATGAATGAATTAATGCCCCCATAAATTTGGGCAATTCTATAACCATGTGTGATAAGAACAAACCAATCAAATGCTAGAACGGCTTTATAAAACGACTGAATCTTGTTGAATTCTCCAGTATTATATTTTCATGTCAAAATGAAAGCCCACTTCATTTCTGCTGATGGTAATTGAATTAAATCTTAGTCTGGGAAAGCTTCTCTAACCGGATTAATGCTGCCATTAATTTTTGCTTGTGACAATATTTTTTTATTTCAAGAATGACTTTACACTCGAGAAAATGTAAAAAAAAAAACAAAAACAAAACAGGTGAAGCATGGATGGTCCCCCCTGAGTGCACAGTGGAAGAGGCATAAAAAAATGACTAAGTTAAGCATTGCCCCCCCCCCTCATTTAGCCCCCAAAGTCCTCAGGGGACATCAAATCCTGGTGAAAATGAACAAACAAAGCAGAGCCTTATCATATGTAAATTTGAGTTCAGCACCATGAAAAACTGCTAAATAGACATACACAGAAAATTTTGGACAGATATGGTAAAATAGGCTCAAAAATGGAGTGTTTTTATTAGCTCTGAAATAGCCCCTGGGGCACACCCAAGAGTTAAAAGGTTGCAAAAACTTTCAGTAATTTTTTATTGAAAAAAAAAAAAAATTGGAAAAAACTGTTTTCACTAAAAAAAGAATACATGCACAGGGATGATATAGGCGTGGGAGAAAAAAAAAAAGCAAAGGAAATGATTTGCCTTGTAACACTTTTCAGTAACGCTCCGCAGAAAATAAGGGAAGACGTTAGTTGACTATAACCCATTTACAAATTAAATTCTATATTACGTCAAACATTTTAAAATGTTACTACTGGTTTCATACCTGATGTTATTTATTGTAGGTTGTTAGGTTTTAATAAAAATAGCTGTGAGTAATTTTAATTAAAAAATTAGTTTCAGAATGCATTATTTTTGTGTTTATCAACTAAAAATTTTCTTGAATCAGACGAGGGCAGTTATTGTTTTTTTGTTTTAATGTTTGTAAATAGATATCAACTATTTTGTAAATAAAATTATACTAAATAATAAAAAAAAATATTACATACCCAACCATGCATCATATGATTGGAAGGGCTATCAACAATCAGGTTTCTATTTATATATATATATATATATATATATATATATATATATGATATGATATGATATTTTATAGAGGGAATTAGACCGGGAGTCTAAAGAGCAGAGTTTATTTTAATGTATTAATAAATGTATTAATACTTTTAAAAGAAAACAGTGCCCATAGTACTGTAGATATATAATAAGCTCAATAGGTATATGTGTCCTAGAGCTATATTAATGTTGAGTAAAAAGATTAATAATTGTAAATTATAAATCCGTTTCAAAAGGAAAAACAAACAAAATCAACTTGAGTGTACGATCGTTTCGGAAACGATATTCATTTTATTACAATTGACAATAATTGACAAAGGTTTTGTTATGGAATATAATCTCATCAGCAAAAAAAATAGGAGGAAGGGAGAAGTTTAAGACACCAAAATAAAACTAGCATTTTTGTAGTAAGGCAGGTATTCCTTATTAAGTTTCATTAGAAAACTTGTTTTATGTATGTTTGGGCATGCTGCTGTATCTTGTCTCCGAATGGTTAATCTGATAATAAACTCATTTGTAAATTTGTCCTCTTTTTTTTTTTTTTTTTTAAACCTAGATTAATATTTCATTAAACATTTTGCAAATTATTTTTTAAAACTTTATCATTAACACATTATCCGAGTCGTTTTTAGTTACTTTTTAGTTGTTTTTATGTTGCCCTCTACACACACACATGGAGTGTTTTTTTGCAATTTGCTACTTGTATCCACCCCAATTTAAAAAATAACAAAGACTGATTTTTGCTAAATCACTAGAGCCTTACCTCCTTATGTTTATTGCTATTTGGCTGGATTTTATTCTCATTTCTTTTTTTCTTCCTTCCCCTTCTCTCTCTCTCTTTTGTTGTATTTTCTTTCTCTTTTCTCTGTTCATCTCTCCATCTTGTCTTCATCTTGCTTTCCCTCTCCTTCTGAAAATTTTGTATGTGGCGACCAAATCTTTAAATGACTTCATGAACCATGTAAAGCAGTTGGATGACTTCTCGCCACCTCCTACACACATGCACATACTGTTTGTCTCTTGATTTTTACTTTCTTAGTTGAAACTGAGTTGAGTTGCTTAAGAAAAACATTGTGCTTTTTTTTTTTTGCGGGGGGGGGGGGGGCTGACCTCTGCACACATAACACGGGATTGGGGGGGGGGGTCACTGAGTCCCAAACTGGGAAGTTCATTTTATTGATTGTTGGAGCTTTTTTGGCCATTCACATCCCTATCTTATATTTTCAGGTTTTCCATCAACCTGTGTGTTTCGAGTGGTGTGGAACCATTGTCCGACACGGCTCTTCATGTAAATCCTCGTTATGATCAGAAGTGTCTCGTCTTGAACAGTCTCATTCGTGATTCTTGGGGCTCCGAAGTCAGATCTAAAAATTTGCCCCTTAGAAAGGGTGAACCATTTGAAATGATCATCTTGGCCGACAGCAATGAATTCAAGGTAAGAATGTTAAATTTTTAGAGGTGGGGAAAGATTTGTTTGCTATGTAATTTTTTTTTTATTGTTAATGGAAAACCTTCAGAATTCAAAATGTAATTTTGAGCCTTCAAACTGTCAATTAGAAAATGTCTGGCTTGAATTAAAGTTTAAGGGTAAAATGGACCTGTCAATTATTACAATTCCTTTATCAAAATATTCATATTCACATGTATTTCTATCATATGAAAAACTGGTGCTACCAAATTTTTTCTGGAGATACCCTCTCTCTCTCTCTCTCTGTATATATATATATGAAGTGAGAGAGGGGACTTGTCTTCCAGGCTGGAAAATTCATATTGCTATATATATAATTCCATATTAATATTTTCCAGGAGTAAAGCAATCAATGAAGTTTTAACGAGATTGATACAAAAGTGCTCACTACCAAAGTAAGGCAAGATATACTTTTTGTTTGCATAAGCATTTGTATACCACTAATCAGTTACAAGTAAGTAGCGATCTCTTCAGACGATATTTCTTATACAAAAGTTTAGTTTGTACAGACTAAACGTTTGTATAAGCAATATTGCCTGAAGAGGTCTGTAGTTACTTGTAACTGGCTGAAACATGCTCATGAATGTGTAGTGACATATTAACACTTATGTAAAACAAATAAAAAGTATATCTTGCTCTGTTTCATTATTGAGAACTCTCGTATGAACCTTGTTAAAACTTCATTGGTTGCGTTATCTCTGAAAAATATTAACCTGGAATTACTAGCTGACTGCCTGGCATTGCCCACTCGTGCAATATGCTTAAACATATTTTAATTTATGCCGATGGCTTATGTATTATTATAAAATCAATCCTCTACTGATTATTATATATTATGAGGCATAATTTGCCTGGTGGACTAATTCGCAATTTTTTTTATTTTTTTTTTACAAAGGAGTCACCTCTTATCAAGGCACGGAGGCCACTCGAGAATAAGGGTTGATGGGTATACATTAGTCAATGGGATTATAGTGTAGTAATTATAAGCAGTGTGAATTTTGTCAATTGGATTATTTAGGGGGACGGTTCATCAAGAACTTGTTTACATTGGACTTGAAGACTACCATGTTGTAGTCAGCTGGAAAACGTAAAATGAAATACACTTTTTGTTGCTATCAACACCTTTTTTGAAGTCTTGATTTTGCTTACACAGTATATTAATGCTCAATTATGAAATATGATAATTTTGTAGCTTACTCCTTAAGTCAATTTAACAACTTAAATTTTGGCTTAAAACTCATTGGTATATGAAAACTTACTGAATTACACGAACTCAGTATATTACATATAAGTCTATATATATATATATATATATATATATATATATATATATATACACACACACACATATATATACACACACACACTGGTAGCCAAATTGAATATTGAAATGCTTATATCTTGGTTCTATGGGATGAAATTACATGAAAATTTGCAGGCTTTTTGAAGATTATAATATTATATGGTCAAAATTTTATGACAATTGGTAAAAAAGCCAGTTTTAGTTTTGCTGCTTTGAGATGAATTTTACAGAGGTTTTTTGCTTGGTTATCTCCCCTATGGCCTTGCTAGGCTACTAATTATATATATGTATTTTTGAAGAGAAAGAAATAAGCATTTCAATATTCAATTTGGCTACCAGTGTATGTGTGTGTGTGTGTATATATATATATATATGTGTATATATGTATATGTGTATGTATATATATATATATATATATATATATATATATATAGACTTATATGTAATATAAATTTATGGGTATCTAAATAAAATAGTATATATCCTCTAATTATCATTCTGACAGCAAAACCACCCACTAGCTACAAATGTGTTTCACTCCGATGAGAAGATGTCTACTCCTGCATTTATGGGAAAAACATTTAGAACAGGGAGTAAAGTAAGAAAATAAGTAAATCAGCATGGATTCTACCAACTTAAGATGTCAGATGATAAAATCAATTAAATTAATTTTCAGCCCCCAAATAGCGAATTTAATTTTTAATCAAAGATAGTTTAATTGTTAAGTTATTTTATTGATTTGAAGAGGGTATCACTTATCTCACCGTCAATACTGCTACAACTGAATACAAAAATGCTCACCGTTATGGAGAAAAATTCCATTTTTATATGAGCTTTATACTTTATTTATATTTCTTACCTGGTTTAGAATAATAGAAACTATATTTGCATGTTAGATTTGGATCCTTCATTTAGATTATAACAATTCTAGTAGCTATTTAACTCTACATTAAAATTTAATCCTAGCATCCGATGATCCTTATTGTTGTAAAAAGTTATACCTCAGTTACATTTAAGGCGTGATAGCAGAAAAATCTATTCTTGTGAAGACATCCCTCTATGGCATCAAGTCTTTTATTCAAAATTTCCTCTTTGAAATTCACTATGTAGAAGGCTTCCGATAAACATAGATTGTACCTTTTTGATTTCCCGGGGCTGTACTTCCTCCCCATCTATTACTGACCATTTTAATTAAAAATTTTCATTATTTCTGTTAAGTTCCCCAACCCAATCACCTAATGCAGTTGTATTCCTCTTTTTGTTTTTATTTTAATGTTGATTCTTGTCCCCCCCCCTATCGTTTACGCCATCCCTATTAGTTTCTATCTCAGGTTCCTTTTTAAAGGATACTACGTTGTTTCTATATCTGTCTTTAAACACTGTTCCCGTGGCTCCCAGATATATCTTCTTAGTGTTGTTGGTTTTTATCTCGCATTTATACACTATTTCCGAGGTTAGACATTTCCCATCCAACAGACAATTTCTAGGTATTTTGCAATTACATTTTCTGTTTGGTATATTTTCGTTTGATGCTAGTTCGTTATTGTTCCTTATTTTGCTGATTTTTCTATTGTTGGAGCTGATTATAGTGTTAGTTAAGTTTCTGGACATTCAGAAAGATAATTTTACAGAGTTTCTATTTATTATTTTGCTTAATTTATTATCCGGGGGTAAGTTTTGGTCTATTATTCTGTAGAATTCCTTAGGTATATTATTTTTGATATGCTCGCTGAATGGTGGATTGAACCAAACCTGCCTCTTGCGTCTATTTCTCTTATTAATGGTACCACCCTCATCCTTACCTGTTCTACTGTTATTGTTTCCCCCACCGTTCTTATTCTTTTGATCATTTTTAATGTTTCCCTTATTGATCTTTGTTATTTTTCTAGCTCTCATTGGCATGTTATACGAGATTATGCAGCTAGGTTTGTAGTTACTGTTATTGGTACTATTATATTCAATTTTTCCATTATCTCCCGATCTCCTAAGGGCGTCATTGTAGTATTCCTTGTTTTTTTTCCAAAAGACTCTGATTTTAAGAAAGTTCTGAAACTCTTTTAGAAATGTTGGGAATCAGCACTTTCTTCACTGACTTGGTTGGTTTTTACTTACTAAAAGAGATAGACAAGAAAATTCCAGATTTAAATGGGGGACTTTACAGGGATGACGCACTTTTCGTAGTTAATTCTAGCGATTGTATTACGGTAAAATCAAGAAAAAACATCAGAATTTTTTTAAAGGAATTTGGATTAGATATAACAATGGACAGCAATTACAAGATAGTTAACTTTCTAGATGTTACCCTCAACTTTAACAATAACACATACGAACTTTATCACAAACCTAACCAGAAAACATTCTACATAGATTACTGAACGAACCATCCGAAATGCATGAAGAAAGCGCTGATTCCCAACATTTTTGTTACCATCAACACTCTTTTGAAATCTTGATTTTTGCTTCCACAGTATATATATATATATATATATATATATATATATATATATAAAAGCTTGGGAGTTCCTTTTTTTTATCCAGGTCTGATATAATTAAATTTTAGAGGAACTTAGTCCAGATATTTTCAGGCTGTATGAAGTGGGTAGTTAAAATGTTGAGCTAAGGAACAAAGGAAACCATTATTTTTAGACAGCCTGATCTTGTAACACCAATCCTACATTCTTTGGATCAGACTGCATGGAAAGTAAATGTGAGACATTGCCCAATGGTTTGAGATGTTTGTAGTATCCTGAAGAAGACAGTTATGGCATGGATAAATATTTGAAGATAATAAGAATTCATCGTAACTTTTACCAAAATGACTGGTTTCAGCATTACATGATTCGAAAATGGTGGATATGTCATAAAACAAACCCTAAAATTTTAATTGAAACTTTACAAGAATTTAAAATTATTTTCTGATTATTTTTGTTTTCTTTTCTAGATTGCATTGAATGGCCAACATTTTGCCGTATTCGGTCATCGAATGCCGAAAGAAAGTGCCCGTTTTTTGATTATTAAAGGAGGAATTCAGATGAATTTCATTAGGATCTGTGGCAGTGTAAGTTTTATTTTACTCTCATTTGTCTCCTTTTTAAAGTTTCGTTATTTAATCCCAAAACACAATTACAATTGTAAAACATTCATTATTATTTGTATGTTAATATGTTAATTCACTTCGACTGTTATTATCCTAACATCCCTTAGAAGGAAACTGAAATATTCCAAATGGCTAATAAACATTTGATTAAAATAAAACAAAAAACAATTGCTGTTGGTGTTTAGGAAAAACATTGTGATTGGATAAAATAAATCTTGCTTACCAATGAAAACTTAAAACAAAACATGACGGTTTTACTTATATATCATGTTGAAATTATTACAAAGCAATTAGTAAAGTAATTTTCTGTAAATACGGAAAACCAGGCCTATTCCTTATATACACGTGTAATCCACGATGTCCTTAAATAGTAAATAACTTGGGGCCATCACGGCTTACATAAAATCGGCATTTTTTATACATATGCATGCATGCACATGCACACACAGTGTCTTATACATATAGTTTAAATTTTATTCAAATTGGATATATGTATTCAAATTTTTAAGGAGTGATATACATAGAGATTTGTGACAATTTCCATTGTTTTCGTGAAAATTTTTATCCGTATGATTTTAAATTTACTCAATGAAGTTTTAAGAAATCTTGTGTTTAATTATATCCGTATGATTTTAAATTTACTCAAAATAGGATATATATGAAGTTTTAAGAAATCTTCTGCCCCCTAGATCTTTCAGAGGAGCACTTAAGAGATTTAGAACCACTTCCATTGTCTTCCTTGGGAAATTTTAATTTTTCTTTCTATAGAGAACTAACACATAGACATTGACATTTATATATTTATTTTTTTTTTTTTACTTAATTTTTTTTGCCTCAAACAAGGCATATTGCCATTTGTGTTTAAAGGGACTGCTTTTTGGAATGGCGTCTAACAGGGGACTATGTGGAGTTGAGCAGTACCCATGTCTGTTCACATATTTAAATTTTTGGGGGTTAGTACAGTTAGGGAAGCAGGAAGGGAATTCCAAAGTTTAATAAGCTGAAGAAAGAAACTATTAGAGTATCTAGGGACCTCTACAGTGAAGAGCTGGGATTTTATTGCTTGTCAGGTTAGTCGGCAGAATGTAGGTTGGAACTTGATCAATAATGTGGGACTTATAAGATTTGAAACTCTTTTTGGGTGATGTCTAAGAAAGAGGGAGAGCCCAGATGTGGAAACAATACTCCATTCAAACATCACATCTTATGCAAAAAATTTCATCTCAATGCGATATTTCTTACAAAGACAGCAATAAAATAGCAAATAATTTATGAATATATAACAGCGGTGCACACACACTTTCAGCATCAGAGCTATTCATGACATGACTAAGTCTAAATAATCTACCAATTACTAAAAATGCAAAACACATTATTTCTAAATATATTGTAAGTTATTTTTATATGAGAGTATATGCAGGTGTACCTTGCATTACTGCATCAACCCAAATTGCACAGTCCAATGCTGTACAGTTTTTATCATTACTTTATGCTGATGACTTGCATTAGATGAAATCAGTCAGGGATGCATAGTGCGGAGAGTAGTTGCTAATAGCCAGCCTCAAGCTGATCTCCAGATGCTCATCAGTCATGGTGGAATTATATTTGCACTTAATGATCTTCATGACTCTGATAAATAATGCAGTCAAAAGGAGAGCACATTTCCTGATGTCAGGGTACTAGTCCTCTGTGAGTAAGTTCCAGAATTGTCCATGAGTGCTCCATCAGCTGAATGTCAGTGTTAGAATCTCATCCTCCGCCCCAGAAAAGTTCAGGTGAAACAGTGTTGAAATTTTCGATGTGAGTAAAACGACTTGAGTGTTTTCCTGGAAAAGGTAACACATGAATATAGTGATTGGTGCAAGTAACGCAAGGTCTTGAAAACAGTCTTGAAAGCGTCAAATTCTAACAGAAAATTGACAGTTTTCTTTATATAATGTGCACCGTCAAGCTGCATAAATGACTACTCTTGTGTCTCCAGTTTTGCTACGAGGTTCTTGAAGTTTGCCAGTACCGATGTTGTTGTTGTTTTCAATACAATGCGATCTACCCATGTCTTTACGATCACGATCGACATAATGGGCACTTCTGATTATTTTTATGTATAAACAGAAGCATTCATTTTGAACATGCTCCTGTCATATCAGTCTACTGTTGCTTTTATATACCAAGTTTTTCTGCTTGTGTGGTAATAAAATGTCTCCAATTCACTTGTGATGTTAGATTGTATGAGGCATTCTTTCTTTCATGGGATTTTTTCGATTGTCGATACTTATCAAAGGCATTCTGATACAAAACCTACCTAAAAGCACTGCCAAGCACATAAAGTACATTTGAGTGAAATTTCATAAAAATCAGCCCAGCCATTTGAATCTATAGGGAACTCGCTCTTACACACACACACACACACACAATTTCATTTTGTATTACATTAGATCTCTCTCTCTCTCTCTCTCTCTCTCTATATATATATATATATATATATATATATATATAATGCCAAAACAAAAGTGTAATGTATTTCTACTAAAATTTTATCTCTGTCGTTCTCTCTTTTCCTGATCCCCGTTTCCTCTCTCTTTCTCACTCCCTCACCTCCTTTTTCTTCTCTTCTCAGCCCATTCCTCTCTTTGTACACACACAACTCCTTTTTATGATGAATGGGTTAGCATAAGGGACTTAATTGGTTATAAAATCAGAGTAGTACATAATATGGCTGGAAAACTGTCCCATCCACTCTTCTCAAGGTGAAATCTGCATGTTTAGCATCAAAGAATGAATGATTTTTTTTCTAAATTCTCTGCTATATTTTAATTGAAGAATATTTTTATTTTATTTAACAGTTTGTTCCTCCTCCTCCTCCTGCACCAACACCTGGTGAATACCCAGTAATTTATAATCCAGTAAGTATCTGTATACCTATATGTCAAGATATTTCATGTTAATATGTATGTTATCAGCTTTCACACATATTAAAAAAAAAAAATGCGATTGTTCTATGATGGCGATTAGTGATTTATCTGATGTTGCTTAATCTTCCTGGAACAGCACTACAAGGGTTATACAATCGTCACATTCCATGGTTAGAATAATGCCAATACCATTGCTTAGATATTCAAGCCTTTGCTGCTTAAGATCTTTAAACACAATTGACTTGTGTCACCAAAATGGGTGATATCACCATTGTATGGTTTGTGTTTCTTTGTTTTATATATTGGTATCATTAATTCTTTCCAGTGAATTAATTTTCTGAACTCAGCTGAAAACTGAATGATTTATAATAACGAGTGAACAATCATTTTAAATAAAAAAAAATATATAATTTAAAATTTCAATTTCACTCTTAGCGCACGTCTGAATGACTTGGAACTGTAAACAGAATTGCAGTCAGAGATTGGTAATGTGAAGTTGAAGTAGGGGTCAGAGGTCGAACACAATAGACAAAATAGCTGAACAATGAGGATCTGATGAATGGCATGATGTTTTCAGAGCTGGCAGAAACAAAGGTTTTCAAATCAGTTTCTTTTGGGAAGCCATATGAATGAGACAATGACATGATGTTAGAAACTGATGATATTATTTCGTTATTTTGATGTCTGTGCGTCTGCATGTCACTCATTTCTTAAGTTAAGAATAAAACCTTGAAGAAACTCAGCAAATGTCTCCTGTGTTTTCTGATACATGAACAGTTTTATTTATTAAAGTTAAAACAAACTTATGAAATGGCAACGGCATAAAACAGCGGCAATGATGAAAATAATAAACATATATAAAATAATATAAAATATGAAAATAATAAACATATAAACGACCGTACATATTTGTATAAAGACTTTTATCTTATTTGGTATATTTATCGTTCCTTTATGAAACACTAGTGAGGGGTACCCGGCGTTGCCCGGGTGTTTGTAGGTGTGTGTGAAAAAAAAACAGGTGCCCATGAAAAAAAACGAAGCTTTGACAACGCGCAGTTGGAAAATCGTAAAGTGTGAAAAAAAAACAGGTGCGCGTTTTTGATTGACGTGACGGCGATAGGTATTCAGCAGTTACGATTTTGTGCGGGACAGTTTTTAAATAAATAAATAAATAAATTGGTTTGTTTGTTTTTAACTAAGTTTGGGGAAAACCAGCTCCCTGTTTATTAGGGGGAGTGTCTCGTCTCGAAATGAAAGCTACCATCTGATATGACGAAGTCGACATTGAACAAACGTTCCTTAGCTCTCTAGAGACCACTGGCTCTGGGCCTGCGATTAGTGTTGAGTTTCGCTTTTTGCTTATACCGAAAACCGAATGTAACGCGTGCCGATGCGGAAAATGTGGAATAATTAACGTTTGAAAGTCAATAAAATTAAATAGACAGGCGAGCTCCGTGGTTAAGTGTGAGATATTACAATTTATAGATGATATAAAAAGTTTTAAGAAGTTGCGAAGCGAGCGAGCGCTTCTCTGAAAGAAGCCTTTTGTGGACATCGAGGAGAAGCGTACATACATACATACATACATACATACATTTTCGCTTTTATATATGAAACATAACAATAGAAGCCACTGTGCTCATAAAAAAGAACTTAAAAAAACTACCTGGTGAACAAAGTGCAAGAAAGATCTGAACAATTACACTTAAAGGAACAGTTGGTAATTTTTAAGAACCTTGGTTTGAGCCATTGAATGTCTGACAATCATAGGATGCCCCATCCCCACCAAAAAGAAAAGGGAAAGAAAATTGAAAAAATAGATTGAATCAACTAAACATTATATATATTCTTGTTTGTTTTGTTATTGTCCTTTTTTTTTTCCATTGTGATTTAAAAACAAAACAAACCCTTTGATATTTTTTCTCTTGTAGACTATTCCAACATGCATGGAAATTCCTGGTGGGATCTATCCACAAAGGATGTTTCAAATTAGTGGATTCCCCAAGGCCTTTAATCCGGGCAGGTGAGCTCTATATTTTAGGGTTTTTTTTGTTTTGTTTTTTTCTCAAAAGCATTGGAGAAATCCATTCCAAAAACAGAATCAATTTTTAAAAAATGAAATCAATTTTTAAAAAAAAATGGAATTAATAAAAAAAAACAAAACACACAAAACAGAATCAATTAAAAAAAAAAAAATCAATATAAAAAAACGATTAAAAAAAGCACAACCAATTTAAAAAATAGAATTCCTTAAACAAAAAATTGTACTATGCTGATTCAGGCAAATTTACATTTTGGGATATAAACGGGGACAGATAATCTGGGTATCCCAAGATCGATTCCAATTAATTCCATAGCACTTTCACTTATTGATGTTGGCTACCTTTGTGTGGCCCTGTGGCATGATACCTGGCTTTGATAGAGGCTAGTTTGGATGAGGATAGCATCCTTTGAGTATTGCTGTAATCAGTTGAGAAACAGCCCCACAGTAATGTGTTCCAGTGATGTCCTCGAGCTGACTCAAGGACTCCCCAATATATAACAAAATTAAAATAGACCTTTTTTTTTTCTTCTTTTTGTAGGTTTACGATCAACTTCAAAAGTGGTGATGAAACTGCATTTCATTTTGATGTCCGTTTTTCGTTTGGAGATAGCCATAACAAAGTTGTCCGCAATGCTTTTATGGGAGGAGACTGGGGACCTGAAGAAGACACTCATGCATTCTTCCCATTTAAACCTGGTGTCAGCTTTGATATTCTTATCCTGATCGAACCCTACTGCTATATGGTGAGTCAAAGGTTTTTCACATCTTCCCTCCGCCATGGTTCATCCCCCCTTCCACACACACATACATATATAAGAATAACAGTATAGTTACATTCCAAGATCCAAATATTTATTTTTCATGCAAAACAGCTCCTCCAACATATTAAAATTTCGGGTACATTTTTTTACATATCTGTTTTGTTATGTAGAAACAAATGGTTATTGTTATGTAGACACCGTCTCTTTTTGGTGCGTGTACTCTTCAGAAAAATTAGAAATCCTTTGCTTAGATGGAAAAAAATGCATGACAATATAATGCTGCAAGAAAAAATAAGTTCGTAAAAGACTCCACATCGTGTGTTTTTTTCCGGCAGCCATCTTTGTTTTTATATTTAACATACATTGAACTTCTAAATAGTAATACCAGACACTATAACGTTTAGCGCTGGACAAGGCGCCCACCGCTACTTAATTTGACACTCATAGTCTTTAAATCAGTAATAAGTACATTTCTCCTACCTCCATCCAAATAAAACTTATATATTGGATTTACAATAAAATTTACTTTAAAATGGTATTTTCATATTTTTGTTGTGATCTGTATATTCGAAGAAATCGCTATTTAAATCCGACTATTAACGACGAAACATGCCAGCGTAGTATGCTCGCTGGCGGTAGATCAACTTTTGCAAATAAGCGGTCAGGGTGTGTCCACAAAAGCACTCAAAACGGACGTTGTACCTATTGATAGCGTTTTTAGTTGCTTTAGCTAATCTGGGAAAAGAATTGTCTTTGCTAAGGAATTTGAACAGAACACGTACGTCTTTCCAGTCAAAAGCTAGAATATCTCAAACTTGACGCTTCGTAGTATAAAGATAAGTAAATATAGAAACTGTGTTCAAAAGCTATTTAATAGCGAATATATTAATTTCTTTTGTTCTAGAATTTGAAAAGAATTGGATAAAAACTTTTTATGCACGAATCTATAGAAGTTGTGACAAACACATGTAAACACAAAAAAATCTGTAAACAAAACCTTCATCAACTAACTAACATAAAGTATTCCTATTATTTTTGTTATTTAGAAAACATAAGTTTTTAATTATGGAGAAGAAAAGAACATTTAAAAAAAAAAATCCTTTGAAAAAGAATGACCAACAATGACTATCCTTTCAAATAAGTTAAAACACACAAACCCCTTATCCAGTTAAGTAAAAGAATAACTTTTAGTGGGTTTGTTTTACAATCAACAGAGGTATGAAAAAGTGGTCAAAAAACAAATATATTACATAAATGTTATGAAAGTTACTCTTCTACCTACCTCAATAAATTTTTGATGTTGTTGATGTTGTAAATGTTTATTCTGTTAAAAAAACAAGTAGTGTTGAGTGTTACATGAGAACAAGAAAAAATGGCCGTGATGTCTCTTGAAGTCTTGACAGTAACTTAAAAATAAAACCATTATTATACAAAATAGTGGTAGAAATTCACCCGATAATTGTCACGTAACTTGAAGCTGTTAAAAATGAAATGTAATTATCCTAATTAGTTTAATGAACTTGAAAACATAATTGTAATCTGTACAAAATTTCCTTTCATTTGATATCCTACAAGCCATATTTTATTAATAACTAGCGGGGGTACCCGGCATTGCCCGAGTGTTTGTTTCCGAGACGGGGGGGGGGGGAGTTTTAAAAAATGTTATGGTAGGTAAGTAGGAAGGATCAAACCCGGAGTCATGAGTAAAAGTAGGAAAATAAAGTGTGAAAAAAAAACAAAAAAAAAACATCTGCAACGTTAACAGTTCGGCCACCAAGAAAAGTCCATTCCAGTTGTTTAGGAAAAAAAAAAAAAAAAAAAAAAAAAAACGACTACGGTAGGTCGGCGCGAACGTGAAAATATAATGTGAATTGTCCAGCACGCTAACCACTACGCCACAGAGCACTGCAGCTTAGTTTAGTGATTTTAAATAACTTCACATGACAGAACTACGAAGCCAAACCGGTGTTCTCTTCTCAACTGTTCCTTGTGAACGATCCCCAAACGGTGTTAAGTGGTGGCAGGGGGAGGAGGAATTTATTAGAGAGAAAATATTTTACCACTTCCATTGATCTTAACCGATTTTGGCCGTGACTTCTCAGCAGAAAAAGTATAGAAATCTAAGATTATCGAGGAATTTGAGAAATGATAAGCCTATAACACACCTCAGATATTGTTCTGCCGTTTGTGCATATTATATTTGCATGAAATATCTTGATTTTTAATCCTATTAAGGTCAAAATCCGACGGGAAAAAATGAGTTCATTTTATTTATATAGAGATAATTTCTTTGAATCATGTCTCAATGGCCATCTTGCATTTCCTGGTTGCCATCTTGAATTTTTCACAGTGTAATGATGAAAAACGATACAGTCCATCAGAATAACATTTCGCATGATGATAGCTTTCCTCCCATTTTTTAAACTGTTTTTTTTATGATGCTTCTATTTGAATCCGTTAAAAATAAACTTAATTATGCTAATTAGTATGCTAATTAGTTTAATGTACTTGAAAACATAATTTTGATCTGTACAAAATTTCCTTTAATTTGATATGCTACAAGCCGTATTTGTTTAATAATTTCTTTGAATCGTGTCATGGTGGCCATTTTGGATTTCCCGGTCGCCATCTTGGGTTTCCTGGGCGCCATTTTGGGTTTTTCATGATGTTATAATGGGAAATGATAATGTCTATCAGAATAATACTTCCTATGATGATAAAACCTTACTTGCTATTTTTCTTAGCTGTTTTTATGATGTTTATACTTAGAGCTGTTAAAATGAAACTGAAATATGCTAATTAGTATGTTAATTAGTCCGTAAGTTACCAAGTGAAATGGTCGTAAATAACACCAACTGACCCATCATGGTATTAGGATATTATGATGAAATTTTGAACAGATTATCTTAAAAAAGATCTGAAGATACAGTTTTTTAAAGATGGGTTAGTCTCTAAACATTTCCTCCTATTTCCAGTCACAAGCTTATATGCATTTGAATAAGACTGACTTAAGGCAAAATTTCCAGTGAACCACACATTTTTTTATATTTTGAAGGGTTATAACTTCAGTTCTAGTGGGCCAATTTAAAAAAAAAAAAACGAAGATATTATTTTTTTTATGTTCTTTTCAATAATGCTTGATTTGAGTTTATTCGATATAAAGAAAACAAGGCTGATAGCCATTAGTCGCATGCTCTCGTGTAATGAATGAATGTGTGAATGTAGGATTGACATGAAATTCTTAAGGATAAACTAAAATGACCGAAAAACGGGCTGAAATGACTTAAATAAATAAAAAGTAAATGACTTAGAATGACTTAAATGAACTTAAGGATAAATTGAATAACCTTAAGAATGACTTGAATGTTTCAAAAACAACTTGAATGATCTGGAGAATGACTTGAATGGCTTTGAGACTGACTGGTTGCAAAATGGGTGATCATTTTACATTAAATTAATACAGAAAAG
The DNA here is from genome assembly GCF_053919585.1 of Euprymna scolopes. NCBI lineage: Eukaryota > Metazoa > Mollusca > Cephalopoda > Sepiida > Sepiolidae > Euprymna > Euprymna scolopes. The sequence goes on along the minus strand of NC_136517.1, from coordinate 27,281,902 downwards.
TGATCCCTCGTTTTCTATCAGAAAGTTACAAACATACACACAGCATGTAGTAAGAACAGATACTACACTTTGATCTTAGCCAAAAGGCCAAGAAAAGGGTATTTATTTCCTTCCCCACTTAGCAAATATGGCACAAGGCCGATTTTTAATGTGAGAAGTGAAGGGGAAATGGGGACCAACTCCCCGGGGAGTTTCCAAGCCTCCCTCGCTCGGATTTCGAACACAGACCTCTCTGCAAACATAATGCTTACCCTCGTTCCACAAGAGTGTGTCGAGGTGCTCCTGTAAGCTGATTCGTCGTTTTGCAGGGAGGGGAAGTACAGACAAACGGTAAAGGATGAGCGGAAAGACATATGTAGCACACGCCTCCGCCCGACCCTTCAAGGACAATTTCCTTCGAACCCAAGTCTTAACAGAGGATTCGACCTTGGCCTCTACTTCCGACCAGTTTTTCTTCAGCTGGAGACCCGGTCCGAACCACACACCAAGGATCCGGACTGGGCCGTCGGTCCAACTGAAGATGCCCGGAAGCGAATTTACTCCGGTCCAGGCACCCAATCGCAGACCCACCGACTTTCTGCGATTGAAGACGGCCCCCGTAACTTCTTCATATCGAGCGAGCGCTCGGTGACCACTTGAATGTCCGTGGGGCAAGACACGAACATGGTGACGTCATCGGCGAATGCGGAAACCCTGGCTCGTGTGCCTCCAGGGAGAGCTATCCCACGCAGGACTGCTGTAGTCGCCTCATCCCTTAACTTGCGAAGGAGTGGTTCCAACGCCAGGACGTACAAGAGAGGCAACAGCGGACAACCCTGTCACACCGACCGGGAGACGGCAAAAGACTCCGACAGCTTACCATTGATATGCACCGCTACCGTCGGCCTGTCATACAGTACAGAGATCCACTTGCGGAAGTCCGGATTAAATCCGGCGGCCTCCAGCACAGATCCCAGGAACTTATGATCCACCCTATCGAAAGCCTTGGACTGATCCAAACTGATCAGCGCGGCCTCAGCGTCGTCTTCTGTCCCCTCTATGATCGTGCGTATCAGATGAAGATTGTCCTGAGTCGATCTCCCCTTCATAGCATAGCTCTGGTCTGGTTCAATCAAATCAGTGATGACAACCTGCACCCGATTCGCAAGAACCTTGGCCAAAATCTTTAACTCTGTGTTTAACAGAGTCAAGGGCCTGAAATTGTCTAAATCTTCCTCCCCACCATGCCTTTGACCTTTCCTCAGCAATGTGATCACTCCCTTCGTCACCTGCCCAGGGATGGAGCCCTGAACAAACCAATGGTTAAACATATCCTTCAGAATAGGGACCAACATGGGCGACAGCCTCAAGTAGAATTCATAGGGTAGACCATCAAGCCCCGGGGACTTGTTGCAGCTGACCTGCTTCAACACAGTAATGATCTCATGTTCTGCGACAAGACCATCACAGCTAGCCACTCAAGCCGCCATGAGGCGGGGGCGAGTCGGCCAAATAGCTGCCAAACTCTTCGACCCTGAGTCTGGGTAATTGGGTGAAGCGCTCCGTGGCCAAAAGGCCAAGAAAAGCTTAAAAAGCTAAGAACAGCATCTATTAACAACAGATCTTTGATCTTAACCAAAAAGGCAAAGCACAAAAGTTTTACGGACAGACCGACGGAGTGACTTATAGAGTCACTTGCATGCGACTAAAAATGGTGTGATATTGCTTAAAAACTGAAGATATTATTTTTTTGGTTTTGTTTTATGTTCTTTTCACGAATGCTTGATTTGAGTTTATTCGATATAAAGAAAAAAATGGATTGGTATGCACAAAGGATGAAATATAATTGAAAAAACATTTTACACACACATACACGCACACAAGTAAATCACTCTCTTTATCGTTTCTTAGTCATTGATAGCTATCTTCCTACAAAATCAATATTTTATTCTTGTCCATCTGCTTTTTTTTTTTTTTTTTTTTCTTTTTTAGATTGTTGTAGCCTGATGGTAAAAAAGATGTGCTACAAGTGCACTTTAGTTAACCAGAAGTATTATTTTTTTATTTTCTGTTTTCAAAAGAGGTTCACTAGCAGAAAGGAAAGACAATCCAAATTTAATGCTTTAAAGAAATGTGTACATTATAACATTTGTCAAATTCTAAAATATTTAATTAATTTTAACTTTTCAAGAAACTTTTAATCAATGTCTCAAGTAAAAAGAAAAAACAAAATAAAAATAAATTTATATCAAAATATTAAAAAAATGACTTACAATTAAGATTTTTTTTTTTTATTTAATTAAAGAAATTTATCTTTTTCAAAAACAGTTATAAAAATGACATTCTATTACAAGGTTAGAGTGCTCCACTTCAGAAGTGCTGATTTTTCAATCCTACTTTCCGACGCTGATCTCACATTTCTCACAGTAGAAGAGAAATAAGTACCAATTTTTATTTGGTTTAATTAAAGAAATTTTTTTTTCATAAAAAAGTTATATGTAAAAAATGCATTCCATCCATTTCATAATATTGTAAACTGAATATTATATTTTATTTGTATACTAGCATGGTTGCCCGGGTGATTGGAGGTGGGTTGAGCACAAAAAAAAAAAAATAATGGTAGTAGGAAGGCAGGCTCGAACCCGTACCACGAAGGAGGAAAAGAATGTGAAAAAAAAACGTGATGTTTTTGCTGTTACGACCACCGCCAAACGGGAAGTGACCTAGATTTAAATTAAGGCTAGACAATCGAAAAGAGGGAATGACTTTCGAAAATATCGGTGAAAAAAGCGACCCCTCCCTGTAAAAAAGTGCCCAGTTGAGGGTGAAGAAATTAATGTTTTTAGCACATTTTTCAATATTTGTCGTCTGAAGGGTCGAGCTTCAAAACGATACTGATCTTGTGAAAATCCGTCGCCTCTGTCGAAAGTTTTAGGCAGACATGCAAACATACATTTATATATTGGTAGCTCAAATTTTCGACCCAAACCGATTAAAAAGCTTGCCCTATCTCTGAATACCTTTTCTGTAAAATTTCAAATGTTTAGACCAGAAATTGTCTTTAGACCGCAGAGGTCAAATTTTTTAAAACTTTGAGCCCTATTATGATCCCTTAAAATTTATTATTTTGGGCTCAAATCAAGTTATTAAGTTAGATCCATGATCAAGAAACCTATATCTAAAATTTCAAGTGTTTATTGAAAATCTTTGGGGATGGATTGCAAAAGAAGTGTTCAAGGATGAAACCCAGTATGATTCGATAAAAGAACTTTCTTATTCAGTTTTCAGTACATGGGATAAAATTTCTTTGCAACTGATAAAAAACTTAGTTGCAAGCATGCTGAAGAGAATTTTTAAGTAATTCGTAATAATGGAGGCTATACTAAATACTGGGACCCTTTTTAGTAATTTATAATTGCCTTTTGTTAGATAAATTATCAGTGGTCTTATCATTTTGACCAGGTGAAAATGTTTGTTTTTTAAAAAATAATTATTAGATCAGGTTTCGAATGAAGCAGATTTCATTTTTTTTCCCATCATATTTTTCCTTTTGGTAATGGTTTCAACCATTTGTTTGATTAAAAATTTAATAATATGCGTAAACGCTTACTTTCTTAAGTGGTCTCATGATTTTGACCAGGACTGTGTATATATATATATATATATATATATATATATATATATATATATATTTCAACTATAAATTTTTATAAAACAGAACGTTTTCAATAGTTCCATAGTGTATGGTTAGAGCTACAAAGTTTTTTAATATATGGACCAAGAGGGAATTCAAGGAACAAACTCTTACAAATTCACCAGAAAAATCATTTTTCATTTTCCATTCAAAGCAAGATTTTTTCTTTTTTTTACCCATAATTACCCCTAACAAGAAATATCTTCACTTGGACGTAAGGGGCTACTATTTGGGACCATGCCTAAAAAAGATGTTGGTTTATGTTACATTTAAACTTCTGCATATCAGTACAGTCAGGAAGCCAGTAGTGTGAAGGGAATTCCAAAGTCTAGCTGTTCGAGGGAAAAACTAATTGAGTAGAAAGGTTCCTGACGTTTAGGAACCTCAACGGTGAAGGGGTGCGATTTTGTTGCTAAGCGGGTTTGTAGAGAATGTGTACATTGAGGAGGCAGAAGTAGGAGTTCATCAGAGCACAATTCATTAAAATACTTGTAAAACGGGCAAAGAGTTGCAATATTGCGGCGATGGGACAGAGGTTGGAGCTTTTTTTTTTTTTTTATACAGTGGTCACCACTTATCAAGGCCCGGAAGCCACTCAGGGATAAGGGTTATTGCAAGTACATTACGTTAGTGTGGAGATTTGATGAAGTGTTTACTTAAGGGGGCGTTTCATTAGGAATTTGTTAACGTTGGACTTGAACACATCCAAGTTGTAGTCAGGTAGGAAGCAGCCAGACAGAACAGAGCTCCACAGGCGTGCAGTTCTAAGAAAGAAGCTTTGTTCATGGAATCCACGTTTTGATTTAGGCACAGATAAAGAATGGGAGAAGTTTTTCACAGTGGATTCAGCTAGATGGGTGTTTTTCGTGAAAGATTGGCGAGGGGGAACCAGAGATTGGAGTTCAGACGATCACCTGCCATGGAAATAACGATAAAACAAGGATAGGCTCGCAACCTCTCAGGGTAGTGAAAAGGGCATCCCCCACTAAGCCGCAAAGTCTATTTTGTACTCTGTCATGGCAGGATAGGCTGTTTTTAGCAGCTCCTGCCCAGATATGGCAGCAGTATACCATCCTTGGATGTACTTGGCTTTTATATAGATAGAGAATTGCATCAGTAGTGAGATATCTTCTGGAGCGGTAGAAGGATCCCACCATCTTTCCAGCAACCTTGGCAACAGACTTGATGTACGTGTTCCATTTCAGATCAGGAGTAAAGGTCAAACCCAGAAGCTTGTCAAAATACGGGGCCTCTCTCAGACAAGAGCCATCCATCCCAATTGATGCCAGATGGGGATCAGAGCATTGATGATGTAAGGATAGGAGTTTGGTTTTAGATGCATTAAAGGTAACCAGCTTAGTTGACAAAGTGGGACCTGTTAGATTGAAGACTCTTTTTTGGAGCCTATCCAAGAGGAAGAGACCAGTGGTAGATGCACCAGCCCAGATGTGACAGCAGTACTCCATACATGAGCGAATGGTAACGTTGTAGAAGTACAGGATACTCTCGGGTGTGAGTAGTCTTCTAACATGATCGAGGGAACCCATCTTCTTTGTAACAGCCTTCACAATGTCCTCAATGTGTTTGTTCCAGTTTATACTGCTTGTGAACGTTGAGCTGAAAAGTTTCAATGAATAATTTTCAGGTAGGGTGTTATTTTTCATGGATATCGGTGGTTGTAATTGGTTCATATCTATATATTAGCAGAGAAAGAGGGCGTCCGGCTTTGGCCAGTTGTAAAATATGCTTAAATATGATATTTTAATTTGCCCGGATTTTGTATATATTATTATATTATTTTGTATATATTATTATAGAGTTGTTATTTTGTATATATTATTATAGATTTTGTATATATTATTAGAGAGTTGTGATTTCAAAAGTAAAAAAATGTATTTGGATTCCATCAGCTAGAATCGAAACCTAAAGCAAAACTTTAGCATTCAAAGCTGGTGACGTTACCACTGTACCAACGTGACACGCACATAGTAAGTATGAGTAAAAACTAAACTAAGATGAATGTACAAAGTGTTTAATGATTTTTTTTTTCAATTTTAACCCCTTAAAAAGTATTTTAACCAGCTAAAGACCCCAAAAAAGAACGGTCCATAAAAAATACAATCATTTGAGGCCCCTAGTTGCAAGGCTAAAAATTAAAACCTGAACCAATAGCTATTCTGTTACGCATGCATATTCGTAATGCCATCGCTCGACCTCACCTGGCAAATTCCATTTTTTTAATTTTTACACTTTTATAGAGATTCCCCCCCCCCCGGCTAAACCCGAATATAAAGTTTCACATGGATTCGAATACCCTATATATTACATTTTATGTCTGCAGACAAAAAACTGACAGGCATTTGGTAGGCAAAATTTTTTTATGCAAATATATATAAACATACATAAATATATATAGAAAGAGGTTTGTGTTTACCATAACCTTTTTGCACAAATATTACGCAAGTATAAATCATGTAGAATATCTAATTGTTAACTAAAGATGATCATCCCATAAGAAACCCGAAAACATTAATAGGGAATTAATTAAAATGAATGTTCATAAACATTCATTTTAATTAATTCCCTATTAGTGTGCAAATTAGCTAGGTCTTTTGCAGATGAATGCAATTCGACGATCCATATATAACAAAGTTTTTAAATAAATAGAAAAATGTATAGACATTGCACATACACACACTCATACACACACATGCAAACATACGCACACAGGCAACACCGGGCTGAAATGCTAGTCTATATATCTATAAAAGTGAACATGTCTGTGTGTCTGTCTGTCTGTTTACATTTCCCTACGCAATAACTCTATCAATTTTAAGTCTACAGAAATTTGATATACAGAGTACTGAGATTTGGGAAAATCTTTGTGATCGTTTTCGACCAGAAATTTGGCTACTAAGGGGTCAAAATTCAACGATTTGACCTTTGAGAACTCTACCAAATTCTCTATATATATTATTCCTTAATTGGAATTCATTTTTTTTTCGATGAGCATTATATATTAATTTATTTTTATTTCGGACTATTAGTCTCATCTTTATTAGTTGTTTTTTTAATCTTTTTATTGGTTTGTTTATTCACAAACTCCTTCGCCAATTTTGGGTCTAAACACTTGAAATGTTAGATATTGGTTCCTTGGACATGGATCTAACTTAATAACTTGATTTGAGCCCAAAACTATAAATTTTAAGGGGTCAAAGTTTTAAAAAATGGACTACTTTTTTTTTTTTTCTCAACATACACATCCAAACACCCGAACTGAGGGTGGGCCACACTTGAGTTAGAAGAAATAACGATTTAAAGATACATTCCACTTCATGAACATTTATTCTCAGGATGGCCTTACTAAAACTAATTTACCAAAACTACTTTTTTCACAAAATTTCTGCTGAGAATGTAAAAAAAACGTCCAAAATGCATTAAACTTATTTCAATAATTGGAAAAATGAAAATGTTAAAGCTATATATTTATAAAAGTGAAATTGTCTCCGTGTGTGTCTGTCTGTGTACATTTCCCTACCAAATTACTCTGTCAATTTTTAGTCTACAGACTCGAGATTTGACATCAGAGGTATTTGAGAAAATCTTTTTAATCAGTTTTCGTACAGAAATTTGGCTGTCAAGGGGTCAAAGTTTAATGATTTGACCTTTTGAAATCTCTACCAAACTCCACCGCCAACTTTGGGTCTAAACACTTGGAATTTTAGATGTAGTTTCCTTGGATATGGATCACACTTTTTAACTTGATTTGAGCCCAAAACAATAAATTTTAAGGGATCAAAATTGGGGTCACATTAAAAAAAAATTTGGACCGCTTAACCAATTTTTGGTCTAAACATTTGAAATTTTACATAATGTATTCAGACATAGGGCAAGCTTTTTAATCGGTTTTTGGCTGAAAATTTGGCTACCAAGAGGTCAAAGTTTAGAATTGACCATTGCAGTCTCTAGCAAACTATTTAGCAAATTTTGTCTCTAAACATTTGAAATTTTACATAAAGGGTATTCAGACATATAGCAAGCTTTTTAATCAGTTTTTTGGGCGAAAAGTTGACCTTTGCAGACTCTACTTAACTTCTCTGCCAATTTTGAGTATAAACACTTGAAATTTTAGATGTAGGTTACCTGGACATGAGTCAACTTTTCAATACATATATATACATTACAATAGAAAAATGTGAGCATAAAAAGTAATATGGTTAAGCTTAAACATGGAAAAGTAAAGGACTAGTTGTTAAAACTGGAAAAGAAACGGAAAAATATTCTAGTAAAAAATATAAATTCATAATTTAAAATATTGCAGCATTAAGAATTGATTATATAATGTTATAAATTAAATTAAAAAAAAACTTCTTAATGCTGCAATATTTTAAGTTATAAATTTATTATATTTTTCAGTAGAATATCTTGTCCTTTACTTTTCCATGATTAAGCTTAACCATGTTACTTTTCATACTCGCATTTTTCTATTGTAATCCATTATTTTTCCAGGCTTCTAATAAATTCACTTGTTCTTTGTTTAATTTCAGTCTTATTTTTTTTTGCCCCCCAGAAACATAACATACACATATGTAATAACAATGTACGGGACACTCGTCTGCTTTCAATAAAATCCCCCCAATTCTCCCTTTCATGCTTTCATTCTCTCTGTTTCACTTGTTACTTCTCTTTCCGTGAGAGCGGTGAATTGGTAACAACAGTAGTCGCTGAAGCGATGCGATTGCTATGGAACCAGTCAAAAAACGTTGCTCACTTCCTTACGTATTTTTACGATTTTGAACACCAGTAAATTCATCATAACTTTTGTTTTACTGAACAAAAATTGAAATTTTTTTTTCACAATATCGCTGACTGCAATAATTGTTTGAAATTTGGTCGAAAAAAATGAGTTAGCAGTGGAGCTTTAAAGCAGTTCTAAATGACTAAAACTGCCACCTAACCTACCGTGTTTGAATGATATGCACATACTGTTATGAAGAGTGAAACTGCTAGTAATAAAATAAGTGTGTAAAAAAATACAATTGTTGATAACCCCATTCGTTTCAATATACATTTTTTTTCTCTTATTGGAATCTCTGTACCTCTTTTTATATATCTATTTATATATATATATCTTTATATAATGAAATGATGCAGCCTAAGTAATTCCATGTTTAATTCAACTTATAAGGCATTACTTATACCCCTCCCCTGTGTGTGTATAATATATATATATGATGAGAAGAATGGAAATAGCATTCCAGTAAAATAGAGAAATAAAAAGGAACAAACCGAGTTATGTGTTCATCAACATTTAATCCTTATTTTAAAACTTCTTCTGAATGAAATATATATATATGTGTGTGTGTGTGTGTGATTTTAAAGGTTATGAGGGTTTTTTGAAGCATGAAAAACGATGTTACTTTTTGTATTTAATATTTTTATTGTTATTTTTTATATTTTAAGCGGACCTCCGCTCTTGGTCACAAAAAAGTATCGAAAAGAAAAAAAACAAACTTTATATATATATATGTGTTTGTGTGTGTGTGTATAACAAACATACATCCCCTCCACTGGTCGGGAAAATCAGTTCGATTTTGGCTTTTCTGCCTTTGTTTACTTGCATCCCTGTATATGCCAATGCTGTCACATTATTAGATTTTTATTGAATTTTGTCTGAAAAAAATCTTCAAAATTGTTTTACAAATTACTCAAACAATTGTGTTCCAATAATACGTTGACTTTTTATTATTATTTGTTTTACTATTATATTTTATTATGATTTATAATTTTATTATTTATTCATTTTCACTTGTATAATTATTTTTTATTATATTTTTATTATTATTATTAAATTTTTATTTTATTATGAAAATAAATCGCAACACAAAATTTCATTTTACAAATTTCCCAAACAATTGTATTGCAATAGTACGTTGATTTATTATTATTATTATTAAAAATTTTTTTTGGTACTTATACAGTTTAGTGACGACATTAAAAAATGGAAATAATGAAAAAAAATTTTATTGTACGTAACTGTTATAGACTGAAGTTCTCCGAAAAAAAATTTCACTTCATTTGATCAAGTAGTTTTTTTTTTTTACAGCGAAAAACAATGATTTATCACGGCTACGTCAACGTGGCCATTTTGGAAATGTTATTGCAGGCTCAGGAATTCCCCAAGGGCAGGTAACTGCAGTACATAGCAGAATACCTCCATTTTAGGCCAATCTAGCCCTTTTTTTCCCCACCAGAATGAGATTTTTTTTTTTTTTTTTGCGAAGACAGATGCCATTTTTGGGGTGTTTTTTTTTTTTTTTTTTTTTTTTTTTTTAATTTGTAACAGAAGTAAATAAACGAAGTTTCGAAGTTATCCATGCGTGTCCAACTGCGCATGTTTCGAAAATAATCTCATATAAAAATTCTTCAATTCTTTGCATTCTTCAATTTCTTTGCATATTCAATAGTATTCTTATTTAAAAAAAAAAAAAAACGCAAAAAAATTGCAGATTTAAAAAAAGAAAGAAAAAAAACGTAAAAAAATTGCAGATGTGTTGTGCGCCGGCGCATCTCAATATGGCGAGAAAAAAAAGGCTAGATTGCGAAATTTGGCCTAAAATAGAGGTATTCTGCTAGGTACATTTCCAAAATGGCCACGTTGACGTCGTCGTGATAAATAATTGTTTTTCGCTGTAAAAAAAAACTACTTGATCAAATGAAGTGAAATTTTTTTCGGAGAACTTCAGTCTATAAGTTACGTACAATAAAATTTTTTTTCAATATTTCCATTTTTTAATGTCGTCACTAAACTGTATAAGTACCATTTTTTTAATATTTTCTTTAATTATTTTTTTTATTATTGTTGTTATTATATGGTTTTGAGTCTCCAAACTATCCCTTGTTTTTTCATATAATAATTTTCTTCTTCTTTCTTTCTCCAGGTTGCAGTGAATGGCCAGCATTTCATTGCTTTCAATCACCGTCTGTTGCCGCTGACACGTGTAACAACTTTGGAAATAAGCGGAGACGTTCAAATAAACATGATTAAATTCTAAAGAAATAGTAAAAGTCTAAAATTCAGGAGTTGGGGGAAGAAGGGGGGGGTCATGAAATTATTCCTTATCATATTTTAATAATGTTTCTTTTGAAAAAATTATAATCCTACAAATTGAATAAATCACTTTCACAAGTTTTTGATGCATGCATATAAATTTAAAAACAAAAAAAAAGACTGAGTGATTATTAACCATTTTATTCTTGTTGGCCATATGATTAATTCATGAGTTTATGCCACACTAAGATCAATTATTTTCTTAAATTGAAGTTTGCATTAAAGAATTAACAGGTTGATGCATGCTCATTAAATTAAGTTGCAACTAGAACTTCCATGCCTCTGTCTAAAAGAGTAACTTAACATTTATCAAAACTAAAGTCACTTCTCGACGTGTATTAATAAACAGGTACTAAACGTTATGTATCTTTTTCAGTGGGACAAATCACGTTGATACACTAAGTAACGTTGAGCTTGGTAATTATAAAATGGGTGACCAATTGAAAATACCAGGTGCTGTATGTAGAAGGGCTTTCTACTTATTTTGACATTATTTCAGGTCATTCTTAACTTCTCCATGAGAATTAAGCAGTGCCAGTTCTGGAGAAGTGTGATTGGCAGATGTGAAACCCTTGTTTCACAATGAACTTCTCGTGCAGGCATTCTTACAAATGGCATCTATTGTATCATTAAGCTTGAATAGCTTGGCCATTATAAAATGGGTGACCAATTGAGAATACTAGGTGCTGTATGCAGGAGGGTTTTCTACTTTCAAATAGAGGTGTCAAAATGGCAAATCCACAACTGCAACTTTCGTTCATTTTTCTAAAAGATTGATATCACATTTATCGACTTTAAGCTCATTCGGTGCGTGTTTTAAGAAAAATAGATTTAAATAAACACGATATATCTCTTTCAATATTTTTTAAGTTATCATGTTAAGAAATTTTGTTTTGATATTAAATAAAAGTTGCAGGGACGAAGAGGGTTAAGAGTTTGTTTGATGTTTTGTATTTGAAGATCCGAAAGTAACCATAACTCTTGTTCGACTTCAATAAAAGGGAGGTAATTGAGAAATAAGTGTTTCTTATCTCATTGTCCAAATTTAATTTCATATCTTTATAAAGAGAGAGAGAGAGAGAAAATATTAAAAAAAAAGAAAACCTTTTATCTTATTGTTTATATTTTCATCAACGTTTCGTCTTTATTGTTCAAAGATTTTCTCATGAGGACTGATTTTAAGAAAAGCATAGAAATTAAAATTTGAAATACATGACTAGCAAAATAAAAGTATAAAATAGCATAAAATTGAAAACTTTGAAAATTATAATGTTTGAAAAACTGATTTAATTTAAAGTTGCAGGGATGAAGAGGGTTAAAAGTTTGTTTGATGTTTTGCATTTGAAGGTCCGAAAGTAACCATAACTCTTGTTTGACTATTTAATAAAAGGGAGGTAACTCAGAAATAACTTTTTGGAGCTTCTTTGTTATATGAGCGAAAATCGAAATATTGAGGTCATGTAAATAAAGAAATAAATAAAAATGAGGTCAATGAATTCAGATATAATCAAATGACAATGAAATTAGTCGATTATAAAAATCTGCAATGTTGGTATGAATAAATCCAAATAGATCATACTTCAAAAGTCCTGAGAAAATCCAATTAAAATATAGAGGATCTTACTATATAATCCATCCACAAATAGACTTCTCCACTGTATTACAGCTCCTCAGTGTGACTAAACAAGCAAGAAAGATCTCAATGCCAACATTATAGCCATTATCAGCTGCATGGAGGGTTTTATTCTTTTATGGATAGCTTGAAGAACTGAGATATTTATAAAAGAATGGAACACTCCAGTCAATTGATAATGATAGGCATTGAGATCTTGCTTATTTGTTTAGTCACATGGAAGAGCTGTTACAGAGGAAAAAAAAATCACACACACACACACACACACACACGCACGCACGCACACACACACACACACACACACACACAGCATCAAAAACATAGGTCATTTTTTTATATCACAATAAAATATATTTCCCTTCAATCAACATCATTCTCATCAAATTTAGTTTTATCCTGATGGACGTTTATTCTTCTTTACATTAAGCAACCCCAAACAATTCTCACTTTTTATAAAAAACTGCTGTTTTTTTTTTCTTCTTTTATGTAAGACTGAACTTGTCTCAAAAACTGTTTGAATTGGGAAAAAAATAAATAAATACAAACACAAGTTTATTTCATTACTGTTTTGTTTTTATTTGTTTATCTTAAATCTTTCAAATTGTTAAAATTTCTTCAGCTTTTTTTTTTTTTTTTTTACCTTGGGCATTCTTCAAGGACAAGTCCTAGAAGGTGTGAAAGATTTTGATGTTCTTGATGTAACTATGCTTCCCTTCACGCAGAAATTGTATCTGTAGAAAGAAAAAGAAAATGTGATTAGCAACAGGTTGTATAATATTTTTATTATTTTGTTCAAGCCGGGGATGGGGCATCCTATCATATATCAAACATTCATCTCATACATTTCAATCGAGAGATCTTTGTGTGTGTGTGTGTGTGTGTGTGTGTGTGTGTGTGTGTGTGCCTGGCGTTGCTCGGTCATAAAATATGTATAAATATTATATTTTAATTAATGCAGATTTCTCATGATACTCAGAAATACCGTAGGTATTAGACATAAGATTAAATTTCTTAAAAAAAAAAAAAAAAAAAAAATGGAAAGAAACTGAAACATGTGCATACGACTGTTTTTGTTCATAAACAGTTCACTTCCTGTTAGTAAAAAAAAAAAAAATACTCGAGCTGAGATTGAAACCAAAAGCTAAAAACAGTGAGTCAAGTACAATAACCATTAGACCAGCTTGTCATGATCTTTAAAAAGTGTTTTCAAACGTATCTATTCTTAACATAAGGAAGTAGGTGCGTGCAAAATGAATGCCGATGCTTTAAATGTATAAACATTTTGACCCCTCTCTTTACTTAAAAATTAACCAAAAATCAGGAAATTAACCAATTTTAATGAAATTTTCAGTATTTATCAAATAATGATCGCGGAATATAATGAACTAATTATTTTTATTTAAATCTTAGTGGAAATGTATTATTTTGTTTAAACAAAAAATACTTTTATTAAAGTTATGGTTTTCAGTAGTAAATAAAAAACGGAAAAATTTATTTTTGTTTTTTTTATATAAATAAAGCATCGTAATTTGTAACAATAAAAATAAAATAATTTTCATAGGAACATTACGAAAAAAGCCCCTAAAGTCCGAATTAATGAATTCGATATAACTCTAAGAAAAATGAATTTTTCGAACTACCGATATTACCATTGAATTAAGCATTGTTTATTTAACATATTCACACAAAAAATGATAATAGCAAAAATATTTCTACTTTTTTTTTTAAATTACAGATTTCACATAATTTTCATATGCGAGATTTTAATAATTTTCTTGCTCGCAAGAATGTGAAACTTTCGGCATAACATAATTTTTATATAATCTCAAACAATAATTAAATAAAAAATTAATTTAAAAACAGGAATATAAAAAAAATAATTAAATTAAAATTGATAAAAACGTTCAGAATAGGAATGTATGAATGCACATCTGGGGAAAAAAGAAGAAAACTGACACCCCTACCCCCTTTTAATATCATGACTTCATTTTGAAACAGCGCTTCGATTGGCTGAAATTTTGGGCTTCCGTATATTCGTGTTTACAAACTTTTATCGTTTTGGTCAACAGCATAATTACTTGCTTTTTGAGGGCTAATTAAGCTGTATTTTGTATAAACAACGTGTGTTTTTTTTTTAAATTTAATTCAATATCTTAGGACTTTACTAATTATCTTTGAAATAGACCCAGAAAACTAATATTTATCTTTTAAAGGATTTTTACAATGAATTTATTTAACTTCAAAATTTAGCTGAATTGATTAGCTCGCTGTGAAAACATTTTTCATAACTTTGTTTTTTCACATGTACAAATATTTTTTTCCTTTAGGAAATTAACTTTAGTCTTTAATCTTTCAAATACAATCAAAAAGTAGTCAGAAACATACAAATAAATGATGATAAATCGGCTTTCAAAACTTGGTCCCCCTATTTTTGCTTGCCCATTTTTGCCCGTTCTTATAAGGAAGCTATTAGGTTTCATGACCATGCATGCGTAGTCATGAAACAGTTGACAAAGAAATAAATCCGATGACACCCAATTTTGACCCCTTAGCTCCTTTTTTTTTCTCAGATGACAACTGATTAAAATGTTTTCCACGTATCTGAATACCTTATATACCAACTTTCAAGTCTGTAGATAAAAAATGTGTTGCATGTATAGATTGAGAATTATCCTGACACATTCTCACTTTTATAGAGATAAGGTAATATGATTTATGGAAAAAAATTATTTGCTTTACCACCAGGAATTTAACATCAATAACCAATCTGTGTGCGATCGTTTCTGAGATTATACAAATTTTGATTGAAACAAAGTCTCTTCATCAACACTGATTAGAAACCAAACAGAAAGTTTAAACATATGATAAGACTAAACTAACGTAAAGCAATCATTTTTAAAAATGACAGAATTCTCCAGCTGAATTATACCTCTTTTATATTGTTATTTTTTTTAACTATTTTTGTTTTAAAAAAATAATAAAGATAATTGTTCTGTATGCATCACAAACATTTTTGATTCTTTGTTGAATCATCTTCAGGCGACATAAACAAAAAAGCTGGAGAGAAAAGAGAATTTCAACAGGCAGCAGAGAACATGGACTTGGATACTAAAAGAACGAACTTGCTCAGTTGTTAACAATGTTAACAATTTAAATTCAGGGATATCTGAATGAGCATCACGGAATAAAATTGTATTGCGTTAAGCGTCATATTACAAATTCCTTGCATCGTTCTCATATCATGTTTGACGCACCGATTCCCATCAGACCACCGAAGTTAAGGTATGATGAGCCTGCCCAGTACCAGATGAGTGACCATTTGTGAATACCAGGTGCTGAATGTGCTCTCTGCTAATCTCGGCATTGTTTCCATTCGTCCTGGACTTCTTCTTGCCACTGGAATCAAACAGTGCTGATTAAGGAGAGGTGTGACTGGTGATTGCGCAACCCTTGCCTCACAATTACATGCACAGCTGCCCCTACAGGGGGTATCCTTTGTCTTTCAAAACTGAATGGAGGCATTGATCGATCGATGCAACATGTATTCTCAACCCTAATTTGTCAGGCTTCACGTTCATAAATCATTACGCTGCGTGCACATACCAGCTAGATTCTTATTAGTTGTAATGCTCTGCTGGTTAGTTATGGCATAAGTCTCTGAATGTAATCCATACTAATTCTTGCAATCACAGTCATACCGGCTACCTTTTCTTTTATAATGGTATCAGCCAAGCAACAAAACTTCTGAACAACATTATTCACTTCGTCGAATATTCTTAAGCGAAGTTATGATACTATGGTTTCCCCATGAGCCCCCCTCCCCGGGACACCTTGGAAGAAATGGTTTATTAACAGAGCAAAAAAAAAAAAATAGGAAGCAAGATGAACTTCCATGGCAGAAAGACTTCTCTCAATTGATGTTCAGTTTCTGAATAGTCAGCTGGGAGTGGTTGATAAGACAAGCACAGAAATGGTAAATTTCTGTTAATCAGGTGTTACTGTGACTAAGACAAAAGACCGGACATAGGATTTCTAATTTTGAGTCAATAAATTTAAGAGTCGGAGTTAGTTTAGGCCAGTTTTCAGTTTTGACAGTTTGCAATGCTGAGCAGATTGGAAGATCTTTAGTTGATCTTAAATGAGCTTGCTTGCAGCAAATGACAGTGATAGATCTTGACAGACAGATAATTTCAATTGGATCTTAGTTGATACATTGAGACTTAATGTGGATGTTAGAATCTTGAGGATCCTTTTCTACAACCTTAATTATTAAAGTTGTACGTAAACAGTGAAAAAGAAATGCTATTACTTTTGACGATCTGTTAGTCTTTATGTATTTGTGCATTTTCATTGAAAGGATTTTACTTAAACGTATTAAAAACAACAGATATACATTTTCTAAATTCTTCATTAATTGACGAAATGTTTATTAAACTTATTCGAAAATTTGTATATCAATGGATTCAAATGTTCTACTTATCTTTGTCATTTTTAATCTAATTTATAAGACTTACTATGTCTGTCTGCCTGTCTTCACATTTTCAAACTCTATCTCTTTCAAAACTAAAAGTCGCAGAGTGGTGCTAGGGGTCTCGAATGACTGGATTTTTTTACGGACCATTATTTTATGGGTCTTTAGCCGGTTAAAATAGTTTTTAAGGGGTTGAAAAGAGGTCAAAATTTTTTAAATCGTTATAAATTTTGTACATTCATATTAGTTTATTTTTAATCAGTTCATATGCGTGTCATGTTGGTACAGAGGTAACCTCACCAGCTTTGAATGCTGCTGTTTTGCTTTCAGTTTCGATTCTAGCTGATGGCACCCAAATACTTTTTTTTTTAACTTTTGAAATCATGATTCTATAATAATATATACGAAATCTGGACAAATTAAAATATCATATTTAAGCATATTTTGTTTTCAGCCTCCCTCCCCCCACACACTCCTAGTAATAAATAAAGTAAAGTGTCTCTCTCTTGGAGAGGCTAAAAAAAAAATGAATTTATAACCTAATAATTTCCTAAGATCATGTGACAAATACCCATAATCAAATCGGGAACACAGATCACTTTGTGATATTTGTAGACATCTCTTAGAATTTGATCGCAAGCTAAGGAGCCAGTACTCAAAATAACAAGATGCTTAAAAAAGGCTGATTATGAAGCCATCAGAGATGTCCCACCAGAGATGTACCTTTCTCTTCCTACTGCACACTGTGT
The DNA here is from genome assembly GCF_053919585.1 of Euprymna scolopes. Lineage (NCBI taxonomy): Eukaryota > Metazoa > Mollusca > Cephalopoda > Sepiida > Sepiolidae > Euprymna > Euprymna scolopes. The sequence continues at coordinate 27,264,265 of NC_136517.1, read as the reverse complement.
CAACGAGACAACTGAATGGTGCAATATAGGCATTGAAGCACATGTTTTCTCACAGAACACAGACATTCAGTCTCCTAGATTGTGAAGATGAGCAATCCTCACGTCTAAACCTATTCCATACTACAGTACCACAGGATTATGGGACAAATGTCTAAAGTCCACTTAAGAAACTGACCATGTTGTTATATTGGTTGATATCACTCTTTCTCAACCCTAAGCTGAGGAGCCGTTGCTTAAAATGACAAGGAGCCATCAGAGAACAACATATCAGACTTGTCCCGTAGATTAATATCTTTTCTCTACCTGCTGAATAAAGTGTCAATGAGACAACTAAGAGGTGCAAAGTAGGCATTGAATATTCTTTTCTGGCAAGGAAGTATTATAGCAAGCTCTCTTTTCAATGGTTCACCCAACTTGTGCCGCCGCCACATAACAAAGGCAATATGCATTCCGATTATTCGTCTGCCACAAGTCAAATACAAATAGGCAAAAGTTTGTGAAAGGTAGAAATAACTGTAAGAATGAAATAGCTAAAAGAAGATATAACGAAATGGCATCAGCTTTTACTGACCTCCAAACTGAGGAGCCATTGCTCAAAATGACAAGATGCTTTTTTTTTTTCTTTTTTTTTTTTTACACAGTGGTCACCACTTATCAAGGCCCGGAAGCGACTCAGGGATAAGGGTTATTGCAAGTACATTACGTTAGTGTGTTGATTTGATGAAGTGTTTACTTAAGAGGGCGGTTCATTAGGAATTTGTTAACGTTGGACTTGAACACATCCAAGTTGTAGTCAGGTGGGAAGCAGGTTTAAAAGGTTGATTATGTAGCCATCAGAGATGCCCCTGAACCAATACCTTTCTCTTCCTGCTGAACAGTGTGTCAACGAGAAAACGGAATGGTACAATGCAAGTATTTAAGAACAGGTTCCCTCACAGAAGTTTTGTAGCAAGCCCCACTCCCCCTCATGGTTCACTTCAACTTGTGCAGCTGCAATTGCACAAAAGCAGCATGCATTCTGCCAATTCATTTTCCACAAGAGTTGCACCAAAAGAAGGTCATGCTGATTATTTAGTGGTCTGCGATTGGTCTCATCTATTAGTTTTTTTTAATGTAGGCAAAACCACTATGACAGAAAAGTACTGCCAACAAATGGGTGAAATGCATCAGAAACTTCAACAACAACACCCAGTATTAGTCAACAGAAAAGGCCCAATTCTCCTCCATGACAATGCTCAACCACATGTTGCTTAACTGACCCTACAGAAGTTGAACGAATGGGTCTACGAAACTCTGCCTCATCCGCCATACTCTTCAGACCTCTCACCTACTGACTACTACTTTTCCAAGCATCTTGATAACTTTCTACATGAAATGCTTCAAAAACCTAAGCAATATTAAAAATGCCTTCAGTGACTTCATTGCCACCAGAACGCAAGATTTTTACGTTACTGGCATAAATACACTTGTTTTGCGTTGGCAAAAGTGTGTTGATTCTGATGGTGCTTATTTTGATGAATAAATTTTTGTTTAAACTGAGATATGATCATTTAGATTTAATAGTTAAAAACTGCAAGAGCTTTCTTGTTAATCTAATAGAAATAGGTAAACGTTTATAAAAGCTAGAAATAATTGTAAAAGTGAAATAATCACATTCAAAAGAGGGCACGACAAAATGACCAGGAAACATATAGGAGTTGCAGAAATTAGGCTGATGTGCTAGCTGGATGGTTCGCCTCCTACTCTATCTTAGACCCCCACAAACCATTCCCGAATTTCTCTTTACAGACAGAAACCACGCTCATAGATCTGAAAATCATCCTTTCCCATGTCTGCGATATCATAAAAAACCTAGACACCTCTAAGGGATCTGGGTCTGATTTCATCTCTGCTATACTAATTAAGAAATGCTCTGCTGTGAGCATTTAGAGAAATGATGATTCTTTTTGCAGAATCACCATACGTCTATCTTGGCACATTACAAACACGTACGCAAATAAGATGGCAAAATAATAGGATTCTTTATTTCCTCTATATAAAAATCATAATATTCTATATATAAATATTTAATTAAAATTTTATGTCCGTCTGTCTGCATCCAAATTCTAATATTACTATCTGTATTTCAGATTATCGTACTATTTTTTCGTGCTTAATTCAGGAGAGTTGATAGAATAGTATCTGTTCTGTTGTCATGGTACTATCCTCCCAGGCATTTTCTTCTCTGGTCGCATATTTTTATTTGTAATAAATAATAATAATTAACTAGCAGGATATGTGAATATTCCACAGGGGACTCTTTCGTATGCAATATTTTGATGTTGGCCTTCTGTAGATGTTCAGCATAAATGAAGGTGCTCTGATATTATTGTAGCTCTTTTGCTAAAACTGCAAAAGTATTTATTTAAGCTAACAAGGATGTCCGGCATAGCCCGGTCGTAAAGTATGTGTAAATATGATATTTTAATTCTTGCAGATTTCGTATATATTATTAAAGAGTTAATGTTCTATCGATTTTTATATATTATAAGTTGCGATATCAAAAATAAAAATGTATATTCATTTGACTTGGGTGCATCAGCTTGAACCAAAACCAAAACTTATGATAAAATATGTGTGTGTGTGTGTATATATATATATATATATATATATATATATATATATAAAACTTGAGTTCCTTCAGCCATAATCGAAACCGAAACCAAAACTTATGAAGAATTTATTAAGTGTTGTGACATTATGTTGAACAAAGATGGCGGTGAAGAATCAGTGCAGTTCCGATCTTGAGTGTTAAGTAATTCCTAGTGACCGTTAGTATTCTCTGTTGGAGATTGTATCACTTTATGTAGTTTCCGAATCCTTAGGTACCCTAGAAATTTTATCTGCTACAATTCGAATTTAGATTCCGAACGGTCAAAGAAAAGATGATGGCTGGGCGCATAACCTGTTAAGTGTTGAGACATTATATTGAACAAAGATGGCGGTGAAGAATCAGTGCAGTTCCGATCTTGAGTGTTAAGTAATTCCCAGTAACAAAGATGGCAATGAAGAATCAAATGCAGGTCTGTGACGGACACAACGGCGAACTGATTGAATCCAAAATTCGACAATTTTTATAGTAACTTTGAAGCTTTTCATTGGTTGGTTATTATAACTTGTGGTTATAAAAACGATCGTCGAAATCATTGGTGTCATAAATTCATTACTCATGATGGGAGATGTGTCCCCTAGCGGCTTCGGCTGCAGGGAGACAGGGTAGAGTACTTGTCAAGGATCCGTTTTTGACGCTCAGAACCAGCTCCACCTTCCCTCCTCTTGGGAAAGCTGATCCCCTCCCTGCTCCACATTTAAAATGACACAAGGTGTGAAACATTCGTTGATCATCATTTGATCCCGGGCAACGTCGGGTCTCCCTGCTAGTAATAAATGATATAGAAGTTTTAATTAACCTAGCATTTTCTTTTGAATAAAAAAGGATAGTAATACTTCAATGTAATAGAATTAAAGAGACCTATTATTTTTAATTATGCAAGTAAAATGTCCTGAACGATATGGAGCAATTTATGAATTTTTATTAATTAAGTCAAAACAGAAAAAATAATGATAGTCACAGATACGTCTAGTGTTATGAATGTCAACTTACGTCCTCTGTGTGGAACCTTGGAATATCTTGAAACTGTCCAGCTTCCAGTCATCGTCGAAGGCGACATTAATGATTTTTGATGTTTCTACGTATTTGACGTCAAGACTTTTTAGCATTCCGATATCGACGTTGCTTTTGAGAACTGTCTTGAAGTGTTGGTGAGGAGTCAGAAGTTTGTTCTCCCTGTTGAAACCGAGATAAAAAAAAAAAAAAAAGATAGGATTGAATTATACGGGTTCAGCAGGGTTATCTGGTGTTCTGCGGGAGCAAGGATTCCAAAACAAAAGAGTAAAAAAAAGTGTGTGTACAAAATAAAATGCCCCCCCCCCAAATATCTAATCTAACTTTCCCCACCCCCAAAATAAAAGTTTCATCAATTTCTAAATGAATTGCGTTATAGCATGTACGTTTTTTTATTACGTTTTTCAAATCGTTCTTTTTTCTTTAATAACTATTAAAAAGATTTTTCGGTCCTACTTAAATTCAAAATTATTGAAATTATTTTTTTTTTTAATTAAAAAAAAAAAATTTTTTTAAAGAATTATTGAAAACACCTTTTAAAATACTTTAAAACTCTTTTGGGAATATTATGCATTGGACACGTTTTTTTTTCTGATGTTTGAAATTTTGTTATTTTAATTTCAATAATTTCATTTATTATTTTGATTTCAATAATTTTATTTTTATACTTTCATGAACATATATTCATTATACAAATTAAAAAAAAATGATTTTTAGAATTTAAAAAAAAAACGTATTTTTATAATTTCGTAAACATTTCTTACGAAATTTCAAATAGAATAAAAACTTTAAATGTTTTATTCTTTTATTAAACGTGCAAATAAAGATTGTGTTATTTTCATTTGTATAATTAAAAAAAAAATTTTTGTTGTATATTTTTCAATAATATCTTTTTCTTATATACGACCTATTGTAAACAATTCATTGAATGTTGTGGATTTTCTATTTTATGGCATATCAACCGTTTTTCAGTCATGTAAAACTGAAACAATATCTTTTGTAAATAATACATTGTATTGCAAACAACTGAACACAGTTTGCTATTCTCAATTTAGCTGGAAAGCTTTTTTCCAATAGTGTAACACTGTCATGGTCCAAGGGACGCCTTGATGTGGGATGTTTATTTGAAGCACCATCGTGTCTCTATCCGATATGGTCCCCCTATTTTTGTATGATGACAAAAGGCTCATTCATCCAGAACAGTTACTCGTCCATAATCCTTGTTGCATATTATGATAAGATACCCAAGACTGTTGTTTGAATATAGCGCATTTGAACGAGGTTTAGACAAATATCTACTAGCGTTTGTTAGCATTAATCATTGTCTGCTAGTGTCATGCTGATCTAATTTATGAGTTGGCACTCCTAACAAAACCGGATGTTTAATTCTTGAACAAGTTCATCTATGTGATAGAAACCAACAGTTTCCTCCTTCTTATGCATATTGTTACTCAAGTTAACCAATCAGATCTCATTAAAATGTCATATCATCAGCAGCTTGCAAAAAAGTATAAAAAGAGTGCGTTTCTTGACTCCTCCATTCATTTGGAGGTTTTTTTTTTCATCTGCTCCACAAATCTTTGCTAGATTTTATGACACCATTTCACCACTATAATGACAAAAGTCAGAAGCAGTAGTAACACTGCTGTCTCCTCCTACAGCGGATCAACAATGATTGTTATTATAATTACTATTATCGCAGTAAGTTTGTTACTAGTGAACAAACTAATTGCAGCTCAAGCTACATCAACATAAATAGCTGCAGCTTCATCATCATCTGCAGTTTTTCTCTGGCCAGCCAAACTTCTAAAGCAGCTATGTCAAAAGCAACTACCCTCAGCAAAAGGCCAAAAGACACTTCAACCATGATAGCCATCACTATCACCCTAATATGTTTTCTGTCGACTTATTGAATCATGACTTTTTTTTTTAACAATCCCAAATTTATTTCGTTATCTTTCCTTTTTTGCCGTTGCTGTACATTTGCTCATATCTCCCATTAACATTAATGTTTAGTTTGCATATTATCTGAACTCAAAAACACGCGGCTTTCTTGTATTTTTATTTATTTATTTATTTATTTTTAAGTATGCATTACTTCTAGCTAAAGTTAATACAAAACCCTAAAGGTATTACTTCCTAACCAGCGTTTTAAAGGAGTTAAAAATAACCAGACTTTTTCAATTTGATAAAAGTTCCATTATAGCATATTTATTATGGGGTGGTCGAACATTCTGGCATTAGATAGATAAATCAATGTTGAATTTAAAAGAAATAAATAAAAATACAAAACTCACCAAGACACCCCTCCCACCGCCACCCAACATACCCTTTAAATATCGGCATAAAAGCAGACTGACCGACTGGCTGGCACTCGTCCTCTTTAAGCTATCGCCTCCAAGCCAAGTCGAACGCTATGGTTCCCAAAAGCTAAGAAACTTTTCTGTTCGTAACTTTTGCAACCTATTAATCTAAAAACACATGTCTAGTTTTTTTCTTTTTCTTTATTACAGGTTTGACTCTAATCCTGAATATTTGCCTTGCTTTCTTATCTTTCTCCTGAATGTTTTTGTCAAAAATACTATTATTAGCCGATATTTTTTTCTTATATTTAAAACGAAAAAAAAAAAAAGAAAAAAAAAGTCTCCCATGGAACTGAACATTTCCCAAATTATATTTGCATATTATCTGACTCAAAAACACGCGGTATTTTTATTTATTTATTTATTTATTTATTTTTTTTTTTTTCTTTAGTATGTATTACTTCTAGCTAAAGTTAATACAAAACCCTAAAGGTATTACTTCCTAACCAGCGTTTTAAACGAGTTAAAAATTACCAGACTTTTTCAATTTGATAAAAGTTCCATTATAGCATATTTATTATGGGGTGGAGCTGGAACGGGTTAACATCCAGCAGCGACCCTTGCAATAGGAAATACTATGAAATATTGAAATTTAAATCCCATAAACACTTTCTGGCTTGTTTTTTTCCTTTCAACAATGAAATAAAACAAAATTATATATATTTGAAAAATATCTCTGCTGCATGTCGGTCCGTTTTGTCCTGTTTTTATGTCCAATTTTTTGTGAGACTCAATTAAATTACTTGAGCTGAAATGTAATCATTAGCTAAATTGAATAAAATTATTGAAAATCATAGCATACTTGAAAAATAGATAAATTAAAAGAAAAAATGTTTGAACATCAGTTGCCACAGACAGATATGCTGTCTGATCATTTTATTATGTTATAATAAAAGAAAATTCTCTCTCTCTCTGTTCGTCTATCCATATGTTACAGAGCTCAAACATGCATATGGAAACTGTATACAAATGACTGATCCATGTGCGAGGTGACGTCATGGCAAAGAAGAAGGAAAAAGATTATAAAAAGAAGAACGTGTATGTAGACTGAGGATCACATAAGAGAAGGGCAGAGATAGATATGATACATAGGTGGACTGAGAATGACAGGAAAAGACACATGTCAAACATGGTCGGACAGAGATGGAATACCACATATTCAACATTGCAGTCTTGTTAAGCATACTGGAGTGCAAGCGAACTTTTCAACAAGAGACAAGGCATTAGTCTGGAAAGTACCTGTAAATAAATGCCTGTTGTTTTACTGAAAAAAAAAGTAAGTCGAATTCTTTCCTTGTATTTGCTACCTTGCGACCAACTCTGCATGTAAGCGTGCACAAACTTTGTACATGTTTCACGTTTTCACCGTCCACTGCAGATCATTGCTGCCTCACCGTACAATAGCAAAGAAGAACATAAGTCAGTTATCAGTCGTACATACATCAACCTGACAATGTTGGAATTTCACTATTATGATGAAGACAGTCAACAGCATCAGCAGCTTCTCTTCCTTCCTTCTACAACACGTCACCAATCATTGTGGTCATCATTAGGGTTAGGACAACAGCATATTCTTTTCATTGTTTTGACTCTCGAGTGTGTATTCATTGATATCTTATATGCTTTTATATAGAGTGATGTGGTTCTCGGTTGATTAACTGTGTCTAACTGTCGAGAGTTAAAGCAATGAAAAGAATATGCTGTTATCATAGCCTTAGTCATCATCACTCTCTCACTCTCTTCACAGCATCTAGAGCAGCTCGGTTCCAGCCAATAAACTAACTGTATCTTAAACCAGCCATCGTCATCATTATTGTCGTCATCATCATCATCATTGTCATCATCATCGTCGTCATCACCATTATCATTATTGTCATCGTCATCATTATTGTCGTCATCATCATCATCATTGTCATCATCATCATCGTCATCACCATCATCATTATTGTCATCGTCATCATCATCGTCATCTACAGCTTTTTATCCGGTCAGTCAAATTTCTACATCAGTTACGTCAAAAGCAACATCTCCCAGCAAAAAAACAAAGGACGCATCAACTAGGATAACCACCACCACCGCCCTACACTGCAGATTCACCATCTTTCCTGTTGATTCACTGAATCACAAACTCTTCTAAACGATCACATATTTTGTTCCTTTGGAATAAATAGCACATTTATATTTTGCTGCATACACGAGTTTATTGTTCTCTTTTTGCCTTAGTCCGTGTGACAGAAACCAACACGGTTTCTTTCTGAGCATATCGTCACTCGAGCCGACCAATCAGATCTCTTCCTAGCATTGTATCAGCAGCAACTGGCAATATGATATAAAAAGGTAGAGTCTCTTCACTCAGACGCTCATTTAAGGAGGCGGGGGCCCGTCCTCTGTCCCCGATGCCCAACAAGATGCCATCCCTGATTGTCATATCACAAAATCCATGTATTAATACTCTTGTATTAATTCTTTGCAGAGTTAGAGAAATAATCCTCATCTTCATTTGAGTTTACAACTAAAAATGGAATACTGAATAAGAATGAAGACCTTTGCTTTGTTTTTATTTATTTATATTACCTCATAAACTACCAAAACAGATAAAAAGGAGAAGGAAGAGGAGGAGGAGGTGGATCTCCTCTCCCTCTTCACTTCGAATTAGATAACTCACCCAGTCAGATCAACAGGGCCAGTGCTTCCTTTCATTCCATTTAGTGTCAAAATGATCCTTCCATTAATGGAACTTTCTCCGGACAATTCCACTTGATAGTGATAGGCTGTAAAAAACAAAAGATTAGGGAGTTAGGGTTAGGGTTATCGCAAAATTATGTTAAAATTAAAAAAAAACAAAAAATTACACTCCTTCTCCAGAAATCGTGTCGAACTTGGGAACCCATTATGGAATTTTAAACTCCCTGTTGCAATTCTATTTTCCAATTTTTAATCAGTTCATGTGCATGTCACGTTGGTGCAGTGGTAGCATCACCAGTCTTTGAATGATACAGTTTTGGTTTCGGTTTCGGTTTCAATTCTAGCTGATGGCACCTAAATACTTTTTTTTTTTTTTTTTACTTTTGAAATCACGACTCTATAATAATATATATGAAATCGGGACAAATTAAAATATATTTAAGCAAATTTTCGCCCGGACAAAGCTGGACGCCCCCACACCAACCCCAACCCGCTAGCAAAATATAAAACAAATAGAAGCAAATAGACAAATCCTATAGCCTCTTCTGGCCCCCCTTTTTTTCTCTTTATCTCTCCAGCTATGTGTTAAATAGTATTATTGCTTGTTTGGTATTCAACCATTCCAATCGTTTTAATCTTTTATTAACTTTATTTAATTAAAAAAAATCTTATTCACTATAGACAATGCACATTGCCACTTGGATGTAAGGGATTACTATTTGGCACCAAACCTACAGGGACACTCTGTAGGGAGTTGAGCAGTGACGTATCTATTCACATTACATTTAAATTTCTACATGTTAGTAAAATTAAATAAAAAAAAAAACAAAAGACAAAATCCCATAGCCTCTTTTTGTTCACTACATCTCCCTCTTTTTCTCTCTCCAACCATGGATTAAATAGTATTACCGGTTGTAGTTATATTACCTTATTTGTTTATAATAGACTATTTCAATCTTTTTATTCTTTCATTTGTTACTTACCCAATTTGTAGGGGGTTGAGCAGCGAGATGTCTGTTTGCCTTACATTTAAATTTCTGCATATTACTATAGTCATCGAAGCAGGAGACAGGGAGGGAATTCCAAAGCCTAGCAGTTCGAGGGAAGAAACTATTTGAGTAGAATGCTCTCCGGCATTCCAGCAACATCTATGGTGAAGGGGTGGGCTTTTGCCTTTGACTGTTAATAAAGATAGATATAGATAGATAGAGAGGGAGAGGGGGGTAGGTATTGTATAAATAAAAATGGGGAGTGAAACTACACAGAATATAAATGGGTGAGAGTAATAGACAAAAACTTAATAAAATGTGGGGTGAGTTGATAAATAACTTACAAATTACAGCCAATCAAAACGATTAAAATATAGTTATTTTCCCATGTATTAACATGTATGCTAAGTAAAACAGAAAGTGGATATTGTGTTTTACTTTCCACAAACTTTTGTGTAACTCTTGCTTCCCTTATTTTGTCCTTTAGTCCTCACATTCCAGAAGTGATGCTTCTGACAAAGGGAGAATAATTGCTGCTTTCTGGGCCAGAATCTAGTCCATCTAACACAGTCATTCTCAACATTTCCTCCATCATTGACCCCTCGGCTTCATGTATTTCTACATTTACCCCCTACTCACAAAAAAAAAAAAAAAAAGAAAAAAAAAGTCATATCCATCATGAAGTGACAGAAAAACAAGAAGGTCAAAAAGAACCTTTTTATTGTTTAGGACTTTATGTTTTGTATAAAAATAATATTATACACAACACAACAACGAAGTCAAAGTCATATTGGGCATATGAATCCGGGTATGTACGTTTCTTAAACGTGACACAAGAAATATTTATTTTTAAATTATCAGGTACTTCAATAATTTAACCCCGACTATATAATTTTTTACCTCCTAAGGGTGAATTTGTCCTGGGTTGCGAACCTGTGATCTAACAATTATCATTGGCAAGCTTTTGATCTTGAAGTAGTATTTTTTTTCAGCTTCTAACATTAAGTGGATTTATGACTTGTCTGGTGCGATTTTCATAAAAAAAAGTAAAAACAATTGTGTAAATAAAATACAGAGGGAAAAAAGCCTTTAGGGAAACCGAGTCAAAGCCACATAGGACATATGAATCAAGATAGGGGTGCACGAAATCTGAGTCTTGGAATCAAGAAAAGACTGTTAAAGTGTCACGTCTGGTCAGTTTTGACATATGAATGTGAGTCTGGGACAATCACCAACACAATGAGTGGACGTTTGGAGGCAGCTGGGATGTGGTTCTATTGACGAACACTTAGCATTTCTTGGATAGGGAGAGTGTCAAATGCTGAAGTCCTAAAAAGAATGAAGGTCGATCGCTTGTTGATACGAATCATCAAGGAAAGGCAATGCCACTTTGTTGGACACGTATTGCGCGAAAAAGAGGGCATCGAACAGTATATCTTGGCGAACGAAACTGACAGAAAGAGAGCCAGGGGAAAGCAAAGGACAAGGATATTAGACCGCATATACAGGGCAACGGATGTCAACAGTACCATCGGACTTCGAGAACAAGCAATGGATTGAAGCGTATGGAGAATACAAACCACGATTTCATCTATGGCATTAATATACTACGACACAGGAAGAAGGTATATGTATATGTTTTTTAGACATAACCTTAAAGTAATATTTTTTAGCTTCTTACATTAAGTGGCTTCATGCCTTGTCTGGGGGTAATTTCCATAAAAAAAGGAAAAAACAACTGTGTTAATAAAATATATAGGAAAAAAGCCTTTAGGGAAACCAAGACAAAGCCACATTAGACATATGAATCCAAGTATGTACGTTTCATAGACATGACATAATCTGAAAAGAAATAATTATTTTTAAATTTTCAGGTAATTCAATAATTTAACCCCAACTGTATTAATTTTTTACCCCCGATTTCAATTAAAAAAAAAATGAACAAAGAAAATCTGTGAATAAAATATATAGGAAAATAAAAGTAAACAAACGTTGATTTACTCAGCTTTAGTATAATGACCGAAAGCATAATAAAAGTAAATAAATTTTTACTCAGCTTTAGTATAATGACCGAAAGCATAATAAAAGTAAATAAAGTAATAAATAATAGAAAACATCATCATGAGTCACATCTTCCGCTTGATGCGAATTGCGAAATCACGTGACTTACTTTTTGCCATTCCTTTCGATGCAAGGCAAGTTGGTTGATGGACGCCCAACTGTTGAAAGCTGTCCACTCCAAAAAAATTTTCTCTTCACCTTCGCATTGGCTTTTCTCTGTCTCTTTTGCCTTCTATCATACTCTCAAAGCATAACTTTGACAGGCTAGTGGTTGATCGTTTGATATGACCAAAAAGTTTAAAGGTTTTATTTTTGATTATATCAAATAGAGGGGGTAGGGAAGTAGTTTGACGGAGGGTGGATATTTTGATTCTTTTCATCAGACAATGTCCCATAATGAAACGCATTACGTGATTCTGAAAGACTTCAATGCGATTGGCTAGTTGTTTAGTCCATGTGATACAATTAAGGCCATATGAAATTACTGGGAGGACATAAACTAACTTTTACATTAACAGTTATTGGTACCCTTTTTAATTTTAGAATGGTGCTGTGTTTTTTAGAAAGCCATCAAACCCAGCCCGATTCTGTGTTTCAATGTCGTCCCGTGATCACTGCTCGAAAATATAAAAAGTAAAACCTGCGCCACCGGATAGAATCGAATACTTACAACAGAAAGGCGATTTTGCTGTGGTTTCCAACATCTGAATACCCCGCCCGAGAGCTTTGTCGGCATAGAATCCCAGGCGACCAATTTGTCCGGAACCATATAGGCAATCTCCCCTCTGGAGTTCGTTGGCATTCGAACAGGGGAAAGTATCGAACGGGCACTTTGTGTTGATTGATTCGATAAACAAGGATTCTGCACGACGGTGACTGCACATGAACTTTTCTCGGCCAGCTGAAATAAAAAAACAAAAAAAAATTAGCTTATTGACTCTAAATATATAAATTCATTATTCATAACTGAGCATGTAAAAATAAAAACAATTTCAATTGTAAGTGGCGTAACGGATAAGGTATTTGGTAAAATTCAGTTGTAAGTTACACTCTTCTGGCGGTTGAAGGTTACATTCTTTGGTGCGGATGATACTCAAAATAACAATTGTGAATTACTTCTAACCGCTCATGGCTGACGGAACAAGAGCATCTTACCGTCTACTCATTGATTTAATAAAGGGTTCTGTTTGAAATTCCGGGCAGATTCAAGAGTTTGACAAAAAAAAAAAAAAAAAAAAAAAAAAAAAAATCCAAATTCACCAAGATACATCTGAAGGAGGTTGGAGGTTACATCGATCGAAAAGTTGTGAAAATAACCCTGAAGATGAGAACAGGAGTCCGAATAATTCAAATAATCTCCACAAAATTGAGTGAATATGCAAAGTCGCTAGGGCACAGAGTTACCGTTATCAAGCTCACAAAGCATTATTGTATGTCCCAAATGCCGCTTTGACATTCCTAGTCTTCAAGAATTAACATCATGATAAACAGTCGTATGGTTTGTGCGGTGATAATCGCTCGAATTTAAGTTTAAAATGCAAAAGTCAAGTATCATGATTCAGTTGTGACCTAAACAGAAGCATTCATTTCGAACGCGCTCCTGTCATATCAAAGAGTATACTGTTGATTTTATATACCGAG
>NC_136517.1:27228362-27245862 GCF_053919585.1 Euprymna scolopes | reverse complement strand
TCAGTAATTGGAATCTTTATTCGTTATTTGACTTCATATAAGTCATAACATCCTATCGCCATAATCCACACACAAGCTTGTTGAGACACATTAGTCTGAGTTTCGCGCATAGCAAACATTCAGACACGATGCACAACACTGTTAATTTCGAGACATCTACGATTATCGCCTTTGTTGCATGTATTAGCCGATAAGAACGATATCAACTTTCTCTCTCTCGCTTTTCCTTTCTCTCTCCAGAGTGACATGAAACTAGGACGCGTGCGACACGCGCTCTAATTGTGAGTTACACACACAAACCGATGCTGTAATAAAATGAACTTTCGCGTACTATCCAGCTTTATCGAGGTAAAACAATCATTGCAAAATCATGAACAAACAAACTCTATAATCATGAATTACGTCGGTAACAACTTTTAACAAAATATTTAATCTCAGTCCACACCGGATAAGCAGAGATCAACAACGCGCACGCACGCACACATATGTTCTATGCATTTCCACCATAATATATTGTTTGTAAAAAATGTATAAATGTTATTTCTTGTTTTGAATAAAGTCTACAGTTGTATGTATTTTGTTAATTTATGTCGTCGAAGCGCGCAACGCACACCGCAACAAACTATCTTATTGTTTCATCAACATAAATATTGTTTATTTAGAACTAAGTCTATTTTCAACTAAATCACAGACTTTAATTTATCTAGTAATAGTCATTATTTTGCTTTGTATTCGGGTCTAAAAAGTTAGTTGGTTGGATAGATAGATAGATAGATAGATAGATAGAGATAGAGCGAGAGAGAGATTGTGTGTGTGTGTGTGCGAGAAAGAGAAAGAAAGAGAGAGAGAGAGAGAGAGAGAGAGAGAGAGAGAGAGAGAGAGAGAGAATTACAAACAGAAATATAGCGCCAACTCTCAACAGTTTTGTCGTTAAGACATTTTGTCAGCAGTCGTCCACACCACTGTCCAAACTCGCTCTCCTGCAAACTCTAACCGTTTTTTCTCGTTTGTGTCCAAGTGGCGTCACATTCGTGACTCTCTCTCTCTCTCTCTCTCTCTCTCTCTCTCTCTCTTCGCACATCTTTCTGAGTCATTTAATTTCTGAACCCTATTAATCAAATTTTCCTCTTGATGAGAGGTTATTCTCAATACACTCTTTCATTTTTATTTGTTTCACCTGCGGTAAGGTCACCATTCACCCACGAACAACAGTAATTAAGCATGAAACACTAGTGACTGTATGTCTAAAAATTTTAAATATTTATTGAAATATTGTAGTTATAAGCCTCTTTAAGAAGATTAAAGTTGAGCTCTATTTAATGAGCTGAGAATAAAGCGGTCAATCAGCTACATGCATCATTCGAAACTTCCTGTTTGTTCGAATACACTTATGGCTGTTGAATTATGACAAACCCGCTTATATGCTTTCATAAATATTTTAATTTACTTTCACTTAAATGTTAATTCCTGATGGCCGAGATGTAAAACGCTAGCCCGCAACGCAAAGATTGGCTTGTTGACGGGATTCGAGTTCCGCGAACAGCAGTAATGATTATTTCCTGCAATGATGATTGCGTAATGATGGAGCACTAGATTCTGTAGGCAGAAAAAAATTAATAATATTTACTTACAAAATATGCACACACATGTACGTACGCACACACACAGATACACACACATACACACACGCACACACACGAACACACACGCACACACATACGCACACATACACACATACACACATACACATTCACACATACACTCACATACACACACACAGACATAATTATAAAACTGCGAACTTTGCTTGCATACACACATGCACACACGCACACACATACACACACATACACACATACACACACATACACACATTCACACATACACACACACATACACGCACATACACACATACACACACATACACACACAGACATAATTATAAAACTGTCAACTTTGCTTGCTTTCCTGCTTGCTTGCATCCTGTCTTCGACGATCTGGCAATTTTTAAAAAAACGAAATGACAGGTGAATTTATATATGCATACAAATGAATGTATGAATAGAATATGAAAGAAGACTACCCCCTCCCAGCTGGCATCACTTTGAGTTATATATTATTTGTTTTCCGGAATGTACAAAACAACATAAAGATAAACAAAAAAAAATTGGGGAGGAGGTGTCTATGGTCATCCTCGTCCCTCTACCTTTGCTAGTCTATGCTTGATTCTAGCTAAAGTTCTCATTCACCACAATGCCTCAAGCACACCGGGGGTCAAGATTCCCAAATCAGATTGTGTGTGTGTGTGTGTGTGTGTATTAAAAAATCGTTTATTTAATTCATTCCCTCTCTCCTAACACGTGATCTATTTCGACTAACCAGAGCCTATCACATCTCTCAGTCTCACTTACCCGTGATTCTGTTGAGGCCTCGAAGTCTCTCGCCTGCGTACCCAGCGATGTGGGCACCGAGATTGCTACCGATCAAATGAAAAGTCATCAGATTGGCACCGCGGAGCTGTTGTAGCTTTGTTAAGAGGACAGCGATTTCAGCCCCGACCGTCCGGGCGTTTGCACAAGCCGTGGGGTAAACCATCTCAGCGCCTCTCTTCCAGTCAACGACGATTACATTGTAGTCGGACTTAAAAACACAAAAGATAAAACAATTCTCTTTTTTAAAAGAATTAAAAGAATACTCGTTCCAGAACGGGAAAAATGTTTTACTCGAACAGAACAGATTTACACACACACACACACACACACACACACACACACACACACACACTCTCTTTTAATCTTATCAGCTTGTTCAAGCTAGAAATGGGGCATCCTACAGGATGCCAAACATTCTTTTTTTTATTATTCCATTTTCGCTCCAAACAATGCATAGTGCCACTTTGATGTAAGCGGGCTACTATCGGGGACATAAGTTGCAGGGATATTATGTAGGGAGTTGAGCAGCAAGATGTCTGTTTACATTACACGTGAACTTCTGCATGTCAGTAAAGTTGGAAAACAGGAACCCGGAAGAGAGTTCCAAAGTCTAGCAGTTCTGAGGAAGAAAGTATTAGAGTAGAAGGCTTTCTTACATCTAGGGATCTCTACTCTTTTGCTGATTGTCGGGTTTGTCAGGGGTATTTACGCGTAGGGGGTACAAGGGCTTGCAGTTCGTCAGAGCATCCACCGTTAAAATAGTCATAGAACAGTGTAGGCTTAAATAACTTTCTAGCACGGTAGAGAGAGCCCACCTTCCTCGCAGCGGCCCTGGCAATGCTCTCAATGTATCTGTTCCAACTCATGTTCCCTGTGAACGTTAAGCCGAGGAATTTGAAAGAAGTACTTTATCTTTAGCTATGGCTATTGGTGGTTGAGATGGTTTCTTGTAATTATTGAAGGAAACAAGCTTAGTTTTGGCAGCATTGAATGTGACCATCCATTTTTGTCCCACTACAGATGGTAGATCTTCCTCAAGTGTTTCTGCCACTTCCTTAAATATGTGTTCATTTGTTTTCCGATCGTGTCTGTCATAGAGCATGGTATCATCAACAAATATACCCATCTCAGAGACAATTTTATCAGGTGGGGGATAATTTATGAATATTAGATATAATTAAGTTCCAAAGATAGACCCCTGAAATACACCCGCATTTATATCATATTGTTTAGATGTACGACCGTCGAGGACAACCTGAATTCTTCTCTTATTTAAGAAGGATTTAATTAGGTTAAGTATTCGTCCAGTAATACCGTATGATCGGATTTTCCTGAGAAGACATCGTGCCATACCCTGTCAAAAGCCTTAGATATATTTAGGGCTATCGCTCTACGTTCCACTGCTTTGTGCAGTATATGGTATATACGTTCAGAGATTACAATTAGGATATCTGCTGTAGAACGGGCTTGCCTGAATCCATAGTCTTGGTCGGTCAGAAATTTAGCAGCTGTAAAGTGATGGACTAGAGCTTGGTTAATTATGGACTCAAATATTTTGGAAAAAAGTGGGAGGAGACTAATGGGGCGATAATTTAATGGGTCAGTTCTTTCGCCAGAATTCTTGTAATCTGCTACCGCAGAACCAGTTTTGCAGCAGTCAAGAAAGCAAGAATCGTTAAGGCATTTGTTTTAAAGTTTGGAGAAAACTGGAGCAACCTCGGCGGAGGATTGTTTTGATAGTACAGCCGAGATCGGGTCCACATGCTTTTGAGGTGTCTAGGTGATTTATGATATCATGCACATAAGAAGAGGTAATTTTCAGATCATCCAGTGTGGCGTCTGTCCGCAAAGGAAAGTCTGGGAGGGAGTGGTTCTCTGGGTCCAATGTGGAGTTTGAGGCAAACCGACTGGCAAGCATGTTAGCTTTCTTGGTTGTCGTGCAAACAATTTCATGATTGTTGAATAGTGGAGGAATTGATGATTGCCCATCATTTACAACACAGATAATCCAATCGAGAGATCTTTTTTTTTTTTTTTAATTCGGACAGTCCCTTTAAGTGCAATTGTTTGAATCTCTTTTGCACTTGGTTCACCGGGTACATTTGTCAGGTAGTTTTTAAAATTCTTTTTCATGAGTCTAGTTTCTCCTATAATAACTGGAAAGATAGACATTGTACACCACTTTTATATTTCCTTATGAAGATTAAAATCACGGGTGGAACTGTACAGTGCACCCTCTCTCGTATATAGACTGTCCAAAAAAGTTACTGAAGGGTAAAAATCTTTGTCATTTTTTCTATTAATGATTATTTTTAATTCTCTATTTCAGATATTTTACAGATAATATTTTGAAAATTAATTATGGGTAATTATAACATTGAACAACGTACGCAAATTGTGAAATTGTTTTACCAAAATCAGGGGTAAATTTGGCGACAGCATTATCTCTCGCTATGATAATGTCAAATGGCCATCACGTTCCCCAGACTTGGCTCACCCCGACTTTTTCTTGTGCGGATATCTTAAAAAAAGAGCCTATATTAACAAACCCCAAACTCTGCAAGAATTGAATGAAAACATTAGGAACGAAATAAAGAAGTTAACTCGCAATCCAAAGATTCTGCAATCTGTCATGAATAATGTTTTGGAAGGAGCACAAATATGCGAATAATATAAATTAATTATTGATAAATATGTGAAAATGGGCAACATTTAAAAGACATCATTTTTCATAAATGAAAATTGTTTGAATTTTGCATTTTTTTTTTTAAATTTCCCAATTTCTTAGACGGATTGTGTTAAAATTACAGAAAGTAAAGAATCTATTTATGTTCAAAACCCTTCAGTGACTTTTTGGACATCCTGTATTTTTCTTTTCGTCTTTTTTCAATTTTTTCTGCGGATTATTATCTTTCGATCAGATTACCAATAAATAAATAAATAAATAAACAAAAAAATAAAACACAACAAAAAACAACAACAAAAAAAAAACCCCAAAAAGCAAAACAACAAAAATAACAAAAGCAGGCAAACAAAATAAAACAAAACTTAAATATTCAGATTTTAGGGGGTGCCCAGTTTCTAATATAACGTAAATCGATATCCAATATTGGCACTAGTCGATGTTTTAAGGCTAAACTGCTTAAAAAAGGGCCACGTAGTAATCCTGTTCACCCGTTCTTTTCAAAAAATAAAAAAACGTATATTTCTTTTTCTCACAAATTTTCAAACATTTCTTACAACCTTTTGGTGATGCAGAAGAATAAGCGACTCGAAGTCCGCAGCAAACAGTGCCAGATAAAACAAATCCCATGCTTAATTATCGTGTGCATAAATTAACAAATAAATGTCATAGTTTCATCGTTTTGAAATTGTTTTTAGTATTAAAAATGATCAACATGCGATAGAGTACCAACTAAAGACTTATCCTTAAAAAGTTGATTTTTAGGGTATTCAGATCTTTTTTAAATGCATATCGCATTTAAAATTGCTGTCGACAAGTAATTGTTACGACATTAAGACTATTATTATCCAATGTATTCCCTATTGTTTTGATTGGTCACTATGTTTGTTTTCGCGCGCTTGCATTCAATTTTATTCCAATTTTGATCACAATCCATTCTATGATTCTTACTTCAAATATTATCTAAAATTGGACACTTAAGCTTAAGGTGTCTGAAGAAGAAACTGAAAATAAGAGAATCTTGCTTAATTGATGCTTAATGATTATGGATCAAATTTAAATACAAATCTGAAATATCTGAACTTCAAATGATAGGTTATGTTCATATTATGCACCCTTAGAACCCTTTAAAATACGCCAAAGAAATAAAATAGCGAATTCATTTTGATTAATTTTGATTTTCAAAATTTAAAATTAAAAAATTTAAAGAAAATGGGATATAATTGAATTTTCATGAAGAACTTCCATCAAATTTTAGCCCGCTCCCCTCTCTTACGTAAATGGTTGTCTGCATTCTCACTATAGACATATCCCAGTTAATATTACTAAAATAATACCCACAATAAAAGATTAAAAATTCTTGAAATTCTTTACAGAAACCCCCCAAATTTCACAATTAATAATGTTATTTATGACATTAGTCAAAAAATTATTTCATTTTTTTAAATAACATAGTATACTTAATAACATTGCATCCTTAATAACATACAATACTTAATAACATATTATACTTAATAACATACCATACATAATAACATTGCATACTTAATAATATATCATGCTTAATAACATACAATACTTAATAACATACCATACATAATAAAATTGCATACTTAATAATATATCATGCTTAATAACATACCATACACAATAAAATTGCATACTTAATAATATATCATGCTTAATAACATACCATACACAATAAAATTGCATACTTAATAATATATCATGCTTAATAACATACCATACACAATAAAATTGCATACTTAATAATATATCATGCTTAATAACATACCATACACAACAAAATTGCATACTTAATAATATATCATGCTTAATAACATACAATACTTAATAACATACCATACATAATAAAATTGCATACTTAATAATATATCATGCTTAATAACATATCATACTTAATAACATTGCTTATTTCATAATAATAATAATAATAATAATATATATATATATATATATATATATATACGTATAAAGGGAGAGAAAGAGAGAGAGAGAGAGAGAGAGGGTGAGGAGGAGGAGGAGGAGTGTAATGCATATTGCGTTTTATAATATATCAGATCTTACATGTTTCAAAAGTTCAGAAACTGCGTCATGAACCCAGAATTTTCCCTCTGTAGTCTTGTAACCGTGGATTATCACCTTTGTTTCTTTTGACGGATTAAATGTCAGGTTCATAATGGCCCTTTCGTCATTGTAGACGATGCCCACACCACTTTGGTCGTTTCTACAGAAAAAAAGTAAACACAGTAGCATATTACAGAACAATTTCACACACGTGGATGTAAGCTTTTAATTATTGGATTATTATTATTTTTTATTTATTTGTTTACTATTCGTCGAATATGTATGGAAACGAAATAAATGAAACAGTGTGTAATAAAAACAGATTTAAGAAATCATATTTAAAAATAATTAAATTATGAAAATAAAACCAACAGAATGCATTTATATTTCTTTATAAACAAGTTGGCCACATTAATGCTTTGTTAATAGTTGAAAAATGAATAATTTTCAAACCTTTTAAAATTTGAAAAGAGTTTGGACGCATTTAAACGCTGGAACAGAAAGTCATATAAAATGTACTTTTAATTTTTAGAAATGTTCAATGTTTTAAAAAATTGAAAGTTTTAGGAGCCATTTATTTGTATCCTACAACTCATCCCTTGGTTTATTTATTAATTAATTAAGATATTGGGGAGTAAGGGGTTATGATTTGTAGTATGACTGGTATGATGGGGTCACTATTCGTTTTTTTTTCTTTTTTTACATCTTATTTAAAGCGTAGCCTCCAAAGAGTCTGCATCTTATAACCGAGTCTACTTTTAGATTTAATAATTTTTCACGGTCCTTAAACCTAATAATATCATATTTCTCTGCTAAACATGGATAACAGGGTGAAGTTAATGAACTACATGTTTATACTTTTTTAAGTATTTTCTATTCGACAGAAGGATGTTTTGTTCGCCTCCATTAACTTCCCGTAGTGTGCCAAGAGTAAGGTCTCCGTTGCATATGCTTTGTTATTCATTGATAGTGTATAACCGTAAAATCTTTTTTTTTTACACGGTAGTCACCACTTATCAAGGCCCGGAAACCACTCGGGGATAAGGGTTATTGCGTGTACAGTAACCAATGGGACAATATCGCAGTAATCGTTAGTAATGGAGATTTGATAAAGTGTTTACTTAAGGGGGCGGTTTATCAGGAATTTGTTTATGTTGGACTTGAAGACATCCAAGTTGTAGTCAGGTGGGAAACAGGCAAACGAAAGAGAGTTCCACAGGCGTGCACTTCTAAGAAAGAAGCTTTGTTAATGGAATCCTTAGTTTGATTGAGGCACAGATAAAGAATGGGGAAAATTATTGACAGTGGTTTCAGCTAAACGGGTGCTTATCATGAAAGATTGGCGAAGAGGGACCAGAGATTGGAGCTCAGACGAGCAGTTTCCATGGAAATAACGATAACAAAAATCTGTTTTTAAAGGTCAATGGGGTGCTGCCTATGTGGAAAATTTCTATTTCTGGTGTTTCTACGGTGCATATTTTAGCCTAGTATACCACCAGAGATTTGAGACAATTATTGCTTAGTGGGCATTCGGTCGGTCTTTGACAATTGCAGGTCTTTCTGTTATCATCATTATTAGTGTCCGTAGTAGAATTATTTCTCCTTAATATTTTATTATTGTGCTTTTTTATTATTCTTTCTTGGTTTTCAGTACAGCTGTGGCTAAGTTTTAATGGGTTTTTATTAAAGATTTTATGTCGTGGTGGAAGGTGTTTATCTATAAGATGTAGCAACCTATTCCCAAGTTTTGTTTTTATCATTAGGTTGAAGGAGGGGGTAAACCAGATTATTTTTCTAATTATTAGATCTAGTTGTATTTATATTGTATTTAATGTCGGCAGTTTTGTATCCGCTATTTTTATAAATATTCTTGTATCTATTGAATATTTCCTCATTGAAGGAGTTATTATTTATGAAACGTTCAATTGATTTAGGTATGTGCTTAATAATAGACGTGGGTGGTTGGAGCGTGGTGGATATATGTGGGGTTTGCGTTGTCTTTAATGTATGGTTTGTAGATATTGGTAACTCCTTTTTTTGGCCTGATGAGGTGGTCTCCTTCAATTAGGATTCCACTGAAACATGTATGCACATTTGTAATAAATGTTTGCATAATACACCGACTATATATCAGCTCTGTATTGAGCACTCTTTAATAATTACACGGGTTTTATTTGATTTACCAGTCTATACAACCGTTACAACCCCCCACACACGTGTGTGTGTGTATAA
This sequence comes from Euprymna scolopes, assembly GCF_053919585.1. Classification (NCBI taxonomy): domain Eukaryota; kingdom Metazoa; phylum Mollusca; class Cephalopoda; order Sepiida; family Sepiolidae; genus Euprymna; species Euprymna scolopes. The sequence goes on along the minus strand of NC_136517.1, from coordinate 27,236,427 downwards.
TGGTTGTATAGACTGGTAAATCAAATGAAATATATATATATATGTGTGTGCGTATAATGGTTGTATATATATATATATATATATATATATATATATATATATATATATATATATATATATATATATATAACAAGTTGTTTATTTTTAACAATAAAAATTTAATGAATTAAAATAGATCATTTTTTGTCATAAAAATCCGAATAAAACCGATTCTTATTTTATGCAGATTTACTTAGGTAGGTGCGATTTAATGGCGGAAACTGCTAGAGGGGGGGGACTGGTTTTTGAAGCCGGCTTATCATAATTTTTTTAAGATTTCTGATTATTTTTTGATAGAATTTGAAAGATTACATCCTAAATTTAATCTCTAAAAACAAAAAAAATATTTTTATACGCGAAAAAAAAAGTTATAAAGAAAAACTCTTACTTTAGCAAAGGTCTTTTTTATGACAAAAATAATACATTTTCACTAAAATTTAAAAAAACAATGGGTTCATTATATTTGTGTAATTGTTAATTGATAAATACAGAAATTTTCATTAAAACTGGTTGATTTTCTGAAATTTTGGTGAACTTTTAAATCATGGGGGGGCGGGGGGGTCAAAATGTTTATCTATTTTAGGTGTCGGTCATTCATTTTGCATTTACTTATAAAGATTTATTCTTTCAAACTTAAAAAAACCAAGAGTTTATTTTTGAGATTTTGCCAAACATTAATTAAAAAAGAATAGCTACTATCCTCCCCACGAGGGCAGAGTAAGACACAAGTTCAGTTTAAAATGTGAGAAAAATCCAGTTCTCTTAAAAGTGGCAGACTGGATTAGAAAAGATAAATACTTCAGTCTTTAATGATTTCGTAAATATATATAAATACATATATTTCTATGTAATTTGTTTACTTTTTACAGAGACTTTCTGCTTTACGTTACGTAGATTTATTGTTAAAGAATTCAAATTGGAAAGAAAAAGATCACTTGTCCAAACATTATTGTATTTTTTTTTTCAGGTTTAAAAGGTAATATTAGGGAAAGATCGAGTTTATTTTTTGTAAATATCTTTTTAGTTATGGACCTACGATATTTTCTGCTGAAGAAGAAGAAGAAGAAGAAGAAGAACAACAACAACAACAACAACAACAACAACAAATAAACAAACAAACATACAAACAAACAAACAAACACCTTTTCTTACCTGTTAATGAACCGATATCGTGCATCGATGAATTCGGGTGAGCTGGGTAAAATGTTCACGGGTCTCTGAGCAGCATTGAACTCGCCTTCATTGGTGAAACAGCCGAGATCTCCATAACACACTTTTTTATTCTCCAGTAAAAGGGCTATAATAATAATAATAATAATAATAATAATAATAATAATAATAATAATAATAATGATGATGACGACGACGACGACGACGACGATATGACTCCCCCCCCCCCCCGAAAAATATAGTGTTACCACAAACTGACGCCACACCAAAATTGTACCTACTTCACACAGTCATCCTTAGGGGACCAATTAATGCCATCAACTCGTTTCCAGTCGCTAAACGCAGGGGCTAACCATAAGTCCCCGTGGCTACACTCTTATCTTCGTCTAGTGATGGACCATACGAAATGTAACCAGACACTTACTTTGCACTGGAACTACTGCTCTGATGCTCGGAGCGCACAAAACGCACAAGACCCTAAATCGTTGGCTGGCCGTTCGCCGTCCATCAGACGCTGTAGTTGAGTTCTCCTTTCACCGGTGCACTAGTCAGCAGAACTGAGCCTCACGCCGCTGCAGCTCTGGGTCGGATTATGGTGTCGGCACTTTAAATAACTGTGTTTTAAAATCCAAGCAATTCAAGAACTCATGATAATTGAGAGATCATTTCCTTATAAACTAAAATAATTCTCATAAGATATTTCAAAGTACATTTTGTGCAAAGGAAAGTTAAAACTATTCGGGCTCTTAACCGTTGCGAGATGCAGGATCTTTTTCAACTCGGATTCCTTCAAATGGTTTCTCAGTAAAAGGAGAAAGAGTTCTTTTAGGAGGATATTCAACTTTTGGGCTAAAGACCATGCAGAAGATTCTACGACCAGCGGGCAAGTTTTTCTCATCTGTGCCTCCCCACTAAAAAATTAAAAAAAAAAAAAAACGCTTTTTATGGAACCCTAATTCCGACTACAATCTCTTTGAAATTAGCATTTCCTCCTCTGTCGGTTGGAGATGACCTTTTCTTCTCTATTATCTCTTCTATCTCGTTTCTTTCTTCTTCTGAATCTCTTCTCTCTCTCTCTCTAGGCAATGTTACCATTTCGCTCTCTATTCTCTTTCTCTCAATCCACATCTCTCTTTTATTCTCTTATCCTTTTTATTTCTTTCCTTTGAAATCCTTTTCTCTCTTAATCTTTTGTTCTAAAATTCTTCCCATCATCGCTAACCTTTCTGTGAGGTGATTTCCTGACTAAATATAAGCCACGTGGTCTACATGACATCTCCAAACATATCAATTCAGACCCCATATCGCTAAATGTTCACTTTACTTCGTTGAGAAATTACGTTTTTTACTACTATATCGCAATAAAAACATATTCTATCATTTCCCCCAAATTCCTGGCACATGCGACAGCGTTACAAAATAATCAAGGATTATCAAGGAAGATGGAAGGACTGAGGAGAGAAATGACTAACAAGTAGATGAAGCAAAGAGTACGGGAACCTTGGAGAGGCTTATTACCGCATGAATTTCAGTGATGACCAATGGACATTGCCAACGAAATGTGAATGGCAAGCGGCCGTTGCGATAACGCAAATTAATTTGCAAAGGTTATCAAAAGAGGTGGAGAATACTAGAAATCTGGGGAGACTTATCACCCAGATTCCAGGGAACACCACTGATTGTTGTTAGCAGTCTCTGATGTTGATCTTTGTAAGAACTCATATTTAGTAGAAATAATAATTCATATTGATTACTTGAAATCAGTTAAACGAAACTGATCTATAAAAACAAAATTAGCTATAGGTAAAACAAAATAAAACAAAACTAATCGATAAGAAGTCACGACTACTCGATAAGATTAAATGAAAAAGCTAATACAATAGAAAAATATATTAGAAAAATGATGGAGTACTGTTGCCATATCTGGGCTAGAGAAGATTATCCTGCCTTGACAGAGTTCAAAATAGACTTTGTAGCTTAGTGGGAGATGCCCTTTTCTCTTCCCTGCAACCTCTTTCCCACAGAAGAAACGTTGTGAGACTATCTCTGCTTTATCGTTATTTCCATAGCAAGTGCTCATCTGAGCTTCAATCTTTGGTCCCTCCTCGCCAAACTTTCACGAAAAACACACGTCTAGCCAAAACCACTATCAATAATTTCCCACACTCTTTATCTGCGCATAAACCTAAATGTACATTCCATAAACAAAGATTCTTTCTTAGAACTGCACGCCTGTGGAACTCTCTTCCATTTGCCTACTTTCCAACTGACTACAATCTGATTGTCTTCAAGTCCAACGTAAACAAGTTCTTGATGAGCCGTCCCCCAAAGTAATCCAATTGACAAAATTCCCACTACTTATGATTACTACGCTATAATCCCATTGACTAATGTATACCCATTAATCCTTATCCTCGAGTGGCCTCCGGGACTTGATAAGATTTCCTTCAGAAAGAAAAATTGAAAAACAAATTGATGAGAAAACAAAACTTTTGTTAAGAAAAATATAAGAAAAGAAAAGTGGGAAGAGAATTGGACGATGCATAGCGATATCAAAAGAAGAGAATCATGAAAGCATCTGGACATGGCTAAAAGTACACCTTAAAAGAAATAGAATCGCTACTAACACCTTCACAGAACAATGCGATTAGAACTAACTATATTAAAGTTGAAATAAATAAAACCCAGAGAAACAGAAAATGTAGTCTAGACCCTGTGGACAAAGTGACCGAACGATAAACCACATAAGTGAATGCCGCAAACTAGGGAAAAAAGTATAAATGAACAGATTCGATTGTGTTGTGAAGACCGTATACTTGTGAAAACCACTGGGTTTTGAACATGCAGAAAAATGGTGGAGATTCAAACCGGAAACAATACTAGAAAACGAAAATTACAAAATTCTCTAGAAACATGTAGATACAAACAGGTAAACTCATCCAAGCAAGGAGACCGGATGCCATACTAAAAAAACAAAAAACAAAAACAAAGAACCAAAAAACCGAAACAGCCAAATTTTTGATTTCGCCATCCAGCAAACCATGAGGTGGAGATCAGAGAAGATGGAAAGAAGGTAAGTGGACAACGCTTTGCCCACCGGACCACGACGACTCATGACGTCATGATCCTGAAAAATTACTTTTATGAACATAAACGCGTATGTGACTTGCAAAAAAGTAACCCCTTGCAAGAAATAGTCTAGTTGACCACCACAGAATTAATCTTCTTTTCTTCATTTCAGATATTATGCTTCCAAAGGATCGCTCGTTCAGATGATTCCAGTGTGGACCCGGTCCGGTCCAGCTGAGTAAGGTTTTTAGCAGACACACAAAAATACACAAACCGACGTTTGAGATTTATATAATAGATTAGTGGGCGTACTCAGCGTTGCCCGCGTGTTTGGGGGGGGGTGTTTGGGGGGGGTAAGAATAAGCGAAGTAATAACCCTGTTTAAACTTCTTAAAAATCTGAAAAACAAAAAAAAAAACCCAAAAAAACCAACCCCCCCCCCAAAAAAAAAAAACAAAAACAAAAAAACAGCTAACGAACGTAAAACTTCTTTAAAAAAATCGGAAAAAAAGGACAACGTTGCCCGGGTGTTTGGAGGTGTGTGTGTTAAAAAAAAAGTGTAAAAGAAAAAAAACAGTTTTGGTCGGAAGGTAGGATTGAACCCTGAAGCCTTGACGCGAACGTGGAAGCGAAAGAGGGAAAAAAGCCTGCCACCTAACCATCTAGGCCACGAAGGAGAGGTGCGAGGAAGTGGCGTGATATTTGACCTAGTTTTGCGCTGCAAGCCAGTTACTGTTTCCTCGTGCCCCATCATTCGGTTTTCGAAGATGCGGCGAGCTGGTAAAAGTCGGGCAAATTAAATAGACAGACGACCCCCGTTGTTAAGTCGTAGATATTATCATTTAGATGTGATATAAAAGGTTTTAAGAAGGGGCGAGCCGACCGAGCAGGCTTTGGAAAAAAGCCTTTTGCAGACATACACTAAAAGCGAACATACATACATACACATATTTTCGCTTTTATATATATAGAAGACAACGAGTGGCGCCCAGGGGAAATAACTCAAAACTGGTTTCTAAAAAAAATCTCTAGTGATAAAAGGCAAAACGCGCATGAGAGTTTTTACATGTCTAACAAAGGCTTTTTTTGCCGGGCTTCCCGGGGGTGTTACTATCGCGTTGACGTGTTTATATACCCCTAGATAATATCTATAATTTGCGAACGCGTGTCGCATCTAGAATTATTTATAGCGACTTTTACAAAATTATTGCTATTTTGGCTTCTCACGTGTTTATTCGGCGAATCTAATTCGAAACTAAGACATTGTTCCCGGCATAATTGCCGGAAACGTCCAGAAAGCAATCAGCTTTTGATCAATGTGGGAGAAACTTCTTATATCAGACAATTCAATTTGGACTATCCCCTTTTTATGGGGAGCTGGTTTCCCCACCCCTGCTCCAACATCTTGAGGAAACAAAACCAGCTAAAGTTGAGAAAACAAACCCAAAAGAACTGTCCCGCAGTAAAAGTTAACTGAGCTATTTCTATTTGACTTCATTAAATGTGCACACCTGTTAATTCCGTTTTTATTACTTAAATAAATTCAAACGTGTTTCAATTACTCTTTCTTGCTGGCCGAGTGGGTAACGTGTCGTTTTTTTTTTTTCACACTTTATTTTCCACCTTCGCCTCAAGGCTTCATGTTTGATCCTACCTATCTACACAAACTTCTTTTTAACCCTCCCCCTCCCAAGACACACGCCTACAAACACCATGGCAACGATTTTTTAAGAAGTTTTAACGTTATTTTTTTATATATAATATTTAAACAGGATTATTACCTCGCTTATTCACACACACACACACACACACACACACACACACACACACACACACACACACACACACACACACACACACACACACATACCTCTAAACATCCGGGCAACGCCGGGTACCCCCGCTAGTTAAATATATAATCAATAAACTTTAAAATAACAATCTAATAAATGTGTGTATGTATGTGTATATGTATGTGTGTATATGTATGTGTGTGTATATGTATGTATGTGTATATGTATTTGTGCGTAGTTGTGTTTGTATGTCACGAGATCGATATCGTTTTGAAGCTCGATGTATTGGACGATAAATATCGAAAAATTAGCCAAAAACATTCATTCCTTCACCCTCAACTGGGCAGTTTTCTACAAGGAGGGCTCGCCTTTTTTTGCCGACATTTTCGCAAGTCATTGTCTTTGTTGGACCGACTACGATTAATTTCAACATTCGATTTCCAGTTTCGCCATAGACGCGTCAGCTAAGACATTACGTTTTTTTTCCCTCCTTCGCGTTCCAGGTTCGTGCCTGCCTGCCTACTACCATTTTTTAACATCCCTCTCTACCCGGGCTGCCTACTCGTTTTGATTCCCCTCCAGCTACTACCACTTTTTGGGGGGTTCCTTAACACTACTTCGACCCACCTGGGCAACGCCGAGTACCCCCGCTGTCTAATATATAAAAGACAAAATGTGTGTGTGTGTGTGTTTTGCATGTCTCGCAAAAACTTCCGATATACGCGTTGAAACGTGACAAAATTGGTATCATTTACAAGGTAAGATATCTCGAACGACAAATATCGAAAATTTGGGCAAAAAGATAAATTCTTTGACTGTCATCTGGACCGTTATCTGCAAGGAGAGTTTGATTTTTAGCATTGACATTTTTTGCAAGTCATTCAAGCCTCGCGTTAATGACATCACATAAAACAAGTTATTTCGAACGTCCGTGGCAACACAATCGCAGTGGGCGCAGCGATAAGCCCGTTTGCTTTTTTTTTCACCTCTTTTTTATCTTGCACGTGCCTGCCTACTACTCATAAATTTCTTTTTTTGCTCGAACGGGTACTTGAAGTTATTTTGAAATGTTTTAATTCATTTTTCTTTTTATAAGGCTTTGGTTGCTCAACGAACCCCCCTACACACACCTCGAAACACCCGGGCAACGCTGGACACACAGGCTAGTCTTAAATAGAAGAGTTAAACAATTCTCTCGCTATAAACGATAACTAACATACAGCTATCTCGTAAAATCGATTTTCCTTAATGTAATATACAAATGCGGTTACTTCTTGAACGTATATTTTGTAAGAATCATACTATATTACATAGAAATAAATGAAATAAGAAAGTAATGGACATTAATAAAATTGTTTAAGTTGTATATGTTTTTGGATATGTGTATATATTTATGCATGTGTGTGTGTGTGTTTGTATATATATGTATATATATGTGTGTGTGTTATTGTATATATATACATATATGTATATATATGTATATGCGTGTGTGTATGTGTGTACATGTATGTGTGCATTTGTGTGTCTGTATGTATGTATATGTATGTGTATGTGTATATATATATGTGTGTGTATATATGTATATGTATGTATGTGTATATATGTATATATAGGTTTTTAAACAATTTTTAAACTTTTAAATTTTCAATTTTTAATTTATTTATTTTCATTTTTTTTTTTAAATTTTTTTTTTTTACTTATTCACTTTTTTACTCTTCGTAATATAATAGACGCTCCAGTTCATTAACTTAGCCATTTATTTGTTTATCTGACTCGCGTTTCTTAATTTAATTCTGGGACTTTCACGTGCATATTTAAGTTGACCTAATTATTAACGCTAACTTTCGCGCTTTTTGTCTGGGTCAGTTTCACCTTGCTTTTCAAATATAAACTTTCACCGTTTTTCCGGTTTTTTTTTTTTTGTTTTAAACCTTAATTTACTTGATTCCTCCGGCCTTAACAAACGTGTTTTAAATATTCTCTCCAGTGCTTTT
>NC_136517.1:27080862-27220862 GCF_053919585.1 Euprymna scolopes | reverse complement strand
TTATTTTATTTATTTAAAATGTGTGTGTGTGTGTATGAAAAAAGTTCAATTCATTGAAAAATAAAAAGTTCTTTAATTTGGAAGAAAAACAGTCCGTGTTGGGGAGTGGGAAATCTAGAAAAAATATACAAAAAATAAAATTTCCTAATGCATTGTTAGTAAGGTCCTTCCCTTAGCTAATCTAAGTAGCTAGATTGCCTACTGTTTTCCGGGGCACTGAAAACAAGCGGGGAGCTCCCTAATGGGGATTGGGAAGAATTCATATCGGGTGTAGGGGGGTAAAATAAATAGATTGTCAAAAACAAAGTAGGGGTTGACCAGGGGGTGATAAAACAAAAAAGATAGGGGGTAGTGGTAGGGTAGCTTCTGAAGGTTCTCTAGTGCCAAAAAAACAAACAATCGGAGGACAGGATCTCATTTGTACCACCAGTCAAGAGTCTCTTTACTTTTTATTTGTCTAACCTAGCAGGATGGGCTCCGTAGAACCCAGTACCGCATGTGCCATGCTTATGGTGGTAACACGAATTCAAACTTGGCGCCTCGTCAGATGCACAAGCTAGCGTCATACACCCACCTCTTGTCAAAGGCCGCTCAAGGCAACCTTTTCCAATTGCATCTGATCTTTACTTTAAGCAGATGTTTAAAGTAGACGATCAGATCCCGATCTGGAACAGATATCCCTTCGCGGACTCGCTTGAGGCGTGTGATCCATATGACCATCCGTGCTACTGCTAGCATCGGTAGAAAAACCATTGTTTTCTCCCTAGGCAGCGGTGGATCAATGTTCTCCACAAAATATGATACATCGAGTTCAAGCCAGCGATTGGCATCGATGCGAGCCGTTACCTCGTTGACATACCCTAGGAGGGTCTTGAGCCTGCTGCAGCGGAAAAAGGCATGACCAGCTGTTTCCCTCATGTTCTCGTTGCAGCGCAGGCAGTAGACCTGGGTTTCTTCATTGTACAGGTTGAGTTTCTCAAGGAGGGGCAGTGCGTTCTGGACAAGTCGCCAGGTAAGGGAAAATTCTGAGCTTGTAAGAAAGTCCCGTCCCGGTGCCCAACTCCACTGGGAGCGGACCTCCTCTAACGACATCCCTGTCCGTTTCACTAATGGTTCCTTTGTGCTACGCCCCACTAGCTCCTGATAAAGCCTGTTCCTAGACTGTTCGAGGACACTGGTCCCTGGCAACACTCAAAGTGTGGACTGGCATTCGGCGTAGAATGTTTGTTCCTCCCTCGGTCTCCGCCGAGCTTCGACCGAGGGGTCGGGTGTGAGATTGGAAAACAAGTTTTCTACTACAGTTACCCATGGAACGTCTACGTTCAATGAACAGCTCAGGAAGGCCAACCTCTCTGCGTGCTTGTGACACAGGAGATTGGGAAGTCCCAAGCCTCCCTCGCTCGGATTTCGAACACAGACCTCTCTGCAAACATAATGCTTACCCTCGTTCCACAAGAGTGTGTCGAGGTGCTCCTGTAAGCTGGTTCGTTGTTTTACAGGGAGAGGAAGTACAAACAGACGGTAAAGGATGAGCGGAAAGACGTATGTAGCACATGTCTCCACCCGACCCTTCAAGTTCAATTTCCTTCGAACCCAAGTCTTAACAGAGGATTCGACCTTGGCCTCTACTTCCGACCAGTTTTTCTTCAACTGGAGACCTGGTCTGAACCACACACCGAGGATCCGGACCGGGCCGTCGGTCCAACTGAAGATGCCCGGAAGCAAATTTACTCTGGTTCAGGCACCCAACCGCAGACCCACTGACTTAATGCGATTGAAGACGGCCCCCGTAACTTCTTCGTATTGAGCGAGCGCCTCGGTGGCTGCTTGAATGTCCGTGGTGCAAAACATGAACACGGTGACGTCATCGGAAAACACAGAAACTCTGGCTCGTGTGCCTCCAGGGAGAGCTATCCCATGCAGGACTGGTGTAGTCGCCTCGTCCCTTAATGTGCGAAGGAGGGGTTCCAACGCCAGGACATACAAGAGAGGCGACAGCGGACAACCCTGTCGCACCAACCGGGAGATGGCGAAAGACTCCAACAGCTTACCGTTGATCTGCACCACTACCGTCGGCCTGGCATATAGTACAGAGATCCACTTGCGGAAGTCTGATTAAATCTGGCGGCTTCCAGCACAGATCCTAGGAACCTATGGTCCACCCTATCGAAAGCCTTGGACTGATTCAAACTGATCAGCATGGCCTCGGCATCGTCTTCTGTCCCCTCTATGATCGTGCGTATCAGATGAAGATTGTTCTGAATCAATCTCTCCTTCACAGCATAGCTCTGGTCTTGTTCGATCAAGTCAGTGATGACAACCTGCAACCGATTCGCAAGAACCTTGGCCAAAATCTTTAACTCTGTGTTTAGCCGAGTCAAGGGCCTGAAATCGTCTAAATCTTCCTCCCTACAATGCTGTTGACCTTTCCTCATCAATGTGATCACTCCCTTGGTCACCTGCCCAGGGATGGAGCCCTGAACAAATCAATGGTTGAACATATCCTTCAGAATAGGGACCAACATGGGCGACAGCCTCAAGTAGAATTCGTAGGGCAGACCATCAAGCCCCAGGAACTTCTTTGTGTGTGTGTATGTGTGTGTGTGTGTGTGTGTGTGTGTGTGTGTCTTTATGTATATATTGTAACGAGATAGGTTGAGAGGGGAAAAGAAACGAAAGAAAAGAGTAGTAAATAAATGAATAAATATCTGCGAGTAGCGACCCCCTTCCTCCTTCTTCAAATCAAACGTAGACCCCTACCAAGCACCCCTCCCCCTCACACACGACAACGCTAAAAGTTCTACCAAACCCCCTTCCTCACACACAACAGCATCAGCAACGAGAACCCACCACCACGTTTAACACCCTGCCCCTTCGTTCACCCCTCTCACTCTCTCACTGTGATGCGACAAGAAATAGTAGCAGCGATAAAAAAAGAAGACGAGGAGGAGGAGGAGGAGGAGGAGGAGAAAAATTTCCAAGCGGAAGAAACAAAAAGAAACCCAGTCTTTTGGGGGCGAGACCACGAGGAGAGCGGATGGAAAAATTCATCGCGCCGTTATGCCAAAAAGCAATGGAGGAACCAGTGACCCGATATGACGGACGAATCATCTCCGTACCGTTCCGAGGATAAAATGGAGGACCTTATTTTGCTGTCTAACTCAAACCCCCATGAAAAAAACAAAACAACAAAATCAACTTAACATTCAACCGCCAGAAAAAAAAATCGGCGGTGAAATGATGCTTGCATAGAACGATGTAAAATGGCGCACAGCGCGTACAAGTTTCAGGTCGGCGAGACAATGCCGACGAATTTGAAATGGACTGTAGAAGGAAACATATCTGCGTTCATGGATTTTTAAAAATATATAAAAGAAAAAAAAAACAACAAAGAAAAAAAAAAAGCTACGCTGGCCATGCGATACATTCTGTCGACAGTTAAGAACCCTATTTGTAATACCCCAGCTCCCAAATCCAACCTCGCTTCCATCCATGTTTATATATATTTTTTGGACTGATATTCCAGAAAATATTCATGTCATTTCTTTTATCCCTTTTTTTCTTTTGTTTACTTTCATTATTTTTTTTTTGTTTAATTTCTTGTTTGCTCGACCTTACGACAACCCATTGAGGCGTTACATTCAATTTCATTTACATGTTTAATAAATCCCTTATGATATTTTATCCACGTGTTGTCGTTCTTGCTTTGCGTTTGAATTGTTCAAGATTAAATGAATTACTCATGAATCTAAGACAACGTGTCATTCCAGGGCGCGAATCCGCACCCGACGCGCGTTAAATCTTTTTCTTTTATTTTTATTCTGTGTTACGAGAACGTAAGGCTGAAGCGCCATTTTAGAGTCGAAGATCCTAACCAGGGAGATCACCCCGACTTAGCTTCTCCCATCCCGTAACAATATTACATCTTACAATTTACATTAGAAAATGAAAAGATCGATGATGAAATTAAAATTGAATAAATTACAATGTAATTCAAACAAGGAATTATAATAATAAAACGTCATATTATTTCCTTCATTATTCCTCAATCATTCATCGGATTACTTTTGTTGTATTGTCGGTGGTTCTGTATGACATGGAAGGGGTGTATATATTACGTACGTGTGTCTTACTTCTATAATGTCTAGTGGTCTAAACATTATGACAAGAGATGCACTTTTAACAACAGACATGTAACAAAAGGAACAAATAACAGTTCTCTGAGGTTGTAACATCGGGCCAATCAGAGAAACATACCTGGTCCGCCCCTGGTCTTGTTTGACGGATCCTCGTGAATAGCCGCAAAGAAGAATGAATAAAAAAATCTCTTGTCTTTTCAGCAACTTTTATTTCTGATGCTTCCCCATTGGAAAGATACTGCTTCTTCTAAACTAACGCATTCTCATTCCCTTTACTTTCCGACTCGATCCGCTCCCTCTCTCTCTCTCTCTCTCTCTCTCTCTCTCTTTCTCTCACTCCTAATTTTTGACTTTGTCTGCTCTCGCTCGCTTCCGATCTCTCACTGATCAAATTATCATACCTTTTCTCAAAACTCTACCTAAAGTCCACGTCACTTTTTAATCACCTCCACGTAAGAGTCGTCAAATTTTAGAGGTCAATCTATATAAATTATTGTTTATGCTCTAGATTCTTTAATTTATTAAACATCTTAACATAAATATTTTTCTCTGTAAATTATAACAATCGTCGAATAGCAATACCTTCGGCGTTATCCTACTAATATCTAGCACTTTGTTGATCATATTTAGATCTTGTGGAATACAATTTCATCGGACTTATTGACTTTTTGAATTTTGCGATAATCATTTCACAACTGGGATGACCTTTTTTTTTGCTGTTTTTTTTTTCACAACAAAAAAGGCATAGTGCCACTTGAACGTAAGAGGCTACTATTTGAAACCAAATTCACAGATATACCAAGCAGGGAGTGGAGTAGCTAGATATCTGACCAAATTACACTTGAACTTCTGCATGTCAGTATAGTCAGGGAAGCAGGGGCATGGGAAAGAATTCCAAAATCTAGTAGTTCGAGGGAAGAAAATGTTAGAGTAAAATACTTTCCGGCCTCTAGGGATTTCTACAGTGTAAGGGTGGAATTTTGCTGCTTGTCGGATTAGTAGGGAGTATTTCCGTCGAAAGAGTATAAGTGCTTTGAATTAATCGGATCACCGTCTATTAAATATTTGTAAAACGGGCGATGGGACAGAGGTTATAGTTTGATTGAAAACTCTTTTTGGGAACCTAAGAGCGAGAAACTAGTGTCAGATGCAGAAACCCAGATGTAACTGCAATACTCCATGTATGGACGAGTAGTGCAATTTTCCAGAAGAGTAAAGAGCACTCACCTTCTTCGCAGCAATGCCCTTAACGTATTTGTCCCGAGTCATGTTGACTGAATGTTAAACCGAGAAGTTTGAACGAAGAGCTTTCAAGAAGCGTATTGTTAAGTATGTCAGTCAGTGGTTGAGAAGGTTTCTTGTAATTGCTAAAGGAAAAAGCTTAGTTTTGGCAGCACTTAATATTACCATACATGTATGGATCGATTCCACCACAGGCTGAAGGTCTTAATCTAAAGTTTCAGACATTGCCTTAGATATGTGTTCATTGGTTTTCCCCTCGTGTCTGTAATAGAACGTGGTATCATTATCAAATATACCCATTTCGGAGACAATTTAATCACGAAGATCATTTATGAATATTGGAAATAATAAACATCCAATTATCAACCCTTGTGACACACCCGCATTTATATCATGGTTTGACGTACAACCATCGAGGACAACCTGGACTTTTCTCTTGTCTAAGAAGGATGTGATTGTATTAAATATTCGTCTAGTAATACCATATGTCTTATCTAAGAAAGGTTTGATTATATTAAGTATTCGTCTAGTAATACGATATGATTTTATTTTCATGAGAAGACCATCGTTCCAGGCTTTAGCTATATCTAGGGCTACTACTCTAGCTTCTCCTCTCCTATCCAGTGCGTAGTATATACGTTCAAAGATTGCAGTTAGGATATCTGCATTAGAACGAACTTACCTAAATCCGTATTGTCGGTCAGAAAGAAGTTTAGTTTTTGATTGATTAAAGAAATATTCGGCCGTTATGTGGATAGTTCTTCTGATACTTGAAATGACAAATTCGAGATAACAAAAGCAATTTTATGCTTAATAATAATTTGTTTATGATGAACTAGCGAGGCCTATGGAAATTCCATATGGGACTCATTCAAATGTAATATATTGATGTTGGCATTCTGTAGATGTTCAGCGTAAATGGAGATGCTCTTATATTATTGTAGCTCTTTTGTTAAAACTGCAAAATTATTTATCTAAGCTAGCAGGGATGCCTGGCGTAGCCCGGCCGTAAAGTACGTTTAAGTATGATATTTTAATTCCAGCAGATTTTGTATATACTATTGTAAAGTTAATGTTATATCGATTTTGATATATTTTAAAGTTGCGATTTCAAAACTAAAAAAAATATATCCATATGACTTGGGTGCATCAACTTGAATCGAAATTTAAATGAAAGCTTATATATATATATATATATATATATATATATATATATATATATAGGCATTCACATACAGTACTGTTTCGCTGTTTTACAGCTCATCAGTGCGGCTAGACAGGCAACTGCTTCAAGCCAGGATCGAAACCCGACCGCCAAAATGGCAGTCAAGGCTTATCACTGTTGCATATTTGAAGGGACTTTGACTGTTCATATTAGAGAGAGAGAGAGAGAGAGAGAGAGAGAGAGAGAGAGAGAGAGAGAGAGAGAGAGAGAGAGAGGGTATATTTTAATACAGAAACGTGTATTACACTTTGGATGAGAGATAGATATGATAGATAGATAGAGCATTTATACAGTTCTGGGAGTGTTTCTATAACACATATTTCCGTACATATATTTTTGAGATGAGGATTATCAGTTCTTTTATCATAAAGGGGGAGAGTCAT
This sequence comes from Euprymna scolopes, assembly GCF_053919585.1. Lineage (NCBI taxonomy): Eukaryota > Metazoa > Mollusca > Cephalopoda > Sepiida > Sepiolidae > Euprymna > Euprymna scolopes. Next base: position 27,213,873 of record NC_136517.1, on the reverse strand, counting down.
TATTTCTGGATACTGAGAGAGACACATTCTTAAGATGTTAGAGACACGTTACTTAGATGGGTTTATACACAAAGTTATTTATACAGAGGAGTGGAACACAAGTTCATATTAATACAATTTCACAATACCTTTGTTTGTAGAATGACACAACATGAGACAGCTGTTACAAAATATGATGACGTCCTTTATTTCTTGACCGGTCAATGATTTCGCATCAAGGAATTCAAAGTCTTACATGATTTCAACTTCCAAACCTTCGCTTCCAAGGTGGATGTCAGCTCTGTCTGTCCGACCCTCTCTCGACCCTGTCCGGCCTCTCTCTATTTGTCTCACTAAGCTAGCCAATTTTATTGAGAACTCATCTCTTAGCCATGACGTCATTGCATGGCCAACACGTGCATATCGATCCCGTGGCCTGACATGCCTCACGTGTCTAAAACATGCACTGTTCCTCACATGTCTATCTCATTCTGTAGACCGAATTATTCTAACCTATTTTCGGCCTAACCTATTTTCCAATATGTTTAACATTTTCTATTGTTCGGATGTAGATAACCTAAATTTAATTTAATTTTTCATAAACAGAATTGAATCATCAAATTCCCTTTTCAATAACATTTCTAAACAACGAATTCCTTTTCAACAAACATATCTGCTATTTATTTTAAACTTTCCTGAATCTTAATTCCAAACCTAGCTTCCCAGGTTCGAATTCTCGCACTATTCTATCTCATTTTTACTTATTTACAAGAACAGAGGATCTGTTCTCGTAACATCGTCATTTCGCTATACGGCTGTTGCTGCGTAGGTAATGAATTAACGATGTTTTGACATCGTCCATATCCCTCCGCTCGATTTGTTTACACAAAGAGCGTCGCTTAATATGATAACCAAGAGAGATAACTTTCTTCTGATTAAAATGAAAGAGTTATTTGGGAGTAATGCCAGTTTTCAAAATAACTCTGTTTAAAAATCTAGAATTGAAACTATTTAGCAAGATATGATGTCATAGGATGAAATACGTGGTAGAAAAAGTAGAAAGTTATTGTCCCTAAAATTGGACATCGAAATGATCATTTTACTCTACTTAATTTACGCTCATAAGCAACTAAATTATCGGCTGTTGGGCTAGGAGAACGAAAACTCGAAAACAACATTATGTGCCAATGAACGTGCGACATGTTGTCCCTGTTTAACAGAAAAAAATTCTCTGATAATTCAAATCACAAAAACTATACGAACAGTCAAATTACTATTGTCGTAGAAAGCCAAGTCAGGTTAATGGAATTTGTTAAAACTTTAATGAATACCATCTAAAAATAAATAAATAAAATAAAATAAATAAATAAAAAATAAAATAAAATAAATAAATGAATAAAAAATAAATAAAAATAAATAAATAAATAAAAAAAAAAAAATAGAGGGCAGCCTCGAAAGTCTTGAAAAAAAATTCATGTTTTGTTTCTTGTTTTCTGTTTGTGTATCTTCAAGTTTCGCCAGACGTAAAGATTTTTGACGATGCTTTTCACCTTTCACGCAAAAGTATTTGTCAAAAAAAAAGAACACAGATCATTAAGAACGGCGTCTCTCTCTCTCTCTCTCTCTCTCTCTCTCTCTCTCTCTCTCTATATATATATATATATATATATATATATATATATATATATATATATATGAGATTTTCGTTCCATGACGAGAATTCTGACCAAGTACCCAATTTTTTTATTTGGATAATGCACTATAAAAACTCCAACAGATCGGTGATCTAGTCAATTTATTCAATTTTTTTTTTCAACAATCAGGTAGTTATCTACCTTTATTATGTATGATTTTATAGTTATCTTTCTTAGTGGCCGGACGAATATTATTAATGATCATGGTCTGGTGTGTCGAACTATTCGACATGATAGCCCACCCCACCTTTTCCCTCGCTAGATTGAATGTGGTCGTGTAAAATTAATATTAAAAACGATATTTTTCATATCACATTATTTTAAGAACAAAGACAGAAAATTCCATTAGAAGTTAAAATATTAGAATTAGGTCTACGTGCCAAAATATGACGTCACAAACGAGGTCGAATGACACGTAAAGCATAAACTGAGAATATCGATTCATTGTTTCTGAACCGCGGAAGATAGCGGTTTTGTTTGGTACGGTCGTTCACCTCTATGTGGAGATGTGTTCGAGAGGGGGGGCCAATACTGTAGTATGTAACATATAGGTATACACTATACTGTAAAGAAAAATGTAACTCCGAGGGAGTTGTTAAACCTTAAATAGTTTTGCACTGTTATCTTTAATAACTTTAACAATCTCTGATACTAAAAAGAAAACAAAAATGGCCGTGTATTATGACAAACACACGACGGCTGCGAGTACTAACGAGAAAGAAGAGGGATACTACTACTACGTGTTGTTTACACAACGAGACTCCAGTGGTTCATGTGATGTGCTACATCTCTACAAGTGTTACAAGAAAAGACCCGATTTTCTAAGTAAGTAAGAAAAAACATTAGATAAGTGAAAATGAGATTAGGATAGACCGAGATTCGAACCTTGTAAGCAAGGTTCAGAAATAGATTCAGAAATGAATTCGTTTTGTTTTATTTAATATAAACTAGTAGATATGTTTGAGTAAAAGGAATTTTGATTGTTCAATTCTTTTGTGAAAACGGAATTAAAATAATGTCAGTTAGAAGAACAAACAATAGAAAATTAAAAACATATTGAAAAATAAGTTAGGTCGAAAAATAGGTTAGAAGAATTGTTTATTGGCAGAAGTGTGTTTTGAAAATGTATGTTTAAGCTACGTGAGTTCTCCACGAGGTCGATCACGTTTTTGGACATGCGTATGACGTTATGGCAGAAAAATGAATTCTCAATATAGTTTGCTAGTTTTAGTGAGACAGAGACAGACGGGGAGACAAAGTTGGAGACAGAGCTGAGGGTCGGTCGGAAAGGGTCCCTTTGGAAGCGAGGGACAAAGTTTTACTCATGTAGTCAACTGTGAATTTCTGGATGTCAACATCATTGCGACCGGTCGAATGTAATAAAAGAACACATCATATTTTTGTAACTGCGTCTTGTATCATCTTTCTACCAAATTTGGAGGTAATGTGAACTAATCGTTATTAATGAACTTTGTGTATAACTCATCTAAGTAATGTCCCCCCCGCTCCATCTAAGTAATGACTATCCTCTTCTCTGTGTTAAAGAACTGATCAATCTTTTCCCTCTCTAACATCTGTGTTAAAAGAAGAAACATCTAAAGAACTGTAAAATGTATAAATGTCGTTCTCTTCTCTCTCCTCCCCCTCTCTGTAATATCTGTATTGCATGTCTCATATGCAACACAAGGTGACCTATCAAAAATAATTCCCAGGTTGTAATTCGGCAGTTGCTTCGCATATTTCAACGTGGCAATAACAAATATACAAACAGAATAATAAAAATCACACCGAAAATGAGTTAATGTTTATGCATCGTCTGCTGAAGAAAAAAGACAAATGTTATCCAAAACTATACACTTCTACTGAATCAACACTGCTTGAATCCAGTGACAAGGAGAAGTCCAGGACGACTGGAAATAATGCCGAGATAAGGGGAGTACACATACAACACCTGGAAGTCCCAAATGGTCACCCGTCTGGTACTCGCCAGGCTCATCATTTTTCTTATATATAGTTGCTAAAGTCGTAAAATACGCTTAAATATAGTATTTTAGTTTATCCAGGTTCCGTATATATTATTATAGAGCCAATGCGTCAGGCGTATTATGCTATTTATATTTCGACCTTGAATGACTAACTAATCCAAAAATAAAATCCATTGCATTTTAAATATTCATTCAAAAATAATAATAATAATAATAATAATAATAATAATAATAATAATAATAATAATAATAATATATATATGCATATATATATAGTAATTTATAAAATATATATGGCGATTAAGCTACACTGAATATTCGGCGTTTCATCCACCTTAGGATTCGTCAGGCTTATGTGCGAATTCTGTGGTTGTTTCTCGTTTTTATATGTGTTGAGGATTTTAGTTAGCCAATCAGCTTTCTAGTATCCACCGGCCCCTTCCTATCAGCTAATGGGCATGCATTTTATCGAACAAAGGATCTGTTTTAGAACTAGGTTAGTAGTTTAAGGCAGATGTTTTTCTAAGGTGGATGAAACGCCGAATAGTCAGTATAGCTTAATCGCCATATATATTTTATAAATTACTAACTAGCTCTACCTACGTATTGAGAACTTTTGAAGTAAATACTTAAAGTTTACGCATAAACCTATACTTTCGTATATTAAGTTTATGTGAGTAAATGAAGTAGTTATATATATATATATATATATATATATATATATATATATATATATATATATATATATATAATATGAAGCTGAATGTGTGTGTGTGTGTGTCTGGTCACGAATAAGCTCCTATATGGTTGACTATTTTAAAAAACTGATCACATATAATGATAGAAGATGTATCGAGAGACAGGAATGGGTATGTTTGATCTGGCAGAACGGTGGTTCATTAAAATTGTGGTGTTTGCGTTCGCGCCTGTACCACAAAGTATGGAAATAAAAAATTAAAAAATTAAAAAAAAATCGTTTACAAGTGTTTTTGATATAGATGTACAAAATAATACTTTGATAAGTATGTTTTAACTTAAATAGGGATGGTATAATAAAATTGTGGGGTCTGCGTTCGCGCCTGGCCACCATAGAATGGAAATATGTCACAAAGTTTAACAAGGTTTTTTAATATAGATCCACGGAATATTGTGATAAGTGTTTCAGTGTGAACAGGTATTGTAACGTGCATCCAGGAGATAAGCGCCCGCGTGTTTGCATGTTGTGTGGGTACGTGGGAGAGACGGATGAGGGGAAAAAGACTTACCTCGAGACCAGCTCAGCGTTACCGACCAAAAATAGAAAAGAGGGACCAAGATGGCGACCGCCGTCTTTTGTAAAGTATGATGTCTCGCAAAGTCACACGAATTCTCGGAATATGCAAATTTAGCCGGCCTAGAACGACGATAAAAGCGGGTGAGGGGAAAGACGTGGGGGTGTGACGATTGAGTTGGCTGGGGAATCGTGTGGCTGTTGCTTCTTGTGCCGTGTTGAGGATATCTTACCGTGTTAAAGAGAGAGTCGGCGCCATCTTGAATTTTTCCTTTCATTTTTTTTCTTACAAGCTATTCCGGCCATTTGGCCTCTAGGACTATGACCGAATCGAAATTTGACTTAAAGCTCATACCCGAGTTTGACGGGACCACGTCCATCGTCGACTGGGTTGAAAGGGTCGAGCTGACGTGCGACCTTTGTGAGGTGAAAAGGGTACACACTGTAATTCCCCTGAGATTGGCTGGGGGTGCCTTGAGTGTATATCAGCAACTCAGTGCTGCCGAAAAGGGAGATGTCACCGCAATTAAAGCTGCGCTGTACAAGGCATTTGCCATGGATCCTTGTACGGCTTATGAAAAATTTGCTTCCCGAAAACTTCTACCGGAGGAAAGCGTGGACGTTTTCTTCGCTGAGTTAAAGAAACTCGCAGTTCTGTTCGGTGGAGGGGTGTCGGAGCGGATGCTTGCGTACGCGTTTGTGGCGGGCCTTCCCACTCGGGTGAAGCAGCTACTGAGAGCCTCAACCAGCGTTTCAACAACGACCATGGAACACTTGATGGAACGTGCTCGAGCCATCATCAAAGATGAGGAGGACCTGGGGGAACCAGTTGTGATGGCGACACAGACAGGCCAGATTGGCGCTCGGGAGATTTCGAATCAGAACCCTGCAAGCAATGGGAAATGTTTTCGCTGCGGCCGACGCGGACATTTTGCAAGGAATTGCACCAACAGGGGGCGTGTGCGCTGTTTTAAGTGTGGCGGTTTGGGGCATCTAGCCCAAAACTGTGCGGGAAACGTATCAGGGGAGAGGACGTCAGCGCCGCCCTGCTCCCCGAGCAAAATTTGAACAAGGCGCAACCAGTAATAACCGTCTACGTAAACAGGATACCCTGCTCAGCACTTCGCGACTCAGGCTGTTCGCATACTATAGTGAGCACCAGGCTGTGTCCAAGTTGGACTAAGAGGAAGATCAAAGTCACCACGATAGGAGGCGAGACCCAGACATGCTGTGGAGCTGGAACTGTCAAGATTTACACGGACACCGGTGCAGCCACTAAGATCAATGTGCTCGTGACCCAAGGAAATCTCCTGGGGTTTGACCTGTTGCTCGGATACGATGCCATCAAGGCGCTGGGGGGAGTCGCAATTCATCGGGATGGAAAGGTGCGATTCTTAGAGGCCCCAGTGTGTGCAGCGCTCCATATCGATCGGCCGGATTTTACAGTGGACTACGACTCGCGCAAGAGGGCCTGGATTGCATCTTGGAAGTGGACCGAGGGAATGGCACCGACTAAACTCAAGAATGGGGTTGCAGAGTACCCTATACCCAGTGAGGCCCGAGCAGAATACGAAAGGGAACTAAAGGCGTGGATCCAAGATGGCTGGTTAATCCCCTACCCTGAGGACAAGCTTGGGCCTCCGAAGGGTCTAATACCCTTGATGGCAGTAGTCCAGCATAACAAGTCGAAAGTACGGCCCGTGCTGGACTATAGGGAGCTTAACAAGCATATTGAAGCCTACACTGCCGATGCTGACGTATGCGCCAGTAAGTTGAGGGAATGGCGTCAGAAAGGCACTAATGTCTCAATATTGGATTTACGAAAAGCCTATTTACAGGTGCGAGTTGATGAGACGTTGTGGCCGTTCCAGACAGTTTGGTTCCAAGGGCAGAGGTACTGCCTTACACGCCTTGGCTTCGGCCTAAATGTGGCACCACAGATCATGAAGACTATTGTCAACACAGTATTGTCCCAAGAAAAGCCCATGAGGGACTCAACGTCAGCTTACATTGATGACGTATACGTCAATGAAGATGTACAGTCTGCGTCGTGTGTCAAAGAAAAGTTGGCTCAGTTTGGTCTGGAATGCAAGAATCCCGAACGTTTAAGGGAAGGAGCACGTGTATTGGGATTGGATGTTTATGAAGAGGATGGCACCCTACAATGGAGGCGTGGCAGTGAAATTTCAAGCATCCCCAACCTCGTTACAAGGCGGACCGTTTTTTCTTGGTGTGGAAAACTTGTTGGTCACTTACCAGTCTGTGGCTGGCTCCGCGCAGCTGTTGGTGTGATTAAACGCAGAGCAAATTTAACAACCACGGGTTGGGATGACATATCCGATGATGTCCTACTAACTCTGATGATTAAAGAGACACTGGAGAGAGTGAACAAGAAGGACCCTGCCTGTGGGCGGTGGTGTGTTAACGGAGACAACGTAGGTGTGTGGGTTGATGCCAGTTCTTTGGCGTTGGGAGTATCGTTGGAGCAAGGAGGAAACGTGTTCGAGGATGCGTGTTGGCTGCGGCCCGTAACAGATTCTCAGCATATCAACCTGGCAGAGCTGGACGCTGTTGTAAAGGGGGTAAATCTGGCCCTGCAGTGGCAGTCTAAGAAGTTGACCTTGTACACAGATTCTCTCTGTGTCTACCACTGGGTGTCAGACACACTTTCAGGACGGACACGAATCCGTACCAAGGCAGCAAGCGAAATGTTAATACGGAGAAGGCTAGACACGCTAAAAATCCTGGTATCTGAGTATGGGCTATCACTGAGCGTCACTCTGGTGCCATCACATTGTAATCGTGCTGACCAACTGACCCGTGTACCTCACAAATGGTATGAAGCCGCGAAGATGGGAATGGAGATTACTGCTCGATCTTGTGCAGTTGCAATCGACCCATGTCAAATACAAAAAATTCATGCACAGAGCGGACATCCGGGTATCAAGAGGACCCTTTATTTTGTGAGGCGTGCATACCCAGCAGTGACCAAGATGGATGTCAGACAGATCGTCAGAAATTGTGAGGCTTGCCAGTCTGTTGGTCCTGCACCAGAGCGATGGCGGAAGGGTCGCTTGGAAGTTGAGAGTGTGTGGCAGCGGCTGGCCATGGATATTACCCATTACAGTGGCAAGCCCTTTCTAACTCTCATTGATTGCGGGCCTACGAGATTTGCGGTGTGGCGGCAGATGACCAGACAGGATTCAGCAAATGTTGTTCGCCACCTATCATCCATTTTTTTTGAGCGAGGTGCGCCGGAAGAGCTCCTGACTGACAATGATGCAGCGTTTTGTAGCCAGCAAGTCCGGCAGTTGTTAGATGAGTGGGGCGTCCGTCTACGGTTGCGATGTGCGCATGTGCCATCAGGAAATGGCATTGCTGAAAGAAGCCATCGCAGCATCAAGAGAATTGCTGCCAGGAAGCGATGTACTATTGCGGAAGCAACATATTGGTACAACATTACGCCAAAGGACGGGACGTCCCCTTCAACCGCACCTGCGAATGCTATTTACACGTACCAAGTCGGAGTGAAGGGAATCAACACTACGCAGCCAACCGACAAGGGAACATATAACAGATATGAAGTGGGAGATCCAGTGTGGGTGCGGCCTCCAGGAAATCGGTGCACCGACAAGTTTAAGCGAGGACACATATCTGGAGTGATTAGCCAGCAGTCTGTTTTGGTCGATGGAACCCCACGACATGTGCGAGATCTTCGCCCAGCTACCGAGGTGCGTCATACAACTACAGAAGAAAGCAGTGAAGCGTCTAGCGATGAGCTGCCGATGCACGGATTCAGTGAGCCCCTTCCAGAGACTGATAGCGATACTTCATCTGATGAGGCGGAACCAGATCCAGAGCCCGAATCTGAAACAGTGAATGTACCTCTTCGCAGAAGCACACGCACTAAAAGGCCACCCCCCCAGTGCTCTCTATGTGATCATCAGATCAGGGGGGAGTGTAACGTGCATCCAGGAGATAAGCGCCCGCGTGTTTGCGTGTTGTGTGGGTACGTGGGAGAGACGGATGAGGGGAAAAAGACTTACCTCGAGACCAGCTCAGCGTTACCGACCAAAAATAGAAAAGAGGGACCAAGATGGCGACCGCCGTCTTTTGTAAAGTATGATGTCTCGCAAAGTCACACAAATTCTCGGAATATGCAAATTTAGCCGGCCTAGAACGACGATAAAAGCGGGTGAGGGGAAAGACGTGGGGGTGTGACGATTGAGTTGGCTGGGGAATCGTGTGGCTGTTGCTTCTTGTGCCGTGTTGAGGATATCTTACCGTGTTAAAGAGAGAGTCGGCGCCATCTTGAATTTTTCCTTTCATTTTTTTTCTTACAGGTATGGTATAATAAATTATGGGGTTTATCTATTTTATTTTTACTTTCATCATATTTTGCTTTGGTTTTGATACCCCCAAATTCATAACCTATCATACTTGCTGGATTTTTTACCCTTCACCGGACTATCCATTCATGTGAAATCTTTTTATCATTTTTCTTTTACCTCCTACTCCCCTTATCTCACCCCTTTTTTTTTTTTAACCAAGTAAGATCTGTGACTTACTTGTAGTTTCACTGAATATTTTACATGCAAAATCCGGTCCCGCATTTTGCTAATTCCTGCCCTCTGATGAGAAGGATAGTATTTTTTCGAAACTCCGCGGATTAAGGACTATCCACTCATCTTGTGCTTCCTTTTTAAAATTAAATATATTTTTAACTCTTTTTCAAGATGTCTTTTAACGTGTTTTATTAATCATTTGTTCATATTATAAGCTCTATTTCCTTTTCGGTTTTATTGAGCTTTCACATCTGGTTGAGATTACTTTACTTGTAAATATTAACTCTTTAATATTTATAATATATTTTAAGTTTACCATTTTGATTACCTTGGTAAACTTATTGTAATTTATATATATATATATATATATATATATATATATATATATATATATATATATATATATTTAAATAAGGGAGTAGTCACCAACAATGTGTATTTTTTAACATTATTTTATGATTCCGTGTCTTGGTTTTTCATTGAGAATTATGTTTGGATCATTGTAATAATGTTTTTAAGTCATTGAAATCGTTTACGTACGTTTCAGACGGTCTGATGCGTCCTCGTCAGAAATTATTTTCAAATGTGTAAAAATGGCGATTTTCATTAGTTTGAAGTTTTTCCAAGGGGTGGAGGCTTGTAAGTGTTTATTATACATTGCTATGCTTTTTTTTTTCTTTTTTTTTTTGTCAAGGGAGATTTTGACCTGGCTGTAGTCGGTCAGTCGCAATTTCTTTCTGCTAATGTGTTTTTTCTTTTCCTTTAGGGTGGGGTAGGGTGTGTATGTGTGTGTGTGTGTGTGTGTGTGTGTGTGTGTGTGTGTGTTTATGTGTGTGTGTGTGCGCGTGTGTGTGTTTGCTTTTATTGGTTAGGGAATGTGTATATTTTGGGGTTATTTGCTTTCTTAGGAAGGCGGCTGTGGTCCGAGGTCGTTACTAATGTGTATGCACAGGGAGGGGGGACTGGCTCTTCTGAAGTAAGGGCGGGGATGCTTTCATTCTATTTTGATATTTATTTTTTGGATTCTTGGATTTTAATATTGTGATTTTTTCCTTTTAGTCTTATATTATGTTCGTTTAGAAAGAGGGGTGTATTTAAAATAGGGGATTTTTTAATGTTTCTATTTATTTGTCTCCCCATGTGGGTATGGCTAGACCCAGGATCGGTTCCTAGTGTAGGGAAGATTTTGTTCCCCAGAGGGGGGCATTGGGGGGTGTAGGTATGGGGGGATGATAGAAGGGAAGATAGTCGTTTCAGTCACTTGGGGGTTCTCCTCCCCTGACTGAGGAGGGAGCGAGGTGTTGGAACAGATATTATACTACGGTTCTAGGTGTCTCCTAGTGTTGTTGGTTTCGAGGTTAAGTAGGGTTGGTATTGTTCAGTGTGTTGTATTAAAGATAGGGGTGTTATGTCTGTTTGTGGTTGTATGCGCGCACGTGTGTGTGTTTTAATGTGTCGATTCTGATTTAAGTGTGGGTGTGTGTATGTGTATGTGTATGGGTGTGCATGCGAGTGTACCTTGCATTTCATGTTTTTGTGTGATGGTATTAGGTTCTGTTCAGTTCAGGAGTGAATTTGGTGATGAAGTTTTTTTCTTGTGTAAGTAAATAAAAATAATTGTCTGTTTGGAAGATTGGCATTATTTTGAAGCTGTTTCCACTGCATGTGTGTACGTGTTTTGAAACATAGAGGTGTCTGTTTTGATGTTGCTCTTATGTAAGGCTACTCTATTGCTGAAATTTTTGGTGGCGCCTATGTAGGATTTATTGCATGTTGTGCATCTTAGTGCATATACTACATTTCTGGAGGTGCAATTTAGATCCTTTTTTATTTTGAATGTTTGTGCTGGGTTTTTGAATGTGTATGTGTTACCTTCTATTATTATGTCACATACTCCACATCGAGGTTTGTTGCATTTTGTAACTCCTTTTGTAGTATGTGGGACGAGTTTTGAGGAAGTTAGGATGTGTTTTAAGTTTTTGGGTTGGCGTTTGCTTTTTATTATTTTTGTTGTTTTAAGTATGTTGTTTAGTTTGTCGTTCTGATTGAGGAGGATAAGGTTTTTTGCTATCTGTGTGAATAGTTCTGGGTTGTTTTTGTTGTGTGTAGAGACGTATGCTAGAATTTGTTCTTTGTTGTGTTCTTTTGGGGTTCTTAGTTGATCTATTGGAATTTTTTCAGCCAATTCAATACCTTTCTGTATTAGTGGTAGTGGGTATCCTCTTTTCCGCAGTGTTATTTGTAGTTCGTTCAGTCTAGTTGAACGGAGGTGTCTGTCTGTTACTATGGTGCAGACTCTACGTGCTAGGGAGTAGGGTATTGATTTTAGACAGTTTTTAGGATGGTAGATTTTGAAATGGAGGTATTGCTGAGTGTCTGTGGGTTTGTGGTAGATGTCTGTGATTATGTTGTTGTTTTTTATTGTTACTAGGATGTCTAGGAAAGGTAGTTCTGTGGGGCTTTGTTCTAGTGTGAAGTTTATTTTTGGGTGTAGATTTTGTAGTAAAGTGTGGAGTTCTTTGATATCCCCCCATGAGGTTCTCCACAGGATAAAGCAGTCGTCTAGGTATCTTTTCCAAGATTTTATGAAGAGTGTTTTTATATTGTGCCCGTACTTTTGCTCTATCCTTTCATAAAGGGTCTCTTCTAGGAAAGCGAGTGTAAGGGTGGCATATGTTGGTGCCATTTTGGTACCCATCGCTGTGCCTAGTATTTGGACGTAGTTGTCTTTATTGAATTGGAAGGAGTTGTTATTGAGGATTATGTCGATGCTATCAATCACGAATTGTTTATTGAATCTGGGGTGTAAAGTCTGTGTATGTTTGTCAATCCAATATGCGATAGCTTCTTTTCCTAGATTGTGTGGGATATTGCTATATAGGCTGCTAACGTCGAATGTGGCTAGTATAGTCCCATCGTCTACTGTTTGTGGTAGGGAGCTAAGGAAGTGTGTGTTATCTCTTACAAAACTTCTGACTAGATTGGTGAAGGGCTGTAATAGTATATCTATTAGGTTGCTAAGTCTGCTTGTTGGGCATGATGGTCCTGCTACTATGAGTCTGAATGTGAGGTCGTTGGGGTTTGGGGTGCTTATGTATTCTGACTTTTGTATGTTGATGGCATGTCTTACTTGGTTAGATTTGTGTATTTTGGGTAGCCCATAGAAGATGTTTGTTTTTGTTGTGAAGTTTGTAAGGAAGTCTTTTTCTTTTTTAGTTAATGTACTATTGTATGTTGCGCAGAGTTTTGTTATTTTAGATATGGTTGTGTCGTCTATGTTGGAGCTAATTGGTTTGTAATAATTTTCGTTCCCTAGTGATTCTGAAATTTTTGTTTTATAGAAGTTCTTATTCATTATAACTACTGCACTACCTTTGTCTGCTTCCTTTATAACTAAGTTGTTATTGTGTTGGATTTTTTTAAGTGCTTGATTTTGTTTTCGTGTTAGATTACTGGTGGGGTTTTCTTTTTGTTGGGGGTTGAGGCTCCAGAGTGTTTCAAAGAAGGTATTTAGTTCTTTTGTGTTGTTATGTTTGTTGGGGAAGTATGTTGATTTGTTCTTCACTAGAGAGTCGTCTGTTGTGTTATCACTGTTGTTAAGTATATCTATGAGTCTAAATTTGCGTTCAAATTCTTTGAGGTCTTTCTTTAACTCTGCTATGTTACTTCTGGGAGTTGGGCAGAATTTGAGGCCTAGTTTTAGTACTTCAATTTCGTCCTTTGTAAGCGTCTCTGTAGATAGGTTGATGACTTTGGGTTTTTTGTTGTCTAGTCTGGTGTTGTCATTTTGTGAGGGATTCCTAAAAAATGATTGTGAGGGTCGTTAGTTTCGTTGATTCGGTTGGGAGGTTGGTTGTGTCGTTTTGTGGGGGTGTATCGGTTATGATGGTACCTGGGGTATTCGGATTGGTTGTGTTTGTGTGGGAGGTATTTTTGGGGTCGGTTTTGTACTGTGGGGTATTGGGGATGGGTGTTGTAAAGATTGTTTTGGATTGGGTGGTATCTATAGGGATGGTTTAGTTCCATTGGGTTGTTACGGTGGGGGTTGATAAGTAGGGGGATTTTTTGGTGGTTTGTGTGGGTGGGGTGGGGTAAGAGATAGTGGGTTCTTGGCTGAGTTGGGTGACCTGGTTGATAGTAACTATTTTCGTATTGTTGTGGGAGGTTGTATCTTTTAGTGTTGTCATGTGGTAGTGGGTTGTCGGTTGTTGATATGTTGTTTTTTGGAGCATTTTGGTAGTAGTATTTGTGTTTGTATGATGTCTGTGTTCTTGTGTGGCTGTGTGGTGTTCTATGTGGGAGTTTTGGTTGAGTTTGTTGGTGGGGATGGGTGTATGGTATGGATGTGTTCCGGTCGTTTCATTGTGTGTGTTTGGGTCTGTTGTGTGGGTATGTTTGAGAGTGATGTGTGTCTCGTTTCTTACCTTTGTTTTGGAATCTCTTCAGCTGTTGGAATCGGGTATGTTTCGGTTTTTGGTAGGTTTGACTGGTCATGTTCGGTACTTGTTCGTTTTTTTCTTTTTCTGGAAGATTCTTTAGCCAGGTTATCTTCCTTTCGATAATTCTTTTGGATTTTTCCTCCTCCTCTCTGCATTCAGACTCCCAAAGTCCAATAAGGAATTGGTGGGTCTCCTTGGGGCATAGTTTTTTGATGTCGGTGAGTATTTTATCGTCGATTTTGGTGTATTCCTCTGTGAGGTGTATCTTTCAGTCCTCCTGTATTTCGATTTCAGCTTGTAGTTTTGATATGTTTAGAGCTTTTTTAATTATTTTCTGCTCCTCTGTGTCTTGTGGTGTGACTTTTTCTCGGAATTTGTTTGGGATAAACTGCTCCTCCATGGTTAAAAATGTCCTGTAGGTTAGGGCGGTGTCGCTGCATTTGACTGCACGGTAGTAGGCCATTTTTCTCTTTTTAATAAGAGTTTTCCATGTTTGGAGGTTTTTTCTTTTGTTTTCAGCGCTTCATTCCGGATATGTGGTTCCTTTAGATGTTCTAAATGTTCTTGTTGTTTTTTTAGGAGAACTATAATTTCGTCGATGTTGGTTAGTATCTTATCCTGTTGATGGGATATCATGAGGATTATCCTGTCCATTTTTTCATTCAGTTTTAGAATTTCATCCTCGAGATGTTTGTTTTCCATGTTGAGTGTTGTTTGGGATTATATATATATATGTATGTATATATATATATATATATATATATATATATATATATATATATATATATATATATATATAATTCATTGTATTTTAAATATTCATTTAATAATAATAGTGATAATAATAATGATATATATATATATATATATATATATATATACAAATCCAAAAGTAAAATCCATTGTATTTTAAATATTCATTTATTAAAAAATATATATTCATATGCTTATTTTTAATTTGATTTACATTTAATTTAATTTTAATTTAATATATTAACATTTTATTTATAAAAGTTTTATTTGTCTAGTCGTAAAATACACTTTAATTTTATAGTGCTTTAATTCATCCAGATTCCGTATATATTATTATAGAGCCAATTCTCTATCGATTATTTCATATGATATCCAATATATAGTCATGATTTCAAAAGTAAAAAAAAAAAATAATCATGACTTGTGTGCCATCATCTAGAATCGAAACAGAAACTGAAACCAAAAGCAAAATTTTTAACGTTCCAGCCAGAAAGGTTACTACGTGAGGCATTGTCAGTCGGATAAAGAAAAAGACAAAAATAAAGTAATATTAATAACTCACTGCGCATGTGTAAAAGAGCAGTTGTCACTATACGCTTACCAAATTGTAATTTCTTTCAATTTTGACCCTTTAGGAAATACTAGGATTTAAGCCCGGCGTTACCCGGCTGTTTGGAGGGGTATGTTGGGCAAAAAAGAAGAAAGCGGTCAACTTTTTTAAAATTTGACCCCTATTATGAGCCCTTGACATTTATTGTTTTGGGCTCAAATCAAGTTATTAAGTTAGATCCATGCCCAAGGAACCTATATCTAAAATTTCAAGTGTTTGGACCCAAAATTGGCGGAGGAGTTTGGTAGAGTTCTCAAAGGTAAAATCGTTGAATGTTGACCCCTTAACAGCCAAATCTCTGGCCGAAAACGGATGATAAAGATTTTCCCAAATCTCACTACCCTGTATATCAAATTACGAGCCTGTAGACTTAAAATTGACAGACCAATGATGAGGGGAGGTTCTGTCATGATTTCTCCATTGCTGATGACCTCACTCAGATTGTTCACGAACCCACCCGTGTTCTCGATACTGACGGCCAGTATACAAGTCTCCTAGACCTCTTTCTCACAACTTGCCCGGAATTGTGTTCAGCTTCTGTTCTGTCTCCACTTGGATCTTCCGACCATTCAGTTGTATCAGTTAAGATAAAAATGAAATGTAATAAGTCCTCAGACGTATCTCTCCATCGTACAGTATATCGATACTCTATGGCTGACTGGGATAGCTTCTGCATATTTATATCAGATCTACTGCGTTCCATGTTTAAAAAGGATGTGTCCTCTATAGTATCAGACGTGACAGAATGGTTAATTGTAGGTATAGACCGTTTCATACCTTCGAAAACATTCCAGCAAAAACCTAACAGCCAGCTGTGGTTCTCTCCGGAATGTGCTGTTGCCATTGCGCATAGAAATCACTTTTTCCATTGCTTCCAACATAATAGATATACTGAGACTAAAGCCGCTTTCAGAACTGGCAGCAACCACTGTAAAAAAGTAATAAAGAATGCTCGGTCCGTCAAGTTCAAAGTAGCTGAACAGCGGCTTAGTTCCCACCAGTTTTGGCAAATAGCAAACAGAATCCTGAACAGAAGCATGTGCTCTATCCCAACTCTCATAAATGGACCTGCGGTAATCTCGTCAGCATCAGACAAAGCCAAACTCTTTGCCAAGAACTTTGCAGCTAATTCTAACCTTTGCGACCAAGACTGCCAACCTCCAATATTTCCTCCTGTATCAGAAAACATGCTATGTGATATACAAATATCTGTACGTGATGTTGCCAAGCTAATCAAAAACCTTGATTCCAGTGAAGTAACCGGCCCTGACGGTATTCCAATTATAGTACTCAAAAGACTTCAACCAGAACTTGCGCCCATCCTTACAAAACTGTTTAACCGTTGTCTTAAGGAGAATTGCTTCCCGTCACCCTGGAAAATCTTATCAGTATTTAAGAATTCAGGTGATCGGTCATCTCCCTCACAGTACGGGCCAATAAGTCTCCTGTGCGTCATGAGTAAGTTGCTGGAATCTGTGTTAAATAGAGAAGTAATAAACCATCTCAGCAAAAATAACCTTCTTAGTGACACGCAATATGGTTTCCGTTCTGCTAGATCTACAGCAGATGTACTTACAGTTATATCTCATAGGATTAGCGAATCTCTCGATGGAGGCTACCTTTCTAGGGCAATTGCTCTTGACATATCAAAGGCCTTTGATAGAGTATGGCATAAAGGTTTACTTCACAAGATCTCCAGCTATGGTATAGCTGGAAATATCTTCTCAATTATTAAATCATTTCTCTCTGATAGGTTCATAAGAGTAGTAGTTGATGGGCAGAAATCAGAAGCTCACAGTATTAATGCTGGAGTCCCTCAGGGGCTCATCCTGGGCCCAACTCTCTTCCTGATCTACATTACTGATCTTCCAAATCACATCCTTACATCTTTCATAGACATTTATGCTGATGACACTACCATCTATGGTAGCACATATAAGACCGTAAACGACCAAGTTCTTCCTGATTCTCTCTCCTCTGATCTTGAGCAAGTGGTACGATGGGGAAAGAGGTGGATTGTTACTTTTAATGTATCTAAAATCAAGCTTTTATCTTTACATCATCAACGCTCTGATCTCCATCTGGCATCAATTGAAATGAATGGCTCTCGTCTTGGGGAGGTCTAATGTTTTGACAAGCTTCTGGGCTTGACCTTTACTCCTGATCTTAAATGGAACACATACATTTGGAGGAGTTTGGTAGAGTTCTCAAAAGTCAAATCCGTTACCAAGGCCGCTGGAAAATGGTGGGATCCTTCTATCGATCCAGTAGATATCTCATTGCTGATGCAATTCTCTATCTATATAAGAGCCAAGTACGTCCAAGGATAGAGTATTATTGCCACATCTGGGCAGGAGCTGCTAGAAAGGACATCTTTCCTTGATAAAGTTCAAAATAGACTTCGTAGCCTTGTGGGGAATGTCCTTTTCTCCTCCCTGCAACCTCTTTCTCACAGAAGAGATGTTGCGAGTTAGTCTCGACTTTATCGTTATTTTCATGGCAAGTGCTCGGCTGAGCTCCATTCTATGGTCCCCCCTCGTCAAACTGTTCACAAGAAACACCCGTCTAGCAGAAAACACTATCACTAATTTCCCCTACTCTTTATCTGTGACTAAACCCAAACGTAGATTCCATGAGCAAAGCTTCTTTCTTAGAAGTGCACGCCTTTGGAATTGTCTTCCGTTTTTCTGCTTTCCAGCTGACTACAATATGGTTGTCTTCAAGTCTAACGTAAACAAGTTCCTGATGAGCCGTTCCACTTGTTAACAAATTTACTGAATTTCCATTACTAATGATTACTATATTGTCCAATTTCTACTGTACACTCTTTAACCCTTATCCTCGAGTGGCCTCTGGATCTTGATAAGTGGTGATGCCTATGTAAAAAAGTTATTGTGTATGGAAATGTACACAGACAGACAGACATACACACAGACACTTTCACTTTTATAGATATACTAGTATGGGTGGCCGGCGTTGCCCGGGTGTCTGGAGGGGTATGCTGAGCAATAATAAAAAAGCGGTCAATTTTTTTTAACTTTGACCCCTATTTGACCCCTTAAAATTTATTGTTTTAGGCTTAAATCAAGTTATTAAGTTAGATCCATGTTCAAGGAACCCATATCTAAAATTTCAATTGTTTATACCCCCAAATTGTCGGAGGAGTTTGGTAGAGTTCTCAAAAGTCAAATCGTTGAACTTTGACCCCGTAACAGCCAAATCTCTGGCCGAAAACGGATTACAAAAATTTTCCCAAATCTCAGTACCCTGTATATCAAATTTCGAGTCTGTAGACTGAAAATTGACAGAGTGTAGGAAAATGTATACAGACCGACAGACAGACACACACACATACACTTTTACTTGTATAGATATATAGATATAGATATATAAGAAAAACGATGAGCCTGGCCAATACCAGATGGGTGACCATTTGAGACTTCCAGGTGCTGTATGTGTTTCCTCCGCTTATTTGAGCATTGTTTCTAGTCCTCAGGATTTCTCCTTGCCACTGGACTCAAGCAGTGCCGATTCAGGAGAGGTGAAGTTGGAGATTGCGCAATCCTTGCCGCACAATTACATGCGCAGCTGCCACTACAGATGTTATCCTTTGTCTTTCGAGACTGAACGGAGGCATCGATAAGAAAAAATACGAATAAATATATGTATGGGGTGCTAGAAATGTGGGAATTAACCAAACTGTAGTTTATTCATACAAAGAGACTTTCTGTGGAAAATTAAAACTACTAATATTATGATAGATTTATCAAAATGTATTCTGTGCAAATCAAAGAAGTAAATGTCAGATGCAGTAAAATTTAAGACATCAAATTTCTCGCTTTGAGAGCGACCACCCTATAGTTTCAATTTTAGTATTTTTTTTTTTTTGTAAATTTATAAATTATTTTTTATGAAAATGCTATTGTTTTGTTTCGAAATAGTCCTATGTGAACGGCATGTGCTTTATGTATTTCGGTCGGTCCTTTCGTATAATTAGTATAGATTTGTTTTGAAAACGTAAAAAAAAAAAATAAAATAAAATAATAATAATAATAATAATAATAATAATAATAATAATAATAATAATAATGAAAAGTAACATCTGTGTTTTTGTTTATAAGAGAATAGTAATTGTTTTTGTGTTTGTTTAACAAAAGATTTTTAGAACGAATAAATGAAATTGATGATAATGAAACTACATGAAAATGAAGTCGTTGTTCCTGATAAAGAAACAACCACTTGCATAATATCTCTACTTATATATAAAAGACTGTACGTATGCGTGTGTGAGAAACAGAGAGAGAAAGAGAGAGAGAGAGAGAGAGAGAGAGAGAGAAAGAGAGAGAGAGAGAGAGAAAGAAAGGGAGAGAGAGAGATCCCTATGAACTCAGAAACGGCTGGGCCGATTTTTTTGCGAAATTTAACATAAATGTACTTTATGTGTCTGAGAGTGCCCGAGAGTGATAGGTTTTGTATTGGAATGAATTCAATAAATAGCGATAATCGAAAAAAAAAAAAATCCAGTTAAAGAAGGAACGGTCCTTAACACCCTTATACAGCTTAACAAGTGCATTGAAGAAATTTTATCCCCGCACAAGCAGAAGGCGCATTTAAAATCAGAGTTCTTTGATAAGAAAGAGGCGCGTTCAAAAATAAATTATCTGTTTAGAGCACAACTGAATCAGGATACTTGACTTTTGCATTTTAATCTTTAATTCAAGCTATTATAAAAAATAATTTCATAAAATCAACCGTAGATTCTCTGCAGTGCAATGTAGACTACAATGTATTGTGGACTAAGTCGGTGCAGGGAGGCGTGTGTAGCTTTCTCCCGATGCACAGTGGAGGGTCCCCGACTAATGCTGGCAATCAATCGATTTCATTAAAAAAAATGGGCCATTTCACCGATTTCGATGACAATAAAAGTATTGAAAATGTGAGACAGTCGCTTATAATTATTCAATTCCGGGCAACGTCCGATCTCCCTGCTAGTAAAATCTATTATTTCGTAGAAACAATATTTTAGGTTTTAGTTTTATTTGGATTGTTCAGAACATTATTTACATTTTTGGTGTTATTTATTTGCTTCCCCACTGAGCAAATTAGGCACAAGGCCTGTTTTTAGTGTGGGGAGGACAAACCAGCTCCCCCAAGGGAGCACTCTGGCAGGGCCCAAAATTACCAATTGCCTGATATGAAGGGTTTCCCCCCACATGGACCAAACTAATTGACTTAAAAAGTAATTGTCCGATATGAAGGGTTGCCCCCACATTGACCAGAACTGATTACTTCCTTTTCCGCTCCTGGCCCGAAGGCCAAGAACAGTCTCTGCGCCTCTACATTTTTGGTGTTATTCTTATGATGTTTCAGTTGGTGTAATCTCCGATCTTCCTTCAGATGTATCTTTATTTTGAACTCGAGAGTCTCTATCGTTGGCTAATCATATCGACCGCCAATGATCGTCTCATAACAGGAACGGAGAAGAAAGAGAGATGGTTAATTATATGTTTAGCGAATTGTTTCATTACATTATCATTTCGTTAGACTATTTTAATATGTCTGATTTCTTGGTAGCTTTTGTCGAGACTGACTTCAACACAATCCTATAATCACGCCAGCTTTGTACATGTGACATCATGTCCACTCACTTAATCGGTTTCCTGTTTTCATGGTTTTGATGCGTCATTATCCTACTGAGTTCTGCTGCATAATCACGCTGATAAACCGGTTCTCGTTAGACCACCGAAGTTAAGCAGCTAGTACCAGATGGGCGACCAGATGGCTAGTACCAGATGGGTGACCAGATGGCTAGTACCAGATGGGTGACTATTTAGGAATTTCAAGCGCTGTATATAGGACGACACCGACACCTCTTTGCAAGAACTGCAAAAACCTAACGTCGTTGTTTCCCTTTATCGAGATATACATGCGACTGGTGATCGCCTATTAATTAAATATTCCCATGATACTTCCTCTTACGGAGGAAGCCTGTTCAACATGCTTTGGGTGAGTGCCGCTGTTATTACCACCTACTGACCTCTATCTGAAACGCTTCCTGTTTACCAATATACTGCCAGTATATATC
The DNA here is from genome assembly GCF_053919585.1 of Euprymna scolopes. Taxonomy (NCBI): domain Eukaryota; kingdom Metazoa; phylum Mollusca; class Cephalopoda; order Sepiida; family Sepiolidae; genus Euprymna; species Euprymna scolopes. The sequence continues at coordinate 27,192,493 of NC_136517.1, read as the reverse complement.
TCAGTCAACATGTACTGCCTAATTAGTAACCCTAATTTCGGTTTCAGCAAGTTGACTCTGATTGACGTTTTATTTCTTATTCTCAACTAACCAGTTTATATATCTGTGGGTTTTCCCGGTCAATATATAATACTTGAACCTCCTTGTCAATAAATTCAAACGATGCCGGTTCGAGAGAAGTATGACTGGGCTTGCGCTATCCTTGCTTCACAATATATTCACGATATAGACCCCATCGCAGGAGTTATCCATTAGCTCTCGAGTCTGAATGCAGCTATATGAATACCAGGAAGGTTGCTTCTATTCGTTAAAATTGTAATAAAAACCATTTATCTCGAAATAATCGGCGTTTGTGTACATGTGAGACTTATGATACTTGGAATGACAGACTTTTCATAGCAAAAATAATTTTTGCTAACCACTAACTATTTAATAATAAAAAAAATCGCTTGCGAAAAAAAAAACTGTTGCCTTTATGAATGAGGACCAGACATTGTTGGATTACTGCTGCTGCTTCTGCTGTGTTTAAAAGAATGACGAGGCACTGATATATATATATAAAAATATAGCAATATATCTTTATTCTCGGTGGTTAGGGTTAGTTATTAGATTGGGAGATGTGTAGCATTGTCGAGGCTTCTGTATGACATCGAGGGGTGTATATATATTTGATCGTCTAAATATGAATATATGAATATGCCTATTGATTGTATTGTGATTGTTTATATTGTCAATCTCGGAATGATTTTGATTTGACTGATCCTCGGAAAAGCTGCAAATGAAGATTTCTACGACGTGAAGCCCTGGTGGTATTTACAGCAACTTTATTTCGGATGTCCCCCCCCCAATGAAAAGCTGTAACGATGGTTCTAGTTTTTACTATCGATATTTCCCTCTACTTGGAGCTATTACTGTCTAACACCGTTTTTCCCCCTCTAACTACCGACCGCGTCTGTTAACTTCCTGATTCCAACTCTTGACTAACTGATCCATGTTGTCAAGCTCTCCTGTAACGTCATTAACTCCACGTGACTAAAAACACAAATAGAATGATCTATCTTCGCTCTTACATTCTTTGCTATAAAAACATATTTGTTTTTATTTATCTAAAATTCCTTCTTGTTATTGTTTGTAGAAGCTAGTCAAGTTAAATTCCTAAAACGCCATTTAACCATATTTGCCCTTGAATTGGATTTTTCTCTTTAAAACAAATCGAACTCAATCTACACGATCATAATAATAATCTTCTGGCTAAGATAATTCGGTAATACTCCGGGTGTGCTAATATGTAACAGATGCACGCACAACAATTCGATGGGTTGATTCTTTTCTGGCCCAAATCGTCAACTAATGACGATATTCTTTTCAGTTGTTATTACGTCGCCATTTGTGACCACCGGAAATGTATCTTTTGGGATGGTATTGTAACTGTAGCCAAACCCCAAGGGCGTTTAATTCGGCAATTTACGTTTCACTGAATTGATCTGACTTTGATTACACCTGTGTAACCTTTTGCCAAAAAATGATCTTTCAAATATCATACTTTTAATTTTTATTTTTGAAAATTGATCAAGTTTGTTACTTCTCCACGCAGGAACCAGTGTCAAGTTTATAATGTTTATTCTAATGACCTTTTCGTACGTTTGATAATTATTTTATTGTTCTTATTTTGCAAGATTTTGTCAAAATCATTCTCCGATACACACGGCCTAGATCTCAAACACTACACTATAAACAACAAAAATATTCGCCAGCCCACCAAGGGAGATAATACTAAATTCATATGTAACCACGGCATATAACTTCATTATTAAGAAAATGAAAACATATATTAGTTAATATGTGCTAAATAACATCTACTAAGAAACAAGCCGATTTCAATATTTTACTCTTGGAAAATCAATTTGTGTAAAACGAGCAACCGTTTATTTTCTTCATAAAAATTAAGGGGGATTAAAACAACCAGAATTTAATAAAACTGTTTTCATAGTGTTTTTATTTCAAAGACAATGTCAGATGTTTATCTGAAAGATGTGTTCATGTTTTGTTTATTGCTTTGTTTTCGTGTGTCTTCAAGGACAAGTCTCGGATGGTGTAAATATTTTTGATGTGGTCGAAGTTACAATGATATCTTTCACGCAGAAGTTGTATCTGTAAAGAGAAGAATAAATTACATTAACAATGATATATATATATATATATATATATATATATATATATATATATATATATATATATAATCTGACTGAAAATGTAAAATCCCAATACTGAAAATGCAGCAAAGACATAATTTTGCCGACTTGTCAATCGCGAACAAAACAATATTGTAATTTATTCTGTACATAATGAGGATGAAAAGGAGATAAGAGAAAAAGTAATGTGGAAATAATAAATTATCAACAGATAATTTGATCTTTGGAAATTTTGTGAACTATTCTCTCTCTCTCTCTCTCTCTCTCTCTCTCTCTCTCGCTCGCTCTCTTTCTGTATATATATATATATATATATATATATATATATATATATATATATATGCGACACAAATAAGCTACAAATCATTCGGTAAAGTAAAATAACTTGTTTTTAATTAATTACTTAATTAATAACTAATTAATTGTGTGTCCTTTAAATTAATTTATGTCACTAAGAGTAATGACTGTAGAATATTTGAATAACATATCTAGATAGATACACACCATGATGATAGTAATAAACCAGATCACCGAAGTTGACCAACGTTGAGCCTGATTAGTGGTAGATGGGTAACCATTTGGGAATACCAAGCGCTATATGTATACACCTAGCCATGGACACATAACATCGTCAATCCACATTGCATGGTGTGGCGACTATGGTAAAACACCTGAATGACTACCACCAATGGATGAAAACCAGGAAGGGATTCCTCCTCCAAGAGAGAATCAAAATCATCTCTGATGGCGATGATGGCGATGATGGTGATGATGGTGATGATATCCGGATAAATACCCAGTGTGCACAGTAGCGAAAAATAATGTTACTCGTTATTTTTTACGGAATGTGTACAATAGTATAATGAATAATAATCACTATTTTTTTTTTCATGATAAATGTGAACTTACGATTTTTGCGTGGCACCTTGGAATATTTTTAAAGATTCCAGCTTCCAGTCATTGTCGAAGACGATCTTAATGAGATTTGTTGTTTCCAGATACTTGACTTCAAGGCTTGTCACATCGCCAATGTCGACGTGGGTTTTCAGGGTTGTCTTGAAATTTTGGTGAGGTACCAATAATTTATTATTCCTGTTAAAAAAAAAAAAACGAGACACGTGTCGAATTATAGATGATAGAAATCACAAATTCATTCAGAAAGAAGGCGGTCGGATTTTGTTTCAAGATGAAGAGAAAACAACAACCTTTGTTTTGCGGTTCACAGGTTTATTTATTTTACACCCAGAAAATTCCCAAAATTGTGTTTGCTCATTAAAGGAAAGTAGGGAAGAAAGAATTAACTAGAAGTAAAATTGGTGAATCGGTGAAAAGAGTGTAAGAATTAGATAAATAATAATAATAATAATAATAATAATAATAATAATAATAATAATAATAATAATAATAATAATAATAATAATATACACAGAGCTAGCCAGAGAGTTTAAAGAGATTTGGATGATGAAGAAAATCAAAATAATACCGATAATAGTAGGAGCACTAGGAACAATTCCGAAAAACTTGAAAAAAAGAATGGCAGAAATTGGAATCAGTGGAATAGCTACGAAAATACAACGACTAACGATAAAGAAAACGGCTGAAATATTAAGGAAAACACTTGAATGCGGAGAATAATACAAACATACAATATATCGAAGAAGCGTTACAGGGAATGAAGAACACCGAAGCTGCATATCTACAAGTTCTAGACCCCATCACGCATCCCCTCCCATTGTCTCATCACTGTTTCCCGAATAGAAAAGTGATACTAAAAAGCCGAGAAGGGTCAAGGAGGATGGAAAGACCGAGGAGAGAGCGCTGACCAGACCTTCGCTGGACAAGCGCAAAGAGAACTGGAACCTTGGGGAGACTCAGTGCCACTCAAATTCCAGTATAAACCAATGGCCACTGCCAGCGAGAAATCAATGGTAAATGGATGTTGCGATGACGCAAATTTATTTGCAAATGCTATCGAAGGAGGTGGAGAGAGCTGGGGATACTTGCTGTTACTCAGCATTCAGAGAACACCACAGGTTTTCAATCAGATCGGTTGTTTACTTGTGTGAAAGCTCCATGTGAGCCAATAATAATAATAATAATAATAATAATAATAATAATAATAAGAAGAAGAAGAAGAAGAAGAAGAAGAAGAAGGAGAGAATGAGAGAGGAGAGAAAAAAGGAAAAGAAGAATAAATATGAAAAGGGGAGAAAACAAAGACCAGTGGGAAGAAGAAGTTAAAATAGCAAGGATGAGAATAAAAAATAGAATGAAGATGAAGATGGGTTGGCGGAGAATGAAAGAGGAAGGGGGAAAAAGAGGAAAACGAATAAGAAGAAAATGAGGATGAAGAGAAGATAAGGGAAAAAGGAAGGGAGAAGAACAAGGGGATGAAGGAATAGGAGAAGAAGGGGAAAGGTAGAAAAGAAAATAGAGAAGAAAAAGAATAATTCGTATTATTTGAATTTTTCGGACTACTGTTCTCATCTTGAGGGTCATTTTAACAACGTTTCGGTCGATGTAACCTTCGACCTTCTTTACGTTTATCTTGTCGAGCTCGGGAATGTTTCTGTCGAACTACGAAATTTGGACGAAACTTTGAACGGAATCCTTTATTTAATTCATGAGGATAGCATGCATTCGTTTCGTCACGACTGAATAGAGGTCCTAAGTCATGGTCTATCCAGTCATGACTGAATAGAGGTCCTAGGTAAATCGCAATTGTATTTTTCAATCGCCTTAATGATATTCTCCTGAAGGATGAAGGTTCAATTCTCAGTGTGAGCAACCAAAAAATTGTAGTATCAACTCCATGTTACTAATGCAAAATTATCGCTAGAAACTGAGAGACTAATTCATAAATTTATTAAGATATTATGAAAATATTAAATTTCGTGTGTATTGCAGAAAGATAGTTATCAGACCATGCGTTCAAAATTAGTGACGTTTAATGAACAAACACGTTTTCTCCAATTTTCCGGCTATAAAAGAAATAAACATGTGAACCGTAAAACAAGTGTTGTTATTTTCTTGATTCTAATACTGGGGCTGGTATATATTGTTGCGACGTGCTCGCGTCTACAGGAATTAATGGAAACAATGCGATTAATACATAAGAAAAATTATGGCGTTAAATGAAGTCAGAAAGAGGGTTGTGACGACATCAGTCGACGAACTTGCTATTCGTTGCATGGTGTAAGAACATTGGAAAGTATTTTACTTTATAAAAGTAACTCACCCGGTCAAATCAATGGGTCCTGTGTTTCCTTTTGTTCCAGTCAATGTCAAAATGATCCTACCATTAATTGTACTTGCTCCAGTCAAATCGACCTGGTAGTGATAGGCTGTGAAGTAGAAAAAAAAGTGGAAGACTGTAGTACGCCAAAAGTCAAAAACGGAAATTACTGTCCTATAGAGTTGAAGGTATTTCTTTAAAAACAATTTTGTTATAAAAAGAAAATCATCTCACATCTAATATATACATAAAAGTCAGCTACCCCTACATTCATGCTCGAAAACTTTCGTAACAAAAGTTTCATACACTCGCTATTTCATATTACTCCTTCTCTACTTATCGACCGGGAAAATCATTTAATAGGATACAGTTTCTGATAAGCATCATTTAAGTATTATTCTACGTCCCATATGTGCGAAAAGAGGTAATCGAACGATTTGCTATACGACGCTGAATAAAAAATATCACATATGAACCGTAAAAATATATGTTGTGATTTAGTTGATTCTAATAATGGATAACATGTCCAATGTATATTCACTTCTGTGAGAAGCAACAGTGAATATTTCGCTCAGCTGTTAAACATTTTATTTGATTCGCTTGAATCAAATTACTTGAATGCAGTTCAGCATGATCGTCTTCAAATTAAATGGGAATAAGTTCCTGCTGAGCCGTCTTCTTAGAATGATCCAGCTCTACCTAAGTTCAACTATAACTGATCATATTGTCTCACTATCTACCTCCCTTATCCTAGAGTGGCCTCCGGACTTTGATAAATGATACCCCCCACAAACACATAAAGAAAACAACTATAGAGTCTATGCCTGATATTCATACCAGGTTTCCTTTATGATGTCTAGCTGTTTAATCGCCGTTAAACGATATGCGGGATGACTTTGGCGATCGTCACACAAATCACACTTTACTCTCCTCCCTATTTTTATCAAAGGTTTTATCTTAAAGATATTGAAACGTTCTCTAAATTATTTCTGAACGTGTTTGAGCAAGATTTCTTTTACTGTTATTCATCTCGAACAAAGCACAGTGTCACTAAGTCGTAAAGGGTTACTATTTTGGATCAGATTTGCAGAGATACTATGAGTTTGAAGGTATGTTCACATTACACTTGAACTTCTGCATGTCAGTACAGCCAGGAAAGAGAGGACCCGAGAGGAAATTTCAAAGTCTAGCAATTCAAAGGAAAAAATCTGTTTGAGTAGAATGCTTGGATGTCTTCAAGTCCAACATAAACAAATTCCTGGTAAACCGCCCCCTTAAGTAAGACACTTTTGTCAAATCTCCATTACTAACGATTACTACGATAATATAATTAATGTACACGCAATAACCCTTATCCCCGATTGGCTTCCGGGCCTTGATAAGTGGTGACTACCATGTAAAAATTAAAAAAAAGCTACACAGCATATAAAATTGGAGAGGTGTGATTTTGCTGCGTGTTAGGTTTTTCGGTCGTATTTATGTCGAGGGGGTACTAGTGCTTTGAGTTTGTCAGAGCATTTACCATTAAAATACTTGTAAAACAACACAGGGATGCCACATTTCGGCGATGAGACAGAGGTTGGAGTTTGGTTAATAGTGTGGAACCTTTTAGGTTGGCGACTTTTTTTTTTTTGAATCCTGTCTAGGAGCGAGAGACTAGTGTCAGATGCACCAGCTCAGATGTGGCAACAATACTCCATTCATGGGTGAATATCGGCTTTGTAGAGATATAAGATACTCTCAGCTATGAGTAAACTTCTAGCACGGTAGAAAGAGCCCACCTTTTTCGCAGCAGCCTTAGCAACTACTTCAACGTATTTGTTCCAGTTCATATTGTTTGTGAATGTTAAACCTAGGAGCTTGAGGGAAGTACTTTTAGGCAGTGTATCATTAGCCATAGCAATCAGTGGTTGAGAAGGTTTCTTGTTGTTATTAAAAGAAATAAGCGTAGTCTTGGCAGCATTGAACGTTACCATCCAGTTTCGGCCCCATTCCACAACAGACTGGAGGTCTTCCTCTAGAGTTTTAGCCATTTCTTTAGATACCTAATCATTTGTTTTCAAAGTAAGTCTGTTATCGAGCGTAGTATCATCAGCATATCGCAGATACAATTTTATCGGGGAGGTCATTTATGAATATCAAGGATGATATTAATAAGGAATTAATATTGTCTCCATTTTTCCGGGTAATGCTGAGACACGAGTCCTGCTAGTTCAAATTTATCCATTTGATAATACATAATGGATTAATTGTAACTAGCAGGAGTAACCCCAATCCTAACTCTAACTCTTGGAATATATCTCGGAGTATATTTCGAAAGCAAACAAGTCTTTTTTTTTTAAATTTTACTTTAAAAGATTATGAGTAAAATCATGTATTAAACAAAGACAGGACATGCATTGACTATATTTGAACGTCTTATTCGGCTAAGTTAAAATATTTGATTGGGGAGGGGCAGCCTGTACCTCTGTCACTGGATATCTACACTAGAAACATGTTAAATAAAAGAATAAAAGCAACAAAAAAACAACAACAACAAAACAAGTGAAGCATGCATGGTCCAAATGACTAGGTTCAGCATCCCCCTCCCCATTTGGCCCCCAAAGTCCCCAGGGGACGTCAAATCCTGGTGAAAATGAACAAACGGTGCAGTTTTAGGCCTTAACATATGTAAATTTGAGTTCTGCACCATGCAAAAAAAGAAATGATTAAGTCCATCATTTGCCCCCTCCCATTTAGCCCCAAAAGTCCCCAAGGCCTTAACATATTTAAATTTGAGGTCAGCACCATGCAAAACTGCTAAATAGACATACACAGAAAAATTTGGACAAATATGGTAAAATAGTCCCAAAAATGGAGTGTTTTATTAGGCCTAAAAGAGCCCCTGGCGCACACTCAACAGTTATCCTGAAGTATAGACAAACAAAATTATATAGAAATTAGTTACAACTTTTCAGAAAGTTTTATAAAAATTAAAGGCATTTATTTCTTTTTAATATGCACAAAAGTGCCAATTTTTGCCACTAACCCGAAAGGCAACCCTAGGGGAGCAATCGGAGTTTTTTCGTAAAATCCGTTCAGTTATTGTTTTACTCATACTATGTTTAATGTTTGTGCAAAATTTCAAAAATTTAGTTATTGAGAAAAGTGCGGACAGACGAATGGACGGAGGGACGAATGGACAAGGGTGAATTTGCAGGTCCACCCTCCTTTTGTCAGGGGACCAAAAAAAAAAAATAATAATAATAAATAAATAAAAAGAAAATTGAATCGGTGTTTTTTAACTTCGACGTCAGGCAGATCAAACAATCGAAAAACACCAGCTTCGCATGAATTCGGCCACAGATCTATCAAGATACAGTTACGGACACAAAACCAAATATACCAGTTTATTTTTCTGTTAAGGTGTCGGTATTCAACAGTTAATCTACGCCGATTAATTTAAATCGATCATTAATCGTATTTTTTTTAGAAGAGCCCCGCCACTAATAGAAAAATAAGTTTGGTCAAAATATAAGTCCGTTAATCACATGCAGTACGCACCACATCCACACGCACACAGGCCCACACGCTCATACGCACACCCACCCACACGCGCACACACCCACACGCACGCACTCCCGACGCATACACGCCCATACGCACAAACGCCCACATGCATACACATGCACACAAGCCCACACGCAGACATACCCACACGCACACACGCCGACACGGACACACACTCACATGCACACACATGCACACACATTCACACCCACACATGCCCACACGACTTTTGTAAATTCTATCTTGAAATGTATAAGATAAGGATTAGGATTTGAGTTTGCACAAGGTTGTTATGGTTAGGTTTAGGATAAGACTCTAAGTGTCTACATTGAGATTGATGAAATTTTCACGTTTCGTTGTACTAAATGTAGAATAAACGCCACTGTGGAACGCATTCCGGAATGCTGGAAAAGTTATCTTTGTGGGTTTATGTGAAGGCAGAAATATAAGTAAAACGAACGTTTTCTGTAAATACCCAGTGACATGAATGGATTCCAATAGTCTTCACCAATTAATAAGATGTTTCTATTACAACCCGTATGTTGTCTGTTTTCAGTTTGGGTAGGGTAATTAGGTTGTGTTTTGGCGGGACCCTTCTACAAAAGATCATAGTAATGATAACCAGCTTTTTTGTAAGTATATAATTGAACAGAATCGAAAACTTACTGCAGAAAGGTGCTTTGTCAAAGGTTTCCAACATCTGGACACCTCGTCCGAGAGCTTTATCAGCATGGAATCCCATGCGACCAGTTTCTCCGCCATCATGCAGACATTTTCCGCTGTGGAGATCTTCGGGACTTGTGCAAGCGAAAGAATCGAACGGACATTTGGAGTTGATTGATTCGATAAACAGAGATTCGGCACGACGATGACTGCACATGAACTTTTCGCGGGCAACTGAAAAATAAATCTGATTATGTAGATGTTTTCCAACAGGGCACACATCAGCCTAAAATTACACAGAATAAAAAAAAAATGTTGATTTCTTAACACGAGTTCAAAGTCGTACGCGAAGAATTTGTTTTCGTGAATAAAAGTTCAAAGGACCTAGACCAGGGGTCTCTAAAGTTTTCGAACAGGGCTGCTAGATGACTGACTTTTTCAAGCTACGCCGGTAAAAAACAAAACAAACAACAAAAAACAACAACAAAAAACAAAACAAAAAAACTGTTCGTGTTTTATACTGTTTTACGCATTAGCTTTGCTTTTTAATGAAACTGGCTCACCAAAACCCCATTCTTTGATCATTTTCTGAACAAAAAAAAAACAGCAAAAAACAAATGCAAAAACAAACAAATAAAGAACAACAAAAACAAACAAAAAAAAACAAACAATAAAAACAAACAAAAAAATAACAACAAAAAATCACACTATTTTCACACCTTTTTATTAAAAAGAAAAATAAATCCTGAATATTTCTATGTTCTCAATAAGAACTCTGCGAACCGTATTACAAATTTTGTTGGGCCGGATTTAGTTTGGAGACCCTGGTCTAGACAAAGAAAACAAGAACTGCTGTGCTCCTATTCAATATTCGCACGAACCATGCAAACACAGCAAATCTTAAATTGATACATTTGTCAACAAGATCAGACATACAATTTTTCTCCTCGAGGCGTCCCCTTCCACCGAACGTAGTAAAACTAACTTTATTGATTAGGGTGAATTCCACCGAAAGTCACGAAAAAAAAAAAAAAAAAAAACAACAAAAAAACCAAAGAAGATTTTTCATAAAAAATTACCAAGCAATACTTGATTATCTAAAATATTCAAATGTAACATTACGCAAAGTTTGTTTAGTTAATCAGAGTTCAAAGGTATAGAATAAGAAAGGTCTGTTTACTACGAAGAGTTCAAGAATTTATAAGAAAATGTTGTTTTTGTCCGTATACACGTAGACTTGTAAGTGGGTACGTGAAACTGGAAAGCTGTAATTATATTAAGAAGCCTATGACTATGTGACTTGTGTTGTTTGAAAGAGATGCCGATAGCTAAGGGGTGCAGCCATAATTCGTTTGCCTGCCAAGAGTGCGTGCTGTGATGATGCCTCCGCTCAGCCTCAAAAGACAATGGATACCCCTTGTAGGGGCAGCTGCACGAGTAATAGCGAGACAAGTGTTGCGCAATTCGTCAACCACACCTGTCCTGAATCGGTACCGCTTGAGTCCAATGACAAAGTGAAGTGCTAGCCGACTGGAAACAATGCCGAGATAAGCGGAGAGCACATACAGCACCTGAGATTCCCAAATGATTACTCATTTTAGCACTGACCAGGTTCAACGTTGCTTAACTTCAATGATCTAACGGACCGGTGTGTCAACGTGATTATGCCGTATATAATATGTGTTGTAATGTTATAACTAATAACGGTCCTGTTTGGGGTCTCACTACATCTCTTTTGAACAGCGCTTGAACGTTTTTTTTTTTTTTAGCTAAGGTGAATGTGCCTGAATTTCACTGAAAACTCTTTCTGATTGGTTAAAATTTGATATAGACAATCATCGAGATTGAGTATTTTGATCCAATCAATATTAAGTATTTTAACCAAGTCAGAGATTGTTTTACTAGCCTTCTTGTTGTCGTTGTTGTTGTTGTTGTTGTTGTTGTCGCTTTTGTAGTCGTCGTTGTTGTCATTGTCGTTAGAACATGGGTTCGACAATTATCTCCCTATATACAGTGCCGGCAAAAAGAAAGTCCGCACTCGTAAATTTTCAAAAACTGCAAATTTAAGCTAAATTTAATGTAACTGTTTAAACAACCTATACCTCATTTGATTCGCCTTTTATTCTTCTATAATTTTACCTGTTCATAATTGACTTTAATTGAAATATTCTAGTGTTCACGTCAATTTTTAACAAATAACTTCAAATTGAGGAGGTAAAAAGAAAGTCTGCAGCAATAAGTTCGCTTTAAAACAGCTTAAATTATCGCCCCTAAATCAGTTTAAAATATCCACTGACAGGCAACAAAGCATCTCTAATCGTAATTGTTGTTGCTCCAGGTTATACAACGTAACATTTAGTCCATATGCCACGACTTTCTCTTAGTGATCGTCAGGAGCTCATTAATCTCCACCTTTCTGATTTATCCAATCGAGAAATCGGCTGGAGATTGAAATGTGATGTGAAAACCGTACGAAAGACTGCAAAAGCACCAAAACACCGGCAGTGTTCGTGATGCTCCTAAATCTGGTCGTACTAGAGTTGTTTCTAACAGGGAAGACAATGCTATCAAGATCCACAGGCTAAGAAACAGATTTAAAACGGCTCATAAAATCCAACAACAGTGCAACCTTGTTAAAAAGTGCTCTCTTTCTACTGTCAAGAACAGATTAAAGGAATTTAATTTGCGAGTGATGGCAGTGGCAGTAGGCAGTACGTCCGTCGGAGGAAAGACGAAGAATTTAATCATAGGTGTTCAGTTTAAACGCTGCAATATGGTGGAGGTTCGGTTTTGGTGTGGCGCATTATTAGTACCAATGGTCCAGAGCCTATAGTTCGCTTGCAAGGTCGAATTAATTCAACAAAGTACATTGATATGTTGACTTAGCATTTTCTATCCTACTTTGGTCAGAATTTGGATGAAAATCCCATCTTCATACAGGATAATGCTCCCATTCACACAGCTGGCAGTATCAAGAGGTTCCTGGAAGAGCATGATATTCCGTGTTTGGATTGGCCTGCACAATCTCCAGACCACAATCCTATCGAAAACGTATGGCATTACATCAAGCACCAGCTACGCAATGATAACATTTGGACAAAAATTAAAGAAAAGTGGAGTGCCCTTTCCCCGGAGTATTACTGCAGTCTAATTCAAGGAATTCCCAAAAGATTGCAGGCTGTCAAATTGTAGAAGGGCTGTGCTACTAAATAGTTACTAGTTCATTATGTTCCTGTTGTATTTGTGTTGCATTAATGTCCTAAAGTTACATTTAAATAACAATTTTCCATTGTGCGAACTTTCTTTTTGCCTCCTTAATTTGAAGTTATTTTTTCAAATTGAAGTAAACACTAGAATATTGCAATTAAAAGTCAAATACGAACAGGTAAAATTATAGAAGAATAAAAGGCCAATCAAATGAGGTATAGTTTGTTTAAACAGTTACATTATATTTAGCTTTAATTTGCAGTTTAAAAAAAAAATTACAAGTGCGGATTTTCTTTTTGCCGCCTATGTAGTTGTTCGCATGATGATCGAAAATGGTGGCAAACCAAAAGAGTAATCGACTCGCTTTAGGAGTAAGCCAGCTGCAAACTGTTTTGTATTAGATTTAATTCTCGTTATTAAACCTCGTCTGTAATGTAACTAGTAACGATGGGACGATTCCGATACAATTACCGATTCCGATTCTTTTAAATTTCTAAATATATACTTTTTTTTATTTTTTTATTTTTTAGGGAGTGCGGATTGCCGCAAAACCCATGTAATGCACGTCTATATTTTCGCAAACGTAAAAATACATTATATATATCTTAGTTATATTTTTGGGGAAAAATCCAGCAGAGTGCTCTATTATGAGAAAAAAAAATTACAAATATGAACGTAATATTTATATTTTCAGAAGTTTAGATAAGATAAGACATCGGTACCGTCGGTCTCAGACCTGATAATAGAAGACCATTTTAGGTCCCAATATCAAGCTTTCTCCAGCCGCATCTATCTCATCTGTCTATAACCGGAAGTGGCAACATACACATATAAAAAGGATATATATGTGTATGTTTTCACTTCCGGTTATAGACAGATGAGATATATCGGTTGAAGAAAGCTTGATACTGGGATCTAAAACTGTCCCCTATTACCAGGTTTGAAACCGACAGTAACGAAGTCTTACCTAAACTTCTGAGAATATATATATATATATATATATATATATATATATATATTATACTCGGTTTCTTTTTATATATATATATTTTTACATATCCAACATTTTTTCACTTTTTTATTTGGCAATTTATAACTACAATAAATTGCGGTTTCACTTAATGCCTTAAATAGCAAATTCTAGCATTGCTACAAATATAATTTGCTGATTTCTTTATGTCCTCTGATGAGAAGAATAACAAGAATAGCATTCTTTGAAACTCTGCGGAATAAGCACTTTGTAATTTTTTTTTGGAGTATTCAGTCGAACAATATATTTTGATTGTAAAGTTCAACTTAGTTTTAATTTTCTTTCTCTCTCTTATATATATATATATATATATATATATATATATATATATATATATATATATATATATATATATATATATAGTAAGCGAAAAGTTTTCAAAGTACGAATCGAAATTGTTTCCCGTGCATTATCTCGAAATTATAATTTAGGGTAATTCTGATATTTTCACAATTGGTAACGGTACTTACGCCCTTTGTCGTGATTAATCAATCCCACAATTCCACCAACAATAGACCCGGTGATTTTTGTTTTTGGGCAACCCGGTTGATACTGGCCTCCATTTGGATAAAAATCAACATGGCCGATTCGGCTGTGCATGCCAAAAGCGAAGTCAAAGCTGTTTCCGGTGTCGGTGTGAATGACGTCAACAAACTCAGCGTCGCTACGATCCAGATGGACACTAGGGCCAGTGTTTTCAAAGTAAGGTGCAGTAGGATCCAAACCTGGCAAAGAAAATAAGAGAAAAATATGATAATACGGAAATGAGATTGTAAAAACAAACGACTGGAATATTTAGAAAACATTTATTTTCTGGAGTCTGATCAAAGAAGACCATGTTGCACTACACAGTAAAATATATTTTAACATAATTGTATCTTCTTACTTGTCATGTTTATGGTATCATCCCCTTAGTTGAAGTTTTGATGAAGAAAAAATAACTTTGTTTTCGTGTTTTTCCATTTAAAAGTTTATGAGACAATCTAAATTTTCTGTCGTCAATCTTTATTGTGTAAGAATAAAGAATTTCTCCAATCTATAATTCTTTGACAGACCCTTTAAGGAATTTATCGATTATATAATCATGTTGTAATTAAACAAAATTATTGGCTTTATTTCTTATCTTAACGTTATACATCAAATGGAACCAGATCTTAGGCAACAAATGACTAAATGAATCTCTTTTATCATATTAAGGTAAGGAAAACGGCTTATAACAAAGTCGCCTATTCTCGAAACTATGTAATGTATAATAATAATAATAATAATAATAATAATAATAATAATAATAATAATAATAATAATAATAGCAGCAGCAGCAAGAGACATGGAAAAATTCAACAAAATAGAAAACAAGGAGACAAAGGATAAAACGAGAAAAGAAAAATGGGAAGGTAAACAACCACACGGAAGATTCATAAGAATGACAAACGATTAGAATAACGAAAACACCTGGACATGGATGCGAAAAGTAGACTTGAATCGAGAAACTGAATCCCTAATAACTGCAACACAAGATAACTCGATAAGAACCAACCATATCAAAGCAAAGATCGACAAAACATAAGAAAACAGTAAATGCAGACTCTGTGGACAAAGAGATGCAAGAATAAACCATATAGTAAGTGACTGCAGCAAACTGGCTCAAAATGAATACAAAAACAGGCAAGACCAAATGGGGAGGGCAGTACACTGGGAATTATGCAAACAACTGCATCTCGGAGGCACAGAAAAATTGTACAAGAATAAGCCTGCAAAACGAGAATCAGAAAATCCTATGGGACATGGACATACAGACGGATAAACCCATCCAAGCAAGAAGACCGGATATCGTAATAATTAACAAGAAAGGAAAGTCCTGTAAAATCGTAGATTTTGCGGTTTCAGCTGACCACAGGGTGAGTATCAAAGAAAAAGAAAAACGGAGCCAATACACAGAGCTAGCCAGAGAGTTAAAAGGGATATGGAAGATGAAGAAAATCAAAATAATACCTATGATAGTAGGAGCACTAGGAAAAATTCCGAAAAACTTTGAAAAAAGAATGGGTGAAATTGAAATCGGAGGAATGGCTACAGCAAATAACAATAATGAAAACAACTGAAATATTAAGAAAACCCCTTGAATGTAGAGATTAATGCATATGAAACACATGCGTTAGCTTGACAAACTGCTGCAGAGGCAAAGCATGAAGAAGCCTTACATGGAACCAAGAACACTGAAGTTACATATATACAAGCTCTTCACCCCTCATCCATTCCCACCCATTCTCCCATCACCGTCCCTCCCCCAAAAAGTGTAATACCAAATAGTCAGGAAGGGTCAAGGAGGATGGAAAGACAGAGGGAAAGGCGCTAACCAGACCTCAGCAGGACAAACGCAAAGAGAACTGGGACATTGGGGAAGTTTATTTTCACTCAAATTCCAGTGGAGACCAATGGCCGCTGCCAGCGAAAAATCAATGGTGAGAGGCTGTTACGATAACGCAAATTTATTTGCAAATGATGTTATCGAAGGAGGCGGAGAGTACTGGAAATCTGGGGAGACTTGTTGTTACTCAGTTCCGAGGGAACACCACAGGTTTTCAATGGGAGATCTTTGATGACCTGTGTGAAAGCTCCTTGTGAGCCAATAATGATAATGCAAATAATTGCATTTTAAACAACCAGGCGAATGGCACAAGCAACAAATCGGCAACAATATTTGAAAACGAAAATCATAAAATCTAATAAAACGTATAAACAGAGAAACCCATTCAAGCAAGAAGACCGGACGTCATGATAATTAACAAGGAGAAAAAGTCCTGTCAAAACGCAGATTTCTCTGTTCCAACATACAACAAGGTGAATATCAAAGAAAGTGAAAAGTGGAGGAAATACACATAGCTAACCAGAGAGCTGAAAGAGATAGTAATAGGACACTAAGAACAATTTCGAAAACCTTCTAAAAAAAGAATGGGAGAAATTGGAATTAAAAGAATGTCTGGGGAGATACAATGGATAACTATAATGAAAAGGGCTGAAATATTAAAGAAAACCTGAATGCGGAGACTAATACACATGAGCCACAGGCGCAAGCCGGACATGTAGAAACTGTTGCAAAGGCAAAACACAAAGGAACGCTACATAAAATCAAGAAAGCTGAAACAGCATAATTGTTAGTTCCCCCCTCCCTCCCCAAAAAAGTGATGGTATCAACTGATACCATACCAAATAATCGAAGAGGGTCAAGGAGGATGGAAAGACCGAGGAGAGAAAGCACTAACCAGACCTCCACTGTATGAGTGCGAAGAAGACTGGAACTTTGGTGAGGGTTATTGCCACTCAGATTTCAGTGAAAACCAATGGTCGCTATCAACGAGAAATAAATTGTAAACGGCTGTTGCGGTAACGTGAATCAATTTGCAAATGTTATCGAAAGAGATGGAGAGTACTGGAAATCGGAGGAGACTTGCTGTCACTCAGATTTTAGTAAATACTACAGGTTGTCCTAAAAAAGAATACGATGATGCCTGCTGTGAAAACTAGTGAGTGAATAATAATAATAATAATAATAATAATAATAATAATAATAATAATAATAATAATAATAATAATAATATCGAACATATTATTTGACAGAGAAATGTTGAATCGCATTCCAGTTTATATGGCGTTAGTTATCAAGCAACGGACAATGAAATGAACTAATTAGTAAAATAGTATTGCAAGCGAATAAGTAACTTTAAATTACAAATGTAATATATATATATATATATATATATATATATATATATATATATATATTTATAAAAATGCATTTGTTCGCTATTTTTGTATAAGCGTTAGATTCCAGCATGCCATTAATGTCGACGATGGAAAGATGCCTGTAACGACGCAATGAAGAAGCGACCCATGCCAGCCGGTTATAGCCGACGACATATCGACCCGTTGTGTTGATGTTTCCATGTGCCTATCGTTAGATATCGTTTATTCCCCAGGGGAGCTGGTTGCGTGTCCCAGGATGTTCCCCAACCAGGTAACTCTCCCCGGGAAACGATAGTGTCATATCGGATATATACTCGAGATTCAAAACAATGAAAAGAATATTCTGTTGTCATAGCCCTACTTATTACTGTATATATTATCTGTTATTTATAATTAGTTTTCTTGCTGTTAAAGTAAACCAAAGTATTGCACTTGCCTGTGATCCTATCGAGACCTTGGAGTCTTTCACCAGCGTATCCGGCGATGTGGGCTCCGACATTACTACCTATCAAGTGAAAAGTCATTAGATTAGCCTCACGGAGCTCAACAAGTTTCGTTAAGAGGACAGCGATTTCAGCACCAACCACACGGGCATTGGCACACGCCTTGCCATAGGTCACTTCGGCACCTTTTTTCCAGTCAACGACAAACACATTGTAGTCGGCCTGTAAAAAGAAAGCACGCCATACTATAAACATGCTATTTCTCTCTCTTTGTCTGTTTGTTTATCTATCTATCTATCTATCTATCTATCTATCTATCTATCTATCTATCTATCTGTCTATCTATCTGTCTGTCTATCTATCTATCTATCTATCTATCTATCTGTGTATTTACATATCGATTTATCTATCTCTCTCTATCTATCTATTTATTTTTCTATCTATCTATCTATCTATCTATCTATATATATATATATATTTATCTATCTATTTATCTATTTATCTACCTTTCTATTTATCTATTTATCTATCAATCTATCTATTTATGTATGTATGTATCTATCTATGTATGTATCTATGTATGTATCTATCTATTTTTCTATTCATCTATCTATCTATCTATCTATCTATATATATATATATATATATATATATATATATATCTGTTCATTTATTTATCTATTTATCTATCTATCTATCTATCTATCTATCTATTCATCTACCTATTTATTTATTTATCTATCTATCTATCTATTTCTTTATCTATCTATCTATCTATCTATCTACCTATCTATCTATCTATCTATCTATCTGTCTGTTTATTTATCTATTTATCTCTCTATCTCTCTATGTATGTATGTATCTATCTATCTATCTATCTCTATCTATCCATCTATATATCTATCTAATTATCCATCTATCTACCTATCTATTTATTTATCTATCTATCTATCTATTTATCTATCTATCTATCTATCTATCTATTTAACTATCTATTTATCTATCTATCTATTTATCTATCTACCTATTTATCCATTTATCTATCTATCTATCTATCTATATATATATATATCTATCTGTGCGCTGATGCTATTGTAAACAATGTTCTAAAGCAAAATCAAACACAACTCCGTATTTTGAAAACGCAATTCGTGTTAGAATTCCTTTAAGACGTTAATCAACGGACAATGGAAGTATTGTTAAAAACATTGTATAGACTCCAATGATGAGTTTTCTATCAGAGTCAGTTACAATGATATTGTGGAGTCTGTCTTTCTCGTCGGACATACATAAGCAGCAAATAAAGCGTTTTGCTTTATTTTATTTTATGTATAGCAAAGACATTTAACAAAATTAAACACAACTTTGGAAAGCTCTCCCAACGTATAGCCTTGAGCCAGATCTCTGGGAAGCAAGTAAATGCAAGCACGTGTTGGTTCGACATGAGAATCCAACTAGCAGCCTTTAACCAGAAACGACAAGCTGCTATAACGTCGACGATAATCGAGTTCCAGCATCAGTAGCAGTTCTCGTTCGCATTGACCAGATGGTATTTATTTGCTCCCCCACTGAGCAAATTAGGCACAAGGCCGTTTTTAATGTGAGGTAAAAACCAGCTCCCCTAAAAGGGGTCACTCTGGTTACCAAAAATAATAATTGTCCCAGTATAGAGGGTTTCCCCTCCATTGACTGGTACAAATTATCTTAAGTGCAGCATCTGCCGGAACAGATACTACACTTTGATCTTTCGTTCGCATTGACCAGATGACAACAGCAATCATCAGTACCTTTCATTCTGTGTGAAATACGTAGTCTATTTCTCTGAACTAAATATATTTATATGTAATTATATTAGCGGGAACTGTAGAAATTCACCAGCGGCAACTTTCATATGTAATATATCGCTACTGAGTATTCTGTGGACGTTCAGCGTAAATGGAGGCCCCTGCGATATTACTGTAGCCCTTTTGTTAAAACTGCACTAGTATTTATCTAAGTAACATGGTTAAAGTAGTGTCAGAATATATCTGGTTATTACGTTTTATCTCCAATATCCTTATAGGAGTCTGTGACATATTTTCATTGTATGGACACCAGGCGCGAACGGAAACCCCACGATATCATTATACCATCTTTAGGCAGAACAGATACGTATATTTTAGTTTCACGCACGACCCAAAGCGACATACATTTTTTAATTAATTTTATTTTCACAATTCTTCTTCAGTGATCGGGAGATCCTATCTATTAAAAAACGGGGGGCAAAAGGTGATAACATATCACGAACATAAAATTAGATTATCTATATACTTATTTAATGTTCGTAGTATGTTACAACCTTTTATCCCCCTTTTCATTAAATAGGATCTCCTGATCATATAACTTATAATCTAGAAACTGTACTACGGTATTAATTGATTTTTGTTAGCACGAACGAACCCGGCTTCCTTTTTGTTCCTGTGACGTTCTATCACACACTTTTCTATTTATTTTTTACCTATCAGCGGGAGTCGTGATAACCTAAAACACTGACCATTGTCTAGCTGACACGTGGTGTTGCTCCAGGTATTCATGGAGCAAATATATTGAATACAATGCCAATGCTGTTGCAAGGAAGGTGGGTTCACTCTACCGTGAAACTACTTCTCACGTCTGCTAGTATCTTATATCTCTACAAAGCCACTATTCGCCCGTCCATAGAGTATAGTTGTCACACCTGTGCTGTTGTGTCAACGATATGGGTCGACACAGCCGTGCACGTAGGGTGCTTGATATTCTCAAACGTTCATTTATTTGGCACTGACTAGAATCAACGTCGCTTGATCTCGGTGATCTAACAAGAATCGGTGTGTCAATGTCATCTTCTATAATATAAATCTCACCTGTCTGTTTAAATGTATGTATGAATGTATGTATGTATGTATGTATGTATGTATGGCTAAAACTTTCGACAGAGCCAACAGATTTTCACGAGATCGGTATTGTTTTGAAGTATGACCCTTTGGACGACAAATATCGAAACATTGGCCAAAAACATTAATTCCTTCACCCTCAACTGGACACTTTTCTACAGGGATGAGTTACTTTTTTCGCCGATATTTTCGAAAGTCATCCCCTCTTTTCGATTGTCTAGCATTAATTTAAACCTACGTCACTTTCGGTTTGGCGATAGGCGCAACAGCAAAGACGTCACGTTTTTTTTCACGTTCTTTTCCTCTTTCGCCGACATTTTCTTTTGGCTCAACACACACCTCCAAACACCTGGGCAACGCCGGGCACCCAGTCTAGTTATGCATAAAACGCAATATTTATTTTTAAAATTGATCCCCTCGTCTAAGTACAAATCTACACAGTACCGGTGTTTCTTCCGGTATTATAACGGAACAGATGACTTGCACGACCAGCCTGAGAAGATGTTAGCCTGTCGCCTGTTTCAGGTTACACACTGATAAGCAGTACCATATGGGTAACCATTTGGGAATATCAGGAACTCCATATTTATAAGCAGGTGTCGATCTGTATCTAGAAAAAGCCATAATTCGCCGATACATAGTCCATTGTTACCACAGCTCGGTTGGTGCATCTACCACTAGTCTCTCCGTATTAGACAGTGTCCAAAAATAGTCCGATTTAATAGGTATACACTATCCACCAAGCTCACACCTCTGTCTCATGGCCGCAATGTTGAATACCTGTGCCTATTTTTCAAGTACTTTAATGGAATGTGCTCCTATAAATGCATAGCACTTGTAGTCCCTCTACGTAAATATTCCCGGCTAACTCGACAAGCATAAAGTTCCATTTCTTCTAGTGGTAGGACGATTCCAATATTTTTCCCGATTCCAATACAATTACCGATTCCAGTTTAAATTGCCGATTCCGATACAATTATCGACTCCGACTTCGATTCTTTACAAATCTTTAAATATTTAACTGTGCTTTCTTATTTTTCCGCGATTGTCGTAAAAACACGTTAAAAATGTATATATTTTCTCAAACGTAAAAACATACTGGGGGTGGGGGATGATCTATAGATTTTTGTTTTACTGGTACTTTAAAATCAATCAAAATTTATTATTGTATTATTACTACAAGCAGTGAAAGATTTTGTTTTTAAACAAAATCAAATAAAAAGATAATTAAGGGAATCGTTTTTGGCAACGGAAAATAGGCACACATCTTTCCGATTCTGACGCTCTCAAAAGTTCCGGTTTTTCCGATTCCCGATTAATCGTTCCAAAACTAATTTCTTGACTGTTGAGATTCTTAGATGTTGGAAAGCCTTCCTCCCTGCAATTTCTAGAATTTGCAATTCACTGCCTGTTTCCTGATTGCGCGACTGTATTAAGATGTTGAAATTTTAATGTCTTGTGAACAAACATCTGAACTCCCTATATAGTGCCCCTATGGACATGGTTCCACATA
This sequence comes from Euprymna scolopes, assembly GCF_053919585.1. Lineage (NCBI taxonomy): Eukaryota > Metazoa > Mollusca > Cephalopoda > Sepiida > Sepiolidae > Euprymna > Euprymna scolopes. Next base: position 27,170,005 of record NC_136517.1, on the reverse strand, counting down.
GTAGCTCCTTACGTCTAAGTGGCATTATACAGTGGAACGCCGGGATACGGCATTAAAAATTTGGAACCCCCTTAAAAATTTGGAACAATACAGTATATAAAAAATTAAAAATTTGGAACAATACAGTATATAAAATTAAAAATTTGGAACAATACAGTATATAAAAAATTAAAAATTTGGAACAATACAGTATATAAAATTAAAAATTTGGAACAATACAGTATATAAAAAAATAAAAAATTTGGAACCCCCTTAAAAATTTGGAACAATACAGTATATAATACACATGTATATTATCAAATAACATTATAAATAACATCGTAAAACGGTAACCAGGGTCCGGAAAAAAAAACATCATATTCCACGTCGTAATCTGAAAAAACCCGTATCCTAGCGCCACCGTATCTCGGGGTTCTGTCCATTGCTTGGAGTGAATAAAATTAAAAAGTACATATCTAGCCACTATAAAAACGCATGACAAAGTTATAGCAACAATCTTGGAGCTTGGAATTGGCGGACGTTTTCCCCACGTTTCGAGTGTAGGATGATTCAAGTCAGTCAAGTCAAGTATTCAAAAATTCTTACGTGTTTCAGGAGTTCCGAAACGGCTATATGAACCCAGGTTTTATCTGTGGAACTCTTATAACCATGAATAATGAACTTTGTTTCTTTTGACGGGTCAAAGGTCATGTTCATAATACCTTCTTCATCATTGTAAATAATTGGTACGCCGTTCAGATCACCCCTAAAAGAGAAACAAGGAATTTAATAATTGCATTTCTTTGAATAAATTAAATTTGATAGACATTCACATTGAAAATGCAAAACGGAAGTGCTTGCACCGAGTCATCGAGAAAATTGTTCTATATTGGTCGCCTTGGAATCAATTAAATAAAATAGCCATGAATAACACGTGTGTGAATAGAAAAAAAAATCGGATATAGGAATGTCATACCCATGCCCGCGTTCCAAAAGTTCATGCCGTGGTTTCCCCCTTCCCCTTCTTAATCTTCATAGTCATGTCAGGGAGCAAAGCATAGCTCACATGATTTACGTACATAATAATATTGTATACAAGATTTGTTGTACATGAGTACCTGTATGTGTTAGTGAGCTAACGTGTTCAAAAAAGTTACGTCAAGACAGGAACTCGTCGGTTTTGTGACACCATGTACGCATCCTACTCGACTGACAACTGAAACGTTTATATCGTGGTTTTTCTTCCTCTTTCTTCATCTTTTTACATGACTTGTGTACAAAATATACAACAGCAATCACATGCACAGCCATTGTATATGAATGCGTGTCGTTAGTGTATTTATGTCTGAGCTTAGCCTCCCATCTCTCAAGTCCAGGATATCAGCTAAGGTTCACTCTGAGGTTTCTCTCGCAGGATCCTCCTCCTGAACCCATCTGATCCAAAAGTTGTTGACAAATGGAAGGGGGAAGATCCCAGTAATTAGAGGAACGGCGTAAATAAGTTTGAAAATAATATTTATTAAAGACAAATAAGACACCTTGATCAGAAGACCAGGAAACTCATGATCAGGACTATTCCCCACAATACTAAAGAAAGCACGGACACGGAGATGAGTTAGTAAAGGTCAAAAATATATTGTAACAAAAAAACAAAACAAAAAAAAATCAAACAACAAGAACAACAAAAAACAAAAAAAAAACAGTACATACAAGAAGCAGCCGTCGTAGTGAATATCACCAAGATGGCGGATTACGAAACTGCACTGACGCACCTCAAGAGTTGTATCTCTCGGTCTATTTCTACAGTTCGGAAGAGTTCATGTTTAGTGCACAGGTGAGACCTCACAGCAGTTATCAACGCCTGTTGTAAGGATTGAACTTTCAACCCCTAGAAGATTTTGCCTGTTAAGCCACGCGCCCACGTGAGGACGAGAGCGTACAATTTACAATCGCTTCAAAATAACCCGAACCTTAGATATAAATAGGACTTTTGAGTTCTCAAATTCGAAAAGATACACACATACACATACATACATGATCTTTATTTCTTTGCGTGTGTATGTGAGTTTTTTTCCTTATTGGTTCCGAAACGGCTGAGCCTATCTTTTCGCATATTTCACACAAAGGTAAATTATATTTCTTACATATATTTTGTACAGAAATTCATCCGATAAGTATCGAACATCGAAAACATCTGATCTTAAAAATAGTTTTTCTTCTCTTATAGATAAAAAAAAAAAGAATTTTACGGGGGAATATTTTCAGCTAAACCGGCTTAAGCTTGGCCAGTATAGCGTAAAATATTACTCTCGTAAAATTGTTCTTTCTATCTATAAAAGAAAAAAGACTATTTTAAGATCGTCAAGCCCAAATATCAGCTGACGTAATATTGTTAACAAACACAGACGGAATTTGATGAACGACATTATCATTATTATTTTTAAAAAAATTTCTTGCGAATTAGTCCACCGAGCTAATTATTCCTCGTAATATACAAGAATCAATACAGGATTGATTCCGTAATAATACATACGCAATCTGCATAAATTAAAATATCATGTTTAAGCGTATTGTACGACCGTGAAATGCCGGGCGTCCAGCTAGTATTACATAAATACATCATGTGATATAGACACGTACCCTATCTTAAATATCTCAAAGTAGAACTTCTTTTTCTCATAATCGCCATTTTTTTCGAGAGTTGTTATGGAAATATCTTACCTATGAACCAACCAATATCTGGCCCCGATTTCTTCAGGTCTGCTGGGTAGAAAATTCACAGGTCTTTCCACGGCATTAAACTCGCCTTGGTTGGTGAAACATCCAAGATCTCCGTAACAGACTTTACCAGTCGCCACGAGTATACCTATAATAATAATAATAATAATAATAATAATAATAATAATAATAATAATAATAATAATAATAATAATAACAATAATAATAATAATAACAATAATAATAATAATAATAATAATAACAATAATAACAATAATAATAATAATAATAATAACAATAATAATAATAATAATAACAATAATAATAATAATAATAACAACAATAATAACAATAATAATAATAATAACAATAATAACAATAATAATAATAATAACAATAATAATAATAATAATAATAATAATTATAATAATAATAATAATAACAATAATAATAATAATAATAATAACAATAATAATAATAATAATAATAATAACAATAATAACAATAATAATAATAATAATAATAATAATAATAACAATAACAATAATAATAATAATAACAATAATAACAATAATAATAATAACAATAATAACAATAATAATAATAATAATAATAACAATAATAACAATAATAATAATAATAATAACAATAATAACAATAATAATAATAATAATAACAATAATAACAATAATAACAACAATAATAATAATAATAATAATAATAATAATAACAATAATAACAATAATAATAATAATAACAATAATAACAATAATAATAATAATAATAATAATAATAACAATAATAATAATAATAATAATAACAATAACAATAATAACAATAATAATAACAATAATAACAATAATAATAATAATAATAATAATAATAATAATAACAATAACAATAATAATAATAATAATAATAATAATAATAATAATAATAATAAGTCAAGATAACACCAGAAGCGATAGAAACAATACCGAAAAACTTTGAAAAAAGAATGGGAAAGATTGGTATCAGAGAGGTGGCTGAGACGATACAACGGCTAACAATATTGAAAACTGCAGAAATATTAAGGAAAACCCTTGAATGTAGAGACTACAAACACAAACTGAAACGGCTACAGATGTAAAACGCAAAGGAACATCATATGGAATCCAGAGTATAATTATAAGATACAGCCCCTCTTTTATTTATTTATTTATTTTGTGTGTGTGTGTGTGTGTGTGTGTGTGTGTGTGTGTGTGTGCTACCATAACCTGACAACACACCAAATAAATGAGGAGGGTCAAGGAGGATGGAAAGACCGAGGAGAGAAGGCGCTAACTAGCCTCTGCTGGTTGAGTGCAAAGAGGACTGGGACCTCGGGGAGACGTATTGCCACCCAAATTCTAGCGAAGACCAAAGGTCACTGTCAACGAGAAATCAATGGTAAGCGACTGCTATGATAACGCAAAATTCCTTTGCAAAGGTTATCGAAAGGTGGATAATACTGGAAATCTGGGAAGAATTGTTGTCTTAGACTCCAGAGAACATCCCCAGTTGTTCTAGAAGAGCAATCTCTGATGATAGCTAATTGAATACTTAAAAAGATACAAATTATTAGGCAAACTTATCAACTTTACTACTACAGCTACTTCTACTACTACTAATCAAAAGAACCAAGTCGGGCCTAAGAAAAAAAAGGGCAAACTGAGAAGCAATACTGGTTTAAAATGAAATTATGATCCTAGCTGAAAGGCTAATGTAAACCAGAAAGGATAAAAAGAAGGACTACAATCGTACAAAAAGGCATCGAGAAGAGAACGATTTTAAGCAACTATAGACCAATAACCTGTACATATCATTACAGGAATGGTGTAATCTCTGTTTATTTTGGGATCCCAGGATAAAACTCCCTAGTAATTTTAGAAAAAAAAAGGTGTCAATTACCTTGAACTGTTGTGATAGCACCCAGGAAAGTAAACAGAGTTACTCGCCACATCTTGCTTCTTTTCTCAGAACAGCAGATGACAACACTGAGAAAAAGGGATACACATTTCGGCTTTTATAGGCAACCGTTAAACTGAGTATTTTTTGCTTCTTTCCTTTCTTTTCTTTTCTTTCCTTTCCGTTTATTTCTTTAGTTGTGTACTAGCTGGCATGTTCACGACCGTCTGATAAGGCTATTATCTTATACCGTTGGTATCAAGTACACGCAAAAAATAATGTCTGGGAAACGAGGTATTGAGATCCAGCTGACATTTTTTTTGTGTGTGGGTGTTTGTTCTTTGCAATTAATGAGTCACACTGTCGAAAAATATTCAATCGAAAAGCCCTCGTTTTCCAGACTTAAAGATCAAAGTGTAGTTCCGCATCCTTTCTATTCTCAACTTGGCTAGGGATTTTTTATCCTCGGAACCCAAAGTCAACAGAGATTAGACCATTCCTGTAATGATTTGGTTCCTTTAGATTTTGCGGTGGGAGTTCAGTACTGTGCAGTTCTAGGAGGTTAAACTTCTCAGCCCTTACTTTCTCTCTTTGAAAATGGGTTAGTTTATCGTAAATCTCCTGGGGCACACGTATGAAGAATGCCGATCGGGCTCCCCCTAGACACCTTTTGCAGGTAAGAGTGCCCTTCCTCGGGAGTACTGACTTCTCAATCCTATATAGTTCTTGCAGTGGGTAAAAACTATATACCCTTATCCCCATTCTTTTAATAAGGGGAGAGCTTTTGCTTCGCCACAGGTTTGGGTTAAAAGTCCGTTTGAGGATGTGTGGTTACTTGGGAATTTCTGATTTTGCAAGTTATTGACATGCCAAAAAACAAACAAACAAACAAAAGAAAAAACTGGCTATCCTATGGAACTTTAATACATCAGGTCGATGCAAGAGTTTTTGACGATTTGTAGAAACATCAAATTACATTGACTAAGGTGAGACAGACGTCATCATTTTATGTCTAAGCTGCGTAACAAATTTTACGACTGCCCAAAGACGATAAAATGAATAAAGGAAGCAGCATTTTTTGCGATTGTTTGTTGTGCTAATTTTATCAATTAGAGGCCTCTGTACATTATTTTGAAAATAGGTGCTAAAATCAAGTTGACCCACCTAGAAATAAAAACCTTTTAACAATTAAAATGATTTTAAGTTGGAGCTGAATTTGCTATTTTAAAATTGTCGATATTCATTTTTTTTATATTGGGAACCCTTACTCAAAAATCTATGTTTAAAACTTCTCATGGCGGAATACTGGACTTTAATATTATTTATATCTTTCAAATAATTCATTATTTTTTGAAATTCTGTTTTTTGTTGTAATTCAGCTAATTATATATTATTGAGAAAAAACGTTTTTTTAATATAATAATATTAATTTTATGTCTATTTTTTTTATTTACAACCTCCAGGTAAGTAAAATAAGTAATAGGTTTATATATATATATATATATATATATATATATATATATATATATATATATATATATATATATATATATATAATAAATATTTTTTCAATTATTTAAACTCCTCAGCTTTAAAAAATGTTACAATTTTTATCAACCCAAATTTATTTATTTGCGGACTGTTATCCTCATCTTCTAGTTGTTTCACGACGTTTCGACAAACTATTCCTTTGGCCTTCGTCAGGTGGTTAACCGCGACAGGATAGGAATTCCGAATCTCCTAATTGCATCTTCAGCAATTACTGCCTTCCATAGTTGTTGTCGTTTCCTCACGTTTTTTCATCTTCTCCACATAAAACAACAACTAGAAGATGAGTATAATAGTCCGAAATAAATGAATGAATACAAATTACTCATCTCAATAAGAATTACAATTAATTAAAAAATATAACCTAAATTTATTTTGTTTAGTTTTCATAACATGAAATATATGGGAACAGAACTAAAACAATTACCCTCATATATTTAACCTAAACAGCTTTTGAACCATTTCAAGGCAGGAAAGGGTGTTCTGAGCAGCCTCTCACCAAAAATGTAGCAACAGTATTCCATTTGAGGACGTTTTTGTCTCCTATGTAGGTATAGGATTGCTTGAGTAGTGAGGTACCTTTTAGAATTTTATAAATAATAATTTTTATCAATAGAAAGTTTTGTGACAATGTGTAAAACGAATTAGAGACTCAAAGCCAATGGGTTCGCAAATTTAATGTTTAACGACAAGCTATTTACGTTATGTACGGCATAAGCACGATTAAGCAACGTTGAACCTGGTCAGTACTAAATCGGTGACCATTAAGGACTTCCAGATGCTGTATTTCCCCACCGCTCATTTCGACGGTGTTTCCAGTCGTCCTAGACTTCTCCTTGCCACTGGGATCAAACAATGCCGATTCAGGAGAGGTGTGGTGCGAGATTGCGCAACCCTTGCCTCACAATTACACGCGCAGCTTCCTCTACAGGGGGTATCATTTGTCTTTAGAGACTGAACGGAGACATCATTTTACGCTATACGAAGCAATAATTAGAATCCACTATTTCGACTCTCATCTGAAGTGTTCCTTAACTTATTAAAGTATTTTATGAATGGAAGTATTAGTATTTTATGAATGGAAGTATTAGTATTTTATGAATGGAAGTATTAGTATTTTATGAATGGAAGTATTAGTATTTTATGAATGGAAGTATTAGTAATGGGTAGGAAACAGATAAGAAACTGAAGTATTTCTTATATTCACTTATTCCTCGAATAGATCCTGTATTATTTGGTTTGAGAATGAATTCTAATATGTTATAATTAGTATGAGTAAGAAAATGAAATAATAAGTAGTTGCTTTAAAATAATTTTATCTTGAATGCAAGGAATACGGTGTTGTGAATAGAGTGAGAGAATTTAATGGATAGAGAATGAAATGCTCTGCTACTTTCTTTGTGAAACTATGCACTTGAGAGAAGCAGTCAATTTGAAATAAATGTACTCATTTTCAAACAAAGATTAAAGGTATGCTTAGTTTATTGAAACACGCTTTAGAAAATGCTTTTAGTGGCGATTGTGAAACGTGGGGTTAGTAAGTGTTCTACAGAAGTAAGAGAAATAGATTTTATTTTATTATATGTATCGATGAATTTTTACTCGCTATTTTTATATATATACATATATAAACACACACACAAACACACATATATAGATAGATAGATAGAGAGAGAGAGAGAGAGAGTAAAAATATGTAGTTAAAATAATATATATCGATTATTATTTGCTTTCATTATATATATATATACATATATATTGCACATATAAACACACACACACACACACACACACACACACACACACACACATATATAGAGAGAGATTTAGTAAAAAATATAAAATTAAAAATATGTATGTATGTATGTATGCATGTATGTATGTATGTATGTAGGTATGTATGCAGGTATGTGTGTCAGGTCATGTCATGTGCTACTAGTACCATGTAACCCAGTACTACCTGCCTCATGGTCGGGTCACCGGCGACTAAACTGGTTCCCCCACCAGACTTGTTTGGTGAGGAGGGCGGCTAGTCTCCCTGAAGGATTAAAAACAAGACCTTCCAAAGGGCGAATGAACTCTTTTTCTGGGTCAACGGCCAACTAGCACCGTGTATATTTGTGTGTGTGTGTGTGTGTGTGTGCGTGTATATGTGTATTGGGGTGGAGAGGGCTCCCGTAAGCCGTGGTGAAGGCAACCTTTCTAGGAGAGGCAAATCTCTGATTTAAAAAACCATAAAGCGAAAGACCAGTACCCGCATTAAGCTGGTCTGCAGTTTAATTTGTTGCAGGCTATCTTGCTCTTGCTTGTTGCTGGATCTCAACATTTTGAACCGAGAAAGAGACTTAGCTGTCGTACAAAGCTAAAACTCTGTAACATCATCTTTGTATAGATACTCCCTCAGGCATTTGGGCTCATGGAGTGTCTGAGGGAGTGGCACTCGTCTGACAAGACGTTGCAATCATCATGCATATAGGTAGGTAGGTAGGTCATAATCACGTTGACATATCGTTAGATCATCGAAGTTAAGCAACAGTACGCTTGCACAGTACCAGAATTTGGGAATGCGAGGCGCATTATATACTGCTCCGGGACGTCGAGTTTCCCAGGTTTGTATCTCGGGACGCGTTTAAAAAACACTGAGAGAGATGCATCCTCAATTCTCATTAAGAAATGCATCTAGGAGAAAGAAAAACTTTTACATAAAACTTGAGGTTTACTGTCTGCTCTGTCCACATCATTAATTCACACCGACTGAGATTAGCAGTTGGTTCAGACATGTGGATGATTCTACACAAGCTTTCACAACTACAGAAAATTCATTTGTGTGGATTTTAGACAACTACTTGTCGTGTGAATTACATACGTCTAAATCGATGAGAGAATTGTACCGTACGCCAACAGTTAATAAATCTACTCGAACATCACGTTATATCTTTTTATTTTAGCCCCCACTTTACACGTAATATATATATATATATATATATATATATATATATATATATATATATATATATATATATATATAACTTGAGTTCCTTCTGCTGGAATCGAAACCGAATCGAAATAATGGAATCGAAATAATTAGAATTATTTGGGTAGTCACAAATTTTTTTTTTTTTTTTTATTAACCTCCACTTCACTCTTACTCCATTCCACTACCTAAAAAAAAAAATAAATAAAATAAAATAAAATAAAAAAAAATAATTTTCAGACTTATACCCTTGAAAAGTTAGTTTGAACGAAAAGCGCTTCGGGTGTATTTTAACGATCTTGTTTTTAATCGACTTATTTATTTTACTGAATTGTACATTTGTTACATGTAACTTCCCCCATTTTTTTTCTTACCCTTTCCTCACCTCGTTTTCTATCTTATTTTAGTCGACTGAATTTCCGCTATGGTTCACTTCTTTACAATATATATATATATATATATATATATATATATATATATATATATATATATATATATATATACTTTCAATTTGTCTTTACATAAGCAGTAATGTGTTGCTTCACAGTCATGAGCATGTTTCAGTCTTCTAGTATTTAGTAATTAAAGACCTCTTCAGGCAACAACGCTTATATTCAAAAGCGGAATTGTTAATGAAAAAAACTTATATATAAGTTTTTGTTTAGGTTTAGATCCAAGTTTATGCACTCAAATTATATAGAAATAATTATTTATTTTTGAAATCACAACTTTATAATACATAAAAATCGATAGAAAATTGACTCTATAATAATAAATCTACATAAATTAAGATATCATATTTAAGCGTATTTTACGACCAGGCTACGCCGAGCGTCCTTGTCAGCTTAGATAAATACTTTTGCAGATTTAACAAAAGAGCTACAATAATATCAGGGCATCTCCATTTATGCTGAACATCCACAGAATGCCAACATCAATATATTACATATGAAAGTGTCCGCTGTGGAATTTCCACACGTCCTGCGAGTTAATTTTTAATATTAGATAGTTATATTTTAACATCGTGTAACGCATAAATCGTTTCCATAAATAATAGCTGGGAGAATAGTACATCTCGATAGGTTAACACAAATGCACAAGTTGCGTCAACACACAAATATGCTGAAGAGTGACAAACTTTCATTTGATGAGGGACGAATTATTATAGACAAACAAAATCAAGACCTACTCATAAATGGATGTAACAAAGTGGTTGGTCTATAATTTATGCCATTCAGACATTAAAAGTCCGAACCACCCAATGTCTGGGTGCAAGATCTTTTGGACAGAATGCCACTACACTGTCAGCCACAAAAAGTATTATTCCATCAGGGAGAGAGAGCGAGAGAGCGAGAGAGCGAGAGAGAGAGAGAAAGAAATAGAGAGAGATAAATAGACAGAGAGAGAGAGAGAGAGAGAGAGAGAGAGAGAGAGAGAGAGTGGATACAGAAATTAAGAGACAGAAAAGATATAGAATAAGGGTTCATTTTAAGCTTGCATTGTTTTATTCTTCATAACCTAGTAACCGAGAGAGTAAGTATAGACAAATAATATAGATATATATACATATATATATATATATATGTATATATATATATATATATATATATATATAGAGAGAGAGAGAGAGAGAGAGAGAGAGATTGATAGATAGATAGATAGATAGATGCTTAAAGAAATAGGAGAAATAATTTCTCATTCTCTAAATTGTGAAGTAGATTTTGTACTTTGTCCAGTATATACAAATAATCGAACCATGTACGAGATGACATCATGGCAAGGAAAAGGAAAAAGATTATAAAAAGAACGTGTGAGCAGACCAAAGATCACATTAGAAAGAAAATCACGTTAGAGAACGGATCACGTTAGAGACATGTGAGTGATATCACCCGTAGCCAGAGAAGGAGGAATATAAGTTTAATGTTAATATTTAAACCCATCGTTGATTTTAAAACTAATGGAAAGCAAAATTGCTTCATGGTCAAGTAAGTCACTTGACATTAACAGAATATTATCCGTTCATTTTAAAACTAGAGCTCTTTATGAGAAAAAAGGACACATCGTTTGCATTGCGCCTGTGGTAGAAAACTGTGCGCATTATACATTTAAGATACACTCCTCCGATTCAGCAATGGAGGGTGTAGATTTATGAAGAATTTGTCCGTAAACAGTCCGAAAGTTTCCGACAGAATTTGAACAACGAATCAAATTTCCTGGGTATAGAACTTAACTTAGCCATCAGAAGTTAATGTCTGTGATTTTGCATGGTTCGGTTTATGAACAAATCAGCTTAGAAAATTGCGGAAATTAAAGAAGTCATAAGTGAATAAACAGTGTTCGCGTTGGATGCTGAAATAAATAATAAAGGTTAACTTCAATACTTGGGATTAGTAATGAAATGTGGTAAAATGGGGAAATGCAATAATTGCGGCATAAAATGTTGATATTCTATTAAGTCGAGAGCACATATAATGCCTCTGGTCCTTTGGATCATGTGTAAATCGTAATTATCTCATATAAACTCCCCCAAAAGGTGCTGTACAGTTAAGGTACAAAATGGACCATAATTATCACATATAATCTCATCAAATATGGCTTCGTTGTTCAAATTCTAGACTAAAGAAAAGGTTAGCTTAGCTAGTGTTGCCTCGAATTATCTCGGTATATGGAGCTGAGAAGTTAAGAGACAAATAAGTTGTAGGACTAGGTAAAAGGTTACACTATCTAGTTTAGTCGAAGAATTTCAGAGAGGAAGTTTTAAAAAATGTATTTGGGAAGTCGGCGCAGAACTCTATCGAGTACAAGGAGAGAATTATTAATGATATAAATTATATAATAGGTAAATGAATCGAGATTTGCTAAAGAGAATGAGAAAATAATACATAAGAAAATTAATGTCGGGAAAAAAGAAACAAACTAATCTGGGTATACAATGAACAGTATAACATATCTGCCATGAAGACTTCTATCAGCAATAAACTGACTTTATTACTAAAATAAAAATATTCATTTTGAGTTTGAGGAATTTACGGACTGAGGAAAAACAAAAATGAAATACTGTTTAACAGAACTCTGATTTGATTCTGCCTGGAGTTAACTGGCTTTGTAACATATTGTTAATATTTAAAACTTTAATTTTTGACAACAAAGTTGAAACATTTTGACACGTATTCAGTGAAATATCTGGAAAAACTATAATGTCGGTATTGAAACAGTTAACTAAGTTCTTTTCCCTTTCAACGTATTAAAACGTCTTCAAATATTTAGAGGGTTACGTTAGGATTTCTTATCTTTTTTTTACAAATGAAAAGAAGGAGAAAGAAAGAATGAAGGTATTTCTGATAAGGAAAAGAAAAGAGAAATATAGTAAAATGAAAAGTTGGAACAAACTAAGACATTTTATTTGGATTCATTTATGTTTTTTGTGTTAACTTTTGAGTTTTCTTTTCTTGTTTTTTTACTAAACCGGAGCAGATTTTATTAAATTATTGTAAAGAATGTATTTCAACATATGAATATATATAACAGACCGCGGACGTGCGTATCGCGTCTGTATGCAGATGACCGAGCCGTGTACGAGATGACGTCATAGCAAGGAAATAGGGAAAAGGATTATAAAAATGTGCAGACTGAGGATCACGTTACAGACGGACAGAGGTCACGTTAGAGAAAGGATCACATCAGAGACACACGGATGATGTCAGACCAAAAGCGAGAAGTCACGCGTGACCGCAGAAGGAGGAATAAAGGTCTATTGTAAAAATCTTAAACAGAGAGTTGAATTTCTTTCATCTTCCTTTTTTATATTCCTTACAACGGAGTCTACAACGTGTTGGGACCCAATATGTTAAAACGTGCGTGTAAACATGTACAACCTTACAAAAAGCTGACCAACCCATCCTATCACCGGAAAACTTTCTACTCTAATAGTTTATTTTTTTTCGGAGTATTTGCCTTTGGAGTTTCCTCGCTGCTCCATGTTTCCCCAACTGTGCCAATATACAAAAACTTAAAACTCCTGCCATATAACCGTCCACTTTTGATCTGATCTCTAATCACTGTAGTCCATTACATTATGTCTAGTAATGTACCTCGTTTGAAGTAAAAAAAAAAGAACAACAAAAAAAACAATAGTACGTATCTGACTCTTGTTTAATCCTGTTTCGTTCGAGATCACCAAACAAGGTCAAATTCAAAGAAATAACTTCGTACATTTTTTAATAACAAAAACTAAGAACCATTTTGTGATAAGAACGCAGTTTGGCAAAATTCTCACATCTTATCAAACCTAATCTCCCGGTAAACAATTAAACACCATAAGTACGCATGACAAAACCTTTGTTTTGCAATTTTTAATATCGCACACCCAATTATAATAATCGACAATTGTACCCATTTCGGGTGTCTGTGAAGTGTATAAAACATTGTCCACCGGTCGTCGTCATCAGAAACTCAGGTCCGATGTTTATTTATTTATTTATTTATTTATTTTTGTGGCTTAAAGAGACGAAAGAAATAATACGAACAGAAGGTAATTAACGAAAGTACAGAAGTAATGGGTTGACCGAGACTGTTTTCTTACGTCACTTCTCTCCTCACTTCTGCTGATTATTTATAATGACTCGATCCATATAGCTAGGAAGAGTCAAGGAAGTGAGGGAATAGGTTAGATCACAATAGGTTTTTATAAGAGGTTTATTTATGCTCCGATGTCGGAACATTATTTCTGCTTCTCTTGAAGTCAGTTCTCTCTATCGCTCTGAGGTTGTTCTTTATCTATACAAATCTACTGTCGGACGTGATGTTGCTAGTCTCAGTCTTTTCTATAAATACTACAGGCTGGTGCAAAAGTCACTGCATATCTCGGAAATAATTTCGCAAATTTTAAAATAAAATAACGTTTTTTTATTTGTAAATGAGTGTACTTTTTTAATTCATTTTTATAGAAAGACAGATAGATAGCTATTTTTATTACACCTAACTTGATCGCCCCAATCGCACTGGGTCTATTCGGAGAGCGGCTGAATCCTGAAGTCACACGATTTCGTCAACTTACAAAGATTAAATTCTGACCTTCCATCCGTCAATCATTCCTTCATCCACGTAACACTATTCTCGCAAAAATTCTATTATGTGTAGTTAATGAATGTGCGATATTCTAGCGTTAATGCTTTTATAATGGCGTATGTGTTCCAGTGCCTTTTCGAGTTTGTGTGTTGCGTTGTATAGAGTAGTCACAGAAGGATGAAAATAAAAAATAAAATGGATAATGATGAAGAAAACGTTAGACTTGCAGATATAAACTTGCGCAATGCTGCATGTGAAATAGTGTGCGAAGGAGGAAGTTCCATGGGAGTATGAAGTTAGGAGAGATGACGCTGTTAGGTTTTTGCGACTCTTGCAAGGCAGTATCGACGTTCTCCTACATAAAGCGGAATTTCCAAATTAATCACCTATTTTAGTAATGACGAGGCCCAACGTTGATTAACTTCGGTGATCTGTCAACGTGATATGATCATCCAAAATTTGATTTCTCTTCTTGATAAAATTATTGTCTCTTTAAATGGGGGAAGGGGGTTACGCTGAGATATCTGATCACCAGTGGCGGCTCGTGCCTAAGATTAGTGGGGGTGCTGTTATAAAGAAAACACCTATTGTTTTAATATTGTGTAAACATAAAACAAACATAAAAATATACATAATTTATACGTATGCACACGTATAAAAATGCAATAACTTAAAGGAATCCTAAATAGATGTAAATATTTTAAATATTTTACTTATTACATTCATTTGAAAGTAAACTCCATTCTCCTTGTTTTAATTTGTGAGAAAAGATTGATATAATTTTCTCCTTAACTTCTAAATGACTGCTGAAGAACTTTTTTATCAATTGAAAGCACTGCAAGTTCATTTAGTCTTTCGCAACCCATGGTGTTCCTTAGATAAGTTTTTATTCTTTTCAGAGTTGAAAAACAACGTTCTATCTCTTATGTAGTCATGGGAATTGTCTAGATAATTTTTATGAGTTTTGTGATTTCACTAAGAACATCGTTTAAATTGTTTTCCAAAATAAATTTCAGGAGATCAATTACTTTGCAATACTCATGGATATCTGACCTACTATAAAATATTTCTAGCTCAATTTCAAACTTTTCTTTGTTAATCATGGGATATGCTTCAGTTGTCAAGGATATCTCTTCTGTAGGTAGTTTTTTTTCTTAAAACTAGCAAAGCTTATCTTGTAAAACAATTTAGCAAGTATTAAATGTTTAGTTGAAGAATATCTGTCCGTTATATCAACAGATATATAGTCACACAGTTCTTTAGCTTCACCCTTGAGTGTTTGTGAAGAATTTTCACAGTATTTGGTGTTTCTTAGCAGTTTTTAAATTTGTTATGTATTCATTGACTTTATATATGCTAATTTTCCGAGGAATAATTTCAACATGAAACATAATTTTATGAAATAGCTCAAACCAAAATATGAAATTTCATCGTTCAAATATTTCAGAATTCCTGTCGCTTCTGCAACGGTCTCATCTACATATGATGTTGACTGAATTTCAGTGACAGTTTTTTATGCTTGAACATTTTCATGAACTCTATTTATGTATGTTAAAGTTCCACCTTGTGGCGGATACACGTAGAATGCTTACATCCAGATGCTTCTTGAAAAATGGACAGACGCTGTGGTGATCTAGAAAAGAAAGTAGGAATAGCCAAAATGTTAGGGATAAATATTCTACCATTTCGTGTAATGCTTGCTGCATTCCTCATTATTAAATTAAGTTGATGCGCATAACAGTGAGTGAAATGCACATTACTATAAACTGCTTTTATTTTCGCCTGAGCACCAGCTTTTTTGCCTTTCATGACATTTGCATCATCAAATGTCTGAGCTATCAGTTTTTGGCGATTCCCTTGAAGGATTATATCTAATTGTTGTAGAATACATTTTGATATCCCATCAGCGGTTTGGTTTTCTGGAATAAAGAATCCCCAAATGCGTTCAAGTATTTTTTCATCCAAAACGTACCGTAAAACAATGATCATTTGTGTATGTTCAGACACATCTGTTATTTCATCAGCCATGACAGCTACAAAGGAAGCTTTGCTAATTTCTGCCCTTATTTCATCATGGTATATTTGTAAAAAACAGTCAAGTATGTAATTCTGAATAGTCTTGGAAACACCTTTGAAGACATTACTGGTTTCTAAGTGATTCTTTAAATCTGGATCTAATTAAGATGCAAAATTTAAAAATCCTCTAAATACACTTGGATTTACTGAATCATCTTTTTCATCATGTCCTCGTAAGGGAGTTTCAAAGTTCTCACAAAAGAAAATACAATCTATTATTTTAGATAAAATTTCACGGTTCTTCTTAACATTCATGTTATGATGATTGATTGAAAGTCTGCAGGCCTCACTAAGTTTTGCTTTAATTTTATGGTCCCCAAAATTGATAGGGAAACTACATTGTCAACGTACTTCCCATGCTTTTCAGTTCTATCTTTCATTTTGCTAATAGTTCTGAAACTATCTTTTGTCCATGTTACATCACCCCCTAACAACAAACAAGGAAAGCAGAACAATACCTTTTTTAGTTCACAGCCGCAAAGCTAACTTTTCCGTTGGTACCATTAAAGCTATGAATATACACTTTGTTGTTGCTAATGCTTGGCTGGGATATTTGAATATCAGGCGTTGAACGGCTTCTTTTCTTAATTACAACTTTATCATGGAGAGACAGCTGTGAAAACTCAATCTGTTGAAGTTCATTTACCGTCGCAGAAGTTATTTCTTGGGGGTGCAAGGAGACCATGGTTAAATTCTTTTTATATCAATTGTCTTGGGAAAAGTAAGTACTAGGTAGTCTATTAGTAGAATATCAATTAGGGTAGAAGGAATACAATGTTTACGTGATCCTCTTTTTGCGATTCAACTGAACCGGAAGTTCTAACTGAGTTGAATCATACTTTTATAACTTTTAGGTCACAGATTTTTATTAACGAAAAAAGTTTTACTATTTAACAACGGTTTTATTTATAAAAAGTTTGTTGTTAATTAAAAATAGGCGTATAACAAAATAAGCTTGTCATTAAAATTGCTTTTTTTAATACAAATATTTTTAACTTTGCCATTATAAGCCGTCGAAAAAGGGGTAATACGCAAAAACATTTTAATCAAAAAGCACTATTTTAAATTGTATACACTTTACAGAGTAATAAAAAAATATACAAATATATTTCTTTTAAACTTTACAGATTAAATAAAATTTTACCGCAGGCAAACAAACGAAAAACATTGTTTAAATACATTTTATTTACAATTTTTTAATAATTTATTTTTTCATAAAAACAAAATCTTTGCCTGCAAACGATGGTAAAGTTAGGAGATTACCATTTAAAAATGGTTTTATTGGATAACAGTTTTATTTAAAATTTAAAAATGTGTGTTTATAACAAAACTTTGTAAATAAAATATAGAATAAAAAAGTTTACATGTTTGTACTATGAGCAAACAAAAAAAAAGTAAAGATACATAATTTTATTTACAAATCTTTTTACAACTTTTTATATAAAAATAATAAAAAACTTTGGTATTTACTAAGCTTATTATAAAAACGGTTTTACATACTCGTCTTGTTATTGCACATTTTAATAAAAAAAAACTTTGTTCAAAGTGTAAAACTTATTGCTTTGTCCTCGTGGGATGTAAATAAATGCTAAAGCTTTATATATATATATATATATATATATATATATATATATATATAATGTGTGTATATATATATATATATAATGTGCGTGTATATATATAATGTGTGTATATATATATAATGTGTATATATATATAATGTGTGTATATATATATGTGCGTGTATATATATATGTGTGTATATATGTGCGTGTATATATGTGTGTATATATATATGTGTATATATATATCGTGTGTGTATATATATATGTGTATATATATGTGTGTGTGTATATATGTGTGTATATATGTGTGTGTATATGTGTGTATATATATGTGTGTATATATATGTGTGTGTGTATATGTGTGTGTGTATATATGTGTGAGTATATATGTGTGTGTGGGTGTATATATGTGTATATATATGTGTGTGTGTATATATATATATATGTGTGTGTATATATATATGTGTGTGTATATATATGTGTATATATATATATATATATATATATAAGGTAGAAACATTTCTAACTAAAATGTATTTAAAAAAAATAAACTTTTCTTCGCTTTTCTATAGAAAAAAATGTAAATATTTTTTATTCTGTAAAGTTAAACTACTACAAAATAAATAAATTTCAAACTACTTAAAAATACAAATAAAATACGCCATATAGGTAAAAAAAAAACAAAAAAACAAAAAAAAAACATTAGTCTCGTTGGTAACTTCCAGGCTAAAAGCCGGAACACTTTTAATTAAAAAAAAAAAAAAAGTTTAGCATATTGTATATTTTTGTCTGCTTAAATCGCATTTAAAAGTGTGGGAATTTTTTTTTAAGGTGGAGATTTTATTTAAAAGAACACGTTACACTTTTTAATAATAATAATAAAAAGAAAACATTTGTAAACAAAGCCTCTTAAAAAAAAAAAATTAAAAAATAAGCGAAAACGCGCAAACACCGCGTTTGGAACTGCGGAAACTACAGTTCCGACTCGACTCATATTAACCGTTCTAGATCGGGCATGCGCACAAGCGAATTTCACTAAGAAAGTCTAACTGTGAATTTCGCAGCTCCAAGCAAAGTTTTGCTTTTATGCTTATATGAGTATGGAGACATATATCGACATTAAACTTCAGGATTAATTAATATGATATATTATCACATAGAAAGAAAAAAAATAAACGTATTCTTTTTAACGTGTATCGATAATAATGAGTAGAAATGACTTGGGGGTGCTGCAGTTCCACAGCACCAGGCACGAGCCGCCACTGCTGATCACTGGACATTATTGAAAGGTCAATGCTCACTCCATATACGAGATTTTATGATTAGTAATTGTTGTGGGGACTTACCCATACACAAAATATGGACTCTTCCGAACTATATGAATAGACCGAGAGGTAGTTCGCCATCTGGCGCTAAGAACTAGGACGATTTTTCTCTATATTTTCGGTTTTGTTCTCAATACAAATACCTTTTTTCTAACTTATCTCCTTGTTCGTATCTTCCTTGGTGATCCTTCCGAGCCACAGCAGTAAGTTTTTATTCCAGTGATAAAACAGCTTATACTTTATAAATAAGCTGGCTTTTTGGTATACCTCAAATGAGATTAATATATATATATATATATATATATATATATATATATATATATATGTGTGTGTGTGTGTGTGTGTGTGTGTGTGTGCAAGCAGAGGTTTAATTGGTCCGTATCCTCTTTATATGGTTATATGTTCAATGTGATTTATTGCCTATTTAATTTATTATTATTATTTTTATTTTTTTTCGTTTTTACTTTTGAGGTCTTATGCACCTGTACATATTAAACTAGAAATATGCGTCGGCGGTTTATGCGGTTCTGTTTAATTTTCACGGTATTTGTTAAGGTTTTGAGTGTTCTAATCTTTTTTTTTTTTTTTTTTTTGTAATTAAGGGAAAGCAACTCTTTGTATATTCTCAATCATTTAAGATTTTTCATTCAAAAGAAAGCTTACGTTTTTACCGGTTAAAAAGGGATAATTCTGTAATGATTCTGTCAGTCTGTATTTGTATCCGGTTTTTTTAAAGGCTTTATTTAGTCTTCAATTATTTGTCTGATGCATTGCTTAGTGTCCCTCTTTATATGGTTATTTGATTATTATTATTTATCGCCTATTTATTTATTTTATTATCTATTTAATTTATTTTTTTATAATTTAACTAGCATGGGTTCCCGGCGTTGCCCAGGTGTTTGGAGGTGTGTGTTGAGCCAAAAAAAAAAAAGTGGTAGCAGGAAGGCAGGCTCAAACCCGTACCGCGAAAGAGGAAAAGAACAGGGAAAAAATGCGACGTCTTTGCTGTTACGACCACCGCCAAACCGGAAGTGACGTAGATTTAAATTAAGGCTAGACAATCGAAAGGGGAGATGACACTCGAAAATATCGGTGAAAAAAACGATAATCAAATAACATTATAAATAACACCGTAAAGCGGGGTAAATACCGGAACCAGGAGCCGAAAAATATCGTATTCCACATCATAATCTGAAAAACGTATCTCGGGGTTCTACTGTATTTAAGTTTGTTGTGTTTGTACGCTCGGGAATAAAGTCTCTTCAAGTACTGTCAAACGATTTTGTGTGATAAATATTTATTTATTGGCTCATTTTGTAATTGAAGACTGGCGGAATTTGGTATGTTACAAAGAGGTCAAGAGGTCTGAGATAGATAAAAGGTTCACCCCCCCCCAAAAAAAAAAATTAAGGGCACTCTTGATTGCAACAGAAAATAAAACATCCGTCGGTCTAGAAGTATTTTTCTTTCAGTGATGTAGGGAGTTGAGCAGCGAGATCTCGGTCTATATTACATTTAAATTTGTGCAAGTTAGTACAGTCAAATGGAAGCAGGAGACGGAGGGAATTCCAAAGTCTCGTAGTTTGAGGAAAAACTATTAGAGCAAAATGCTTTCCGGTATCTAGTGAATCTAATCCAAACAAACACCTTGCTGCTCAACTCCCTAATTCGAGTGCCCCTGTATACATGGCCCCTAATACACAGTATTCCCTTACGTATCAGTGGCAATGTGCCTTATTTGGGATAAATCAAAGTAAAAATTAAAGAAAATCGTCGGTAATGTATAAAGATCGCGGTCATGGAAAAACGCGAGAAGAAATCGGTTTAAGTACTAAAACTACATTCGTGCAGTTGTTGTTATTACATATTACTAAATGCTGAATCATTTCTATTAAAAATCCAGTTAGTATTATGCATGTAAAAGTAAGAAAAGGTACGCTTGACAAGTGTCAGCATTATGTGAATAAGCAAAACCACACGACATCAGGTCAAATTCGGTCGCCAGCTTGTTTTAATTTCGATGGGCGATGGGACAGAGGTCGGAGCTTGGTTGACATGCAAAACGTATTAGATTGGAAACTCTTTTGAACTCTGTCCACTAGAGAGATGCGGCAAGAATACTCCATGCTTGGATCAATAATTGCTTTGCAGATATATAGGATCTTCTCAGATGTGAGTATTTTTCTAGCGCGGTAAAGAAGAGCTCATTTTCTTTGCAGCAGCCTTGACAATTTCTTCTATGTATTCTTTCAAAATAATGCCACCTGTAAATGTTAGACCGAGAAGTTTGAATTATCAACTGTCACCTAAAGTGTTATTATCCATGGTAATTGATGTCCGAAAAGGTTCCTTGCATCTGTTGAAGGAAAGAAGCTTTGTCTTATTAGCATTAAATGTTCCTATCATTCCATGAAAAACGGGAGGCCATTCTCTCAGGTTTCAGACATTGTCTTGTATATATGTAAACTTGGTTTTCCTGCATGTTTAGTATAGAGCATGGTGCCATCAACTAAAATACCCATTTAATTTAAAAGTCCGGAAGGTTGTGCTTAGTCACGTCTTGGGTAATTAATAGCTATTTTAAACATATATTAAAAATCGTGAACTATGATTTTTCGGGTTAGTATTACTGTACAGATAGATTCGAAAAAGTTGTCAAAAAACAAATATATAACAAATAAATGTTATCAAAGGCAAGATAAGTTACTTTCTACCTAACTGGATATATTTTTCGTGTTTTTATTCAATGTAACATGTTTATTCAGCTCGAAAAGCATACAGTGTTTACCGATGTATTGGAAAATTCAAAATGGCGCCCGACTCTCTCTTTAACACGGTAAGTTTGGGAAAAGGTGTTATAAATAATAAACTAGACAAAATACTGTTAGAAATTCGCTCAATATATGTTACCATGGCATAAGTTGACATATATTTGGTAGTTTTTTAATAGTATTTTGTCTAGTTTATTATTTATAACACATTTTCCAAAACTTACTATGTAAAAGAGAGAGTCGGGTGCCATTTTGTAATTTTCCAATACATCGATAAACACTACATGTTTTTCGAGCTGAATAAACATGTTACATTGAATAAAAACACGAAAAATATATCCAGTTAGGTAGAAAAGTAACTTATCTTGCCTTTGATAACATTTATTTGTTATATATTTGTTTTTTGACAACTTTTCCGGATCTATGTGTACAGTAATACAAACCCGATTTTTCTTATGCAATTCCTGCATAGTTGAACACAGAAAACCATTTATTATCTATATTATTGATTTTTCTTAATAAATTTAGTACCGTTTCATTGGAAAAGAACGATTATAAAATGTTTTGAAGCTAATAGAAGCCAAATCGTCAAATATAAGCGCGTTTTAAACTCCGATATCGAAACCTTCGATATCATAAGACACTGTCGAATCGTTCCGTCACGATTAGCCAGATTTTATCATAAATTCAGGATAAACAGATTATTGAAACTAACTTGTGATTAAACGATCTTGTGACTCAAATCTAATGAATTTAGAAATTTAAAAGTTCTGTACGATATTGCATAGCATGATCACCATTGAGTGTAGAATGTAGATAACTGAAAGTTTGTTCTTCATCTTGAATTTTGTTAATCAGATGTTGATGGATGACATGTATCATGTCTTTTTAGAAGCGGCAAATGCTCTCCCCCCGAGCCATTGAGAGAGTGTATATAGTTTTTTTTAGCTATATCTGGAAAAACTTTGCTAAGTTCTGTGAGCAATGAAACAACTGATCCAATACATAAAGTAATGACTAGGACTATGACAACAGCATATTCTTTTCCTTGTTTTGATTCTCATGTATATATCCATTGATATGTTTTTATGTAGAGTGATGCGATCTAACTGTGTCGGATATATACTCGAGAGTCAAAACAATGAAAAGAATATGCTGTTGTCATAGTTCTAGTAATGACAATCTTGCCATGTTCTTCCCCCCAAAAGAAGAAAAAAAAATAACTTTCGCTACTTATGGAGAGAAAGTACTGTGCTGAACTAATAACACTATTATTTTGAAATCCAGTCTTAACATGTGGAGGGAAGGGTGTTTTGTAAGTATTCTGTACTTGCACGTAATAATTTAAAAAAAGATACCGTAAAACTCATTATATGAGGATGAGTCTCCTTGCTGCTGCGGTTGCTTGGAGACTAGGTAGAATGTACCAGCCAATAATCCTATAAGGTCCACCCTCCCAGGCCTAGCTGCCCGTCTTTCAGGTGGGGCAAGTGTATCGCTTGCTGCCTGATGCACCCAACCGGGGAATACCAATGGGGATTCCCAGGCAATTTTGCTAAGCATGAGTACGCCTCTTTTAGTGGGTACTAACTTGAAATGCCCACCCCGACCTTGTGTCACATCTTGCTAAGGTGGGAAGCAAGTAAATCTTTACCGTAAAACTTTAATTTAAAGAACCGCATTTTTTTTTAAAATTAATGTATATGTAAAATTATTTACAGATCTGTAAATGAATTGAAGTAACGTCCCCAAAATAAATATGTAGTTAGTTATGAAGAGAAGTCCTGAAATAATAACGTTATTATTTTGAAACCCTATTCTTAAAACATGGGAAAGGTAAACTGTTTTGTAACTATTGTGTACTTTCATCTAACAATTTAACAAACAAAAGGTACCGTAAAACGTGAATTTCAATCACCGCATTTGATTATTTTTTATTTATTTATTTTTTTTAAATATCTATTTTTCTATAAAAGTGAACGTGTCTGTGTGTCTGTGTGTGTGTCTGTGTACATTTCCCTACGCAATAACTCTGTCAATTTTTAGTCTACAGACTCGAAATTTGATATACAGGGTACTGAGATTTGGGAAAATCGATGTGATCGGTTTTCGGCCAGAAATTTCGCTGTTAAGGGGTCAAAGTTCAACAATTTGACATTTGAGAACTCTACAAAACTCCTCCCAGAATTTTGGGTCTAAACACTTGAAATTTTAGGTATAGGTTCCTTGGGCATGGATCTTACTTAATAACTCAATTTGAGCCCAAAACGAGGAATTTTCAGGGGTCAAAATAGGGGGCAAATTAAAGAAATTGACCGTTTTTTTTTTTTTTTTTTTTGCTCAGCATACACCTCCAAACACCCGGGCAACACCGGGCAACACCGGGCAACACCGGGCACCCATGCTAGTGTATATTAAAGAAAATTATTAGCAAATGTTTATGGATTTAGCAAATTAATCGAAAGAATATCGTCATAAAACTTAAATCCAAAGCATCGCTTGTTTTTATATTTTTATTTAATGTGTGTATTAAAGTATTTACTCCAAACTAAAGTAATCACCCCCCCCCCAAAAAAAGCTCGTTATTTATGAAGAAAAGTTATCGTGCTGAAATAATAAAGACTATTTAGGTGTGTCAGAAATTTCGTGAAAAATAGTGAATAATTCCATCTCGTCTTTCCAAGCTTATAACTCCTCGAAAAATGTAATTCAAGCCCTAATTTCTTTTTCAATTAAAGGACCAAGGACCAAGGTTTCATCAAAAAAACAAAAAAAAACAAAATACAACAAAAAAAAACAAACAACATGTTTTTTTTTTTTAAGGTTTTAAACTTCGGACTTTACAGGTAAATTTATAAAAAAACACTACTTTTTTGTTTTAAATTTGAATATATTATTTATTGACATTTTCTCTTCAATTTGTGATATATAAAACTTGGTGAGTAAATTAATTATTTACTTTTTAATAGACCTTCAAAATGGGAGGCGTGAATTATTCGACCCCCTGTCTTTCCAAGCTTATAAATACTCAAAAAATGTAATTCAAGCCCTATTTTTTTTTCAATTAAAGGAGCAAGGACCAAGGTTTCATTAAAAAAGAAAAGAAAAAACAAACAACGTGGTTTAAAAAAGAAATGGTTTAAAACTTCGAACTTTACAAGTAAATTTCTAAAAAACACTACTTTTTTTGTTATAAATTTGAATATATTATTTATTGACCTTTTCTCTTCAATTTGTGATATATAACACTTTGGTGAGTAAATTAATTATTTACTTTTTAATAGACACTTGAAAATGGGGGGGGCGTGAATTAAAAAAAAAAAACGTTTGTCCAAAATATTATATTCGGTTTATTGGAAAGAGCATAAAATTTCACATTGTACCCTGAAAATATCGTAAAAATAGAATCAATAGAAAAATTTTGATAGATTTTTAAAGTTCAAAAATTGAAAAATATTGAGTTCGTAAAATTCATGACTGTTTATTAAAAAATAAAAAAAAATATATTTCTATTACTTTTAAAACAATTTTAATAGTTTATTTTGGAAGTATAATCGATAAAGAAAATAAACAACCCACTTTTAAAAGAGAAATTACGAGTTTTTTATATTTTATTCGCAGTTTCGTGTTAGGGGTGTCAAAAATTCCTACAAAAATTCTGATACACCTAAAGACTATTTTGTAAGTATTCTGTACTTTCATATAACACTGTAATAAACGAAACAGACAATAAGATTCGAAGTTTAAACACCGTAATGTTTTCAAGCTATTTGTTTAAATCACGTAGTTCCAAATCTTAATGTAACTGCTGCAGCAAGCGAAGGAACGTCCCTTCCACCCAAGTATACAGTAATGCTAATGCTCGCAAAGAAAACGTTGTACACCGAAGAAAAACTTTCACTGTTTGGTTTTGGTTGCAGCAATGCAGCATGACTGAAATGTTTTCGGTGAAGAAGCGATTATTTCCGCCTTTTTCTAGGAAAACAGAAGTAGCAGCGTCAGTGGTTGTTGCCATACGACAGAATAGTGTGGAGAGCTAATTGGCGAAAATGTAGTTCCTTCTTAGTTAGCTTCCCCACGGGACAGATTAAGACACCAAGGTTGTCTTTTTTTTAACGCAAAGGAAAGGAAAAATAATTGTCTCAGTTGTGAAGGATTATTCCTCCGCTGACAGTACAAGAAATTGAAGCGTAACATCTGAAGAACAGAACTACACTCTGAGCTATATATATATATATATATATATATATATATATATATATATATATATATATATATATATATATATGTTCATATATATATATTTTCTTGAAAAAAGATTTCGGCCTCAACAGAAAGATGTTCAACAAAATGTTTAACCATAAAATTTACCAAAAACTATTAATATTAAACTATAAAAAGAAAGATACTAGAATTTAAGCAAAAAATATTTTATTTCAACTCAATCAGATGTGCCTTATGCACTAATAAAAATGCAATTGGCATTTTGTTGAACTTTTTAAGATTTTAAATATTTATAAATTTTCTCATTATAAAAAACGATTATTATATTGATTATAATTTTTTTGACAGAAGAAATAAAATGAATATAAAACATTAGAAGAACAATGCAAAATTATCCAATTATATCAATAAATATTAGTAAATTGTGTAAATAAATCTTGAAAAAAAATGATTATTTAGTAAATTGATTTTAATTTATTGGTCATTTAAAAAAATATTCAAATATTTTAAATCACTTAATTGTCAGCACATTTTTTCATTATCAAAAAAGATTATTGGATTATTTTTAATTTGCAAAATAAAAACCGGCAATGAAAAAATCGTAAATCAGCAAAAATTAATAAATTGTTTCATTATAAAAAAATATTTATATACTACAGATATAATCTATGTTTAATTAATTTTAATCAAGTAAAACAAATATTTTCTTATCAATAGCATTGAAATAAAACAATCGTTTTTGTTATGATAAAATTTAATGAATTCGCTGATTCTGGATGTTTTAACTGTACTTCTATCTTTCCAAATTAAAATTAATCTAATAAATGTATTATTATGACAAACTTTATTGATAATTTAGTGACTTTAGATTTATCTTATGATTTAAA
The DNA here is from genome assembly GCF_053919585.1 of Euprymna scolopes. Lineage (NCBI taxonomy): Eukaryota > Metazoa > Mollusca > Cephalopoda > Sepiida > Sepiolidae > Euprymna > Euprymna scolopes. Next base: position 27,142,945 of record NC_136517.1, on the reverse strand, counting down.
AATTTGTCTTCTAATGTTTTTTATGCAATTCATTTTATTTCTTCTGTCAAAAAATTATAATCAATATAATAATCGTTTTTTATAATGAGAAAATTTATAAATATTTAAAATCTTAAAAAGTTCAACAAAATGCCAATTGCATTTTTATTAGTGCATAAGGCACATCTGATTGAGTTGAAATAAAATATTTTTTGCTTAAATTCTAGTATCTTTCTTTTTATAGTTTAATATTAATAGTTTTTGGTAAATTTTATGGTTAAACATTTTGTTGAACATCTTTCTGTTGAGGCCGAAATCCTTTTTCAAGAAAATACCTAACTTTTTAAAATTCTATTCATCAACAACGTAAGCAACAATAAAAATAATAGAATTATATTTATTAATTAATAGAACATGCTAATGATCACAGGAAAAGTATTACATAAAAAAAATTTACAGAAATTTGTTTTAAATTCTGAATTTAAGTGATTCATAAAAGTGCTATCGTTCGCCTGCAGGGATACAGTTATAGCCCCATACCACGCTGATTGGGAGGTTAGCACTCAAGTTTTTGCTATTTCGATTGGATATATGGTCTGATTTTTCTCAATTATTTGTTTCTTTTATATTTTTCAAAAGAAATGCCAATATTGATGGACGACATTTTGGAATGAAAATTAAAATTATATGAAATATTGGTGTCACTGATAATATTTCACTTGTTATTATTCTAAATAATGCAAGTAAAATGCCCAAATCGACTTTCATAAAAGTGAAGAATATCTGGTTTTACAATGAAATTTCTGCAAAAAAAATTTATTGAAATATATAATTTCGGAATTAATTCATTGAGGATCGTAATTTTAAAATAAAAATCTATTTGTTTGAACACACACATATTCCATTGCAGTAGAAAAATTCTATTTCTAGTGGCTTTTTGCAAATGCTCAGTATTTTGTTGACAATATTTGCGAATTGAAGAGTCAGTTTTGAGATAAATTTTGAATTGCTTGAGTGTAAATAAAATTGTTGTTTTTTTTTAACTCTAGTATCTTCCTTTTTAGAGTGTAATACTGATCAATAGTTTTCAGTAAAATAATTTTCCGGTTAAAATTTTATATTACATTTATCTCTTGAAGCAGAAATCGTGTCTCCAGTTTAGTTATGATTCATAACAGTGCTATTGTTCGCCTGTAGAGTTACAGTTACAGCCCCATGCCATGCCTAGGTGATGGTTGAATTTTAAAAGCGAAAACCACCACTATTTATTTCTATTGAATGTATGACCTTGTTTTTATCAAATGTTTGCTTCCTTTATATTTTTTCAAAAAAAAATGCCAACAATATTGGACATTTTGGAAGGAAAATTGACATTATTAGAAAAGTTAGTGTCACTGACAATATTCCACTTAATATTATTTCTAACAATGCAAGTATAATGCCCAAAATCGACTCTATTCAAAGTGTGCAGAATAGCTGTTTTTACTTTGAAATTTGTTCCAAAAATATTTTGTTTTTTTGTACTGAAATTCATAATTTCAGCATTAATTCGCCGAGGATTATAATTTTCAAACATAAATCTATTTATTTGAACACACAAATATTTCATTGCAGTAGGAAACGTTCTAGTGACATTTTCCAAGTGCTCAGTATTTTGCTGACATTTGATACAATGTTTGAGCACTGAAGCATCAGTTTTGAGCAAACTTTTAAATTGCTGTCGACCATCAGTAGGATGAAGTTGAATAACTAATCTCTGTGGTATTCCAGCAATCTGCAAGGTTTGGAACCCACAGCCAACTTTAAAGGTGCAATTACATTCACTATCTTGTAGTCTTTGGCAGTTTTGTTTGTGTATTCTAAGACATTTCATCACTTTACTTTCTTCAAAAGTGAATAATTGTTTGGCACTGTCAGGGCACTTGTTTATCAAAAATTCCCAAAATGCAATAGCACATTCTTGTTGGCCACTATTAAAAACGCCTCCGATTGATTCTCTAAGATCAGCAACACTGTGAGTGTCAGGGACAAGCAATCTTTTTAATTGCTGAATTGGCAAATCAATGTTTGGAATGCTTTTAATGATGTTAGACAACAAAGGAAGGTGGTAAATTGTTTGAACAATACTGTTAGCAAAACAAGCATTTCTTTCATTGATCAATTTGAGGTCCAAATTATTTTGAGAAATGTAATTGTCTATTTTCAGCCATTTTCTATTTGGAATATTATGTTTTTGCTTCAAATCATGATCTATTACGATTGTTTTTTTTCGTTTATAAGTCTGTTTGTACAATGACAAACTTTGAGGCATAACAGAACAAGGAGGAAGCGGTGGCAAATCAACCCTGTCTCTTTTGGCCCTCAATCTATTATATTCAGTCCATGCACTTTTGTTACACATGGTCAATTTATGAGGGTCAAGGTCAATCAAATAGACATTGCACAGCTTTCTTGCACGTGACAAAGCTACATAGGCCATTCCATCTGAAAAGACATCAGATCCCAAGTCAACAATGATACCATTGACTGAAATACCTTGGGTTTTGTGGACAGTTAAAGCATAGCTGAGTGACAAAGGTATTTGAGATCTAGTCACAAAGAGTCCAGGAGAAAGTTCATAGTCAGCTTGCACAAATTCAACATTGACTGCATATGATCAAATTTTACAGTCACAGCAACAACTTTGCCATTTTTCATTTGTATTTCAGTGACTGTACCCATTGTATCATTGCAAAGTCCTTTTTCAATATCAATATTTCGACGCAACATACATCTAGCACCAATTCCAATTTTAAGCACAGTTTCAAGTCCAGCTGTGTCAGAAATCTTTTTAAGTTTAGAAGTTTTTGGTGTCTGTTTTGATTTTTTTTTTGTTACGGTTTTTTGTCTTAAGTTGGAATCAGTTGCTGAAATTTCAATGATATGAATATGATTTTTTTCAACATTTTATAATTCACTTCCTCAGCAGATTCATTTGTGGGTACAATGCAAATAATATGCATTTTCTTTTGCAAATTTTGCAAAAGATCAGTAACTTGATCAATATTTGCTTTTTGTTTAGGATTGATTCGATGCCTTTTCAAGATCTCAATATCCTAATCAGTTGGTGACCCAAGTCTTATTCTGTTAAGAATATTAACAAAATTTTCATTGTCATCTTTTTGTCGCATATTTATGGTCAATTCATCATAATCGAAATATGACCACAAATTTATACCAGCAATTCCCAAATTTGATTTTCTAGCATCTTGAATAGATATTTTGGAAAATACAGGTTTTTCATTAACAGGTGGAAGCTGAAATAAATCACCAAATGCAACAATTGACATGTTTGCAAATGGATACACTTGTTTCCTAATATCACCAAAAACATCTTGCAAACGTTGGTGAATAAATGCTAATTGCAAGTGACTAACCATGCTTATTTCATCAATAATGAATAATCTCGCATATCCAAGCATGGTTCTCAAACTTTTTATTTTATCCTTTGATAATGGTTCATATTTAGGTGTAGAACCATGCTGCACATTTAGTTGAAAGACTCTATGGCATGTAGATCCTTTCAAAATGTAAGCACTGACACCAGTAGGAGCACAAATAACTACACTGGGTCCATTGATGGCAGGATATGTGAGAGTAATTTTATCTGCCAGTGCATTGATCAGAAAAGATTTGCCCACATCCACAAAACCATTAATAAATTTGAGAATTTGTGGACAATCGTCACAATTGCACCTGTGAATAGGGTTTTCCTCATTCCAATGAAGATTTTGTTGCTCAAGTTTGGAAATAATTTCATTATAAATTTCTTTTTGAATGAAATTCAATTTTTGCTCATTTTCTAAAACTTGAACTTCAGTGACATGTCTGATTTGAGGCATATTCAAATCAGCTTCATTTTTATCTGCCTCTTTAGCCATATTAGGATCGCAATCAATTTGATCATCATCAGCGTTATTTTCATTTTCATAATTTTTAGATTTTTGCTCTATTTTTTTGCTTATTTCAATAGCATCTTTAATTTTTTTCTTAATACTTTCATAATTTGTCATTTCAGACAAATATGGAGCATTTTGATGTAATGATTGCTCATATGATTTACAGATTACAAATTGGCATATTTTGTTGTAACATAAACCTCAGTGTGAAATTCATTTTCATTTGAAAAGGATTCATTGTAAAGGTCAGAAATAGTAGCATCCCTGCTAACCTGGTAAATTAACTCACTATATATTGACCAGTCCCCTTCAAGTATTGCGATGTCATATTTGTTAAGCCATGTTCCAATCGACAATAATCGATATATTTTTCTGATCACTGTTCTCAGGTGTTGCGAGTGTGGTGACAAGAGTTTCAGCAGGGCCAGCTTGTCCGTGCAATCACTTTGGCCACAGCAATAAATTCTATCAGAATGCATACCTTTGCAACTTTGGAAACTATCCAATTTCTTCCTCATTTGAGCAATTGTCAAATTCGGACTCAAATCAGACAAATTGTTATGCAATCTTTTAGCATATTCCAATTTCTGAGCTGAGTCTGGACAGCCATCTTCGATTCTACACAGACGAGTCATTGATATTCTGTAGTCACTGTTATTAATTTGATTTTCATTGTGTCGATGAAAATTAGCATCTTTGCTTGACATTTCGAATTTGCAAGTAAATTTAGATGCTTTTTTTCTATGTTTATTTTTATATTTGTTATAATATGCTTTTGCACAAATTTTTTCTCTATTTTTTTTATAATATTGGGCCATTTTCGCATGCATTTTTTCTCTATTTTTATTGAAAAATTTTTTATTTGACTCTTTTTGCTTTTTTTTATAAGTATCATTATTTACCGCTTTGAGTTTTTTTTTTATAATTCTGAACTCTTTGTTTTATTTTATCTTTACTTTTTCAATAATATTCAGCTTTTCTAGCTTTTTCAGCAATTTTATCATATACTTTTTTATTGCCATCATTCATAATATATTCTTGACAGGCCACAAAATCACCGCAATACCACATTTACTCCAGGGGGGTACTACGTAAGTCCCAGGAGTCCTACGTAAGTCCCTTATAGTAAAAATGTTGGTGCTCATGCACTAATTGTAACACGCTATTATTTTCTTAATAATATAAAAGAAAGTAAGAATTTTATTGACACAGTATTTGTAAACAAACAACAACAAAAAAAATAGTACGCTTACGTGTTGAAAATAATGCAAGAAAATGTTACATGTAATATTTTACACAAATACTGAACAGTAGCCCTCCCCTCTCTGTCTGTCTGTCTGTCTCTCTCCCTCTCTCTCTCTGTGTTGCTATTATTATGGTAGTACGAATAGTGGTTTGTTTACGTTGTAGTTGAAAATATATCTTGCATTATTTACAAAAAGTTGTAAATAATGCAAGAAAATGTTACAGCCAGTTACAAAATTAAAAATGATAATAATATATTCATAATATATTCTTGACAGGCCACAAAATCACCGGTAGTAATGTAACGGATAATCAAAAATAGGGGAAAAATCAGTTATGTAATATTTTACACAAATACTGAACAGTAGCCCCCCTCTCTGTCTGTCTGTCTGTCTCTCTCTCTCTCTCTCCCTCTCTCTCTCTGTGTTGCTGTTATTATGGTAGTACGAATAGTGGTTTGTTTACGTTGTCGTGGAAAACTCTGATGAAACTAAAATCCGGCAATTTTTATTTTTTTAATAACGGTATTAGTATCAAAATATCTGAAAATGATATCTTAAACTAAACAGAAGAATGTCAAGGTAATTATTGTACTATTTCAGAAAATGTTCAATAAGTATGTCTCAAGTAAATTAATTTTTTATTTTTTCTACCGGTACCCTACGCTGGATTACACAATAGTAGTCTCTAAGTAACATTTTGTTTGTCTCGCAGTTACTTGCGAGACTAATATATATATAGAGAGAGAGAGAAAGTAAATATATATATATATATATATATATATATCTTCTATACTATAAAGCTGAACGTCTGTGTGTGTCTGGTCACGAATAGGCTCCTATATGGTTGACTATTATAGAAAAATGATTACATATAATGATAGAAGATGTATCGAGACACAGGAATGGGTATGTTTGATCTGGCATAATGATGATTCATTAAAATTGTGGGGTCTGTGTACGCGCCTGGTTTACTAAGTATGGAAATAAAAAATTTAGAATTTAAAAAAAAACGTTTACAAGTATTTTTGATATAAATATACATAATAATACTTTGATAAGTATGTTTTAACTTAAATAGTGATGGTATAATAAAATTGTGGGGTCTGCGTTCGTGCCTGGCCTCCATAGAATGGAAATAGGCACAAACTTTAATAAAACCTTTTCATATCTATCTGCGTAAGTATACTTTGATAATTATGTTTCAGTTTGAAGAAATATGGTATAATAAAATTATGGGGTGTTCGTTCGCACCTGACCTCCATAGAATGGAAATATGTCACAAAGTTTAACAAGGTTTTTGAATATAGATCCACAGAATATTATGATAAGTATTTCAGTGTGAACAGGTATGGTATAATAAATTATGGGGTTTATCTATTTTATTTTTACTTTCATCATATTTTGCTTTGGTTTTGATACCCCCAAATTCGAAGCTATCTCTTTACAACCCTTCCTTTTCAGAACCTATCATACTTTCATAAATCAGAGTCAATTTTCTGTAGGCATGTTTTTGAACCCAGTCAACGACGGGTACTTTTGCTAGTATATATATATATATATATATATATATATATATATATATATATATATATATATATATATATATATATATATATATATATATATATATATATACTCTGGAAAGTTGACAATCAAATAGTAATAAACAAAAAATTAGGCACAAGGCCACTCAAAAATTGGGGAGAGGTGTCTATGGTCATCCTCGCCACTTTACCTTGATCCTAATTAAAGTTCTCATTCACCACAATACCGCAAGCACACCAGACGTCGTCCTACCTAAGATTCCTAAATCATATCGTTATTTTTTTTTTTAAATATATATATAAACATGTTACAGACAGCGAAATAAATTTGGGTACATAGAACTACATATATAAAAAAAAAAGTTGTTTTGTTGTATTTCATTGGATCGGGGTACCTATTTACTTTGCCTCCCCAGGAGGGCAGAGTTAGACACCAGGGTCGTTTTTTTATGTGAAGAAAAGGAACATAAATAAAAATTTTCTCCGTCGTGAAGGATTTCTCCTTCACTAACTGAGAAAAAAATAAAGTAGTAGTAGTTATACATGTAGTTTCGTCTGTGTTTGCTGCGTTTCGTTTGACGTAAAAAGAAGTACAATGTCTAAGGCGTTTTAAAAGGAAATGGGTCCAAATGAACTTACGCGTTTGTGTTGTTTAAGCGAAAATATGCGAAAAAAGACCCCCCACCCCCAAAAAAACAAAAACAAAAAAACGAAACAAAAATAAACAAACTAATATGTAATGTTTGTAGTGACAGGATAAAAATGCTTGTTATCGAAGCGAAGAACGACGATGGCAGATATTATACTCGGTTCTCGTTCGAAGTTTTTAATTAACGAATGTTTTTATGTGACGGAACATTCGGAGGCAGCCATGTTGGTTAACTGTTCGAAATTAAACGAGTTCAATATTATCTGATGAACGTATGCGAACAACCAATCAAGTTGACCGGAACTTGTTAAGTGGCAGTTATTATTTACGAAAGAAATGCTTATTAACGATGATGAAACAAAATAATAACGGACGCGTGTATTAATAACAGTGTAAACTGGGGTAGGAAAAGGATATAACAATTAGGCGGGGAAGTATCTTACTACTACCTCTAAATGGGAGATTTAATCTTGCCGGAACACAAAGAGGAAATTACGATAATGAATAAAAGCGAATGAAAATACCCGGAAGACATGTACCAGATAGAAGAAACTAATGTGAGCATATTGAATCTAATCTGGTATCGGTGTTTACAATACTATAAAGGTTTTTTTTCTAGACGAGAATAATCATTTCTACTTGATTACACATATAATAATATAATACTATATATACAGGGCGATTTTTTTTCTGATTAAGCAGCCCACGTAAAAGTAGTCCGATCTCTCTAATCATTCTCTAATCAATTTTTTTTCATATTAAGCGGCCCACTTAAAAGTAATCCGATCTATCTAATCTTTCTTCTAACGAGTGACACCACTAGACAAAATGCAATGTTTTTTTTTTCAACAAGATGGCGCTACATGCCACACATCTCACAGATCACTGACACGAGTTCATTACATGTTTACGGAAGAGAGAACAATAAGCAAAGGATTATTTCCCTGGACTTGTCATCATGTGATTTGTTCTCTCTCTCTCTCTCTCTCTCTCTCTCTCTCTCTCTCTCTCTCTCTCTATATATATATATATATATATATATATATATATATATATATATATATTCATATATATATATATTCATTTTCATTTTTATTTATTTTTTAATTTTTTATTTATTTTTATTATTTTATTTATTTTTTTATTGTTTTATTTTTTTTTAGTTACTTATTCACTTTTTTTTTTACTCTTCTTAATATAATAGACGCTCCATTTCATAAACTTTAGCCATTTACCTGTTTCTCTGACTCGTGCTTCTTAATTTCATTCTGGGACTTTCACGTGCGTATTTAAGTTGACCTAATTATTAACGCTAACTTTCGCGATTTTTGTCTGGGTCATTTTGACCTTGCTTTTCAAATTTAAACTTTCACCGTTTTTCCGTTTTTTTTTTTTTTTTTTTTTTAAACCTTAATTTACTTGATTCTTCCAGCCTTGACAGACGTGTTTTAAATATTCTCTCCAGTGCTTTTTCTGTGCACATTTGAACTTTTCTTTTAATGATTTGGAACTCATTCCATTTGTGATTTTTTCCAAGGAATTCTGCCTTTTGGATCATTTTGGACACTTTGGAACTTACCTGTTGGATTGGAAATTTTTAATTCGACCGTGTCTGGATTTTACCATTCTTGGATGTTTTACACTTCACCGGACTATCCATTCATGTGAAATCTTTTTATCATTTTTTCTTTTACCTCCTATTCCCCTTACCTCACCCTTTTTTTTAACCAAGTAAGAGCTGTGACTTACTTGTGGTTTCATTAAATACTTTTACATACAAAATCCGATCCCGCATTTTGCTAATTCCTGCCCTCTCATGAGAAGGAGAGTATTTCTTCGAAATTCCGCGGATTAAGGACTATCCACTTATCTTGTGCTTCGTTTTTAAAACTAAATATCTTTTTAACTCTTTTTCAAGATGTCTTTTAACATGTTTTATTAATCATTTGTTCATATATATATATATATATATATATATATATATATATATATATATATATATATATATATATACTCCACTGCTCATTATATGTATTTTTGAATTTCTTTACTACCCTCCCCCTATGTATTATCTACTCTATTATATTATTATAGATATCCCCATTTCTCATATCTTTTTTACGTACATTCCAACATCGTTTTATGTATATAATCTTACTCTATCTCATTTCTGTCTTTAACCTAGCTTTTTTGTAGATTCATAAACTTAGCGCTTTCTCCTTTTCTGGTGAGAAGATTTGGCTCCGAATTATCACGGCCTAAAGAGGCCCTTTTTACGTTCATGATTAGTTTAGAGGTTTCGAGTTTGAATTAACAGATGTATTTACTTTACTAGATTTGGGCTTTGATACTTTCAGATTCTTCTTCGTCTATCTTCGATGGTGAAGAATGGCAAAAAACATATACGATGTATACAATAGAAACAAAAAAAAAAAGAAAGAAGAGAACAATAAAAAAAAGGCTAAAGAAAGGGGGAAAAACGCGCTAAAAATCAGCAACAGAAAAAAACAAGGAAGAATGTTTAATTTATTAAAGAGAATGAAAAATATTTAAAAAATAGAGAAAATGAAAAAAAAAAAATCGACGAAGAAAAATATTTGGTTTAATAAATTTTATTTTGAAAAACAAGTCAGAAAAACAAATGTAATCTTTTACTAGATAATTTTTCGTTTTTTTTATTAATATATATATTTCGATTTATTTTTATAATATATATATATATATATGTATATATATATATATATATATATATATATATATATATATATATATATATATATATGTAATATTTCGATTCATTTTTATAATATACATATATTTTTTTAGAATTTGAAAGGTTTTTTTTATTTTTTAAAGATTTTCCAAAAAAAAAAAAATTCTTCTCAAAACGGTTCCAGTTTCAGTTGTAAACGATGGAAAAATTATTTAGAATTGTCGTCTGCTTCGTTCTTTTACTTTCTCCCACCCACTAATCCTCTTTTGCCTCCCTTTTTTTCTTTTATCATCCCTTTTTATCTCGTTCCCCTACTCCTACTATGCTTTCTCCTCCTTCTCCTTCGTTCACCGTCTACCACTCCTCCATCATCATCTCCCCCCCCCCTTCCCCACGGTCCCTTCATCCTTCTGATCCTCACGGGCATTCAGACATCACGTCAAATTTCTGCGACGTTTGAGACACGACTTTTGCACCCTTCACGCAAAAATGAGACCTGTAAAAGAAAAAAATGCAATTTGGCATGATAACAAGAATTTGGAGGTTTATATTTATAAACATGGATGATAATAATAAATCCATTCGATATCAGAATAGATGTCTACAGAGTGAGACGATGAAAGTGTCGCCATGAAGAAAACGACACTACAAGGGGCGTTCAATAAGTAATGCCCCTGACCCACTTCCAGTTGTCTGATCTAGCTGAAATTTGGCATGTGCAATGATTTATATCTCTACGGGTTATGTGGCAAATTACAGCTCTGAATTAATTGTGGTTTCTGTTTTACAGGTGTTTGAACTGAGTCAGGTGTGAAATGGAGCCTGTTGAATGTCGAGCAGTGATCCGGTTTTTGTATTTGAAAGGACGCCACCACAGGAAACTTTTGATGAAATGAAAGAAACTTATGGTGATAATGCCCCATCATATGACCTTGTAAAACGCTGGCATCCTGAATTCAAACATGGCCGGAAGTCTGTAGAAACAGCTCCCAGATCTGGTCCCCCCCTTCTGCTATTGATGAGGCATCTGTCGGTCAAGTTGAGGCTGCCATTTTGGAAGATCGGCGCATTACTATTCGCCAAATAGCCCAAGATGTCAAGATTAATACAGGGTCTGTGGAAACTATCATTCATGACCATTTGCATATACATGAGGTGTCTGCCAGGTGGATTCCCAGGTTGCTCACACCATTCCAGAAGCGAGAACGCGTCGAGTGCTCGAGGATGCATTTGGAGATGTGCTAAGAAAATGAGTCAAAGTTTTTCAAAAGACTGATTACATAGGATGAAACCTGGGCCCATCACTATGATCCAGAGACCAAAGCCCAGTTAATGCAGTGGAAGCATGACTCACCACCTCCAAAGAAGGAAAGGGCGCAGCCCTCCACTGGCAAGGTCATGCTCACAGTGTTCTGGGACCAGGACGAAGTAGTGATGACAGATTTCCTGGCAAAGGGTACCATAATTACAGGAGCCTATTATGCTTCACTTTTGAGGAAATTAAGGGAAGCTATAAAAATCAAGAGGCGTGGCAAGATCAGCAAAGGTAACCTCCTCCTGCAAGACAATGCTCCGGTCCACAACTCGCATATCGCCAGATCAGAAGCATGGGCGTGTGGTTATCAAATCTTTTCCATCCTCCTTACTCTCCTGACCTTGCACCCTCTGATTTTCACCTCTTCCCAGCCATGAAGTTATTTTTTAAAGGAAGGCGTTTCCCAGATGATGCAGCCTTGATTTCCGAAGGCACATCCTGGTTGGAGGATCAACCTTGGGTGTTCTACAAAAACGGTCTCCAGAGCTGCATCAAACGATGGGAGAAATGCATAACTCTGGGTGTTTCCTATGTAGAGAAAGACTAATAACTGTGCCAAGTTTCGTTGCTCTACTACTATGGCAAGTGGGTCAGGGGCATTACTTATTGCACACCCCTCGTACAGCTTTATTTCTAAACTTTTATTGAAAAAATCAATTCAGTAACTAGATTATGTAATAAAATTATTAAAATTATAAATTTATAAAATTTTTAATTCGGTAATTTGATTATGTAGCAAAGCTGCGATCTATTCAAAGTAGTTGCCTTCAGTCTCAGTTACCGCATAGATACGGGTCCGGAACTGGGAGCATGCATTTCCAACAAGCACCAGCAGGAGCTCAGCGAATATTCAGCAGATGGCGGCGATTAGGCTGGATTTGATATTGTGGGAGGTCATGTTCGTAATGTTCCCGACGTATGACCAAACAAAGTAATCCAGTGGGATCAGGTCAGGGGAGGAGAGGGACCAGTAAAAAAGTGTACAAAGTCGTAGCATTTTTGGACTTGTGGATTGGCACCGAGTTCTGCTGCAACACCCAGGGTCTGTTAGTGGCCCTCATTGCACCAGGAGATCACCACACTCTTCAGCACATCTGGGTACATTTTGGTGTTGACTTTTAAGCCGACTACGAAGATGCTGTAGCCCTCACTTGAAACCACACCAAAGACCATAACCACGGCCGAAAACTTTGTTTTCATCACCCTGAGCACATCCCTGTTATTTGTGGCAATCCACCGATGCATTTTGAGGGTGCTGGCAATGGTCCTGTTGGATCGGTAGAGAGCATGTACAGCGGTGCAACTCTGATCTCGCTTGTTGAACATTGTGTCACTTTCAGACATAATAAAAAGCTTCTATCGCTCTTAGGATTTGAGCACAACTGGCCAACTAGTAGATGATCTGCAACAAAATAAAAAGACGATTTTCATCAAACGGAAATGGAATCATGTCGTCTTTTCTAGGGCGACAATTTTATCGTTCCACCCTGTAAATACACTGGATAGCTTTGAACGTTTTAGTCATAGTTTTTCGTATTGATGCAAGAAGAGAGCTACGCTCTACTGATCCTCATTGGAATTATATTATCATTCTTTTACAATTCAAAGCTTCTCTGACTGAACTGATGCTGTCAATTTTAGCTTCGGACAACTACATTTGCAATTGAATGATTTTTCTGTTATCTACATTAGTTATTTCTGTTACCACACCTACTATTCTATTACAAGAATGGCTTTCAACTCAAGAGGGTACTTTTTTTTGTCCTCGCATTAAAGGTTGGCCTTGTGAATGACTTTTCCTTGATAAAAGTTAGGTAAACAAGGGAACATCTTCTGCAATGCCAGTAAGTATATAATACAAAAAGTTGTTATTTAAATCATATTCGAAGGAGGTGATTATGGTCAAGCAGTTAACAACATAGACCGACGACCCGTGTGTTCCAAGTTCGAATCCAGTTCATTCTACAAAATCATTTTCACTTAGGATGTTCGCAACCTTCACTTGGTCTCTCCCGTAAGTACCCGATGTCTTTCTAGAAAGGATTCTAATTAGAAAGATAGTCGGGATACCAATACCAACAGTAGAATCTTCAGATTCATATGATATGATGATGAACAGCTTTGTATGAAATTAAATTAAGCTAAATATAGCCCAACTTACTCACCGTTACTCCTACCCGATGCTTTTCTAGAAATAATTCTGACTAGAAAAATATCGGGGAAACCAATGCTAAAATAGAATCTTCAAATTCATATGATATAATGATAACTTTCTTTGCATGAAACTAAATTAAACTAAATATAGCCCACATTACCCACCTTTAATCATACCTGATGCCTTTATAGAATCTCTGGATTCATACGATATGAACCCATGTTTGTGACTTACAGTTTCTGTGTGGTTCCTGCAAAGACTGTTAATGATTCCAATTCCCACTCATCGTTGAACAGAAAACCAATCAGGCTATCTGTCTCAACATATTTGACTTCCACGCTCTTCAGTTCTCCGATGTTCACCCGGCCCTTCATGGAAGTGACGAAATGGTCATGGGGGGTCAGCAATTTGTTGTGGCTGAAAGAAAGTAAAAAGGAGTATTTTTAAGTTTAGCGTAAAAAGATGCAATTTAAAGCTGTGTGGTCGGATCTCCCATGCTAAGGTCAAGCAACTGACCTCTGACTTCCTTGGAAACTGTGGCTCGTGATGTCTAGTCGACCAGGAGACCTCCACATTGAATTCTCAACGCCTCTGTGTAGAATTCTGCTGAAAATCAAAAACAAGCTTGCATGCGCCGAAAAGAAAGACAGACAAATCAGGGTTTCTATCTACTAAAAATTAATTTCACAAAAGTTACAGGTCTCTTTTTACATATGTACAACGTCCAGTCGTTAAAACATTTCAAGTTTCACAAATCTCTTTCTTCTGCTCACTGGACTACTAGTCAGAATGGTGGAGAGGGTGGGGGGGGTCAGGCGTCAGGAGCTGTTTCTTCTGAGATTTCGGCGCAAAATCTGTCTGATTCGAGCAGGTATTTGCTTTTTATAGGAAGGTCACAGGTTGAGATTTGGCGATTCACCCAACCAATCAGCGATACGTTTCCTGGAGAATCCCCAGATACATTATGTGTGTGCAGTTCAGCAATAGTCTCGAGTTTTATAAATCTGGGACCAAAATGAAATCATCTTCACACGACCTGGGAGGTCAACCCTTGTCAATTTCCTTGCTTAGAACCCATGACACCTGGGCTGGTGTTCACCAGGCCAGACGATTATTCTAATATTTCCTTTCAAACAATAAAATATATATCTGGCTTTAACAATAAAAGAAATATATATCTATATATTTTAATTGAAATATTTTTGATATTTGCCGTTGTCCGGGATTCAATTAAACAATCTTAGCATATTTACCCGGTTTTTCTCAGGTCTCATGTGGGTCTCAATCTCCCTAATGGGGAGCAAATCGCTCCCTCAAGACGATCACGTTACAGTTGAAATATGACATAGGAGTGACAAACAGACCAACACACATAGCCTGTTACAATGATGCCTGAGCAAAGCGTGGCAAATGCTCGACTGAGCTTTAATCTATGCCCCCTCCTTGAAAAATACATTCGTAACAAATACTCATCTAGCTACAATATTATAGGCAGTTTATATTTATTTCTTGTCTTTTCTCTTTGACTTACCCAGTGATGTCTATCGATTCTGACTTTCCATTCGTTCCGTGAAGGGTTAAATAAATGAAACCATTGATTGTGGTCAGACCGGAAATGTTCACCTGATAATGGTAGGCTGAAAAGATAAAAAAACAAAACAAAAAAAAAGCAGTGTTGATCAGACTAAACGTCAACGTGCTGACTACCATATCCCGTGTTTTGTTTTTAGATTTATAGTTACCTAACATATTTTCCTGATATATATATATATATATATATATACATATATATATATGCGTGTGTGTGTGTTACCTAATATATTTTCCTGTTATATATATATATATATATATATATATATATATATATATGACTGGTCAGCTTCTCAAGTTTCTTTCTGTCTCCATCAAACTCTGAACATTAACTCTAACTAATTTCCACGTATCTCAAAAAGACCATCTTCTCCCTCTAAATAATGTCATTAGTATACGTCATTAAGATAATCACCTGATGTTTTTACATGTCATTATTATCTAAGTTGTCAACTAAATTATGATAACATTTTTAAGTTCACATTTCTGATAACTATTAAATCTAAATAAATATCAAAATATTTTGTTTATTCGAAAACATATTTTAGCTGACAAAGCTTTTGGGGTTGAATAATCATAATAATCGTTGATCAGCAAACGTTTCGACGTTGCCCGGTTAATATCTAACAAAAGTGAGATACACATCTCAAGATGAATTACTGCAGCCACCCACTAATAAGGGACGATCATTCTCTTCTCTGCATACCTTCCTCAAACTGGCTTTATTTTTAATGGCATTACATGACGAAACTCCAATCCCTGGTTACACCCTGTAAAATATTCAGAGCAAGAACTCGTATGAGATCTTACAACTACTACAAAGAACTTTTCTTTCTTCCTCTGTGTGACTAAAATCAAACGGAACATCCATAAACAGGAGTTGTTTCCTAGAATTTTCCATCTGTGGAAACTGCTTAACATCGGTAGTTTCAAATTCAATCTTAACAAATACTTGTCAAGCCGTCCTCTGAACTGAAAAAATCCTACTGTTCCATTCATTGTTTTAATCCTCTCATGATGTTATTCGCCGTCAATCTGGCAATTTCATTAACACTTATTCTAGAATTACATTTGAGCCTTAATAAGCAGAAACCTGATTAAAAAAAAACTGATATACGGCCTAATTACCATGGCATACTGGTTCTCGTTAAATCACCAAAGTTAAGCAACGTTGAGCTTGGTTAGCACCAGATGGGTGATTATTTAGAAATACCAGTTGTATGTAGGAATATGTCGAACCCTCTCAGCAACTACTGCAAAAACGTAACGTCGTCATCTCCCTTAATCGATATATACATCAAACTGGGTATCGTTCGTGAATTTTATCTTCCCAAGAAACTTTTTTCTTCGGAGACATCTGGTTCACCCCGCCTTCGATAAATGTGGTTGGACAAAAAAGAAACTTACCACAAAACGGTGCTGCATCGAATGTCTCCAACATGTGCCTTCCTCGCCCTAAGGCCTTGTCTGCGTGATAGCCCAACCGTCCTGTCGCAGAGTCGGTATGGACACATTTGCCCGAGTGCAAGTCCGCTTCTGAGTTGCACTCGTACGTCGTAAACGAACACGGGGTGTTTATCGACTCAACAAACAGGAATTCGGATCTCTTGTGACTGCACAGGAATGTCGTCTTCACACCTGAAAACAAAAGTAAAACAAGATTTTGTAGAACCTCGAAAAAATAGACCCCAGTATGGTCTGACTAGTTTGGTCGACTTGCTACTTTATTAGCGCCAAGACATGAGTAGAAATGAAATACCAGTCGAGGATCTATTCCAGACATTCAACCCGTAAAACATAATGTCTGACTAATTTTAAAGGGCCATAACTCTGGCGCTAAATGAAATACGAAGATCATTTTTTTCCATATCTTGTGGCACTATATGTACATACCTCGTGTTTTTTTCTTTCTTTTTTTTCGTTTGTTTTTACTTTGTATATTGAAAAAATAATTCAATTTGGGATATCTAATATGATATGAATTTCATAAAAATGCGATATATACAAAGTTTTAAATGGGTCTGACTAGTTTGGTCGACTTGCTACTTTATTAGCGCCAAGACATGAGTAGAAATGAAATACCAGTCGAGGATCTATTCCAGACATTCAACCCGATAGGTTATGGGCCAGTGAACTGGCCCTCCATCTGTCTGACTGGGGTATTCCACCTGGGTAAAACCTAGAAGGTCCACTCTTCCAGGCCTTGCCACCCAGCTTTCGGATAGAGTAAGTTCTTGATTTACTATCTGAGGTGCTCTGACCAGGGAAATGTCGACGGGCTTGTCCAGACAATTTTTGCTAGGCTAGAGTGCTCTTTCTTTATAGACTTGATTCTCTTCATCGTTTGACTTTGTGTCACACTTTTTGCGTGAGAAAGAAGTAAATAACTACTCTGACACTCCAAAAAGTGGATAGTTTGTAGTTAAAAAAAAGAAGTTTATTGATCATAATGAATTTAGAACATAAGTGGTTTGAATGTAGACTATATTTAGTTTTAAAGTTTTTTATACAACAGTACTAAAAATATTGCTTAAATTTCAGTTATTTTTTTAAGTGGTTCAAATGGTTTTAAGGGGGTACAAGTGCAAAGGATTTGTTTGACTTTAATTTCTTCCTAAAACTTTTTAAGCTTGAAATTTTAGCCATTTTCTAGAATCTATATCATGCAATGGACTTTTATTAAAATTGGAATTTATATTCTAGACATAGGGTTAAATAATTATATCTTGAATTTGATCTTTATAAGGCGACATAAAATGGTGCAAACAGTTCTATTTGGGAGTTAATTTTATCTCTCCTGGGACGGGTATTCTAGTGTTTATATAACAACAAGTGCATATCATTATATAGTTGTACTTATAAGATTCACTTAAAAGATAATTAATCGATTTTTACAAATTTTGGAACACAGCTTGACTGTCATTTGGACGGTTGGGTTTCGATCCTGGCTTGAGGCAGTTGTCTGTCTAGCCGCACTGATGAGCTGTGAAACAGCGAAATAGTACTGTATGTCGATGATTATATATATATATATATATATATATATATATATATATATATATATATATATATATATATGCATGGATCATCGTTTAACGATTAGATCACTGTGACTGACGTAAAGAACATCTACAATTAAAATGTTTAAATTCAACGTTATTGTAATGTTGTCATGCTAGCTAGAGATGGCTCGTGTTGCCAGGTTCGAATCTGTCGACTGGTGTTAGCCGTGACACCCTGCACTAAGGATTCCCGAAAGGATGAAGCACTAGTGTTTGTAGGTATGTAATTATTATAGTAAAAACATAATTATATATATATATATATATATATATATATATATATATAAACAACCACTGAAGAGGAGGATCAAACATAGACTTATTTTTAATTATGAACAAGGAAAGAATATGATTGAATACGGACGAAGCATCTGTCCGAGAAGTACAATAAAATGTATTCAACAACAATGATAAAAACAAAAACAAAAACAAAAAAAAAAAAAAAAACAGAAAAAAAAACAAAAAAAAAAAAAACTCGGATCCTCCTGCGATGAAAATGTTATTGAATAAAACACATACACTTTTATACCGCTCAAACGAAATCATTTTAAGTGATAGAGAGAATCGATGAAATCAAATAGCAAGTCAGACAACCATCTCAGTTATTCTCTGCATCCTGAAATGAATTTAAAAAGAAATCCTCCACTCTATAATAAGAAATCTATAAAAAGGGGATATTTTTTGCTGTAATTTGTATGGAGTATGTACATACATATATATATATATATATATATATATATATATATATATATATATATATATATATATATATATATGTGTGTGTGTGTGTGTGTGTGTGTGTGTGTGTTCCACACTAGAAAAATGTTACATCTATATATCTATAAAAGTGAAATTGTCTGTTTGTCTCTCTGTCTGTGTGTAGATTTCCCTGCCAAATAACTCTGTCAATTTTCAGTCTACAGACTCAGGATTTGACATAAGGAGTATTGAGATTTTGGAAAATCATTTTAATCGGTTTTCGGCCAGAAATTTGATTGTTAAGGGACCAATGTTCAACGATTTAACCTTTGAAAACTCTACAAAGCTTCTCCGCCAATTTTGGGTCTAGACTCTTGAAATTTTATATGTAGGTTTTTTGGACATGGATTGAACTTTTTAATTTATTTTGAACCCCAAACAATAAATGTTACGGGGTCAAAATTGGGATCAAAGTTTAAAAAATTTGACCTTTGTGATCTCTACGAAATTACTAAACATTTGAAATTTTACATAAAGTGTATTCAGACATAGGGCAAGCTTTTTAATCTGTTTTCGGCCGAAAATGTAGCTGTCAAGGGGTCAAAGGTCTAAAGATTTGACCTTCGCGGTCTCTAGCAAACTATTCAGCCAATTTTGGGTCTAAACATTTGAAATGTTACATAAAGGGTATTCAGACATGCAGCAAGCTTTTTAATCAGTTTTTGGGCGAAAATTTGGCTGACAAGAGGTCAAAGTTGAAAGACTTGACCAATTTTTGGTCTAAACACTTGAAATTTTAGATGTAAGTTACCTGGACATGAGTCAAACTTTTTAATATATATACATATGCACATAAAATTACGAACAGTACATAGGTCTCGAGCAAAGCCGGGCTGAACTGCTGTGACATAATTCAGAAAATCGTCCGCCACACACCGAAGATTACAGTCACTTTTAGACGCAGAAAGATATTAAGAAAGATCAGAACAAATTAGCTGCAATAACTGGATTTTTTCTATAATATAGTTTTTTTTAATTAATTTTTCTTCTGTAAATAAAATTAAATAAGCCCCATTGCCCGTGGCGCTTTGTAAATCCCATTGCTCAACATTTATTATAAGTCTGAAAAATGGTTATTATAAACGACGCAAACAGACAAAAAAATACTAGCTAGAACTTATTTTCGATTTCTGCATTTCTAAATACTTGTTATAAGCTTCCATACTTTTTAGTCCTTTTAAGCCTTTTTTCTTATGGAAATTGATCCAGATAAGATATGAAACCACTTGAAGTAAAGAGTTAAAAAGAATAAAAAATGATTATTGCAAAAACAGAAGATGTCTATTAATCTTGAAAAGACCAAGGTTGTAGGCAGGGGAAAACAGTGTGTGGGAGGAGAGTGCCACAACTTCTTTATTTCATGAGACTTACTATCGTCTTCCGTATTTCTTAGTACTTTTTCTAAGCTCCCATACTTCTCAATTCTTAATCTCAGCTTCCGTACTTTTTCTATACTTATTTGCTGCTTCCGTATTTCTTAATACTTTTTTTAAGCTCCCATACTTCTCAATTCTTATTCTCAGCTTCCGTACTTTTTCATACTTATTTGCTGATTCCGTATTTCTTGGTACTTTTTCTAAGCTCCCATACTTCTCAATTCTTATTCTCAGCTTCCGTACTTTTTCATAATTATTTGCGGCTTCCGTATTTCTTGGTACTTTTTCTAAGCTCCCATACTTCTCAATTCTTATTCTCAGCTTCCGTACTTTTTCATAATTATTTGCGGCTTCCGTATTTCTTGGTACTTTTTCTAAGCTCCCATACTTCTCAATTCTTATTCTCAGCTTCCGTACTTTTTCATAATTATTTGCGGCTTCCGTATTTCTTGGTACTTTTTCTAAGCTCCCATACTTCTCAATTCTTATTCTCAGCTTCCGTACTTTTTCA
This sequence comes from Euprymna scolopes, assembly GCF_053919585.1. Taxonomy (NCBI): domain Eukaryota; kingdom Metazoa; phylum Mollusca; class Cephalopoda; order Sepiida; family Sepiolidae; genus Euprymna; species Euprymna scolopes. The sequence continues at coordinate 27,122,107 of NC_136517.1, read as the reverse complement.
TAATTATTTGCGGCTTCCGTATTTCTTGGTACTTTTTCTAAGCTCCCATACTTCTCAATTCTTATTCTCAGCTTCCGTACTTTTTCATACTTATTTGCGGTTTCCGTATTTCTTAATACTTTTTCTAAGCTCCCATACTCGTCAATTCTTATTCTCAGCTTCCGTACTTTTTCATAATCAATTGCTGCTTTCGTATTTCTTAGTATTTCTTATGAGCTTCCGTATTTCTTAGTATATATTCTAAGCTTCTTGGTACTTCTGAGCTTCCACACTTCTCAATTCTTATTCACGTTTTCATACTTTTTAAACAAAAGAAGGTTTTCTTTCAGCAAAGCAAAAAAAAAAAAAAAAATGGTTTACAAAATCAAAAAGAAAATCTAAAACTGCCTGGGTCACTTACTCTCTTTTAGGGTTATGTTGTTCAGCCATCCGACGATTCCACCGACAATTGTAGCCGGGAACTTGTTGTGTGGACAACCCGGCTGGAATTTCCCACCGTTCGGGAAAAAGTCGATATGTCCAATGGATTGTCGCATCCCGAGTCCAAAATCGAGGGCAGTGCCGGAATCAGTGTGAATTGCGTCCACGAACGTAGCATCAGTGGGATCCAAGCGGACAGCTGTATCAGTCGACTCAAAATACGGACCACTTGGATCCAAAGCTTAAAAACAAAAGAAAATATGCGTCCATTAATTCTATATCTTTGGAGATAAAAAGACTATAGACAAACGTCGGCGTGACAAACTGAGACACAAAAACCCACCCCCATCACAAATAATGTCACTCACGGAATCGCCAATAAAAGTCAGAATTCTTTATGCAATCTAATTTATATTTGGTAACAATAAAGCTCAATCCCAGAATAAATTAATGTCTTTTGAGGGTCTTTTATTGTTCTTGTATGCTGCCGCTGCTTCACTTCGTTATCGCCGTTTCGTCTAGTGGATGCTCCGTTTTCCTCGCCTGTTCTCGTTTACTCTGACCGTGATCCCTCATCAGTGGTGCTAGATAATTAAAAGTTATTTTTTCACCCAGAAAGCAATACAGTGACGTTCATTAAATGTTTCTAAGATTTTATTTCTGAAAAGAATTGGCTCTCACAAGAGAGAGAGAGAGAGAGAGAGAGAGAGAGAGAGAGAGAGAGAGAGAGAGAGAGAGAGAGATACAGACAGACAGACAGACAGACAGACAAAGAAAAATGAGAGAATTTAGTGAACGCGTCTATTCAAATGAGTGGTATTCTAGAAGTGGTTATTCACTCTTGGCGATATTCAAAATATCCACATGGCATCATTCGCGAACTGCATCGTGCAATGTTCCTTAATAAACACGCATTCTTTGATGTCTTTAATCAGTTCCCATCGACAAACTAATCTGAAAACTATTTTCTCTCAACTCGACAAAACGTGACGTCATTACCTTACTTTCCTCTTAATGCCTCATTGTGAGTACTGCGTTTGACATCTTTGTGTTTTAATCCTACATCACTAATCAATGATTTCATCTCTAGGAATGGTTTCTGTTTTACGAGTCCCGTGTCACCATAACTGGCACTCAGTTCTCACCCATGTAAAAGTTTATACTAGCTGAGTCATTCGCTACTGAAATAGGATCTGTAATCAGCCATGAACGTAAAACATTCTTCTTTGCTTTATAACTGTTTAATCATATGCGTTTCATCAGTGGAAGGCGTGATCCGGAATGAGCTTTATCAAGCTTTTCGAATCTTAACACCCCTCAGATTTTTATTTGAGGATCATCTAAGAAAGAATGCTTATCAAAGCAATCTCCAGGAACCGAGGAGAGCCATTATAGCCCAAATCAAAGCAATGCCAAGAGAGAAAAGTCTTCGTATTTTCTAGCTCGTAAGGGAAGAGTTCGACACAGGATCAGTTCTTAGTATTAGAAAAATCCAGCCCCACCACCACCACAAAAGGAATTTTGGACTGGAACAATTACAAAAATTACCTTAGCTTAGAAGAATTTTTCTATTGGCTGTGGATTGAAAAGATGAAAGTATCACAACAGATACTACAATTTATTCCGAGCCTGAAGGCCAAGGAACGTATCAAAATTAGTTACATTTTTACACGTTACATCAAAGTTTGCTTATCGTTGTATATATTATATTGTGTAGATATAAAGCCGAAAAAAACTTCAAACTGCAAACGTAATCGACAAAATTTATGTCTTATCTCATCATCTAAATAAAGAATACTTAAAATAGTAAATTATTTTTCAACACTTAACAATTACCGGCCGGTTGGTTGTGTCTTAAATTTCTAATAAGCTTTAATTATACAGGGTGAACGAAAAGAATACCAAGCACGGAATCGTAAATAAAATATACAATCCCTTTTGCAATCAACATACTTGATACAAATAAATTTTAGTGTTTCACTAACTGCATGAATATAAAAAATGCTTAACTTCCGATTGCTAATTGCCCGGAAGCAGAAAATAAGTATGAAAAAGTACGGAAGCTGAGAATAAGAATTGAGAAGTATGGGAGCTTCGAAAAAGTATTATGAATCGCTAAAGACCCACATTAACGAATACAACATTTTAAAAAGTCCGTCCGCGTATTAGTTTGGTTTGGTTGTTTTATTCAACATTTTTCGGGTTGTTTAATGCTGGATCTGGTAATTTTGGAAAATACTTTTATGCTTGTATTCTTTATATCTTCAAATATTGTTAGATATTGCCAGGACAACACCTGGACAACGCCGGGTAACCTGGTCGAAATAAATCAATTAAATTTTGGAAAATGTGTGTTTACAGCTTGAAATGTTTATTCAGGAATATAAACAAAAATTAGATAAACAAAGTCGATTTAGAAATTTTAAAATAGATTTAGAATTTGATTAGAAGTAAACAAATTTAGGCTTACGTGAGAGATCACCTGTTTTGTTCTCTTTAACACGTGATCGGGGTTTGCTGACGCAACAGTAAGTTAGCAGATATCAAACTAATGAGTTGACGAGAACCACGTTAGCAAGCAGACGTGCGGACGCTTCTGTTGGAAGCGGACAGAGAACCGGAAAATTGTAGAAAGAGACTCAGCGTGCCAAAACTCCAAAGACGAATAAAACCCATGTAAATATAACTCGTTGTTATGCCGTTCTTTTTGGAGTTTGGACAAATAAGAAAGTATGTGATTCTCTTCGTCTGAGATAAACAGATTTTTATCGTTTGAGTGTAAAAAGCTGTCTAAGGCAGTTCATGAGTCACGTTTGTAAGTACGTGTATTTGTAAAGAAGCGTCCGCATACACAACGAACATTTTATATACACACAGGACAATAGATATTTCTACACTCTGTATACATACATCTGTTATTAATACCACTAGACCGTACACGAATTTAGACATTATTTATATATATATATATATATATGTGTGTGTGAAGGGTATATATATATATATGTGAAGGGTATATATATATATATATATATATATATATATATATATATATATATATATATATACCCTTCGTGGGTAACCATAGTCTGTAAAAGACTGAGGAAGCCCTCCATATATATATATATATATATATATATATATATATATATATATATATATATAATGTCCCTGACCCACCTCCAGTTGTCTGATCTAGCTGAAATTTGGCATGTGCAATGATTTATATCTCTACGGGTTACGTGGCAAACTATAGCTCTGAACTAATTGTGGTTTCTGTTTTACAGGTCTTTGAACTTAGTCAGGTGTGAAATGGAGCCTGTTGAATGCCGAGCAGTGATCCGGTTTTTGCATTTGAAAGGACGCACACAACAGGAGACTTGATGAAATGAAAGAGACTGATGGTGATAATGCCCCATCATATGACCTTGTAAAACGCTGGCATCGTGAATTCAAACATGGCCGGAAGTCTGTAGAAACAGCTCCCAGATCTGGTCGCCCCCCCCTCCTTCTGATGAGGCATCTGTCCATCAAGTTGAGGCTGCCAAGCCCAAAATGTCAAGATTAGTACAGGGTCTGTGGAAACTATCATTCATGACCATTTGCATATGCATAAGGTGTCTTCCAGATGGATTCCCAGGTTGCTTACACCATTCCAGAAGCGAGAACGCGTCGAGTGCTCGAGGATGCATTTGGAGATTTGCTAAGAAGATGAGTCAAAGTTTTTCAAAAGACTGATTACACAGGATGAAACCTGGGTCCATCACTATGATCCAGAGACCAAAGCTCAGTCAATGCAGTGGAAGCACTTGGACTCACCACCTCCAAAGGAGGCAAGGGCGCAGCCCTCCGCTGGCAAGGTCATACTCGCAGTCTTCTGGGACCAGGACGGAGTAGTGATGACAGATTTCCTGGCAAAGGGTACCACAATTACAGGAGCCTATTATGCTTAACTTTTGAAAAGTTAAAGGAAAAAGCAATAACACCAATGTTTGGTGGATTTTAGGCCAGGAAGCCAATGTGTTAAATTGTCAAAAGATTATTTGTCAATCTAGTCTAGGGATAAAATCATATTGGTTAGCCATTTACTAAAAGCCAACACCAACGGATTCCAAATAATAATAAAAACAAAAATCTTTCATGTCGCGACCTACATTTTTAGAATGTTGACGTCACACTGTGCACGAGTGCTTATTAAATTTTCAAATAAGTGTCAGTCATAAAATCTGTGTGGAGTTTTATTCCCTGAGAATGGGCAGTCCTTTCACGAAAAAAAAAAAAAATGCTAATTGTACTTTTTGTTGTGGCTGACAGCGCTAGGATTTGTAAAGATCGTGTAAAAAAGAATAATCAGTCGAACGCGGTCCGACTGCCTTAAAGTACAAGCTTTAAAAACAAACAAGAACAACAACAAAAAAATTACATATCATCCTAAATCCCGTACCTGCGTGTAATATTTATTTTTTTACCTTCAGAATAGGAGAGCGAACTTCATAATGTAGAGCAAAATAAATCCAAGGAAGATAACTCGTATAATTATCCCATCCTACAAACCTAATGTTATTTGATCAACACTTTTTCTTTTGTCTTACTGAGTTAAGTTATCTTATCCCGTTTTTTTTTCAATTGTGTTTTACTTTGATTCTCTAGACAAAACAATTTCTTGCTTTACATTTGTGTGTTACCCTTTCTCATTTTACGGCACAAAACTGTTCCTATTTACAATGCCTCCCCACGGGACAGAGTTAGACACCAGCGTCGTTTTTTAACGTGGAGAAAAGGTACAAAAATAAAAATTGTCTCAGTCGTGAAGGATTTCTCCTCCACTGACAGAGACAAGAAATTGAAGTGCAGCATCTGAAGAACAGATACTACACTTTGAGGTATTTATTTGCTCCCCCACTGAGCAAATTAGGCACAAGGCCGATTTTAATGTGAGGAGTGAAGAGGAAATGGGGACCAACTCCCCGGGGAGTAGGGGAGCTGGATAGTGACAATTGGTATGAAGGGTTGCCCCTACATTGACCAAGGTCTTATATGTGGGGTAGCCCCCACATATGGTCTTTGCTTGCAGTACCTGCCGAAACAGATACTACACTTTCATAAATAAAAGCTGTTGAATCGGAGCGACAGCGTTTGATGAAACTGAACAACAACTGCTTATATTAATTGAACAATTTAACCTAGGTAAGTAATAAAGAATTATATACAAAATAGTTAACGGTAAACATACATAATGAGGTTTCGCGTGAATTTATTATTTGTCGAAAAGTGTTCTGTTAACGGATACTGTGCTGTACTGAAGCGACACTCACTCTACACGGGTTGAACCGGTTTCCTCAAAAGGAAGAAGTTTATTGGGAGTATGAAATTCACAAGCGGTCCCCAGTCGCATGTATATCCTCGGAGATAACAACGTTAGGTTTTTGCAGTTCTTATGTGGAAATGTCGACGTCCTCCTACATACAGCGCCTGCTATTACTAAATGGTCACCCATCTGGTACTGACTGAGCTCGAGGTTGCATAATTTCGATAATCCAACGAGAACCAGTGTACTAACGTGTTAACGGATGCACGCGATATTGCTCTCAACATCATTTCCTGTCATAATGCAATGAACCGTTAACCAACGTTTATTGTAATACTGAACATTGAAAGAGTATAATCACAACACACTAGTTATTGTTATATCACTGAAGTTAAGCAACACTGAGCTTGGTCATTACTAGGTGGGTACTATTTGAGAATATCAAGTGCTGTATGTAGGATGCTGACGAAAACTCCCTGCAAAAAATACTAAAAATAGTAATAATCCTAAACGAGACATATATGCGACTGAGGATCTCCTGTGAATGTGATATTTGTAGGAAGCCGACACCAGGTACCACGTACTAAACATTTTAGTTTATATGGCTTGGATTCACGTGGCACATAAACGAGCAGTGATTAGGTATATCTTTTGGCGTCCTTTAAAGGGACAATGAAAACAACCACTCTGACCAATCTATGACTGCCTTATGAATTCACAGAGTTTTCTGGGTTCAAGTACATCCGAAAAATCAATATTCACAATGTGGAATAGTTAGCCCATTCAAACAAGACAGATTATTAAGGGAAGTTCTTTCACGATTTCTTCATTATTTATGCCCTAACTCAGGTTAATCACGAACCCACCTGTGTGCCCGACACTAATGGTCAGTGTGCAAGTCTCCTAGACCTTTTTCTCACAACTTACCCCGAGCTATGTTCATTTTCCGTTCTGTTCCCACTGGAATTTTCCGAGCACTCGATTGCCTCAGTTAAGATAAAAACAAAACGTAATAAGTCTTCCAACATAGCTCTCCAACGTACAGTATATCGATACTCTATGGCTGATTGAGATAGCTTTCGTACATTTATATCAGATCTATCCCTGCGTTTCATGTTTAAAAAGAACGTGTCTTTTATAGTATTAGACCTGGCGGAATAGTTAATTGTAGGTGTAGACCGCTCCATACCCTCCAAAACATTCCAACACACGCTTAATAGCTAGCCGTGGTTCTCTCCAGAATTTGCTGCAGCCATTGCGCACAGAAATCACTATTTCCATTGCTTCCAACAAAATAGATGTACTGAGACTAAAGCCACCTTCAGAACTTTTTTTTTACACAGGCATCACCACATTATCAAGGCCAAGAGGCCACTCAAGGATAAGGGTTAAAGAGTGTACAGTAGAAATTGGACAATATAGTAATCATTAGTAATAAAAATTCGGTAAATATGATAACTTATATGGAACGGCTCATCAAGAACTTATTTACGTTAGACTTGAAGACAACCATATTATAGTCAGCAGGAAAGCAGGAAAACGGAAGACAATTCCACAGGCGTGCAGTTCTAAGAAAGAAGCTTTGTTCATGGAATCTACGTTTAGGTTTAGGCACAGATAAAGAGTGGGGGGAATTATTGATAGTGTTTTCAGCTAGACGAGTGTTTCTTGTGAAAGTTAGGCGAGGGGGGACCATAGACTGAAGCTCAGTCGAACACTTTCCATGAAAATAAAGATACATCAGAGACAAACTCGCAACATCTCTTCTGTGAGATAGAGGTTGCTAGGAAAAGAAAAGGACATCTCCTACGAGGCTACGAAGTCTATTTTGAACTCTATCAAGGCAGGACAAGTCCTTTCTAGCAGTTCCTGCCCAGATGTGGAAACAGTATTCCATCCTTGGACGTACCTGGCTCTTATATAGATAGAGAATTGCATCAGCAGTGAGATATCTACTGGATCGATAGAAAGATCTCACCATTTTTCCAACGGCCTTGGCAACAGATTTGATGTACGTTCCATTTAAGATCAGGAGTAATGGTCAAGCCCATTAAAAGAGTAATAAAGAACGCGAGATAGCTGTATGCTGTCCAAGTTCAAAGTAGCTGACAGCGGCTTGGTTTCAACCAATTTTGGCAAATAACAAACAGGGTCCTGAATAAAAGTGTGTTCCTTCTCCCAACCATCATCAATGGACCTGAGATAATTTCATTCATATCAGAGAAAGCCAAACTGTTTGCCAAAAATTTTGCAGCTAATTCTAGCCTACGCGATCAGCTCCCCCGCCCCCGTATTTCTTCCTGTGTCTGAAAACACGCTATGCGGCATACAAATATCTGTCCGTGATCTTGCCAAACTAATAAAAAATCTCGTTTCCAGTAAAGCACTGGTCCTGGTGGTATTCCTATTATAGTGCTCAAAAAGCTTCAACCAGAACTAGCTCCCATACTTACAAAGCTGTTTAAGCGTTGTCTTATGAAGAATTACTTCCCAACACCCTGAAAAACCTCATCAGTATGTCTCGTATTTAAAAATTCAGTTGATCGCCCATCTCCTTCTCAATATAGAATAATCAGTCCCCTGTGCGTCATGAGTAAGTTGCTGGAATCTGTTAAAATAGAAGAAGTAGTCAACCGTCTCAGCAAAAATAACCTCTTCAGTGACACGCAACGTGATTTCCGTTCTGCTAAATCTCCAACAGATGTGCTAACAATTATATCTCACCGGATTAATGAATCTCTCGACGGAGGCTTCCTTTCTAGGGCAATTGTTCTTGACATATTAAAGGCCTTTGATAGGGTATGGTATAAAGGTCTACTCCACAAAATTTCCAGCTACGGTATAGCTAAAAATGTCTTCTCAATTATTAAATTATTTCTCTCTGATAGGTTCATAAGAGTAGTGGTTGATGAGCAGAAATCAGAAGCTCACAGTATTAATGCTGGAGTTCCGTAGGAGTCAATCGTGGGCCCAACCCTCTTCCTGATCTACATCAATGATCTTCCAAATCACACTCTAAGATCATTCGTAGACATTTATGCTGACGATACTACCGTCTATGGCAACACTTCAACGGCCGTAAACAACCAAGTTCTCTTTGATTTTCTTTCCTCTGATCTTGATCACGTGGTACAACGAGGAAAAAAGTGGCTGGTTAATTTTAATACATCTAAAACCAAACTTCTATGTTTTCATCATCAACGCTCTGATCCCCGCCTGGCATCAATTGAAATTAATGGCTCTCATCTAACCCTTATCCTCGAGTGGCTTCCTGACATTGAAAAGTGGTGCCTCTTTTGCATAAACAAAAAAAATAATAATCAACACACACACACACACATGCACACACAAAACATCACTGTAGGAAATATACGATATAACTGAAGAAGGGAGGTGAACACATCAATGGAAACATCGTAAAGAGAAAAATGTCAAAGGGTTACAAACGAGGGCTGTGCTTGAAAGTTTGAGTGACACCTTAAAGTCAGAGGTGATGCAAGACGGGGGCTGATAAACCATGTGTTTAATGAGGGTAGAGCAGAACACATGGTGTGGCCCGGTGTAGCGAGATGATCTATTCGTCTATCAATATGTCTCTGTCTGTCTGTCTGTCTGTCTCCCTCCATCTCGGTCTCGATCTATCTATCTTTATATCTCATAACATAATCGCGTGACGTCACGAACCCAAATGTATATATAAGGATTAATATCGGAAAGAAGAGCAGGAGAGGAAAGAAGGAAGAGAGAGAAGAAACATAAACCGCCGCTGAGCAATGACGGTCGGTGAACACGTTTTTTTCTTCTTTTTTTTTACACGGTGGTCACCACTTATCAAGGCCCGGAAGCCACTCAGGGATAAGGTTTATTGCAAGTATAGTACGTGAGACTGCTCTCCCCTCCTCTCTCTCTCTCTCTTTCTTTCTTACTCCCCCTCCAAAAATCGAACTTTTTAAAAATGGTCGCCGTCACATTAAGATTTTGTACGGCATGACTTTTCTGGTGCGATGTATTGACAGACAGCACTTTGTTTGGATATGTGAAATAACAAAATAAATACCGTTTTTCTTCACCAAGAAACGTTGTGTTGACGTTATCACTTTTCTTCCCTAACCACAATGTCGACTTCCTGTGAAAAGTAACTACATAGTACGTTACATATCTATCTATCTATCTATCTATCTATCTATCTAATGCGGGTACAAGTAACCCATCGCTCTGATGTTTTCTGTAAATGTCTCTCTCTCTCTCTCTCTCTCTCTCTCTCTCTCTCTCTCCTTTTAAATAAATCTTCTCATAAATCAACATCGGCATTCGAGTAGTTGTGTATCGATAGACAAGCACGATACTGGGTTCGATGACGACAACACGGATGCATAATTATTTATGCACATATCACCAAGCGAAAATATAACATTGGTTAAGAATAATCCGAGGGGGGTGGGGAAACGTTATATGTGTAACTCCAGGCTCACCTGTGATTCTTTTGATCTGAACTTTTTCGCCCACATATCCGGCCACATGGGCGCCCATGCTGTGACCAATCAAATGGAATTGGAGGTTAGGCTCCCCAAATGCCTTACGAAGTGCCTTCAGCAAGAGGGAAATCTGGACACCGACGACCCGACCATTTGAACAGGCAGCCGGGTAGTTGACGAAAGAACCGTTCATCCAGTCGACTGACATGACATTAAAATCATCCTATTATAATTGAGATAAGAAGAAAAGATAAAAATATGGCAAACATCTATTAAAAATATACATTTAGTATCGATTTGTCTGAAACCGAGACTATGAAATACCTTCTACTAATTTTACTATAATTCTAATGTTCTAATGCCCCACTCGGGTTATTATGCTATTTTAGACTAATGTACCATCTTTCAGTGTTCAGTTCATGGGAGTAAGTATAGTATTTCTGATGCTCCTTGGCATTGCTTCCTCCTTAGTGGGTAGCATAGCATACGTTTTGGTGTCATGGGTTTATCCTCTCTGGCATTGCCTTTTGCTAGGTAATGTAGCATCTTACGTTTCTGAATTTTTAGATGAGGATTGGCTATTCTTCTTATTTAGAATCTTCGGAGTATTTTTTTTTCACCTTGATTATCAGTTTTGGTCGATGTAACCTCCGACCTTCTTCAGGTGTACCTTGTTGAACTTGAGAATGTTCCAATCGAACTCGGGAGTTTGAACGGAATTTTGATCTGAACTCTTTATTTACTTGTATTATTTATTTATTCAGTCCGTGAAGTAAACACCTTAAGACTTATATCCAGTCAGGTATGACGGAACAAGAGCATGCTACCCCCGTGAAGTAAATAAAGGGCTCCGTTCGAAATTCCGTCCAAATTCCCGAGTTCGACGGAAACATTCCCGAGTTCGACAACACACATCAAAAGAAGCTCGGAGGTTACATCGACCTCATCGTTATGAAAACGACACTCAATATAAGAACAATAGTCCGAAAGTTCCAAATAATACGAATGTAGTATCTGTTTTGTTGTCATGAGACATCACACCAAGCATTGCCTCCTCCTTTGAGTAAAGGTTAGTGTAATATATGTTTGTTCGTCATGATACTATCCTTCCAGGCATTACCTCCTCCTTATGTGGTAGTGTAGTATCTATGATCATAATGCCCTTTTCCTACACATTACTCTTTCTTTTGGTAGTTAGTGTAATGTCTGTTCTATTGTTATACAGCAATCAACCCAAATGTTGCTTCATTCTTTGAGGGATTATGTAGTATATGTTTTTTCGTCATGATGCTACTTTCCCAGACATTACATAATCCTTGAGAGTGCAGTATCGTACATGTTCGTTCATCAACATACTATTGTTAGATATTACCCGGGCAACGCGGAAAGATGTGTCGATCGACAGTTATTATGATTGTTATTAATATTTGTTAGAAAGAATGTTGTCTTAGCGAAATAAATATTTACAGATAAAATTATTTATGTTAAAATGTTTAAATAATAAGAGAATGTTATTTATTGAGATTGTCTGACTGACTCCCTCATCTTGGTTGTTATAGTCACAACGTTTCGGCCGTTTTGCCCTCCGGCCTTCATCAGGTGTTTCGTATCGAACTGGGGAACTGTTTGTTAGGAGTCTTGAACCCAACCCTTTATTATTATTACGGGGGTACCGTGTTCGAACTCCAGCTAGGCTCTGGGACATAGTTGCTGATTCTCTGTTTTGAATGTTACTTTTCACTGCCTTCGTTCAGGATTGAACTCAGCACCTTTGGGTAACTGTAAACTTTGATACAACGTCTAGGACCACTCGGCCATATGTTAATTTTTTTTTACACGGTGGTCACCACTTATCAAGGCCCGGGAGCCACTCAGGGATAAGGATTATTGCAAGTACAGTACGTTAGTGTGGAGATTTGATGAAATGTTTACTTAAGGGGGGGCGGTTCATTAGGAATTTGTTTACTAGAATGTTAGTTTTCATAACTAGCACAAACAAAAATGTTAACTTGGCGGAAAAGAATGTTAGAACATAAAATGACGTAAAATATAGGTATTAGTTAGTCAAGAGTTGGGAGTCAGAGTTAGCAGATCTAGTCTGAGAGAAAGACGGTCCACGTATCGTAATGGCTCCGAGTAGGGGAAAATGTCGATAGTAAAAATTTAGAGCCAGCGTTGCACTTTCCAATGGGGAAAACATTCGGAATAAAGCTGCTGTAAATACCACCAAGTCTTTAGGTCATACGAATCTTCGTTTGCAGTTTTTCCGGGGATCCGTCTAATGAAGACCAAAGATAGACCAGGTATGTTTCCCCATTGGCCGATGTAAACCCTCAGAGACTGTTAAATTGTTATATGCCCTGTTTAGACAATCAATAGACACATTCATATGTAGATGATGAATATCGACATGTAAATAATATAGATTCGTTTATACTCATATATACTCCCCGACAATATTACACCATCTCCTCAGGCTACCAAAAAATATGCGATAGGAGAGGGTACATATATAATGTAGTAAAACCATTCCGATTCTTATATATTCTTATCAATACTTTGTGATCTCGGAATTAATAATGGGACGATTCTAATACTTTTCCGATTCCGATACAATTAACGATTCTGTTCTAAATTCGTGATTTCAATCGAATCAACGCGTCCGATTCTAAAATCGTCGAATAACTTAATCGTTTTAAAAAGTAGACTTTCATTCGCTTGTTATATGTTGGGATGGTAGGGATGGGGGATTAAAAGCAATTTTCTTTTCAATTTCACGACCTTCTTAATGTTTATGTATTACTAGTGTGTGTGGGGGGAGGGCTTTGCCCGGGCGTAAAAGGCGCTTAAATATGATATTTTAATTTGTCTAGATTTCGTATATATTATTATAGTCGTGACTTAAAGTAAAAAAAAAAAAGAAGCATTTCGGTGCCATGATCTAGAATCGAAACCGAAGCAAAATTGTAGCATTCAAAGCTGGTGACGTTACTACTGTACCAACGGGAAATAATATATACGAAATCTGGGTCCAAACTTAGAACTTCCAGGTCGTAATTCCCCATCGTTACCCACTAGACTACCGTCACCCCCCTTGTTAAGTGACGATACGTTAGTATAAACTCTCTCTCTCTTTCTTTCTCTCTCTCTCTTTCTCTTTCTCTCTTTCTCTCTCTCTCTCTGTCTCTTTCTCTCTCTTGTGAACAGATAGGATCTGCATCCTAAGGCTGAATTCAATAGATTGCATTTGAACTCAACTTAAGCGATCACATAGTCTGCATCGATATCCATTGCACAAGCCAATATGAGCATCAACCATAGACTTACATGTTTGTAGAATTCTTCTACCAATCGATGAACCCATGGTTTGTCAGGGAAACTTCGATATCCGTGGATAATGATCTTCGTCTCCTGGGAACTATTAAATGAACTTTGACGTAGTTGGTCCTCGTCATGATAGTCAAGCAGAGTGAATTCTGACGGGGTTTCCCTGCACAAAAGAAATTAACAATAAATCATAATAAAACGTTATCCATAAAAGAGCACTGTAAAAACACATGTTAATTCAGTGGATCCTGACTGTTTTTTTTTTTGGTCCGCACCCCTCAAGAAATTCCCCTCAAACCTCGCACCACAAAAAATTTCTGAATTCATATTTAAATACATGTTATGATTAAATCTATTCACCCGTGTGTTTTATGGTCACTTAATAGCACATCTTAAGCCTGAAATGAAGACAAGAAGTACATTGCAAAAGAAAACAAAAAAACAAAAAAGTAACAAAAGCCAATTTTCGATCTAAACTTTTCTCGCACCCCTTGAAATATCGTCTCATCCCCCCACCTGGGGTTGCGAGCACCCCAGGTTGGAGACCCCTGTAGAGTCCATCGCAACAACAAAGGAAAGGATGACATTCGACTCGCATTTTCAGTTTTATCAAAAGCGTTTGCCATCTTTTAAGACGATCTCGTCACTTACGTGTCGCTTGCTGTTATTTTCTGACCATGTCACGAACACGTGCTGATTCCTCCTTCACTGGCCACGTGTGTCTTTTTATCCCTGGTGAAATATCACTTCGCGCAGCCGGCTTGGTCATTTGCATATGTTAGCTGTCACACAGCGGCTTTATTACACCATTTTTCGCAAAAAATTTTTTTCAGAGGGTAAAATCAAATACAAAAGCGTATACTAGATAGACGGAACACCCACGAAACTTTTGTCTAAAATGCCACATTAATAATTTAATTTTGTCCCAAATTAAGATTGATACTTCAATTTACACCCAAATACGTGGGCATACATACTTGCAGATAATACATAAAGGTAACTATTTGTAAATAAATACTTGTGTGTAAATACTTGCAGTTAGATACATAAAGTAACTAGAGGGTGGAACGATAAAGTTGTCGCCTTAAAGAAAACAACACTACAGCTTTATTTTAAAACTTTTCTTGAAAAAATCAATTCAGGTAACTTGATTATGTACTAGAACTGATATATATTCAATGTAGCCGCCTTCAGCTTCAATCACCGCCTCGATACGGGCCCGAAACTTGGAGCATACCTTTTCTACAAGCGCCGACAGGTGCTCAGCTAATACTCAACGGATTGATGCGATCATGCTGGCTTTGGTGTTGTGGGAGGTCATGTTGGTGATGTTCTTGACGTATGACTAAACGAGGTAGTTCAGCGGTTTCAGGTCGGGGGACGAGAGGGCCAATTAGAGAAGGGTACAAAGTCGTAGCACACCTGAAGCCAAGTTTGAGTCTATTTGGGCTTGTAGGCCGGCGCCGAATCCTGCTGCCACACCCAGAGTCTGCCAGCGGCCATCCGTTTGCAACAGAGGATTACCACACTCTTCAGCACATCCAGGTACACTTTGGTGTTGACTTTCGAGCTGACTTCGAAGATGTGAGGTGGCATGATGTGGCCCTCATTTGAAAGCACACCAAAGACCCTAACCGTGGCCGGAGACTTTTCATCACCCTGAGCACATCCCTGTTATTCGTGGCAATCCAGCGATGTATTTTGACGGTACTGGCAATGACCCTGTTGTCATAACTTGGATCGGTAGAGAGCATGAGCTGTACAGCGGCGCATCTCCGATCTTACTCGTTGAACAGTGTGCCACTTTCAGACATTATAGAAGGCTTCTATCACTCTTAGGATTTGTACACAATTAGCCAACTTTGCAACAAAAAAAAAAAAAAGAAGAAAAAAAGAAAACCGGTTTTCATCAAACGGAAATAGTATAATGTCGTCTTTCATAGGGCGACAATTTTATCGTTCCATCCTGTATTTGTAAATAAATACCCAAAGTTAACTATTTGTAGATAAAGAGTTGTAAATAAGCACATAAAAGTAACTATTTGTAGATAGATCATTGTAGCTAAATGCTCGTACATATATACAGAAAATTAGCTATTTATAAATAAAGAAGCTGTACATATCCGGCGTTGCCAGGTAAAAATATATTGTTCGGCAGCAGGATTAATCACATACTATTTAAGGTTCACCAAGTTGCTACGATTTTTTTAAAAGTTGAACATATTTCGGATTTTTGGACGTATAAAATATAGTCATCTTCATCTACGTGATTCAAACAAGGAAATAAAATCTCATTGCTTAAAGGGAAATAACTCATAAATTTAACGAAAACTTACTTCCGTTTTTAAACGCAACTGATGCTACTAATAATGAAAATCAAATTAATTTTTAAACGCAACTGGTGCTACTAATAATGAAAATTAAATTAAATGTAAATTAGATTAAAATAAATTAAATAAATCAACTTTATATAATATTTATAAATAGAATACTTAAAACAATTCTATTACTAATTTCTCTTAAAAATGTAAAACTAATTATTAAACCAGGTTTTCTTTAATGTAATATGCAAATGAAATACCCTCTTGAATGTAGTTTGCTTTTGAATAAATAGTATATATATATATATATATATATATAATGCCGGGATACATTTCCAGCATCTCTACTATTATATAGAACTATGTCTGTGAGTTCGTTCCCTATGAACTCGGAAACGGCTGGATTGATTTTTTATGAAATACCATAGGTACTTTATCTGCCTGGCACTGTTCTTAGATAGGTTTCGTGTCAGAATGTCTTCGATAATCGATGATCAACATAATCCGATGAAAGAAGGAACAGGCGATTTTGACCATTGTTAAAATCTTACACAGTCTAACATCACAAGGGCATTTGAGAAGTTAATTTTCACACACAAGCCGACAAGCCCAACATATAGAATCAACAGTGGGTTCTTTGATATGACAGGGGCGCGTTCAAAATGAATGCTGCTGTTTAGAGCACAATTGAAGCATAATACTTGGCTTTTATATTTTAAACTTTTATTCAAGCCATCATATATAAAAAAATTATAAACTCAAAACCAGATTCTCTACAGTGCAATGTAGACTAAAATTTATTGTGAAATTAGGCACTACGAGAGGCACATAAAGCTTCCTCTCGGTGCACAGCGATGGGTCCCTAATTAGAGCAAGCAATCAATCGATTTGATCGAATTATTTGGCTATTTGATCGATTTCGATGACAATAAAAATATGGGAGTATGAAACATTTCTTTGATCATCATTTAATCTCGGGCAACGTCTGGTTACCCTGCTAGTTGACATATATTTGTGAAATATCTTTTGTATATATATTAACCAAATTGTGGACAAACAAACAAGCAAACAGGAATACGATTTTATTATAATAGATAACTATGTATAAATACTGGTAGATAAATACATAAGATTAACTATGTTTGTAGATAAATTACTGTACGTAAACTCTTGAAGATAAATACATATAAGTAAATATTGCAGAGAACTGCTTGCAGGCAAATACCTACTTTGAATAGAGTAAAAACTGAGTGTTGATTTCTTCGGGCGTGTTTGGAAGGGAGGTGATTGGTCGTTGGGGTGTGTTGAAAGGGCCGTCGTCTGAAAAGCAACCGAGTTCTTCGAAACAGATCGATTCCGGCTTCTTATCGGCTGCTAACGAACCTGTGTTTAAAAGTTTAAAAGAAAGTCAATTAAAAATTTTAGACATAAATGTAGGGTTGTTAAAAATATTGAATACCATCGTTGACCATTATTCAAATCGTGGTGCATGGTTTCTTGGCAGCAGAACAGTTACTACACTTATTCCCCAAACAAAAAAAAGGAGGATTTATCATGATCATAAAATTGATAATACACTAACAAGTAAAAAAAAAAGGAATAAATAATGCCTGGGATAATTGTATTATGACGAACAGACACATGCGCCATTATTCTTTAAAAGAGGCGGTAATACTTGGACGATTGTATTATGATTATGGTAAAGGTACTACAATGCCCTTTACAAAGGAGGCGGTAATGACGGGGATGATGCACTTATGACAACTACGTATCCTTCACTACCTTCCTACTTTGAAAGGAGGGGGTAGTACCAGGAAGATCTATATCCAAGGGACAGATACTACACTACACTACCTAAAAAGCAGGGGTTAATACCTGGGAGGATTGTTTCATGGCATCAGTAGAGAATATTAGGGCTATGACAACAGCATATTCTTTTCATTGTTTTGACTCTTGAGCGTGTATCCGTTCATATCTTATACGCTTTTGTGTAGACTGATGTGGTTCTCGGTTGATTAACTGTGTCTGTGTCGGATATATACTCGAGAGTTAAAACAATGAAAAGAATATGCTGTTGTCATAGCCCTAGAAATTATACAGTAGATTCCAACCCCAAAATATGAGGTAGTGCTTGTAACGGTGGTATCATGACAAAAGATACTATAATGCACCACATGGACATTGAAAGATAGCAAATTAATCTGAAATAGTATAAAAATGAAATAGTATAAAAATGAAATAGTATAAAAATGAAATAGTATAAAAATGAAATAGTATAAAAATCCTCATTGAATAGTAAGCAAATAGTACAATACTACATTAATAAAAGTATAAGTACTGTTTCAGTTTCACAAAGACGTATGCAAAATCTGTATGTAATAGAAATAATGGTACAGTTCCAGCATCGGACAGACTAATACAAACTTTTTATCAGTAATAGAAATAATGGTATAGTTTCAACATCAGACCCAAATCTATATTAGTAGTAGGGCAGATTGCTGAAACAATCTTTCACTTGGTGCTTGTATCACCAAGTGAAAGATTCTTTATGGAATATTGAGATAATCTGCCCCACTATAGAAATAATACCATAGTTTAACCATCTTGCAGACAGATACCAAATCTCTATCAGTAATAGAAATCATGGTATACTTTCAGTTTCTGACAAACAGATACTAAATATCTACCGTTTAAAGCAATAGTATCTTGATTATATTTTTTATCGATGCCTCGATACCTCCATTCAGTCTCGAAAGACAAAGGATACCCTCTGAAGGGGCAGTTGCGCGTGTAATTGTGAGGCAAGGGTTGCGCAATTACAAACCACACCTCTCCTGAATTGTTTGGGTCCAATGGCAAGGAAAAGTCCAGGACGACTAGAAACAATGGCGAGATAAGCGGAGAGCACATACAGCACCTGGAAGTCCCAAAATGGTCACCCATTTATTACTGACCAGGTTAAACGTTGCTTAACTTCGGTGATCCAGCGGGAACCGGTGTGTCAACGTGATTATGCCGTATTTTTTTATAATCATATAATTAATATATTTTAAATATATCTTGGCAAAACATTCAATCAAGCAGCAACTTTATGGCAACCTACCTGCCATATCTCCTACTATCAGGAAGCGACATCCTTAATTTGTCGGTCACTTCCAGAGGAATAAGCAAGAGCTGGTGAGAAACGGCACGGACGCACGGGCATAAGATGACCTAGATCCACGTACATCCAGCAAATTGCACATGATGCCAGCTGTGATCCTGAAGATTTGAGGCAGCTGATGGAAGACAGGGAAGTTTGCAGAGAGAGAGAGAGAGAGAGAGAGAGAGAGAGAGAGAGAGAGAGAGAAGAGTGTGTCACACTGGTCCGGGCAAAGAGCCCGATCAGATAAAATATAGATCTTGATTATTAATAGAAGTAATAGTATGGTTTCAACTATACAGGTATCCAATTTGTAATGGAAATGTATAAAAAAAACAAACACACTAAAATTCAATAACAGACGATAAAACAGATGAATTAATGTAAACACCAGTTGAAACACCTGGTGAAGTAGCAAGTTTTGCTTTTAAATTTGTTCATGTATTTAAAAGAGTTTGGTTGAATGTAACAGAATTGTTATGGGGGAGTGGTTCCGATAATCATTGTGGATCAAGTAAAACATAAAAACCTAAATACATAAGTTTTTTTCCCCAAGAACTTCAAATCTCAAAAACACGTTGCCACAAGATTGCTTCTCTTAGGGCTACAGCATAGCCACCTTCTATTTAATGTCAATCAATACTTGTCATAAAATGCACTCACCTCATTCATTCCTAATCCTTTCATAATATTCATCATCATTATACGGCATAATCACCGAAGTTAAGCAACGTTGAGCCTGGTAAATACCAGACGGGTAACTATTTGTGGATAACAAGCGATGTTATGTAGGAGGACATCGACACTTCCCGACAAGAACTGCAAAAACCTAACGTCGCTTCATCCTCTGACCGCGAGTGGGGACAGCTTGTGAATTTGATATTCTCTCCAAACTTCCTCCCTTTGGTCCAGATTATGCAGAGTCAATGCCGCTTCGGTACGGCATTCATACATTGAGCCCTTTTTATAAAGTACCTGGATTCTCCTGCTTTATAGCTAGTACGAAAAAAAAAACCCAAAAAACTAGCTAGTGGGAAAACAGGTGCTTATATAACTTGTATCAAATAATGTGTGCGCATGAATAAGGCATAATTAATTTGACGCACCTGTTCTTGTTAGATCACTGACTGAGAACCGCTTGTAAATTTGATATTCTCATGACACTTCCTCCTTTGGATGGAGAAAGCCGGTTCAACCCGCCTAGAGTGAATGTTGTTCCTGTGCGGTACGAGTATTTATTACAATTCAATTGTCAAACTATTCATCCTATTAAGTGTTATGAGACCTATGATGAACTCTTCCAAATCCTATATGAACCGAGAGCCAAGTACTCTCGTGGATATTGGATACTCTACCGATATCCGACAGAAAAAAGCCTAGCTTACGTCACCACTTTTCTCTCTATCTTGTTCATTTTTCAATACAGATACTTTAAAATCTATACTGTGTTCATAGTTGTCTTTTCATGGTCCCAATCTTGGTTCATATCATTAAGCTTTATCCTCCAGTAGCTTTTAGCTTTGGTGTGTGTTTAGTCATTAGTAAAAAAAAAATATAACACGATAATAGAATTAGAATATTTTTGTGCCCATTTTATCGATTATGTAGTGACGCTTGTTGTTGTTGTTGTTGTTGTTGTTGCTGTTGTTGTTGTTGCTGTTGTTGTTGTTGTAGTTTTTGAACAACAGCTCACTACTCAATACCGTCCACGTCAGATAATTAAATTTCTTCGACTGTTTAATCTAGGTGGACGACTTGGAAAAAAGCTTGATGTTAGGAAAAATCGCCAGAAAAAAAAGCAGAGTAAAACAACGAACACAGTCCACTGACAGTCTCAACAGGGTAAATGGAAACACGACTTTAGATCTCATCAGAAAGATCGAATGCAGAGGTGACTGGAGAGCCATGATCATCGATGTCTTCAATGACAGACCTAATACCCGAAGAAGTGTCGCACGTGTTGAGTCCCTTTTCAAACTCATATTGAATGCGCAGAATAATTGTAGAGAGAACCAGGTTAAAAGGTTAATGGAAAAAGACAATGTTAAAGAAACCGTAGTAATAACAAGGCAATCAAATTTCCCTATAGAAATACAAACTAGCAGAGCAAAAAAAAATATCCGTTGTATTTGGAATGCAAAAATCAAGCTGTAGCCTTTTTAATATAAAAAACAAAGAAACAATTTTCTTTTCACATTTTGGTAAGTCGGAGATAAAAACAAAAACACGACAAAATGGTAATTTCTAGTTTTTCCTTATTCAAAGTCAAGGGATGTGGTTTGATCTCTCTTTATATAAGTGAACTACTCTGTGTGTGTGTGTGCGCACGCGCCTGTGTGTATGTGTGTGTGTGCATGTGTGTGTGTGTGTGTGTGTGTGTGTGTGTGTGTGTGTGTGTGTGTGTGTGTGTGTGTGCGCGCAGAACGGCCTCTACCAAACAACTCTTTCAAGTTTTGGTCCGCAAACTTGAAACTTAATATATAGGGAATACGGACCTGTGGAACAAATTCGATATGTTTTTTTTAAACCGGTAAAATAGCGACTAATGGGACGAAGTTGAAAATTTGGAACTTGGCAGGCGTAAATCGACTTTATGTGTACTCTTCACGCATGCGCAAATATACATTTATACGTTTAAGCCGGTTAATGTTTAAAGCTGTTGTGAGGATGTCGGCGAAGCTCATAAAGTAACAGATAAGGATGGAGACTTAAATTTTTGGGTTTCGATTCAATTTGATGACACCTAAGGCATTTATTAATTTTACTTTTTAAATCATTACTATATATTGGGTACAATATAATAATCAAGAGAATTTGCTCTATGGTAATTAATATGAAATCTGCAAAAACTAAAATTTCATATTTAAGTGTATATATATATATATATATATATATATATAGAGAGAGAGAGAGAGAGACAGACAGACAGACAGACAGACAGACAGACAGACAGAGACAGAGAGACAGAGAGACAGAGAGAGTAGTGGATGTACTAGCACAGATGTTGCAACATTAATTGGCGAATGGTGGCCTCATAGAGGGTACAGGATACTGTCTGATGTGAGTAGTTTTCTATCACGGTAGAGGGAGCTCACCTTCTTTGCAGCAGCCTTGACAATATCCTCAATGTATTTATTTCAATTCATGTTGTCTGTGAATGTTAAGCTGAGGAGTTTGAACGACGAGCTCTCAGGTGTTAACAGCCGCCATTTTTTGTAAGTGGGTAAATATGAGATAGGATAGCCGAGGATTCGAACTTGCGAAGCTTGATTTACAATTGAGAATTCCGATCATAAGTTAAAATAAATAAAACAGAATGCTATTGAAAATTGAAAGTAGATTTAACCATTGTTTAGTTCACATAAAATAGTTAGATATCTGTTTATTGAAAAAGGAATGCAATGATGTAATTTTGTTTCTGTTAAGAAATGAAATTAAAATAAGGAATTTAAAAACGGACAATGGAAAATGTTTGTAAAATGGGCTAATCAAAAATTAGGTTAGAGAGTTGGCATTGTGGAAACGTGAGGCGTGTCAGGCCACGTGTCTGATATGCACGTGTTGGTCATGCAATGACGTCATGAGTTTTCAATATAGTTGGAGCTTGGCAAAGGGTAAGTCAGTCAGTCAAGGGAGAAGAGAGGAATCAGAGACAGAGCTGACATGGAACCTTGGAAGCGAAGGGGAGAAGAAAGAATCATATAAAGACTTGAATTCCTTGATGCAAAGCCACTGACCGGTCGAAATGGAATAAACGAAACATCACCATCTTTTTGTATCTGCGTCTTCGTGTTATGTTATTCAACAACATAAAGGTATTGCGAATTTATATTATAAGAACTTTGTGAAAATCATCATCTCCAAAATAGGTAAAGAACTATATGTGTCAATGTTATAGAAACACTCCCATTCACAGAACTGTCAAACAGTATAAATGTCAAACGCACTTTCTCTCGGTCTATCTATCTATATATCATAAATCTCCTCTCATTATGTATTACATGCCGTCGACTCTCCTGTATTAACATGTACCCTGTCTCTTTATATATACAGAACTGTCTCTCTTTATATATACCCTGTCTATCTCACACACAATATGATCGCTCACAATACGAACACTCTAAGACTCACTCATATGGACACACAACAAATACATACTTCATCCCTTCTGATATAACTCCTATGTAACATACTTCTCGTAGGGTGTTATTAGTCATGGCAATTGGTGGTTGAAAAGCTTTCTTGGAATTGTTAAAGGAAAGGAGCTTAATCTTAGCATCAATGGGTACCATCTATTTTTTGTCCTTCATTCTACTAAAGACTGGAGATCGTTTTCCAAAAGTTCCACCCATTGTCTTGGATATCTGTACATTCATTTTTCTCACTGTTTTATTATTAAAATTAACGCTTTCAATGGATAGATTTTTTGAATAAAATTATTTAATGTACCCATACTAAACCGGAAGTTGCCATTTGAATTTCGAAATAATTAACTTGAAGTTTTCCTTTGGAATGCTTTCTTTTTTTTTTTATTACGTTGTTACAGTTAAGATCACGACTACTAACAATACTATTAATATCAACACAACCATTGCGCGCATATATATATATATGTATATATATATATATATATATATATATATATATATATATATATATATATATATATATATATATATACAGAGTAGCCCACTTAAAAGTAGCCCGATCTATCTCATCTTTCTTTTACAACCAACTGACACCACAAGACAAAATGCAATTCTTTTTCCAAAAAGATGGCGCTACATGCCACACGTCTCACAGATCACTGACACGAGTTCATGACATGTTTACGGAAGAGAGAAAAATAAGCAAAGGATTATGCCCACCACGTTCCCTGGATTTGTCATCTTGTGATTTTTATCTGGGGGGGGGGTACTGTAAAACAAAAACATATGCAAATAATCCTCACAATGTAGCCTAACTAAAGGAGAACATTACCAACGCTATCAGGAGAATAACTAGATAAGATCTACAGGCAGTATCTGCAAACGTTGTTAAACGTGCTCAGAAATACATAGGTGTCAACGGGGGGTACTTCTAGCATCTTTTATAACACTGCAGATAATTTAAACAATAAAAGAATGTTCTTCCTCTCTACTACATTTTCTGGACGTTTTTTTAAAGCAGGCTACACTGTACAATTATTTGGTTAATATTTTTCAGATGTGAATCAAACAATAAATTTTAACAAGATTATACAAGAGTGCTCAATAACGAAGTAGGGCAAGATATACCTTTTATTTGCTTTACACAAGCATTTATATGTCACTACACATTCATGGGCATGTTTCAGTCAGACAGTTACAAGAAACTAAATACCTTTTCAGGCAATATTGTTTATAGAAAAGTTAGGTCCTACACACACACACACGCATAGAGAGAGAGAGAGAGAGAGAGAGAGAGAGGGAGAGAGAGAGAGAGGGGGGGAGAGAGAGAGGGGGGAGGAGAGAGAGAGAGAGATAAAGACATCTACAGACTGTTTCGCTGTATCAGTGCAGCTAGACTGTTACGCTTCAATTCAGCTAGACTAGCATTATACCAGGAATCGAACCTACAATCATCTAGTTGATAGTCGACAGTTCTAACCTTATACAACGAGATCGGCGCTCGTAAATAATATCTCCACTAGGTGTATCAGAAATTTTGTAGGAATTTTTGACACCCCTAACACGAAACTGCGAATAAAATATAAAAAAACTCGTAATTCCTCTTTTTAAAAGTGGGTTGTTTATTTTCTTTATGGATTATACTTCCAAAATAAACTGTTAAAGTTGTTTTAAAAGTAATAGAAATATATATTTTTTTACTTAAAAAAAAAACAGTAATGAATTTTACGAACTCAATATTTTTCAATTTTTAAACTTTAAAAATCTATCAAAATTTTTCTATTGATTCTATCTTTACGATATTTTCAGGGTCAATGTGAAATTTTATGCTCTTTCCAATAAACCGAATATAATATTTTAGACAAACTTTTTTTTTTAATTCACGCCTCCCATTTTCAAGTGTCTATTAAAAAGTAAATAATTAATTTACTCATCAAAGTCTTATATATCACAAATTGAAGAGAAAAGGTTAATAAATAATATATTCAAATTTAAAACAAAAAAAAGTAGTGTTTTTTTAGAAATTTACCTGCAAAGTTCGAAGCTTAAAACCTTTTTTTAAACCATGTTATTTGTTTTTTCTTTCATTTTATTTTTAATGAAACCTAGGTCCTTGCTCCTTTAATTGAAAAGAAAATTAGGGCTTGAATTACATGTTTCGAGTAGTTATAAGCTTGGAAAGACAGGGGGTCGAATAATTCACGCCTTCCATTTTGAAATGTCTATTAAAAAGTAAATAATTAATTTACTCACCAAAGTCTTATATATCACAAATTGAAGAGAAAAGGTCAATAAATAATATGTTCAAATTTAAAACAAAAAAAGTAGTGTTTTTTAGAAATTTACCTGTAAAGTCCGAAGTTTAAAACCTTTTTTAAAAAAAAAAACACGTTGTTTTTTTTTGTTGTTTTTTTTTAAATGAAATCTTGGTCCTTGCTCCTTTAATTGAAAAAAATTAGGGCTTGAATTACATTTTTCGAGGATTTATAAGATTGGAAAGATGGGGTGGAATTATTCACTATTTTTCACGAAATTTCTGACACACCTATATCTCCACTCTCTTTATATAAACATTGATCTCCACTTTTAAAGTGTTTCATTTATTTATTTACAAACAAAGCGCTTTACTTTACGCTAAGTGAGTAAAGGGCGATATAATTTAGCGAATGTGCTTAACCCAAGAAGGGTGGTGGGTTTACAGATAAGAAAACAGGAAAATCAAATTACAAATAAATCGATACAAATTACGAGGGCGTTCTCCCAAAGTAATGTCTCCTATTTTTTATTCTGCTCCAATGGATCAGAGAGGATTTCAAATTGCAATGTTATGATGACTGAACTTATGCTGAAAATTTAATCTCTCTGTTGCAGATATTGACAGTGTGAGACTCTAAGAAAGCAACCCCTGTTATGGACGTGCGTCATAAGCAGTGATGTGTCATTGAATCTTTGACAAATTTGCATTGAGAAAGGTGATAATTATGTAGAAAAAAATACTAGGACACAAAAGTCGCTCGTTTTAATGATACCATTCCCGTCTTCATAGCTCTTCAACTTTTTTGGGTTGCACAAATAGGAGGCCTTACTTTTTGGTGACCCTCGTATGACAAAGCGCGTTCCGGATGCTCATCCACAACCATCGTTCATCACTGACAAAAGGGCATGTAGAATGCTGATGACTATGTAGAAAAATAAATTTCGCAGTACAAAAGTTCATTACTTCACTCATCATAATAATGCAATTTGCAAGCCACTCTGATTGATTAGGGCGGAATTTGAAAAAAAAATAGGAGACATTAATTTTGGAACGCCTTTGGTTGGTTGTTTTTGTTTTACGGCATATCAACCTTTTTCAGGTTATTTAATGCCGAATCTAGTTATTTTGAGGAACGATTTTTAATGGAGTATATATATATTTTTTTTACGTCAGATTCTATTTAACCTATAGTTGGGACCCTAACAGGTACTACAACTCCGGGTCAGAGTGGACCTGGGAGCACTGGCAATTAAAGGGTGGCTCCACACTCCCGAAGGCCCGCAAGGTGGGGCCTCACCATCGGATATAGTTTTAGGTGATATCCAGGACCTTGGAACGCCTTTCGTATTATTTAATTTGGTATTAATAAAGTATCGAGCCTTAGGAAATACCCTTTAACTTATCATCGTCTTATTATCAAACAATTGCTTTGTTTGGTGAGTTGATTTTTTAGCAGCATTAATCTTCACACCAAATTGTACCATCTATTTGTGTCTCTCATTCCACTAAAGACTGGAGCACTGTCTCAATCTTTAAAACTACATAAAATTAATAAAACATTAAAAAAAAACATTTTTTCCCTCTCCGTTGCAAAATTATTTTGTCAGTAACTTAACTTGCTTTCTCAAATTCACAAACAGTCCAAAGTTCTCGGGGATAATCAGTTGTTTTATATATATATATAGTGTTATAATGGAATAAATCCAGAGGAAATCCGGGTATGAGAGCTCAATGTGGTAAACAGAGCAATAAGATAAAAAATATAACACGGAAATTACATAATTGTCGATGCAATAATTTATTTCAACCTTATGGTATTTTCAAGCATCTAAATCAGACAATTACATTTTTGATACTGAAAAAAAGAAAAGAAAAGATCGGGCTTCGACCCTCAAAAAACCAGAGGTGGTGGTAGTAGCAATCCACTTAATACATTTAATAGAGAGGGTGGTAGGGATTTAAAAAATAAAAATTAAAAATTAAAAATTAAAAATAACAAATAAAAATATTAGATTAGACACTTATAAGCGGCAGCTCGATGTAACCATAGATACACACACACACACACACACACACACTCACACACACACACGCAACACATACACATACACCTACACCCACATACACACACACACACGCCTCTAAGATGTACGTTCTGACATGTAAATGCCTTGACACGCGTTTACTAACCTAGGAAGAAAGGGGCAAAAGTATACGGATATATAGTGAAAAGAAATAGAACAGCACGTAATGGAAAAAAGAAGAAAAAAAGAGGAAGAAAAAAAGAGGAGACAGTGATCAAATGTTAACTGTCATATTAGTCTAGAAACTCTGAGAAAGATAAGGGAAATAAACTGGATGTTGTACACGCGTCCTATAGTTAATTGAGTCATGGAAAGTAGGTCTATTAAAAGATAAATAAGAAAAGAATATTATATACAAAGTTTTAAAACTATCTGTATGTTATTATGTAAAAATTAGTTAGAAATAAATATTATCTTATAATTCATTTAAATATTGTATTTGTAATATAATACTATGAATTTAAAAAAATTGAGTCTTATGTATTTAATATTTTATATATTTTCATGTAAATAATTTTATTGGTGATTATAGCGGTCGTTGTAATTAATATTTCAATTCTTAATTGATTAAGAAGTGGAAAATTGTAATATTGGCCGCCCCCAATTCGATAGGACGTATCTAGTTTCGGTTAATATATACTTTTATTCACTCCGTACAACAAAATTATTCTCATGCACGCATAAAGAAATAAGTAAAATAATTATATTTTTGTGTTGATTTGTATCAAATCTAATAATATCTAGTTTTAGTATTTGGTCTTTTTGACTTAACTCAGTTTAATAACTAATGTATTATCTGCAGAGAAAAATTATTTTCTTAAGGCTATCTCATTTATTTATAAGTAATTAGGATAAACCAGGTACTTCGGAAAAAAAAAATATGCCTAACTTAGATTTCGGACAACAAATCGTAAAGTAGTTAATATCGAGTATATACCGGACAACACTATAATTGCCAGTGGGGTGGGGTGGGATGGTTTATCGTAACTAATCTAGTGGTGTTAGATTCGGTGTCTTTACCATTATAGAATTCTCTGTTCGTCGGATCTAGAGTTATTGGTTATTTTAAATTTACATTTATGTCTACATCTGGCCATCAGTTCATCTCGTTTGTTTAGGAGATTACTGTGTTGGTACTTCAGGATTCTTATTTTTTCCTCGAGGCATAAACTGCATCTCTGCCTAAAGCCGTTTGGAACGTCCGAATGACATAGGATTGACCATGAAATCACTGGGGATCGATTTTCATTTTTTTAATAACCACCATTGTTTAGCTAACTCGGTTTTATTCTTAAGTTCTGGGTTATTGAAAGAATGTTTGTGGTCATATATATATATATATATACTAGCTGTACCCTGCCACGCGTTGCAGTGACTCAATTTGGTGTAATGGAAAAATTTAATAAAAAGAGAAAAATCCATGTTTCTTATATTCTCAGTACAGCAATCCACTCCAAAAAGTGAAAAAGAAGGCGAAAATGAAAAAAAAAAAAAAAAAAAAATGGTAAAAATTTGATCTGGATCCTCGGGAGTTTCTGTCAATCATTCATGGTTTGGACTCGACCAACAATCAGTGGATGAAGCCGAACGTGGCAAAAATGTTGAAACGCTAAATGTTTTGTTGTTGTTGTTGTTGTTTTCTGTATACAAAAATGTGAGTTAGTAATTAATATTTTGTTGATGGGGGGTTACTATACACAGATTCGAAAAAGTTGTCCAAAAACAAATAAATGGAAGCAAAGGTAAGGTAAGTTACGTTTCTACCTAACTGGATAATTGTTTAGTGTTTTTATATAATGTAAAATGTTTAATCGGCTCGAAAAACAGAAATGGTCGCAGACTCTGTTGAATACGTTAAGTTTGGGAAAGTAAGTTGAAAACTAAAAACTATACAAAACAGTGTCTGAAACCCCACAAATATATGTTACCATGACATAGGCTGGCATAATCGGTGGGGTTCTGACAGTATTTTGTATAGTTTTTTAGTTTTAATTCACTTTCTCTAACTTAAAGTAATCAACAGTGTCCGCCACCATTTGTAGCTTTCAAATACACCGATAAACACTGTTTTTCAAGCCGACTAAACGTTACATTAAATGAAAAGGGTTCATATTACTAAACACAGATACAAAAAAGTTGTCAAAAAATAAATATATAACAAATAAATGTTATCAAAGGCAAGAAAAGTAAATGTTCTACCTAACTTGATAAGATTTTAGTGTTTTTATGTAATGTATAATCGGTTCAAAAACATTCAATGTTTATCGGTATATCTGAAAAATACAAATGGCGTCAGACTGTATCGAACACGTTAAGTTTGGGGAAATTTTGGGAAAATGAGTTTAAACTAAAAAACTATACAAAATACTGTTAGGAACTCACTCAATATATGTTATCATGACGTAGGCTGACATATAATCGGTGGTTTTAAACTTTTGCTCGATACAGGTGACGACTTTTAAAAGTCCCTTTCAGTGATTACCTGGTTTGAGGATATTTGTACAACTAAACGGCAAATCTGCTCCAAAAAATCCGGTATTATTTTACTTTAAAGCCCGTTTCACGTTCGTTTCTAACGAAATACTTTATTGTAGATTTTGGTGTGCTAAAAACGAATCTGCAAACCGTTTCCGTAGCAAAAAGAATGTTTTCATGATATTCATGAAATTACTTTTTCGAAAAGTGGGTGATCACTTTCCAATGTAAATTTAACTTAGAATGAGCACCCACTTTCTGGCCACCTGAGAGAGGGGCATTTTTCTGTGTGTTTCTTGGCTAAAAAGTTTTTTGTTTGATTTCTTTTGTTTGGTAATAACCCCTTAACTCTGGGACTATTTTCCATTTCACAGCCGTAGCCTTCGTTTACGCTATGCGTTAGCATAAACGAAAGCTGTTTAGCCAATAAACATGGGAAAAAATCCCCCCCGCTCTCAGGTGGCTAGAAAGTGGGTGCTCATTTTAAGTTAAATTTACATGGAAAAGTGATCGTCCACTTATCGAAAAAGTAATTTCTTCATATCATAAAAACTATTTTTTGCAACGGAAACGGTTTGCAGATTCGTTTTCAGCACACCGAAGTCTACAAAATTTTTTTTGTTATATACGAACGTGAGACGCACGGCCCTTAATGGAAAATTATATCAAAAATCCGGGGGAAAATAGTTTTCAATAAAAACAGCAAATGAATTCGATAGAAAAAAAATGGATGCTATGTTTTTTTTTACTTTTCTGTGTGTTTCTTGGCTAAAAAGTTTTTTGTTTGATTTCTTTTGCATGGTAATAACCCCTGAACTATGGGACTATTTTCCATTTCACAGACGTAGCCTTTGTTTATGCTACGCGTGAGTATAAACGAAAACTGTTAAATACGCACTCGCGTACCAAACTGCCTTGTCAAAAAACCTTTAAGCCAATAAACACGAAAATAAATGCCCCTTCCCCGGGTGGCCAGAAAGTGGGTGCTCATTTTAAGTTAAATTTACATTGAAAAGTGATCACCCACTTTTCGAAAAAAATTTCTTCATATCATGAAAACTATTTTGGTACTCATTGGGCGTTGATTTCCATGGCGACCCGCAGAATTATTTAATGGTCGTTCCCTTAGTCCCTCCCTAGTCAAGGCTAACGCATGTGCACATGACATTTTTTTATTTATTTACTTACGTGGCGGAGTTATACAACCATCACCCCCATGCGAATTTCTATACTGATAGGTTTTTTGAAATTTTTTCACTGGATTATTATTGATTGAACACTAACCAGATTATGAAAAAAAATTGAAAAAAAAAAAATTATTTCAACATTTGAAAGGTGTACTCACTTTTTAGTTACCACGTTCTGGTAAATCGGTCACCCATTTTTTTTTTTTGGGGGGGGGGCTAAATACGGAAGTGTCTTCGGGAGATTATTTACGTTAACTCTTTTCATAAATAATTTTAAAAAAAAGTAACTAATAATTATAACTAATTATTGATAATTTGTCACGTGTACAAACATTTATTTATTTATTTATTTATTTACGTAGGCTTAACTCTTTTCATGAATCAGAAAAGTTTTACTCTTTAAGAATAATAAAAGGAAAAAATGCAGAGAGTGATCCGCGCTATTTTTTAAATCGTATTTCCAAATTAAAGTTTGACTTTAAAAATAGATTTTCTGAAAATTTCAATTAAATTGATAACGTAGAAATATGGTTTTATTCACTTTTAACGAACCGAACATTACATTTATATATATATATATATATATATATATATATATATATATGTATATATATAACTACTTAATTTACTCACATAAAATTAATATACGAAAGTATAGATTTATGCGTAAACTTTAAATATTTACTTCAAAAGTGCTCAATACGTAGGTAGAACTAGTTAGTAATTTATAAAATATATATGGCGATTAAGCTAAACTGAATATTCGGCGTTTCATCCACTCTAGGACTCCTCAGGCTTATGCTTCCTAGGAGTCCTAGAGTGGATGAAACGCCGAATATTCAGTGTAGCTTAATCGCCATATATATATATATATATATATATATATATATATATATATATATATATATATATATATATATATATATATTCCTAAGCAACTAGCGTACAGCAAACTGAAAGAGGGTAATCGAAATGTGGGTCGTCCATTTCTGAGGTACAGGGATAAGCTGAAGACAATATTAAGCACGCAGGCCTGAACCCAAAAACCTTTAAAGAAGATGCTGCGGATAGAAAATTGTGGAGGGAAAAATGTTACATTGACACACGGCTATCGAATCAAACAAATCTTCGTAGAGTAAGAACAGCACCTTCCCAGCCTGTATCCTGTGAGTCCTGCGGCTTGGTTTGTGGGAGCAGAGCTGGCCTCGTGTCACATATGCGTCACAAGCATTGAAGGCAGAGTGAAACAGAGCGAATTTTTGGCCCTCATGCGTCGAACACGACGGGAGAGTCTATTATATATATATATATATATATATATATATATATATATATATATATATATATATATATATATATATATATATATAGGTACGTACAAAATGAATGCAGATGCTAAAATGTATAAACATTTTGACCCCTCCCTTCACTTTAAAATTTAGCAAAATTAATCAATTTTAATGAGATTTTCAGTATTTATCAAATAATGATCATGGAATATATTGAACCCATTATTTTTTATTTAAATCTTCGTTGAAATGTACTATTATGTTTAAACAAAAAATACCTTTATTAAAGTTATGGTTTTCTGTAGTAAAAAGCAAAAATGACTGAATTCATTTTTGCTTTTTTTAATGAAAATAAAGTATCGTAAATTATAACAATTAAAAAAATATATTTAATTTTTACAAGAACATAACGAAAAATGCCACTAAAGTCCGTATTAATGAATTCGATATAACTCGTAGAAAAAATAATTTCTCGAACTTCCAATATTATCATTGAATTAAGCACTGTTTATTTAAGATTTTCACACAAAAAAATTATGATAGCAAAAAATCTTTCTTTTTTTTTTTAATTACAGGTTTCGCATAATTTTTATAGGTAAGATTTTAATATTTTCCTTGCTTGCATGAATGTGAAATTTTCGGTGTAACATAATTTTTATATAATCTTGAACAATAATTAAAAAAATAATTTAAAATCATGAACATAGAAAAATAATTAAAGTAAATATGGTAAAAACAATACAAACGTTCAGGATAGGAATGTACGGATGCACGTCTGGGAAAAAAGAAAACTAACATCTTTACCTACTTTTAATTACATGACGTAATTTTCACACAGCCTTTCGACTGGCTAAAATTTTGGGCTTCCATACAATCCTTTGTTGCGATTTTGCGAATGGCAGAATCACTCACGTTTAAGGCTAATTAAGCTAATTTTTGTACAAACAAGGTGTTTTTTCATTTAATTCAATATCTTAGAACTTTACTAATTATCTTTGAAATAGACCCAGAAAAATAAATTTATCTTTTAAAGGATTTTTACAACGAATTTATTTAACTTCAAAATTTATCTGAATTGGCTAGCTCGCCGTGAAAACATTTTTCATAACTTTTTTTCACGTGTACAAATATTTTTTTCCTTTTGGAAATTAAGTTTAGTCTTTAATCTTTCAAATACCGTCAAATGTAGTCGGAAACCTACAAAAAAAGTATGATAAATCGGCTTTCCCCCTATCTTTATTCGGCAATTTATTTTAGCCCGTACCCATATATATATATATATATATATATATATATATATATATATATATATATATATATATATATATATATATATATATACACTGAATATTCTGCGTTTCATCCAACTATAGGATTCGTCAGGCTTAGGCGCATAAGCCTGACGAATCCTATAGTTGGATGAAACGCAGAATATTCAGTGT
This sequence comes from Euprymna scolopes, assembly GCF_053919585.1. Lineage (NCBI taxonomy): Eukaryota > Metazoa > Mollusca > Cephalopoda > Sepiida > Sepiolidae > Euprymna > Euprymna scolopes. The sequence continues at coordinate 27,088,232 of NC_136517.1, read as the reverse complement.
AGCTTAATCGCCATATATATTTTATAAATTACTAACTAGCTCTACCTACGTATTGAGCACTTTTGAAGTAAATACTTAAAGTTTACGCATAAATCTATACTTTCATATATTAAATTTATGCGAATAAATGAAGTAGTTATATATATATATATATATATATATATATATATATATATATATATATATATATATATATATATTAGTGATGAGACGATTCCAATATTTTTAACAATTTTTATTTTTACAAAAGAGTCACCACTTTAAAATTTTTAAAAAATAATCATTTTAATAATAATTATGCCAACCCCTAAAAGAACTCGTTTCATACTGTCGTCGAGCACTTGTTGAAATGAAATAAGTTGGCCACTTAAGCCCATGTGGGCAGGTCACGATGTCAAAATCATAAGATCACTCTCGGCTGTTTGGAATGACATTTACGCTTCATATAATGATTAAGAAAAACAAAAGAAGCTTTCTTACCCTCCGGAAGGATAAAAACATTTACGCAAGTTAATATAAGCCACAGGCGCATCCTTGCTTTTTAGTTTGAGTCACTTGTTATGTTTCAAGGTTAAATATGCTTTTTGTTTATATATTACAAGACAATTCGTTATCACATGCGACAAAAGATAAGAAATTTTCGGTGGGATTTTGCATTACTTTATCTTACCACTACCATGGGAACCGAACAGTTTCACGGAAACTGTTTGTTTTAAATGAACACACACACGCGCTCATATATATCTATAATATAAAGCTGAATGTGTGTGTGTGTGTGTGTGTGTGTGTGTGTGTGTGTGTGTGGTCACGAATAGGCTCCTATATGGTTGACTATTTTAAAAAAAAACTGATTACATATAATGATAGAAGATGTATCGAGACACAGGAATGGGTATGTTTGATCAGGTAGAACGGTGGTTCATTAAAATTGTGGGGTCTGCGTTCGCGCTTGGTCCACAAAGTATGGAAATAAAAAACTTAAAAAAAAAAACGTATACAAGTGTTTTCGATATAGATGTACATAAGAATAGTTTGATAAGTATGTTTTAACTTAAATAGGAATGGTATAATAAAATTGTGGGGTCTGCGTTCGCGCCTGGCCTCCAGAGAATGGAAATAGGCACAAACTTAATAAAGACTTTTCATATCTATCTGCGTAAGTATACTATGATAATTATGTTTCAGTTTGAAGAAATATGGTATAATAAAATTATGGGGTGTTCGTTCGCACCGGCCTCCATAGAATGGAAATATGTCACAAAGTTTAACAAGGTTTTTTTATATAGATCCACAGAATATTGTGATAAGTGTTTCAGTGTGAACAGGTATGGTATAATAAATTATAGGGTTTATCTATTTTATTTTTACTTTCATCATATTTTACTTTGGTTTTGATACATCCAAATTCGAAGCTATCTCTTTACAACCCTTTCTTTTCATAACCTATCATACTTTCATAAATCAGAGTCCATTTTTTGTAGGCTGTTTTTGAACCAGTCAACGACGGGTACTTTTGCTAGTGTATATATATATATATATATATATATATATATATATATATATATATATATATATATATATATATATATATGTATGTATATATATATATATATATATATATATATATATATATATATATATATATATATACAAACATTGATGGCTACATATGTGCATACATGTTTCTGTAATCACCCGTTATTGGGGAGATTACGTCTTCAGCGAAGGTAATTCTTGGCCTGAAGACGTAATCTCCCCAATAACGGGTGATTACAGAAACATGTATGCACATATGTAGTCATCAATGTTTGTATAAATAAATTTAATATACCTGCTCTGTTTACTGATTGAGTACTTTTTGATAGACACATGAAACTAAACTCTACTGCCATGCTATACTTCTAAAAAATCTAAAGAAATCGGACAGATATAATAAAGAAAATGGTGGATTTGTAATTAACTTGTTTTAGTTATTTTCCCTACAATAACACCCCCCTCCACATATATTTATTTATTACTTATACATGCTGTCCCAAAAGAATCTGATGGTAAAAAAAAATGTATAACTTTTTAAATTTTTTTATATTTTTCTTTTAATTTTTCAGATCATCTAGAGTAACCCTTTCAAAGCCATCATGAGTCGTTACACTACCAAGGAGCGGATATTAATCGTAGAGTCGTATTTTCAGTTGTATGAGTCAATATCAGAAACTCAAAGAGAATTTCGACGAAACTTTAACACAAGAAATTCCCCTACTCCCACTGCAATAAAAGCTATGGTGGCTTGATTTTATGAGCAAGGGTCTGTATGTGACCTCCCTAAATCTGGTAGATCCGTACGGCAAGAAGTGATGAGAATATATATATATATATATATATATATATATATATATATATATATATATATATATATGTATGTATGTATGTATATATATATGTGTGTGTGTGTGTGTGTCCGACTTGCTTAGATTTGTTTTAGAAATATTGTATATAGTTTATTTCTTTTCCCATTCCGAGATTGAAAATTTTTCGACATCTGCTGTCGTCTTATTTAAATAAAAAACGAAACGATAAAGAAATATTGTTATATAAAAACCCATGCCAGAGTCACGTTACATGCTTTTTAAAAATAGCCTCCACCCCCAAAAAAATGACACAAAAAAATGCGGTTATAACCATTTATGACAAGCAATTAGACATTTTTACCATCTCTTTCGGATCTCAGATAAACATTATATTTATTTTTTTTTTACTTGACAGTAATTTCGTTCCATGTACAAAACTCCACAACAGACTTATATAGAATTTTTTCATCATATGTAAATATAAACAAATAAACAAACAAAAAAAATGTCCGTATGTATGATTCTTAAAATGGAGACATTTTAAAAGCAAGATAAATCAATACAATTTTTTTTTTCAAAAACCCTAAACCAATAATTTGAGGGCAAAGGGACCATTTCAATCAAGGAAGGGTTAAAATAGAAAAAAAAACTAACAAACAAAAACAAACAAACAAAAAGCAAACAAACGAATTATAAGGTTATCATAAATTTCTGACTTGACGAAAGAAAATTCCTAAAATATCACACGTTTTGATAAACGTTAACATTTGTATAAATAGATTTTTATATACAACGTCTAATGTGCAATACCATTTCAAAATTAGCTTTAGTATTTGTTGAGAGGTAATTATGCGAATCAAATACGGCAAGTATACTTTCATAAATATTTTAATCTGCCAGCAAAAAATTGTTTTCCTTTTGACAATCATTTTATCTAAACAAATAATTTTCTCCCATTGTCAACTTTAACCAGATATACTGGATTATGGCCAGATGATGCCGAATTTTCAGAAAAATAACGGGAATTGTACTTGGTTTCTGAAAGAACAAAAGACTTGAAGTTATATATAAATATATTTTTTTGTGGATCGAGATGACGAGAGAAACGCCAGCAAGACGCGCGTGTGCATTTCATCGTTGTCATCAACAGTCGCCCCATCATATCTCTCTATCTCTGGTGCTTGCCACAAGCTACGAGTTGATTGACAAAATAAACGGTTGTTTGCTAAACCAAAATTATTATTTATTATTGAAAACACAGCAAACTTCAGCGAACGTGTGTTACTAAATTTCAGAGAAAAACTTACAGACAAGAGCGGTATACATTCGCACGCACAAAACACACGCAAAGCGAAATTATGCATATATTTTCTCTACAACATCTTAAATTATATCCATCTTTAGTCTTGAATACTTTCTCTCATGTCAAATTATATCCGTAAACACAATATCTTAACATGATGATTTTATCAATCATGACTTTTAGCTTTCGTTATTTATAAGGAAAGTAGGTATTCATGAGTTGTAACTGTACACAAGAATGTGACTATTTTGATTTAAATCATCGGTTAAATTTTTAGCGATATTTCATGTGCTGACCATCAATTAAACAAATATTATTCCATAATTAAATTTAACTTTACTAATCAATTAAATTTTCAACAAATCCCTCGTCATGTCACATATTAATTTGCTCAATAAAGATAAAAAAAAACATGAAAAAAAAATCAACAAAAAAAAAAAGAAAAATGCGATCGCAAACAATACCTTCAAATATGTATATTATAGAACCTGCTAATGAGTCAAGTAATACGTATTGGGTATGTTTTACTATAGACAACAATACGAAAAGTAGTAAAAACAACAACAAATAAATGTTTTCCGTAACATTTATTGGGTGGATTTCTAGTATTTTGTTTATATGGTCTTTCATTCAGAGGTATAAGTCATAATCCTTAAATCTCATTTGACACTTCCTTGTTTTATTTGTGTTCGGACGACAAATTAGAACGAATCTAAGAATCCAATCTAAGGGAAATAACTCCTACGTTTTAGGAGAAGAGTTGTTTCCCCTTAACCGTGAAATGGTCACTGGGATTCTCGTATGTAAACACGGGAACGAGAACACAACGACGATACGAGAATTTGTTTATCTCCAACCACGTGGACTAAATTACACGTCTATTAAATGACATTACCTGCATAAATACGAGTGCCAACAACGAAGCAGCGTAGTAGTACAATATATGTTGGAAAGCAATTATAAATAGGCATTGCGTTTCAAGAGAAGAGAACTCTTAAAAGAATTCATACGCTATAAAAAAAACCCCAAAATCATGGAAGATGCTCGACTGAGCTCCAATTCCTGGTTCATCTTTGGAAGTCATCCGCAGCAGGAGCTTTTCTTTTTTCCTACATGTGGCTAGCGCCAGGCGAAATTTCCATGGGCAGAGAGTCTTTGCAAGACTTCTTGTCTGGGGAACATGTTACGGTGGGACTACTTCCTGCAGATTACAACATGGCCGTCTTTAAATCCAGTGTCAATGAATATTTGCCATAAATCGTCCAATTAGTAATCAGATTTAGTTTATTCCATTGACCACTGATTAGTTTTAGTATACCCATAGTGTTCCAGTGTTCCACATCTTTTGGTCGACAATCATTTCGTCTCATTAGCCCTTATTATCGAGTAACTCTTATTAAATTATTAATTGAACCACATTTTTCGAAAATTATAAGTAGTTGTTGTCATTGATCCCCCCCCCCCCCTAAAAAAAAGAAAAATGCGATTGCAAATAAGACCTTTAAAATATGTATATTTCAGAAGTAACACTTATTGGGCATGTTTTACTATAGACAACAAAATAAATAAGTAGTAAAAAACAAGTATACTTTGTTTATCTCCAACCACGTGGACTAAATAAAATTATTATTATTATAGAGCTAATTCTCTCTTGATCATTATGTTGTGCCCAATATGTAGTAGTGATTTCAAAAGTTTAAAAATAAATATATGACTTGAACAGTGACGTGCAGAAAGGGCGGGGGCGCCAGAGGTGCTCAAGCACCTGCCCGTTTTACTCTTGCTTTAAAAGTACCCTTTTCAGAGGAATGTATTATAGGCTTCTTCCCCACCGAGACGGCGTTCATTACTATATTTTTGCCATTATTTTCACTTGAGCGCCTGCTCTGAAAAAGTTCTCTGCGCATCTGTAGACTTGAGTAACATCGGCTACAATCGAAACAAAAACATTCAGCTCTCCAGCTATCATATGACCTAAGGACACACGGATATCAAATTTTTGAAGTTCATGCAGTTAAACGTACAAATGTATATTTACGCATGCTTCATGTGGCATTTATTGGGTAAAGTTTTACTAGTGCTTTGTTTGATTTCCCAATTTTGAGCGATTATCCAGACTCATATTGGTCATTTTTTCTTGTTGTCACGCAACACTACTTGTTTTTTTTTTTCGAACCGAATAAACGCTTTAATATACGTTAAAACACTTAAAACTTATCCAGCTAGGTAGAAGAATAACTTATCTTGCCTTTGATGAAATTTATTTGTCATATACTTGTTTTTTTTACCACTTTTTTCGTTTTATCTATGGTAAATATTCTCCACTGATTTAACCCACCTCTCTCGTTTTCTCAGTCTCCCTGTTTCTTTCAAAACAAAATCACACACGAACAAACGTACGTGATAGTTTGCTTGAATGGACGATTTTTATATTACGCTATCTAAAAAAAAAAAAAAAAAAAAAAAAAAATTATATACTCAGCTAAAATTTTCCCTTGTTTTTCGTATGCCTGTTACCGGAACCAGTGACGACTCAAATCAGTCCCTTATGTTTTTTTTATACAATATTTGTATTTTGAAATGATTTATTGAAATAAAATATTAAAAAAAAAAAAAAAAACAATATTGAAAAGCATACAAATTAAAATAACAGAATTAGTCTTTATTTCCACTTTAAATAACAAAATTATAAAAATAAAAAGTTTTAAAAAACATTAAGGACTATTTTAGGTTGTTACCGGTTCCGGTAATAGACAGGCTGTAACTTAATATTATTATATTATACTAGCAAGGAGGGGGCTTTGCCAGTTCATAAAATACGCTTAAATATGATATTTTAATTCATCCAGATTTCGTACATATTATTATAGAGTTGTGATTTCAAAAGTAAAATAAAAAAGTATTTGGTACCATCAGCTAGAATCGAAATCGAAAGCAAAACTGTAGCATTCAAAGCTGGTGACGTTACCCTGTACTGACGTGACACGCATATGAATTGATTAAAAATTAAAAATAAACTAAGGCATATCTACAAAATGTATAACGATTTTTTCAATTTTGACCCATTTTTTGACGCCTTAAAATCGATTTTAACTGACCAAAGACACATAAAAGAACGGCTCGTAAAAATCCAATCATTTGATACCCCTAGCGCCGCTCTGTGACTTTTCGTTTCGGGAGAGATAGATTTTGAAAGTATGGAGACAGACAGACATATAGCAATCCATGCTTCCGTTCAGTCTCGAAAGACAAAGGATACCCCCAGTAGGGGCAGCAGCGCGTGTAATTGTGAGACAAGGGTTGCGCAATCACCCACCACACCTCTCCTGAATCGGCACTGTTTGAGTCCAGTGGCAAGGAGAAGTCCAGGACGACTGGAAACAATGCCGAGATAAGCGGAGAGCATTTATAGCACCGCGAAGTCCCAAATGGTCACCCATCTAGTACTGACCAGGTTCAACGTTGCTTAACTTCGGTGATCCAGCAGAAACCGGTGTGTCAACGTGATTTTGCCGTACATATAGCCTTTTATATATTATATTAAAAAAAAATATATATTTAGCAATAATACTAAAGCAAAACAAATTAAATTAACCCTTGGATATTTTCAAACCGATTTTTGTTTAAGGATGAAATTATACTATCAGGGGTTGATATGCCGGAAGAGAGACGAGTCAAATAATACTCGTTACAAACGCTTATGATTTCTAAATACTCCCCCT
>NC_136517.1:27050862-27075862 GCF_053919585.1 Euprymna scolopes | reverse complement strand
GAACGTGAAAATATAATGTGAATTGTCCAGCACGCTAACCACTACGCCACAGAGCACTGCAGCTTAGTTTAGTGATTTTAAATAACTTCACATGAAAGAACTACGAAGCCAAACCGGTGTTCTCTTCTCAACTGTTCCTTGTGAACGATCCCCAAACAGTGTTAAGTGGTGGCAGGGGGAGGAGGAATTTATTAGAGAGAAAATATTTTACCACTTCCATTGATCTTAACCGATTTTGGCCGTGACTTCTCAGCAGAAAAAGTATAGAAATCTAAGATTATCGAGGAATTTGAGAAATAATAAGCCTATAACACACCTCAGATATTGTTCTGCCGTTTGTGCATATTATATTTGCATGAAATATCTTGATTTTTAATCCTATTAAGGTCAAAATCCGATGGGAAAAAATGAGTTCATTTTATTTATATAGAGAAGAGATATATGGCGATTAAGCTACACTGAATATTCGGCGTTTCATCCACTCTAGGATTCCTCAGGCTTATGCACGAATTCTGTGGTTGTTTATCGTTTTTATATGGTCCTCAATAGAAGAGGACCATATAATACTATTGCAGAGCAAATACATATTTTTTATTGCCGTTATATCTGTTTAGTTACACAAGTTCTGGTAACCGAAACATGTGTACCTAAGCAAGTAAAACGGTATATATATATATATATATATATATATATATATATATATATATATATATATATATATATATGTATATGTATATATATATGTATATATATATATATATATATATATATATATATATATATATATATATATATATAGTAATAGACGTAACGATATTGTAGAATTAAATTCACAATAATATTTTATTCCAAACAAGGAATACGAGAAAAAGTAAGAAAAATTCCTTATCCATGGAGTTTCAAAGATAGGCTCTTTTCCTTAAAGGAAAAACGTTAGTAAAAGGAAGATAAAAATCTAATGTTGTTGGTTAGCGCAATTTTTGAAAACGGTAGTTATAAAAGTTTTTGAAGGAAAGTAAAAGTTTATATGAAAATAATTTTTTTTTTAAATACTCAGCAATGGCAATAATTAATGTTGCAGAAATCCAGTGAAAGTATGAAGTTCGTATTGCGTGGATCCAATAAGCGATTCAAAAAGCTGTTCTTTGGATGCTCTTTAAAAGTACCCATGGATGAAGAAAAAATGACATTTCTTGTAGATGAGTCTCTTATATATATATATATATATATATATATATATATATATATATATATATATATATATATATAGAGAGAGAGAGAGAGAGAGAGAGTGAGTGACCTTAGATGCCTAATAGTCACTGTCTTCGGATGTCTAAGGTCACTCTCTATAGGGGTTTGCCAGGACAACTTGGTCGACCAAATATTCAAAATAAAATAGTATTTTGCGCCCAAATAAAATACGATACATATAAAGGACTCAGTCCTTTTCACACTCATCGTGGAAGTCTGCTTAGTGCCTTTTTCCTCGGTAGTTCCACCCTTCTTGACCTTTCTCGCGTGTTTTTCCAGTCATTCCTCTGATTCCAATTTCTCCCATTCTTAAGTTTTTCGGGATTACTCCTAGTGCTCCTACTATTATAGGTATTATTTTGATTGTCCTCATCAGCCATATTCCTTTCAGATCATTATTATTATTATTATTATTATTATTATTATTATTATTATTATTATTATTATTATTATTATTATTATTTCACATTAGTCTTATTTTTTTATGTTTTAGTTGGATTATTTTTCTTTGGGTCAACATTAGGTCAATCCTTTTGCGTTTAGGCATTCAAGTTGTGCCTTAACACTTTCGCCGTTCCTAATAGCCAAACCTTTTGTAGAATTGGAAAAGAAATTGTTTCGGCAATCTGTTTAAGCCATTTACGGTTGCTTTTCGTTATGGCCACAAGCGTTCCGTTACAATGATAATCATTGAATTTTCTTGCATTTGGTAACAGTTATTTGTTTATTTTTCATCCTTATTTGTCTCATAGTGATCTTATTTGTCTGTCAAACACTCTCTCAAACTTTCTAGCTATCTCTGCTCGCCGCCTCTCTATCTGTGCCAAGCCTAGCCCACCCTCTCCCTCCTTTCTCTTCAGCATCTATAAATAAAATCCGTATCAACCTCACACCGGACGCAATTGTTTATAAAAATAACAACAACTGCGGATATCTGCAGAGATGAGCAACACGTAGGAAACGGGAAAATACCACACTACTACTGGCTAGGGGACTGACGCTATCACAAGGGAAGCAGCATCCGTTTGCAAGACCTTTCGGTGCACAACATATCACTTACATGTCTGCATCAATATATCTCTTTATTTATACAAAACAAGCAGGGTTACCTGGTGTTGCCCAGCATAAAATTGTCGCATGTTTTTATTAAAACTTCAATCTCTCTATCCGTCTTTTTTTTTTTTTTTTCTCCCAGTTCTATTAATCCGGTATGCCTCTCCCATTTCCTATGCGCTAATTTTTCTCCGCTCAGCTCACTCCTCTCACTGAGCACACACACACACACACACACACACACACACACACACACACACACACACACACACACACACACACACACACACACACACACACACACACACAACTCGTTTTTATAGATTCCTCGAAGAATAAATCGGTATAAGGAAATTAACTCCTTGATAAAAAAATATCAATTTCTTCCCTTTGATTAGTACACAATCTGGCTTGAAAAATATAACCCCCCCCCAACATTATTCGTGCTAATTGAGTGCCAAAGAATGAATGTTTGATTTTAAAATCTTAACTATTATTCATCCGGAGCAACGCTGATAAAAAAAGAAATTACAAATATTGTGAGTGTTTGTTTTGTCTATTTTTACTATTAGCCAAGCATACAAACATACACGCAGAAAACTGCGCTTTATATAATAGATGAATCATGTGTATATCTTTATACATTTTTATGTATAAATTTACTACTAAACTAATTAACCGATCATTATGAATTTAGAAACGCCTCGTTAGGCGTATGTGTAGGTGTATTTAATTTAGTTTTATGCAAAGGGGCGAAAGGTAGTGAAAGCCTTCTGTTTGTTCCCTACTTAGTTAGTTCATACGTTACGCTTGAAAAGGGACAAATAATTTTTGAAGGTCAATCTGCAACGGATTCTTTTTAAAGGTCAATCTGTCAATTCTGTACTTCTTTTGCTGCAGCCTCGTTTTCGACTCCGCTTGACAAGCGCGAAGAGAACTGGGGTCTTGGAGAGGCTTAGTGGCACTCAAATTCCAGTATAGACTAATCGCCACTGTAAGCGAGAAATCAATCATAAAAGGCTGTTGCGGTGACGTAAATTTATTTGCAAATGCTATCGAAGGAGGTGGAGATAGCTGGACGTCGGGGGAGACTTGTTGTCACTCAGCTTCCAGAGAACACCACAGATTTCCAATCAGATCTTTGATGACTTGTGTGAAAGCTCCATGTGAGCCAATAATATAGGAGCATTGTTGTCATAGTGTGAGAAAGATAGTCGCAGTGCAGCGGTTCTTAACTGAAGAAAGACGTCAGCGAAACGTTGCGTAACAAAAAGGTAACATTCGAAAGAAACGGGGGAAAAGAAGAACATTGTGTGTCAATTGGTGCTGGACTGAATGAGTAAATTAAAGATTTTCTCGTAAAATGTGATTTTATTACTGGTATTGAACTATTTAGCACAATATTACTTTCTGAGTACTCATGAAAATTAGAACGCTGTTTCTGAATATGAAGTTTAATATCATTATATCTTGATTCTAATCTTTCTAAAGGAGTATAAAAGTAGTGCCTAAACTATTCTGTTAATGTTACCCATTTTGTGACGGATATTTTCTTTGGTAAGCGCTGAAAAATCACATAACGACGAAACACATGTCCGTAGCTATATATATATATATATATATATATATATATATATATATATATATATATATATATATTGTGTACATAAAGTTGTTAGATGAGACACGTCATTGGTACTGTCGGTTTCAAGCCAGATAATCAGAACCGTTTAAGATATCCTTATTAAACTCTCTTCAACCAATATTCGTTTCTTGGCTGAATATTCGAATATTAGCTGAAGAGAGCTTGATAAGGATATCGTAAACGGTTCTAATTATCTTGCTTGAAACCGAAGGTACCAATGACTTGTCTCATCTAAAAACTTTCTGTACACAAAATATAAATACGCTCTTATATTTTGGATTTTCCTTTTAATTGTAAACTCTGCTGGATTTCTTTTTCCAAAAAGATTAATCATATATATATACTAGCATTTCGGTCCGGCGTTGCCCGAGTGTTTGGAGGTGTATGCTGAGCAAAAAAACAAAAACAAAAAAAACGGTCAATTTTTAAAACTTTGACTCCTATTATGACCCTTAACATTTATTGTTTTGAGTTCAAATCAAGTTATTAAGTTAGATCCATGTCCAAGGAACCTATATCTAAACCCAAAATTGTCGGAGGAGTTTGGTAGAGTTCTCAAAGGTCAAATCGTTGAACTTTGACCCCTTGACAGCCAAATATCTGGCCGAAAACCGATCACATCGATTTTCCCAAATCTCAGTACCCTGTATATCAAATTTCGAGTCTGTAAACTAAAAGTTGACAGAGTTATTGCGTAGGGGAATGTACACAGACACATAGACAGACAGACAGACACGTTCACTTTTATATATATACTAGCATTTCAGCCCCCGTTGCCCGGGTGTTTAGATGTGTATGTTGAGCAAAAAAAAAAAAGTGATAGTAGGAAGACAGGCTCGAACCCGTACCGCCAAGGAGTAAAAGAACGGGGTAAAACCTAACGTTTATGCTGTTACGAGCACAGCCAAACCGGAAGGACATTTTATAAATTAAGGCTAGACAATCTAAAGGAAAGGATACCTTTCAAAAATATCGGCGAAAAAAGTGACCTCCCCCGTGTAGAAAAGTGCCTAGTTGAAGGGGAAGATATTAATGTTTTTAACCAATTTTTCGATATTTGTCGTATGAAAGGTCGAACTTTAAAACGATACTGATCTTGGTAAAATCCGTCGCCTCTATTGAAAGTTTAAGGCAGACATGCAAACAGACATACATACATACATTTATCTATTGGTAACTAAAAAACTGATGAAAAAGCTTGCCTTATCTGTGAATACCCTTTATGTAAAATTTCAAATATTTAGACCAGAAATTGTCTGAGTAATTTGGAAGAGACCGCAGAGGTCAATTTTTTAAAATTTTTTACCCTTATTATGACCTCTTAAAATTTATTGTTTTGGGCTCAAATCAAGTTATTAAGTTAGATCCATGTTCAAGGAACCTATACCTAAAATTTCAAGTGCATAGACCCAAAATTATCGGAGGAGCTTGGTAGAGTTCTCAAAGTTCAAATCGTTAAATTTTGACCCCTTAATCGAAAAATTTCTAACCCAAAACCGATCACATCGATTTTTCCAAATCTCAGTATCCTGTATATCAAATTTCGAGTCTGTAGACTAAAAATTGACAGAGTTATTGCGTAGGGAAATGTACACAGACACACAAACACACAGATACACAGATACACAGACACGTTCACTTTTATATATATATATATATATATATATATATATATATATATATATATATATAAATATATATATATATTAAGTGATGTGATTTATAATTTAAAATTTAAAAATCAAATTTTAATTAAATTAAAAATCTGTTTTATAAGATAATTGATTTTGTTGTTGTTCCTTCTTATAAAACAGATTTTTAATTTAATTAAAATTTGATTTTTAAATTTTAAATTATAAATCACATTACTTAATATTGAATTAGCTCTAGGACATTTAACTATCGAGCTTATTATATATCTAAATTACAACGAGCACTTTCTATTTCCTGTATTTTAATTAAACTAGTAATTTTACTGTTACATTAAAATACACTCAGCTCTTTAGACTATTGTTCTAATCTCCTTTAAATTATATATATATATATATATAATATATATATATATATATATATATTATATATATATATATATATATATATATATTTAATTGGGCCAAAAATTAAATTGTCTCGGTATATATATATATATATATATATATATATATATATATATATATATATATATATATATATATATATATATATATATATTCACTGAACGAGGACAAAAATATAAAGCGTGGCATCAGAACAGATACCACACCTTGATCCTAGCCAATATATATATATATATATATATATATATATATATATATATATATATATATATATATATATATCCTAGCCAATATATATATATATATATATATATATATATATATTGGCTAGGATATATATATATATATATATATATATATATATATATATATATATATATATATATATATTGGCTAGGATATATATATATATATATATATATATATATATATATATATATATATATATATATTGGCTAGGATCAAGGTGTGGTATCTGTTCTGATGCCACGCTTTATATTTTTGTCCTCGTTCAGTGAATGACACATCCATTTAGACCGAGGTAATTCAAATTTCTATCCTCCTCCACAGTGCCATTTTTCTTTTTTTTTTTTTTTTTTTCTTTTTTTGGAGAAACTGGATTTTCCTCACATTCAAAACCAAGCAGTGACGCGCATTGAAGTTTTTCAGGGCAGGTGCTTAGCTAAAAAAAAAACAACAACAAAAAACAAAAACAAAAACAAAAACATGATGTTCCGGTGGGGCAGTGGGGCACAGACCCATAATACAATCTCTCTGAAAAGGACACTTTTAAAACAGGAGTAAAAGAGGCATGGGAATCCCCACTCTGCACGTCTCTGAAACCGAGAGCATCTTTATTGTACCTATTTACAATACCTCCCCACGGGACAGAGTTAGACACCAGGGTCGTTTTTTAACGTGGAGAAAAGGTACAAAAATAAAAATTGTCTCAATCGTGAAGGATTTCTCCTGCACTAAAAGAGAACGAGAAATGGAAGTGCCGAATCTGAAGAACAGATACTACACTTTGATCCTGGCTAAAAGAGAGCATCTTTATTGTACCTATTTACTATGCCTCCCCACGGGACAGAGTTAGACACCAGGGTCGTTTTTTAACGTGGAGAAAAGGTACAAAAATAAAAATTGTCTCAGTCGTGAAGGATTTCTCCTCCACCGAAAGAGAACAAGAAAATGAAGTGCAGCATCTGAAGAACAGATACTACACTTTGATCCTGGCCAAAAGAGAGCATCTTTATTGTAGACAACAAACCGAAAAAGTGTAAAAAAAAAACAAACAAACAAATATATAATAAATGAATGTTACCAAAAGCAAGATATGTTACTCTTCTAACTATCTGGATAAGTTATTTTTGTCTTAATTTATTTTAAAGCGTTTAATTATTTATTTCATTTGAAACACAAGTAGTGTCGAAATGCTAGCTAAGAACGGCCTACATGGGGTGATCATTTGGGGGAGATCCGATTATCGCCGAAACTCGAAAATTAAACAAAATACTGATAGAAATCCACCCCATAAATGCCCAAGCCCGACCTTGTGTCTCATTCTGCCCTCGTGGGGAGACTAGTGAAAGCTTAACCCGAAAAAAGAAAGGAAGGAAGCGTTTTTCGTTTGCAAAAGGAGGTCAAATTACCCGTTGGAATGCGAATATATTTTCAGATGCTGTTTTTAACTGATGTAGTATAGTGGAGAAAGTCCAGTAGAAGAATTAAGTTCCAAAGTCTCCTTCCTTTTTTTGGGTGGGGTTAGTTTTTTTTAGATTTTTAGTTTTTAAATTTTTGGTTGTATCACGTAGAGAGTTAAGATGGCTCTTTAAGTTCTTACACAACTCAACCTGCATTAACTTTTGCGACTAGAACTGCTTGTGACAACAGAACGCGCTGAGGAGTAGTACTTATTTAATGCTGATTTTTAAAGCATCGCAACGGCTCGGACCTCCATACTAGCTCATAAACCTGTGGCGCGTTATATATGCACTCGCTACTGAACCGCTTTGCAGCGAGGACCGGGCTATTTGCATCCCGCCGCCGCAAAAAACGCCTCGTGTTAAATGTATGCCCAATCTTCTGTCGTGATGGTAGCAGGAATTGAAAACATCGATGATTACCATTCGTTTGGTGTGAAAACGTGACGATTTTAAAACTGCTAAAGTTGTAAAAAATGTGGAAAATATGACTTCTTTTGATTAATAATGATGCGAAAAAAAGTGAAAAGAAATTATGACGAGATGCGCAATGCGCGGAAAAGGATTGTAGTCTCTCCCCCCCCCCTCTCTCGTCCAACCCTCCCTCTCTCTTTATTTTTCTCTATCTATATATATCTCTCTCTTTCCCTCCCACTCTGTCTCGTACACCTATTATCCAACGGTATCGCTATTTATATTATAGCTCTCCCTTTTGCTTTCTCTATCTATCTATCTATCTATCTATCTATCTATCTATCTATCCTCCAGTCTCCACTTATTCCCCTCCTACACTGCTATTTATTTATACTGTCTCTCTCTTTTTCGCTCTTTCTCATTTCATCTCTTTTCCTCTTCTACAATACATAACTATTCATTTATAACATCTGTCTCTTTCGCCCACCCCCATCGTATCCACTCTTAATTATCAGCCATTTTTGTAGTTGCTAAAGAAACAAACAAAATAAAAATGTCGGCCTATTAAGTAGTTTAATCCTGCCTCCGGGCTTCCTAACATATACATACATACATACATACATACATACATATATATATATATATATATATATATATATATATATATATATATATATATATATATATATATATATATATAATAACTTACGTATACACATAAGTAAGTACATACATATATAATGCACACAGAAGAATATACTTATAAAAATACATACAAAATACACACACACATATAAACAACTATACTAACATATATATATATATATATATATATATATATGTGTGTACACACACACATATATATATATATATATATATATATATATATATATATATATATATGTCTATATATATACTTACGCATACACACACAGGAAAAGATAACAAAGTATCAAGGACTTATGTATGATATGAAATGAAATTGGAAATTAAAAGACGTTTCAATTATACCAGTCATCATAGGAGCAACTGGGCTTATGAAAAAGAACTTTAAAAAGTACATAGCAAGCATACCCGGTGAACCAAGTGCAAATGAAATGCAAACGATTGCACTGAAAGGGACGGCTAGAATCCTGAAAAGATCTCTTGGTTGGACTCACTAAAATAGGGGTAAATGTCAGACATCTGGTTGGATGTCCCATCCCCTAGAAGAAAAAGTTTAAGAAAAATGAAAAAAAGAAGGGGAAAGACACTGTCCTCGAATGTCTAAGGTCTCTCTGAACAACCGGGCATGAGGATACTTTTTCCACAGAAGTAAATCCTGACCAAATATTCAAAACCACATAGTATTCGCTGCACAAATAAGATCTCCTCACATTAGCTTTTAGGAGGAATGGTGCACCTTCTCCAAGTGATATTACCTCACGTAATAGCACGAAGCTGGATACTCCACCAGACTAGATAAATTCTTGTCCTGGAATCCAGTAAGACCAAGAGACCAAAATATAAGATATACTACAACGTATAAAAATGGTTAATTGGGGAGAGGAAAATTATGTTCTCAATTTCTTTACCAACTCAGTGCTTGAGAGATAAAGAACTTAAATGGAACATTCGAATATCTATGTATCTCATATAGAGCTCAAGTGTTAGCTCCAGGTCGTGGGCCCCTTGACTTCTGAGAACTTCGACTGAAGTAAAATAAAGCAAAAAAGAGACATATAATTACTAAATTATGATATATATATATATATATATATATATATATATATATATATATATATATATATATATATATATATATCATAATTTAGTAATTTAGATTTTATGATTTCAAACGGTTAAATTTCAAATCTAGAATTTTTTTTTATATGCAGAACAAAGAATACATTTTAATACGTATATTTCCTTAACCAATGAGTTTCGTTATTCTGAAGTATATATATATATATATATATATATATATATATATATATATATATATATATATATATATATATATATATGTATATATATATATATGTATGTGTGTGTGTGTTGCATCACTGTGCCTGTTTTATAAATATTTTAATGGAATGTGTTCTGATGAACTCGTTTCACTTGTACCCCTTCAACGTACTTATCCCCGACAAACCCGCTTAGCAAGAACATCTCACCTCCTCACTGTTCTCCCTAAATACCAGAAAGTTTTCTATTCTAATAGTTTCTTCCCTCGAACAGCTAGACTTTGGAATACCCTTCTTGCTACCTGCTGCTGTACTGATATGCAGAAGTTTAATGTAACATAAATAAATATCTTGTTAATCTTTCCTAGACATGGCCCCAAATAGTAGCCCCCTACGTCCAAGTGGAGATATGCTTTATAAGGGGAGAACATGAGTAATATATATATATATATATATATATATATATATATATATATATATATATATATATATATATATATATATATATAAAGAGATAGCGACTACAGCGAGGTCAACGTCTCCCTGGACAAGCCAAATAAAAAAGCAATAAAAATTCAGCATACCAATGAATAATAAACACTTACAAGCCTCCACCCCTTGGAAAAACTTCAAATTAACTACGAAAATCGCCATTTTTACACATTTGAAAATAATTTCTGACGAGGACGCATCACAGACCGTCTGAAACGCGCGTAAACGATTTCAATGACTTAAAAACATTATTACAATGATCCAAAATAATTCCTAATGAAAAACCAAGACACAGAGTAATAAAATAATGCTAAAAAATACACATTGTTGGTGACTATTCCCTTATTTAAATATATATATATATATATATATATATATATATATATATATATATGTATATATATGTGTATATAAGGAATGTAAGTTCATAATATTATTTATCTCTTTTCCAGGAGGTTAGACGTAGGGGTCAGATGTAGATATGAGAGGCCAGTGAAATCTGGCTTACAAAAATATCTGTGAAGCTCCGTTTATTGTCACCGCAAACGATTAGCAATAATTATGGCCCGATTCTCAGAAAATGGTTGGAACAAAGGGAATGATAACCCAACACAACATCAAAGACACAGTGGGACATAACATATATATGCTAGCACACACACACACACACACACACACACACACACACACACACACACACACACACAAACACACACACAAACACACACACAAACACACACACACACATATATATATACATATATATATACATTGTGTATGTTTAGGCAGCAGTTTTTCATTTAAACAAACAAACATATATATATATGTGTATATATATATACATATTTATATACATATATTGCATGCACAAACACGATGTATACATATACACATACACGTATATATATATAGTATTTAAAAGTATACAAACAAACATACATAATATAGGGATTACTTTATATGTATAATGTAATATAAATATATATATATGCATATATATAAACACACACATACATGTACGTATATATTTACATATATATATACATACATATTACATGCACACCCACACACACGATATATACACATACATATATGCATATATACATACATACGATTTAAAAATTATCCAAAAATACATAATTATATATCCACATAAGTACATGCATATACACATATTGGAACACGTACATCAGGTCTGTTGCTAAGGACGCTGGGAAAATGGTGGGATCCTTCTACCGCTCCAGAAGATATCTCACTACTGATGCAATTCTCTATCTGTATAAAAGCCAAGTACGTCCAAGGATGGAATACTGCTGCCACATCTGGGCAGGAGCTGCTAAGAACAGCCTATCCTGCCTTGACACAGCACAAAATAGACTTCGTAGCTTAGTGGGGGTGTGCCCTTTTCTCTTCCCTGCAGCCTCTCTCCCACAGAAGAGACGTTGCCTGTCTTTGTTTCATCGTTATTTCCATGGCAAGTGCTCGTCTGAGCTCCAATCTCTCGTCCCCCCTCGCCAATCTTTCACGAGAAACACCCGTCAGGCTGAAACTACTGTTAATAATTTTCCCCACTCTTTATCTGTGCCTAAATCCAAACGTAGATTCCATGAACGAAGCTTCTTTCTTAGAAGTGCACGACTGTGGAACTCTCTTCCGTTTGCCTGTTGCCCACCTGACTACAACTTGAATGTCTTCAAGTCCAACATAAACAAATTCCTGACAAACCGCCCCCTTAAGTAAGACACTCTATCAAATCTTCAATACTAATGATTACTACAATACTATCTCATTGATTACTGTACACGCAATAACCCTTATCCCTGGATGGCCCCCGGGCCTTGATAAGTGCTGACCTCTATGTAATATATATATATATATATATATATATATATATATATATATATATAAAACGACTCTCTCTCTCTACATATATATATACACGCACACACACACACACACACACACACACACACACACATATATATATATATATACATACTGTGAAAGCAAAATCAAGACTTCAAAAAGGGTGTTGATGGCAACAAAAAGTGTATTTCATTTTACGTTACTATTATTTCCATGTCCAGTCGAACAATTTCAAACATTATATCGTTTGAAAATTTTCCAAAACCAGCATTTCTTCTTCTCTGTAAAATTATCTTTCTCAACGTCCAGAAACTTAACTAACACTATAATCATCTCCAACAATAGAAAAATCAGCAAAATAAGGAACAATAACGAACTAGCATCAAACGAAAATATACTAAACAGAAAATGTAATTGCAGAATACCTAGAAATTGTCCGTTGGATGGGAAATGTCTAACCTCGGAAATAGTGTATAAATGCGAGATAAAAACCGACAACACTAAGAAGATATATCTGGGAGCCACGGGAACAGTTTTTAAAGAAAGTTATAGAAACCGCGTAGTATCATTTAAAAAGGAACCTGAGATAGAAACTAATAGGGATGGCGTAAACGATAGCAGGGGGTGGCTACAAAAATCAGCATTAAAAATAAAAATAAAAACAAAAAGAGGAATACAATTGCATTAGGTTAGGGAACTTAACAGAAATAATGAAAAATTTGAATTAAAATGGTCAGTAGTGGACAAGGGGAGGAAGTACAGCCCTGGGAAATCAAAAAGGTGCAATCTATGTTTATTGGAAGCCTTCTACATAGTGAATTCTAAAGAACAAATTTTAAATAAAAGACTTGATGCGATACA
Source organism: Euprymna scolopes (assembly GCF_053919585.1). NCBI lineage: Eukaryota > Metazoa > Mollusca > Cephalopoda > Sepiida > Sepiolidae > Euprymna > Euprymna scolopes. The sequence goes on along the minus strand of NC_136517.1, from coordinate 27,062,574 downwards.
GGGATGTCTTCACAGGAATAGATTTCTGCTATCACGCCTTAAATGTAAGTGAGGTATAAATTTTTACAACAATAAGGATCATCGGATGCTAGGATTAAATTGTAATGTAGAGTTAAATAGCTAGAATTGTTATAATCTAAATGAAGGATCCAAATCTAACATGCAAATATTATTCTAAACCGGGTAAGGAATATAAATAAAGTATAAAGCTCATCTTAAAATGGAATTTTTCTTCATAACAGTGAGAATTTTTGTATTCAGTTATAGCAGTATTGACGGTGAGATAAGTGATACCCTCTTCAAATCAATAAACCAACTTAACAATTAAACTAGTTTTTACTAAAAATTAAATTCGCTATTTGGGGGCTGAAAATTAATTTAATTGATTTTGTCATCTGACATCTTAAGTTGGTAGAATCCATGCTGATTTACTTATTTTCTTACTTTACTCCCTGTTCTAAATGTTTTTCCCATAAATGAAGGAGTAGACATCTTCTCATCGGAGTGAAACACATTTGTAGCTATTGGGTGGTTTTGCTGTCAGAATAATAATTAGAGGATATATACTATTTTATTTAGATACCCAAGAATACAACACACGAATTATAAGACATGAACAGCATAAGTGATTAATAACAGATGTGGGTAAAACCCATGCGTAAAAAACAACTTTTTAAGATTAAAAACATAATTTATATCCTTAATTTGTTAAATAAGCCATCGTAGCACGTTCTAGGTCTGTCTGATTAAATTAATTATTAAATCATAGACACTTTCTAGTAATCAATGAACCGAAAACATCAAACGGCCTGAATTATCTCCCTTTAGCTGTTATATAGAAATAAAAACCGACCCAGTTTCCAACAGAATTAACTAGTAGCAATTAACAACATACTTGGATTATTTCCGTTCATAATTGTCTTTAGAAACGATATGAAAACATATTCAAGTAAAATGACAATAAATTTTAAAACATTAAATAATAATAAATAGATTAGAAAACCTCACTCGAAATGTACAAGGATTTATATATATATATATATATATATATATATATATATATATATATATATATATATATATACATATATATATATATATATATATATATATATACAACTTTTTTATTTATTCTCATATTCAATTAAACTTCAAACCTAAAATGGTCTTAATCTAAGTACCACAATAAGGATAATCTATAAACATTACTTGCCACTAATACGAAACTAAAAGTAACCACAACGTTGTTACAAGGTTGTTACGGCTATACTATAAATATAGAAATAAAAATTAAAAAAAAACTCTTTTTATAAAAAAAAATTAATTATTGGGAAATAAAGAAACAGCGAGATCTAATTTACGAACTCAACGAATGGGATATATATAAAAAATTTTTTTTAAATGGCTTAGGGTTTTCTGTGAAAACTTCTCATGACTCTGTTCTTAAATAAGAATACGAAAATTAGGCGATATATTAATATTTAAATTGGCTTTTCTGTAGCTACAGCAAAGGTAAATATTTCTCACATATTTTTCCCGTTAAGGGAATTTTTCTTTTTTTCTTTCCCTTCAAAAATACTCTATTGTCAAAAGTGTGTCTATTCATAAAGTCTGAAGAAATGCTGGTTTTTGTAAAAATTTCAAACGATATAATGTTTGAAATTGTTCGACTGGACATGGAAACAATTATAACGTTAAATCAAATACACTTTTTGTTGCCATCAACACCTTTTTTGAAGTCTTAATTTTGCTTTCACAGTATATTAATGCTCAATTATGAAATATGATAATTTTGTAGCTTACTCCGTAAGTCAACTTTTTTTGGCTTAAAACTCATTGGTATATGAAAATTTACTGAATTACACGAACTCAGTATATTACATATAAGTCTCTCTCTCTCTCTCGCTCTTTCTATATATATATATATATATATATATATATATATATATATATATATATATATATATAATTTAATTTAATTATTATATATAATATATATATAATTTAATTTAATTATTTAATTATTATAGTAAAAAATAATTATATATATGAATATATATATATATAAATATATATATATAAATATATATATATATATATAAATATATATATATAAATATATATATATATATATAAATATATATATATATATATATATATATAAATATATAAATATATATATATATATATATATATATATATATAAATATATCTATATAATACTAAAAGTCTATGGATCTTGTATGTTTGCAATCAGATTTCCGGTTTTCAACATCCGGTTGCGCATGCGTAAATAGCAACGTCTTCAATCCGTTATTCCAATTCCGGAATTTTTATATCGCTTTTAATACAAACAATTTCATTTAATTTGATCAAATAGTTATTTATATATACAAATAATACATAGATTCATAGATAATTATAATATATATTATAAAATCTATTTATCTATGAATCTATTAATAATATGAAATATTACCCTATACAATTTATGGAAAGAAAACACCTCTCACTTTCCCTCTAATAGATTTCAACACTCCTACTCCCTCTGTTTTCGTTACGTACGCGAGAAATAGTTACGTGTATGTGTGAGAGAGAGAAAAAGGGGGCTATGTAAAACTGGATAGAGTTATCCCCCTTAACTAATGCAGACCTTTTTACTAGAGGGCGTTATTACAAAAAAATTTCTTTTTCTTCTTCCCATGTTTTTTAAAGTCGTCTGCTTACATTTCCAAACGGAAAGCTGAATCGGTAAATGCACACATTTCTATTACATTAAATAGTGTTTTCCTTTACACAATGGGTACTGAATGTTTGCTTAAATTAAATGAAAAAAGTTACATTTTATTTTCATTTTCTATTTAAAAAGCCATTATTAACATGTGGAGAGTGTTTTTTTTTATTATTCTGTACTTTCAACTAACAATTTCATTTAAAAGATGATATATCAAAATTTGAATTTCACTATAATAAGGATTATGATACCTGTTCAGTGCATATTTACCTATAAGTATGACCAACCACTTATAATTCAGTAACTGTAATTTAAAAAAAAATAACAATTATAATAAACAGAACGACTCATAGAAATCTATCTATATTCTTTTTTCATTTTAATATACTTTCATAGAAATGCCTCTGTTATGTAAAAAAAAACTATTTTCTTTATGCCACAAGTGTCACGCTCATACATGAATTCCATAGCTAATATAACGTACTGACCCAACGGGTCACGGGTGGTCTAGTATATATATAAATATATAAATATATATATATATATAAATATATAAATATATAAATATATATATATATATATATATATATATATATATATATATATATATATGGTCAACTTGAACTTCTACTCTATGATCTGGATTACACATTATACATCTTGGATCTCATTACCTCACTTCTGTAAAGGACAGTTATCTTAGATTTTACCGCTCAATTTGGAAATAAACCTTTCTATCCTTTTCTTCAATTACCTCTTCTATGTGTCTTCTATTTAATCAATTTTTGATTATGATTTTCCATGTCTAACTAACTTTAGCAAATAGGGTGAATACCCTTATATCTATTTGCTAATAGTTTCTCCTCTGAAGAGATGGTAGGCATCGAAACCCTATAGGATAAGGAGATAAAAAATTTCTAAAGTATTCTTTGTCTTGGAATAATAAAAAAATCCTTGATTTGAATAATTTTTTTAAAAAATTTAATTGAATCACTATAATTTGCTTTATTTGCTCTATCCTGTATATTAAGCAATTCCTATTTAGATGCTATGATACGTAGAATATTACGACCAGTAATATTTTGTAAATCTTATGATCACAGGTATCCATACCAGCTGATTGTTGGATAATTCTATTCGAAAGTATATATATATATATATATATATATATATATATATATATATATATATATATATATATATATATATATATATATGTATATATATATATATATGAGGAAAGAGAGATAGAGATAGAGAGAGAGAGAGATAGAGAGATAGAGAGAGATAGAGAGAGATATATATAGAGAGAGATAGAGATATATAGAGAGAGAGATAGAGAGGGAGATAGAGATATAGAGAGAGAGATAGAGAGAGATATATATAGAGAGAGATAGAGATAGAGAGAGAGAGAGAGAGAGAGAGAGAGAGAGAGAGAGTCATCCATACAATAATGTTTCGCTTTATCAACTACCTCAAGTCAGGTTCGATACTCGACTGCCCAAAAGACATTGGGTACTTCTAACCGTTACGCTGTTTGAGTGCTGCGATGACGGGTAGTGAATTAACAATATTTAACACCTAAGCTCGATTTGTTTACACAAAGAGCAGCGCTTAATACGCTAATGGCAGTTTGTATATCACTTCCCAATATGCTCAACCCAAGATTACGTGCTTTTAGTAGGCTATAATCTAAAGTTCACGCTCTTTACGATCTTCAGAATCTGCCATGTCATTATTGCCTATTAAAAACGCGTAATTCTCTCGTATACGACTATAAAAGATGTTTGAATTTGAATAATAGCATATCTTCATATATATATATATATATATATATATATATATATATATAACTATTTACTATAATAATTATTAAATATCTATAGGCACTACTGTTTCATCCTTTCGGGAATCTTCAGTGCAGGGTGTCATGATTAACACCAGTCGATAGATTCTAACCCGGAAACACAAGCCATCTCTAGCTTGATTAACAAAGATCGTATCCATAATCCAGGAAATAAACGAAGGTTATAAAAAAGAAGACGCGAGTCTTTGAATTTTCAACAAAATTTTGCACTAATATATATACAAATATTATTGAATAGCACGGAATTATTCTGTTTTACAATTTTCCTTTTTATCTTCTCCAATCTCCGAATAGTCCTTTTTGTGTTCTTCTCGAAATTGTATATGTTGGATCCATAATCGCGAGCGCTTTTGACAGAAGTACTTCTATCATCCTCAGGCATATTGTAGAAGTAAATGTAGATTTTTTTTTAATTTACTTATATATACATTTTCCTTATCACGTGGTAGCTTGTTACAAGTTAAGTGTGCGGACTTTTTTTTTTTTTTTTTTTTTTTTTTACATATATTAAACACATTTATATATACAAACGCATATATACATTATCAAAAAATTATCTCAAACATTTAAAAACGTTCCGGCTGCCCTTATGATTAATATTATTTATTTGAGGCTTCTTTGTTTTAATGTACAATGCTTCGAGTATTCTTAGCCTATTTACATTTCTCTCACTCTGCAATACTCTTGTATTTTCTACCATAATTCTTCGAAATTCCGAATGGTGGCAGCTATGTCCCTTCAAATGTTGTGATATGGAGCTAGAGTCAGAGAGGTGGATTTCCCCAAGCAAAAAAAAATTTTTTTAATGAATTAAAAAAATATAAAACAAGTGTTAGTAAATAATCAATTCCATAACTCTCTTGTAGATAAAGAAATAAAACTAGCCATTAGCAATTTTAATCAAATTAGTAATATTCAAGAAAAGTATCACCCTGTTAATATATATTACCATAACCAGTTACACAAGAACTCAAAAATCGATGAGAGTATTCTTAAAAATATAATCCGTAGATATGTGGCTCCCAAAAATAATAAGAAAAATAAAATTTATTATATATTATAAAAAAATACAGACAACAAGCCTTGTAATGAAAAACAATATTTCGCAAACAAATGACCTGTTGGAAAGGACCAATGTAGTTTACAAATTTAGCTGCCCAATAGGAGAGTGTATCTCCAATATTAGTAGCTATGTTGGTTCAACAACTAACACATTGTTGTGAAGATTGACTCTCCACCTCTCTGACTCTAGCTCCATATCACAACATTTGAAGGGACATGGCTGTCATCATACGGAATTAAAAATCTTCAGCTAACGATATAAAGACATTGAAAAAAAAATAACGACACAATAGTATTCTCCGATAAGACCAAAAATTTATATAAAATGGGTAAAACAAAGAAAACACAACTAGCATTATACTCCATTAACGACAAATACCAAGCAGCAAAATAAAAAAAAAAAAAAAAAAGAAACGTACAGGTCTATACATACAGGCCACAGAAGTAGCTACGAAATTAGGCATAGAATATAGAGCAAGCCGCCTAGCAAAGAGAAAAGCTTTTGTAACTTTAAAAGATCATAAGGAAAATTTCACCAATAATCCATCTTGCAGACTTATAAACCAAGCTAAAAGCAATAATAAAAGAAACTGTCAACAATATAAAAAGTAAAACCAACCTCAATCTATGGGGTAACACACAGTCAGTGCTAAAATGGTTTAATAATATAATCGATCCATATAGATGCGAATTACCCAACTAGACATTACAGATTTTTACCCCTCCATTACAAAAGACACACTAGGAAAGGCATTGAGTCTTGCATCAAAATACAAAAACATTAGAAATCTAGAAATAGAAACTATCATGCATGCTAGGCAAACCCTCTTATTCTATGAAGGCAAGGCCTAGGTGAAAAATCGAATCCGGAAGACCCATTTGATGTGGCAATGGGCCCCTACGATAGCGCACACATCTGCGATTTAGTGGGCTTATTCCTACTAGAGGCTCTAAACAAAAAATTCCAAGAAAATACATTCGGCCTTTATAGGGACGATGGCCTTTGCCTCTCACACGATCACAAAGGGACCAGCTTAGATAAGCTTAGAAAAGATCTAATCTAAACATTTCATGAATTAGGGGTTAAAATAACAATTAGCACCAACCTATACGAAGTAGGCTTCCTAGATACAATTCTAAATCTAAACAATAGGACACACAGACACTAAGGTACATAAATAAAGGATCCTGTCACCCCCCCTACAATTTTCAAAAACATGGTTGCCAATATCAGCAAAAGAATCTCCACGCTCTCATCAAACGCCGACGTCTTCAATCAAGTAGCTCCATATTACAATGAGGCGCTGCAAAAAAAAGCGGATTCACGGAAAGCATCAAATACCAGCCAACCCAACATCAGCTAACAAAAAACAGGAGGCGGAACATCATTTGGTTTGCACCTCCATTTTTCCCTCAACACAAAAACACGAGTGCTAGACAGAAATTTCCCTCCACAACATAAGCTGCACAAATTATTCAACAGAAACACTGTTAAGGTCAGCTATTCTACCATTCCATCAATAAAAAGGGAACGCAATGAAAATGAAAATGAAAAGGCGAACTGCTCTTGCAGATCCAAGGAAGATTCCCCATTAGAGGGAAGTTGCAGGATGAAAGCCCTCGTATATGAAGCGACACTCACGCTTAAGGCTAGTGATACACGATAAATATGCATAGGTATGCCACAAGGGACGTTTAAACAGAGATTTTACATGCACAACTATTCCTTTAGGGCAAAAACAAGAATAAAGACAGCATTGGCTGCCTGAGTATAGCAGTTAAAAGACAACGAAACACCGTTCAGATCATAGAGAGAAGACCGGCATACTCACCAGCCTCAAAACGGTGCAGCTTGGTCTCGGCAAAGCTCGGGATTCCGGGATGAAAGTGTAGTATCTGTTCCGGCAGATACTGCAAGCAAAGACCATATGTGGGGGTAACCCCACATATCTGACCTTGGTCACTGGAGGGGCAACCCTTCATACCAATTGTCACTATCCAGCCCCCCTCCTCCCCGGGGAGTTGGTCCCCATTTCCCCTTCACTCCTCACATTAAAAATCGGCCTTGTGCCTAATTTGCTCAGTGGGGGAGCAAATAAATAAACAGCCTCAAAACGGTGCCCCCTTTGTGATGCGGGGAAATATCACATTACTTCGTTTCAAATTTCCTTGTATGTATGTGTTTATGAGCGCGAGAGAGAGAGAGAGAGGGAGAGAGAGAGAGAGAGAGTGGAGTGGGAAACAGAGAGAGGGAGAGAAAAAGGATGCTTATATTTTGCGTGGTTGTGCTCACTGGAGATATAGCAGCAGGTTTAAAGAAACTATAAGTTCTCTACAGTGCAATGTAGACTACAATGTCACTGTAGAGAGGCATGTGAAGCTTCCTCACAGTGCACCGCGGTAAGTAGCCGATTTTACCGATTTCGATGACAATAAAAGTATTGGAAGCATATAGCATTCGTTTATCCTCATTCCATCCCTGGTAACACCGGATCTCCCTGCTTTAAATAAATAAAAACGGACAAAACAGACAGAAAGAATAGAAACAACGAAGAAAATACGAAGAGTACAAAATATAAAAAAGAAGAAAAAAGAAAGACATACAGAGAGAAAGAAAACAATAAGAAGAAAAAAAAAAGAAAAAAGAAACGCAGAAAGAATAAGAAGAAAAGAAAAAAGAAATGCAGAGAGAATAAGAAGAAAAGAAAAAGAAAAAAGAAATGCAGAGAGAATTAGAAGAAAAGAAAAAGAAAAAAGAAATGCAGAGAGAATAAGAAGAAAAGAAAAAGAAAAAAGAAATGCAGAGAGAATAAGAAGAAAAGAAAAAGAAAAAAGAAATGCAGAGAGAATTAGAAGAAAAGAAAAAGAAAAAAGAAATGCAGAGAGAATTAGAAGAAAAGAAAAAGAAAGGTAATATGAAAAAGAATGAAAACACACAAAAGAGAAACCAACAAGACCCTGGTTTGAAAATAGATAGGTGGATGCGTGATTGTGTGAGGAAGTACTGGTTATGATCAGTGTAGGCCACGGGGTTAATCCCAACCGCCATCATAGTCTAAACTTTAGGCTCTAAAGTGAATAGGATTATTAACATTGCACTTTTTTTTTTTTTGTTGTTTTAGTTTAATTTTTTTTTTTAAATCTTTTATTTCGTTTTTAGAGATGATGAGAGAAAAAGTGAAAGAGTTGGAGGGTGTGGGCGGAGGTAATAAAAAGCAAGAGAGGGTAAAAGGACGGATGTGCGTCTCTCTCTCTCTCTCTCTCTCTCTCTCTCGGTCTCTTTCTCTCTCTCTCTCACGTTCTGTCTGTCTGTCTGTCTTTCTCTCTCTCTCTGTCTTTCTCTGTCTCTCTCTCTCTGTCTTTCTCTGTCTCTCTCTCTTTCTCTCTCTCTCTCTCTCTCTCTCTCTCTGTACGCGCATGCGCGTATGTGTGTCGAAATAGAAAATGATTCAGATGACCTTTTCACGGAGAAGAGGATGATAATTGCGCCTGACGTATGGTGTGCTTTTACGAAAGAAAACACTTAATAGCGGATTAACATACATTACTCTCTCTCTCTCTCTCTCTCTGTCTTCCTTTCTCGCTTTCTCTCTTTCTCTCTTTCTCTCTTCATATATACATATACGTGTGTGTGTGTGTGTGTGTGTGTGTGTGTGTGTTTGTGTCTGTCATTTATTTGTTTTATTTTTGTTTGAGATACTTTTGAATGAATTAAATTATTTAAATGCGTGGTTGAACCTAACCGGATTCGAAACCAGGCCATCAGAGTTTGCGGCTTGTACCCTACCAGTACTGGAATATATCGAGTTTTTTTTTATAGACAACGTTTATTTGTCTACTATTGTTTGCGATATTTTCTGAACGAATTGAATTAATAATACAAAAGATCGTTATTACCTAAATGCTAGTTAGAAATGATTTTCCTTTCACTGACGTAATGCTTCCAGAGGATTAGTGACACAAAATCTTAATTATTCAAGGACACGTGTTTCTTCTTTTACGGCTCATCAGTGTTGGTGATCTTAACGAGACTCTCTCTCTCTCTCTCTCTCTCTCTCTCTCTCTCTCTCTCTCTCTCTCTGGACAATGTTTAAACATTGTAATTTCGCATACTCAGCCAAATAGCGTAACGGCAAGAAGCGCAGACTTAGGCTGTCGAGTTTCAATCCTCGCTTGCGGTAGTTGCTAATCTAGTCGTACTTACTGAACAGAGAGAAACAGTACTGTATGTGTGAATGACTATATATATATATATTTTATAACTTACTATATATATATATATATATATATATATATATATATATATATATATATATATATATATATATATATATATATAGTAAGTTATAAAATATATATGGCGATTAAACTACACTGAATATTCCGCGTTTCATCCACTCTAGGACTCTTCAGGCTTATGCGCATAAGCCTGAAGAGTCCTAGAGTGGATGGAACGCAGAATATTCAGTGTAGTTTAATCGCCATATATATTTTATAACTTACTATATATATATATATATATATATATATATATATAATATGATATATATATATATAATATAATATAATATAATATAATATATATATATATATGTGTGTGTGTGTGTGTGTGTGTGTGTGTGTGTGTGTGTGTGTGTATGACAAAAGTCTAAATTCACGATATTGACTATCTTATAATTTATTCCTTTGATTCAGTTGGCATTTACAATTCTTGACAATATCTGTTTCGTAGCCCAAAATAAATCACTTAATTGTTATATCAATCAGTGAATCTATTTTGTCCTTAACTCATTAAAAGAAATAGCAACAAAAGCAAATTCAAAATGGCGTAATGCAAACATATAAAGTATTTACAACTTTCCTTCCAATTGTCGGATTTTTAATCATGTCAAAACGTGCTTTATTTTTCTTTTGATGGGTTGATTGTTGCTATTTCTTCTGATGAGTTAAATGCAAAATAGATTCACTGGTTATCACTTTTCATGCTCACATTTCTCGATAGTAATCCATGATTTTTCCCAGCCTACAGTAAATTCACGTGTCCTTTGTTTAATTTCAGTCTTATTTTTCGCCCCATAAACGTACCATACACGTATGTAATAACAATGTATGGCACCCATCTGCTTTCAATAAAATCCCCAATTATATGCCTTTCATTATTTCATTCTCTCTGTTTCACTTTTTACTTCTCTTTTCATGAGAGCGGTTAATTGGTAGCAACAGTAATCGCTGAAGCGACGTGCTTGCTATGGAAACCAGTCATAGAAAAACGTCGCTCACCTCCTTACGGTTTTACGATTTTGAACACTAGTAAATTCATCATAACTTTTCTTTTACTGAACGAAAATTGAAATTTTTTCCACAATATAGATGAGAAAGTAATCCATAAACAGTAATAATTGTTTGGAATTTGATCTAGAAATAAGTAAGCGGTAAACATTTAAAGCCGTTCTAAATGACTAAAACTGCTACTTAACCATATATTCAAACACTACCGTGTTTGAATTATATATATATATATATTACAAACAAGTCTCTCTCTCTCTCTTTCTCTCTCTCTCTCTCTCTCTCTATATATATATATATATATATATATATACTTGTTTGTAATATACTGAATTTTACTGGGTTCGTATAATTCAGTAAATTTTCATATACCAATGAATTTTAAGCCAAAAAGAGATGACTTAATAAGTAAGCTACAAAACTATCATATTTCATAATTGAGCATTAATATACTGTATTAACAAAACCAAGACTTCAAAAAAAGAATTGGTAGCAACAAAAAGTGTATTTCATTGTAAGTTACAATTGTTTCAATACCAGTTGGATAATTTCAAGCATTATCTCGTTTGAAAATCTTCACATAACCAGCCTTTCTTCAGACTTCTTGAATAAAGAACACTTAACAATAGAACATTATTTAAAGAAATTCCCTTAAAGGAAATGCTGCATGCGAAAACATTTATCTTGGACGCATTCTTTGTCAAGAGAATATTTAAATATTAATATATCACCTAATTTTCGTATCCTTATTTAAAAACCTGTC
>NC_136517.1:26955862-27045862 GCF_053919585.1 Euprymna scolopes | reverse complement strand
TTTTGACAAAACAAAACCAAAAAAAAAATGCAAAAAAATCCAAACGAATCTTAAAATACGAAATTAAATAAATCAGAAAGCTATTTCGGTTTCTTTTGACAAAAAAAAAGCAAAACAAAAAAAAAACGGAATATTAAAATACGCAATTAAATCCATCAGACAGCTATTTCGGTTTCTTTTGACAAAAAAAAAACAAAAAACAAAAAAACAAAGAAAAAAAAAACGAAAAACAAATACAGCAAAACGATTCTTAAAATAGGAAATTTAATAAATCAGAAAGCTATTTCGGTTTCTTTTGACAAAAAACAAAAACAAAAACAAAACAAAAAAAAAACGGAATATTAAAATACGAAATTAAATCAATCAGAAAGCTATTTCGGTTTCTTTTGATGAAAAAAAAAGAAAGAAAGAACGAAGAAAAGAAAAAAGAATAAGTATTTTGTGACATTTCCAAATTTGAAAGGAGTTTGGAAGTATTTAAACTGTCTAGTAGAAAGTAATTAAAACTTTGTTTTTTTAATTAATCGCATTTATTAAAATATTTAAAGTTTTATACATATTATTTAACTAGCGAGGGGCACCCGGCGTTGCCCGGGTGTTTGGAGGTGTGTGGGTGGATTAAAAAAAAAAAAAAAGGTAAGTATGAGGATCGAACCTGAACAGTTGAGGCAAAGTTGTAAATTAAAGTGTGAAAAAAAAAAGTGCGACGTTAACCATTACCCCACCGCGAGATGCTAACGGAAACACATTTGAATTTATTTAATTAGCTGGATTTAGCAGGTGCCCGTTTTAATGAGTTAATGAGATCAAGTTTGACTGCGGGATAGTATTCATTTACTGCTGAACGCTCCCCCCTCCCCAAGATATTACAGGAAAAAAACTAACCCACATGCGGCGAGCGACAAATATTGAATATTTATCTTCCCGAAATCGAGCACGTTGTTAACTGTGAGATATTACGATTTATATGTGATATAAAAAGTTTTAAAAAGTTGTGAAGCGAGCGACCGCTTCTCTGAAGAAAGCCTTTTGTTGGCATACAGAAAAAGCGAACACACATACATACATACATTTTCGCTTTTATATATATATATAGATGACAAGTAATTACATAAACGACTAAAAATAAAAAATAAAAATAAAAGTAAAATGATTCCTGAGCAAAACAGAATATGTGTAACTAGTTATTAATATTTAAGACTGGCGTTCTTGTTTCAATTCAAGTGTCGCTTGTTATAGCATCGCTTAGAATATTGGCATTAGCAATAAAGAATGACGCTTAGACGTGACAAGCTGAACAATGTTAAATCAAGACCATTTTAGATTTCAGTATATATTTTTTTCTTTCTATATTACGTAGTGAAAGGGGAATAACTTGGTGGGTGAAGGGAGATTACTCTTCTTTTACTGTATTTAAAAAACATTTTAAAGATTTTTTTAGCAGGTGATATGTGAGAATTATATATATATATATATATATATATATATATATATTTATATATATATATACACACACACATATACATATATATATACACACACATATACATATATATACACACATATACATACACACACATATATTTACACATATATATACACACATACACACACACACACACACACACACACACACACACACACACACACACACACATATATATATATATATATAACTTATAACCTCATCCTCCAACGTAGACCCCTACTACCATGTCTCCTTCTCCAACATCAGGGGTCTACGTTCCAACCTTCCAGAGGTTGAAACACAATTACAGGAGACGAAACCGGACATATTCTTTCTAAGTGAAACTGGCATAGGGCCAACCACTTCCCTAGATGAATTCATAATTAAAGGTACTCTAACTTAACATCTAAATCTGACCCCCAAGATCGCCATGGGCATGGAATATGTGCTTACATCAAAGATGACTTTCCATGTGGTACGGATATCTCCAGAGAAGACCCTAATTTACCTTATATGTGCGTCCGGGTTGCACTAGCTTACACCACTGCATTTATATTTGCCCTCTATTGCCCCCACAACAGTGGGTTTACTATCTTTAAGAGTATATCTGAGAAAATTGACTACATCCTGTCTGCTCATCCTTCGGCTAACATTCACATTGTCCATAATGTCCATTATGTGGAATGGCTGCCCCACTCAAATAAAACCGATGACGAGGGGAGGTTTTGTCATGATTTTGCAATTACCTATGACCTCAATCAGATTGTTCACGAACTCACCCATGTGCCCGATACTTCCGGTCAGTATGCAAGCCTTCAAGAACTTTTTCTCACTACTTCCCCTGAGCTATGTTCATGTTCCCTTCTATCTCCCCTGGGATCCTCCGACCACTCCATTGTATCAGTTAAGATAAAAATGAAATACAATAAGTCTTCAGATGTACCTCTCCACCGTACTGTATATAGATATTCTATGGATAGCTTCCGTACATTCATATCTGACCTACCTCTGCATTCCCTGTTTAAAAAGGATGTATCAGACCTGACCGAATGGTTAATTGTAGGCATAGACCGATTCATACCATCCAAAAAATTCCAACAAAACCTAACAGCCAGCCATGGTTCTCCCCTGAATGTGCTGCTGCCAGCGCGCACAGAAATCACTTTTTCCATAGCTACCAACGTAATAGATGCACTGAGACTAAAGCTACTTTCAGGACTGCCAGCAATCACTGTAAAAGAGTAATAAAAAATGCAAGAGAGCTGTATGCTCAGTCCGTTAAATCCAAAGTAGCTGAGCAGTGGCTTGGTTCCCACCAGTTCTGGCAAATAGCAAACACGATCTTGAACAGAAGCCTGCGTTCTATCCCAACTATCATCAATGAACCTGAGGTCATCTCGTCAGCATCAGACAAGACCAGACTATTTGCTAAGAACTTTGCAGCTAATTCTACTCTATGCGACAAAGGTCATCAACTCCCTGTATTTTCTCTTATAACAGAAAAGATGCTATGCAGCATACAAATATCTGTGCGTGAGGTTGCCAAGCTAATCAAGAACTTTGATTCCAGTAAAGCAACTGGCCCTGACGGCATTCCAGTTATAGTGCTGAAAAAGCTCCGACCAGAACTTGCCCCCATACTTACAAAACTATTTAAGCATTGCCTTAAGGAGAAGTGCTTTCCAACACCCTGGAAAACCTCATCAGTATGCCCTGTATTTAAGAATTCAGGTGAAAAGTCATCTCCCTCTCAGTACAGACCAATAAGTCTCCTGTGTGTCATGAGTAAGTTGTTGGAATCCATATTAAATAGAGAAGTAGTCAACCATCTCAACAGAAACAAGCTTCTTAGTTACATGCAATATGGTTTCCGCTCTGCAAGATCTACCGCAGATGTGCTAACGGTTATATCTCATAGGATAAGTGAATCTCTTGATAAAGGTTTCCTTTCCAGGGATATTGCTCTTGACATATCGAAGGCCTTCGATAAGGTATGGCATAAGGGCCTACTTCACAGGATTTCCAGCTACGGTATAACTGGAAATGTTTTCTCAATCATTAAATCATTTCTCTCTGATAGGCTCATTAGAGTAGTGGTTGATGGGCAGAAATCAGAGGCCCACAGTATTAATGCTGGAGTCCCTCAGGGGTCCATACTGGGCCCAACTCTCTTCCTGATCTACATCAATGATCTCTCAAAACACATACTAAAATCATTCGTTGACATCTATGCTGATGTCATGACCATCTATGGCAACACATCAAAGGCCGTAAATGACAAAGTTCTCTCTAATTATTTCTCCTCTGATCTTGAGCGTGTGTACAGTGGGGGAAGAGGTGGCTGGTCACTTTTAATGCATCCAAAACCAAGCTTCTATCTTTACATCATCAACGCTCTGATCCTCATCTGGCATCAATTGAAATGGATGGCTCTCGTCTTGGGGAGGCTCCATGTTTTGACAAACTTCTGGGTTTGACCTTTACTCCTGATCTGAAATGGAACACATACATCAGGTCTGTTGCCAAGGACACTGGGAAAATGCTAGGATCCTTCTACCGCTCCAGAATATATCTCACTACTGATGCAATTCTCTATCTTTATAAAAGCCAAGTACGTCCAAGGATGGAGTACTGCTTCCACATCTGGGCAGGAGCTGCTAAAACCAGCCTATCCTGCTTGACAGAGTACAAAATAGGCTTTGTGGCTTAGTGGGAGATGCCCTTTTCTCTTTCCTGCAGCCACTCTCCCACAGAAGAGACGTTGCGAGCCTGTCTTTGTTTTATCGTTATTTTCATGGCAAGTATTCGTCTGAGCTCCAATCTCTGGTCCCCCCCCCACACCAATCTTTCACGGGAAACACCCGTCAGGCTAAAACTAATGTCATTAATTTTCCCCACTCTTTATCTGTGCCTAAATCCAAACGTAGATTCCATGAGCAAAGCTTCTTTCTTAGAACTGCACGCCTGTGGAACTCTCTTCCGTTTGCCTGTTTTCCATCTGACTACAACTTGGATGTCTTCAAGTCCAACATAAACAAATTCCTGACAAACCGCCCCCTTAAGTAAGACACTCTATCAAATCTCCAATACTAATGATTACTACAATACTATCTCATTGATTACTGTACACGCAATAACCCTTATCCCTGAGTGGCCTTCGGGCCTTGATAAGTGGTGACCCCCATGTAAAAAAAACCGGAAAAATATATACATATGTGTATGTATATATATATATATATATATATATATATATATATATATATATATGTATGTATGTGTATGTGTGTATATATATATATATATATATATATATATATATATATATATATACATTTGGCCTTTTGGCCAAGATCAAAGTGTAGTATCTGTTCCGGCAGATACTGCAAGCTATGACTAGCTATGACTAGCTAAGACTAGCAAAGACCAGATGTGGGGGCAACCCCACATGCCTGACCTTTAACCAGCTCCCATTTCCCACCTCTCGGGAGCTGGTCCCCTTTTTCCCTTCCCCCTCCCTTCACTCCTCACATTAAAAATTGGCCTTGTGCCTAATTTGCTCGGTGGGGGAGCAAATAAATACCATCTGTTCCGGCAGATGCTGCAAGCTATGACTAGCTATGACCAGCTATGACTAGCAAAGACCAGATGTAGGGGCAACCCCACATGCCTGACCTTTAACCAGCTCCCATTTCCCACCTCTAGGGAGCTGGTCCCCCCTTTCCCTTCCCCCTCCCTTCACTCCTCACATTAAAAATTGGCCTTGTGCCTAATTTGCTCGGTGGGGGAGCAAATAAATACCATCTGTTCCGGCAGATACTGCACTTAAGATAATTTGTACCAGTCAATGGAGGGGAAACCCTCTATACTGGGACAATTATTATTTTTGGTAACCAGAGTGCCCCCTTTTTTTACCTCACATTAAAAACGGCCTTGTGCCTAATTGTCTCAGTGGGGGAGCAAATAAATACCATCTGTTCCGGCAGATACTGCAAGCTATGACTGGCTATGACAAGCAAAGACCAGATGTGGGGGCGGCCCCACATGCCTGACCTTTAACCAGCTCCCATTTCCCACCTCTCGGGAGCTGGTCCCCTTTTTCCCTTCCCCCTCCCTTCACTCCTCACATTAAAAATCGGCCTTGTGCCTAATTTGCTCGGTGGGGGAGCAAATAAATACCATCTGTTCCGGCAGATGCTGCACTTGAGATGGTTTGTACCAGTCAGTGGAGGGGAGGCCCTCTATACTGGGACAATTATTATTTTTGGTAACCAGAGTGCCCCCTTTTTGCCTACTTTTAGGGGAGCTGGTTTTAACCTCACATTAAAAACGGCCTTGTGCCTAATTTGCTCAGTGGGGGAGCAAATAAACACCATCTGTTCCGGCAGATGCTGCACTTAAGATAATTTGTACCAGTCAATGGAGGGGAAACCCTCTATACTGGGACAATTATTATTTTTGGTAATCAGAGTGCCCCCTTTTTGCCTACTTTTAGGGGAGCTGGTTTTTACCTCACATTAAAAACGGCCTTGTGCCTAATTTGCTCAGTGGGGGAGCAAATAAATACCATCTGTTCCGGCAGATACTGCAAGCTATGACTAGCTATGACTAGCTATGACTAGCAAAGACCAGATGTGGGGGCAACCCCACATGCCTGACCATTAACCAGCTCCCATTTCCCACCTCTCGGGAGCTGGTCCCCTTTTTCCCTTTCCCCTCCCTTCACTCCTCACATTAAAAATCGGCCTTGTGCCTAATTTGCTCGGTGGGGGAGCAAATAAATACCATCTGTTCCGGCAGATACTGCACTTAAGATAATTTGTACCAGTCAATGGAGGGGAAACCCTCTATACTGGGACAATTATTATTTTTGGTAACCAGAGTGCCCCCTTTTTGCCTACTTTTAGGGGAGCTGGTTTTTACCTCACATTAAAAACGGCCTTGTGCCTAATTTGCTCAGTGGGGGAGCAAATAAATACCATCTGTTCCGACAGATACTGCAAACTATGACTAGCTAGGACTAGCTATGACTAGCAAAGACAAGATGTGGGGGCAACCCCACATGCCTGACTATTAACCAGCTCCCATTTCCCACCTCTCGGGAGCTGGTCCCCCTTTTTCCCTTCCCCCTCCCTTCACTCCTCACATTAAAAATTGGCCTTGTGCCTAATTTGCTCGGTGGGGGAGCAAATAAATACCATCTGTTCCGACAGATACTGCAAGCAAAGACCATATGTGGGGGAAACCCCACATATAAGACCTTGGTCAATGTAGGGGCAACCCTTCATACTAATTGTCACTATCCAGCTCCCCTACTCCCCGGAGAGTTGGTCCCCATTTCCCCTTCACTCCTCACTTTAAAAATCGGCCTTGTGCCTAATTTGCTCAGTGGGGGAGCAAATAAATACCATCTGTTCCGGCAGATACTGCACGCAAAGACCATATGTGGGAGAAACCCCACATATAAGACCTTGGTCAATGTAGGGGCAACCCTTCATACCAATTGTCACTATCCAGCTCCCCTACTCCCCGGGGAGTTGGTCCCCATTTCCCCTTCACTCCTCACTTTAAAAATCAGCTTTGGGGAGGCATAGTAAATAGGTACACATATATATATATATATATATATATATATATATATATATATATATATATATATATATATATATATATATATATGTATATATATATATATATATATAAACAAATTTACAATGTCGCTACACTTAACATTAGGTATCTCCAACAAGCGCCACGCCACAGTTTTCACTGCCCCTGCATGCAACATGATGTAACTGCAATATAATATTATCATCCTAACTTTTTTACCATTTAAAAGAAGAAGCTTCAAATAAACTGCTAATATAAAAAAAAAATTTTTTACAGGATACAAAAATAATGAAAATTCGAGACAAAAATCGTGTTTTTATTATCGACACTTTAAAAGAACCTTTCTATGTATTTTTGAAGACGTTGACACATTCATGTTTTTAAAATCTAACAAAAATCAGATAATATTCATATTTTCCTGAAATTTTCGATATTTATTCATTATTAAATAAACCTACATAATAAAAGTAGGTTTCGTTAAATCTATTAGAGGAAATATATTTTTAGGTGTTCCCCCCCCCCCTATATTTCATGTTACGAAAACTAAAAAAAAAAAAAATGTAAGTCGATAAAAATTTCAACAATTTTTAAAGCTGAAAAAATCCAATTATTAAATATATATATATATATATGTGTGTGTGTGTGTGTGTGTGTGTGTGTGTGTGTGTGCGTGTGCGCGCGCGCGTGTGTGTTCCGGTTGCCTCTTTCCCACCTGACTACAACCTGGATATCTTCAAGTTCAATGTGAACAAATTCCTGATTAACCGCCTCCTTAAGTAAAACACTTTATCAAATCTCCAACACATACGCACTGTACACACAATAACCCTTATCCCGAGTGGCTTCCGAGCATTGATAAGTGGTGACTACCTTGTAAATATATATATATATATATATATATATATATATATATATATATATATATATATATATATATATATATATATATATATAAAAAATCCCGCCATTTTTTTCAGTTACCTTAAAGTTGTAAATAAAATTGGACATAAAATCAATATTGTTATGCTAAAAAAATAAAATAAACAATTTTCTTGATTTTTTTTTCTGGGTAATATAATTAGTTGAATTACAAAATAACAAAAAAAAAAAAGTTCTAAAAATATTTATTTTTAAAATTTAAAATTTAATAAATATTAAATTCATATATTACGCGATATGAAGTTTAAACAGATTTTTTTTAACAGGTTTCCAATAAAAACATATATTGATATAATAGAATATATGACTCTTGAGATAATAAAAATTGCAAAAGCAAAATCGACTAAAAAAAATTCGTTTGGATTTGATTATTTAAAATGACAGAGGTGATAATCAAAACTTTGCGTCTATTTTTCCAAAAATGTACGGAGGTCTGTAGCGACATCATTTTTAGATACATGTATCAACAGAACAGGTTAAAATTAATTTTATCGTCTATGTAGTTTGTTGCTAAAAATCTATTTGTTTTATAAAAGGTAAGTCTTATATTGTTTTTTTTTTTATATCCATTTTTTTTGTACATTTTATTTATTCATAAATTTCTGCAGAAATGATTTTCCATAGAAATTGACACAAACTATAGTAAACACACAAAATGATGATGTCACTACCTATTGTGTATAACGGTGACGTTTTACACAGCGGTCTGGAGGTCCCTACTGAATATGCTAATGTTTCGGACAAATGGTGGTGGTGGGCTAACACCACCATTCGATTCCTCGTCTGGCGTCTTGAAAAGTGGTTACGAAGAAACCTGTCCATAAAGGGGGTTTTAATTGCTTTAATAAACTAGAAATATCTGGAAATAAATTTATATGCAAAACTTATCCGATATTCTAAATTCTAAATATCTCAAGTGTTTTAATTTATGAATTTACGAAATTAGTGTTTTTAAGCGTCTCAACGTAAGGGGGGATAACTTATGTTTATTTATTTGCGGACTGTTATTCTCATCTTCATAATTTTTTTTTCACGACGTTTCGGTCGACTATTCCTCTTGGCTTTTTTTTTTTTTTTTTTACTTTTTGTCACTGTGCAGCGGGAGACAACTCTCGTTTACTAAAAGATTTGTTCATTTTATTTTTCATCTCATAATTTAAGACACAATATTTTTTATTAAATCAAAACATTAAAAAAGAAAGCCGCGACGTTTTTTTTTAAATGTAACAAAGTTGATAACAACAATAATACAAAATGTAGTCTTTACGCGACTATTAAGAGAATTGTTTCTGTTTTCATATCATAATTTACGATGCTAAAACCAACGATATTTTCATGCGATGAAAACATCTAAAAATAAAGCTGAGGTAATTTTTTATTATTAAAATGTAACTCTTATAGTAAGGGGTTTAAAAATAGTCGGTCAATTTTTACGGCGTGTCCCAGCGTATTATAAGTACCCTAGTCTCTCCATGTTAAGAACGGTTTTCAGAATAACCCCCCCCCCCCCAACCTCGAAAGCCGTTCTTAACATGGGGAGGTTGGGGGGGTGTTTGTTCCGAAAGCCGTTCTTAATATAGGGAGGTTGGGGTATTTCTAATACGCTGGAGCACGTCGTTAAAATTGACCAAATAGTCTTTAACTTCAAAAATACAAAGGATGAAACTTTTAAAGATGCGGCGACTTTTTTTTTTTTTTTTTTTTTTTTTACTGTAACAACAATGAAAATGCGACGATAGTCATGGAGGAATTGTAAATAAAGTTGATAACATTAATAATTACTTTTTAATTTAAAAAAAAAAATGTTACCGCAGTTTCTTTCTTTTTTATTTTTTTTTTAAATGTTTTCATCTAATGAAAATGTCGTTGGTTCGTTTGTTTCTCTTAAATGTTTCTTAAATACCACATTTGGTATTATTAACAAAGGTTATAATATTAATAACACCAGCATCTACATTTTAACATTACAAAAACTACCTTTCCTGTCTTTGCTCGCAAAGTTTTCTACTTAAACGAGTTGACCCCCTCCCCCGTCCCCAAAAAGAAACGTTTTTGTTTATTTTTTTTGTTTGCAACCATAAAACTAAACATTTTATATTCATTCATAGAAATAAATAAACATTAAAATGTTTAAATGTTTAAATTTTTCATACAAGTTTATTCATTTAGTTTCTAATTTATGGGATGAAGTTAGGTTGTTCTTATTATTTAGATTCTTTCGACTACTAGTCTCATCTTGAGTATCATTTACACAACGTTTCGATCGATGTAACCAGCGACCTTCTTCAGGTGTATCTTGTTGAACTCTGGCAAGGACCCGTAGCGTAGTGGTTAGAGTACTTGGAAAAAACAAATTGTAAAAGTGATTCTCAGTGTGGGCAACCGAAATATACATTTGCGAATTACTTAGGACCTCTATCTATGGCTGACGGAACAAGAGCAATGCAACTCCCGTGAAGAAAATAAAGAGTTTTATTCGAAATTCCGTCCAAATTCCCGACTTCGATATTCCCGAGTTTGACAAGATACATCTGAAGAAGGTCGGAGGTTACATCGACTGAAATGTTGCAAAAATTACCCTCAAGATGAGGACAGTAGCTCAAAGAATCCAAATAATACGAAACTTAAGTATTATTTAAATAAGGCTGTGTGTGTGTGTGTGTGTGTGTGTGTGTGTGTGTGTGTGTGTGTGTGGTTGGGGGGTCATTTTTAACTTACACTTTAGTTGCTGAAAATCAAGTAGTCTTTTTAAAGTCTGGAAACGTTTTGTCTACTGGGCAGCCTTGTTAGCGTGTGTGTGTGTGTGTGTGTGTGTGTGTGAGAGAGAGAGAGAGAGAGGGGGGGGGGAGCCACACTTTCCCCCTCCTATCCCTGCTTTTCTCATTAAAAAAAAAATCTAGTAGAAGATGTTGTTTTATAACTTTTTTTTTCATAAAATCAGTGAAAATTACTTTCAATAAATAAATTATTATTAATAAAAATTTTATTAATTCTATTAATAAAATTTTACTTAAAAGTTTTTGTTGTTTTAGTGAGATCTAGGATTTCAGCTCGATAGAATATACAAAGTTCAACATAAAGTTTTCCAAGTTCTACTAGAAAATACTCCCCATCGTTCACAAAAAAAAAAAAAAAAAAAAAAAACGCATCTAAGGATGATCGGAAGTTACATCGGCCAAAACGTTGAGAATATAATCAAAATGAAATGAAAATAGTAAGTTTCGAATAATACGCATGTTTAATTCACTGGATATTTTTTTATTTTATTTTTTATTTTTTTTAGATGTTCTTATACTTAATCTTTTCTTTCCATGGTCTGTGAAGGAAGGGGATATCATTCCAGACTTAGGCAATTTAAATTGTTATCCCTTCCCAGAGTGTTCCTTTTTGGGGGAGCTGGATATGCCTCATAATAAAAACTGTCTCTAAATCTTCCGTCGAAGGTGGGACGTATAACAATTAAATAGGACTCGACTGCAGAGTGAATATAAAAATTATTGGAAAATTAAGGTAAACATTTAAATATTAACCCAAGGGAAGCAACTTTTGATTATTGTTAAATCAGATTGCGTCCCTTGCCTCAGTGTTAAACAGTTGAGACATTTTATTTTAATATCGAATTCTTATTACCATTTTTATTCTGTAACTGCCCGACAGTGAAGGAGAGCGACTGTTTATTATTACTCCTCGTCCCGAACTCAGTGTTATTTTATATAATTAAAAATTTCAAATTCTGAATAAAATAGATTAAAACTCCGTTTTATCTATTAGGTGCAGTGCACAGTGCAGTGCAGCCAGTGCACTGCTGCTGCAGTGTCTCAGAATTTTTGTAGGAATTTTTGACACCCCTAACACAAAACTGCGAATAAAATATTAAAAAAAAACTCGTAATTTCTCTTTTAAAAGTGGATTGTTTGTTTTCTTTATGGATTATACTTCCACAATAAACTATTAAAGTTGTTTTAAAAGTAATAGAATTTTTTTTTTTTTTTAAACTAATGAATTTTACGAACTCAATATTTTTCAATTTTTAAACTTTAAAAATCTATCAAAATTTTTCTATTGATTCTATTTTTACGATATTTTCAGGGTCAATGTAAAATTTTATGCTCTTTCCAATAAACCGAATATAATATTTTAGACAAACGTTTTTTTTTAATTCACGCCCCCCCCCCATTTTCAAGTGTCTATTAAAAAGAAAATAATTAATTTACTCACCAAAGTCTTATATATCACAAATTGAAGAGAAAAGGTCAATAAATAATATATTCAAATTTAAAACAAAAAAAGTAGTGTTTTTATAAATTTACCTGTAAAGTCCGAAGTTTAAAACCTTAAAAAAAACAAAATTTTTTTTTTTTTTTTTTTTTTTTAAGGAAACCCTGGTCCTTTCTCCTTTAATTAAAAAAAAGTTAGGGCTTGAATTACATTTTTCGAGGAGTTATAAGCTTGGAAAGACAGGGTGGAATTATTCAATATTTTTCACGAAATTTCTGACACACCTAGCAGTGCAGCAGCAGCGCAGCACTGCAGCAGCAGCAGCACTGCAGCAGCACTGCAGCAGCACACCCCACACCATTGCAACTGCACACTGCACAACAAGCCCCACAACATTAATTAATAAAATACCCTTATATAAAAGTTATTATCATCGGGTTCGGAAAATTTCAATCGAGAGGAATTGTTTTTAATAATGGCTTCGTTTTCCATCGAACCCCTCGGGCCCTCGACAGAAAGACAAAAGTATCGCCAACATTTATTTAAAGGGCGATAACTATGTTAATCAAGGGAAGCAACTTATTCATTTTATAGTAAAAAAAGGTGTATCAGAAATTTGGAGGATTTTTTGACACCCCTAACAGAAAATTGCGAATAAAATATAAAAAAAAAACTCGTAATTCCTCTTTTTAAAGTGGGTTGTTTATTTTCTGTATGGAATATACTTCCAAAATAAACTATTAAAGTTGTTTAAAAAATAATAGAAATATTATTTTTTTATAAAAAAAAAAACAATGTTTACAAAATGTTTATAAAATGCCGGCGTGCCTTCATGCAGCCATTTTTTACGCATTAAAATCAAGTGAATTTTACGAGTTGAATATTTTTCGATTTTTAAACTTTAAAAGTTCATCAAAATTTTTCTATTGGTTCAATTTTTACGATATTTTTAGGGTCAATGTGAAATTTTATGCTCTTTCCAATAAACTAAATATAATATTTTAGACAAAAGTTGTTTTTTTTTCAAATTCACCCCCCTCCAATTTTGAAATGTCTATTAAAATTTTCATAATTAATTTATGTACTAAAGTTTTATATATCACAAATTGAAGATAAAAGATGAATAAAGAAAATATTCTAATTAAAAAAAAAGAATAGTTTTTTTTTTAATTTACCTGTAAAGTCCAAAGTGTAAAACCTTTTTTTTTTAAACCACGTTAATTTTTTTTAATGAAAACTCATGCTATGCTTATATTGTCAAGTAAATACCAGACACTGATGGCAAATTTTTCTATTTCATTCAATGTTTTCTTTTTTTAGATATTAAAAAAAAAATAAAAATAAAAATTCAGTCGATAAAGAAGTATTACAATATAGCAATCAAATATTCGTGTACTTCATTAAAAGAATTAAAAAAAAAACGATGAAGTGGATTTTTTGTTTAGGGGAAAAACTTATAAGTGAATGTGCGTTTCTTTTTAACTACGGAGGACGAAAAATACTAATTTTGGTTAACACACGCAATAAAAAAAGAGACATTATTTATGTCACTTAAACGAATCCATATTTGATAAATTTCATATTAGCAGCAGCAGCAGCAGCTCTTTAAGCTTGCCGCAAAACACGTTACGAAAATGCGATTTTCTACGACTCTCGCTTTAAAAAATCCTTTTATTTAAAAAATACATGGAATTTAAAATATAAATATGGATAAATTCTTAACAATGAAGAATGGAGCTACCCATTTAATAGTATTTTTTTAGGTAAGTAATTTTTTGGCATTTATATATATACATATATTTATAAGCAAGTGAAAATATGTTGATTTTCTTTATATTTTTAAAAGAAAACCGCTTTAAAAACAAATATTGTTATTGTTTAATTTGCTATTAAACCTGTTATTTTTTTTTTTACTTGGTCTTATCTCCTTTAATTGAAAAAAATTAGGGGTTGAATTACATTTTTCAAGTAGTTAAAAGCTTTGAAAAATAGTAAGTTGAATTATTAAAGTTCTGATCATCATTTTTAATGGCCACTTTCTGATACACCTAGTGAAACAACCCGCCGTTGATAGAAGTAACAATTTTACAATTTTAAAATCACATTGTTTGGAACATTTATTTATTTTCATCAAGGACTTATGTTTCGTTTGCTTAGCCATTGGGTTTAGATTGGAATTCATAACACATTCATATATTGGCGCATTCTTTTTGCTTTTTATCGAGGAGCAAAGCGTAGAAGCTGTTCTAATACTAATGTTTCAACTGTTCTCTCCTCAGTCAGGGAAATAAAAATCCTCTCTACTGAGGCAATTTTTAATTTCGATTTGATGCAAGTATCCATTTGGAGGTGGGGGGGGGGCTGGATCTCTCTCTCTCTCTTTCTCTCTCTCTCTCTCTCTCTCTCTCATACACACACAAAATCGACCTTGTATTGAATTCTACCCTTGTGAGAAATAGGAATCTTCATTAATTAATCCGTGTGATTGTATTATCTTGTCGATATATATCACATAGACTGGCCAAGAAATATACTTAATCATTGCTACATTGGTGGGTGTCACATATAAACTCGGCTTTCATTTTCCTGACTAGGATTGACGTCAGTTGACAGCTGACTTCATCACAGGACAAGCATCCATTCGACTGTCGCAAAGCTAATCTTCCAATGACTGAACAACCCAGCAACTGTTGGAGCCGAAACGTGTGCACACCTTAACAGAACTCTTCTCCACAAGTTCACGCTGTTGTAAAGAAATAATGACGAAGAACACCGATTGCTAGGGTAGTGATATCCGCACACGAAAGCATGTTTCCTCTCACTCATGGTGTGTCGAATCTCACGTGGAGGAATGTAAGATGACGTTATCCTAAATTTTACATCTACCTCGTATGGTAGATACAATCCACGGCAGCGAGAAAAAAAAAAAACATCCTACCTTATTTGTTAGAGACCGTCACACAAAGTTGATTAAAAAATTTGAAGAGAGAGACATGCTCTCACCACGCTGAGCACATTCTGGCGTTGGTCGAATATTCCTATCATATTAAGATAGAGTTTTCACTCAGTGGTGAGTTTATGGGCACTTTTATTGTTTTTATTATTCTGAGAAAATTCGGAGAACTTTCTCTTGTTGGATTGGACGTTATTGTTGAGGAGGGGTGGTTCTTCTCGGAATATCATCTTTCAAGTGTTTCAAATGTTTGAATTTCCATCTTAGCCATTTTATGTATCCATTTATTTTTATTTCGTCACTTTGATCATTGAATCCATGCGTTCATTTGTATTTGGGCCCGATGTTAGAGATTGGCCGGGCAACACCGAAAGGTGAACTGATCGACGATTATTATAATTGTTATCAATATTTGTAAAAAATATAATGCCAGAAAGAATGTTATCATAGCGAAATAGATATTTACAGATAAAATTATTTATGTTAAAATGTTTTACTAGAAAAAAAGAACACAAACAATAATTTTAAAAATAGGTCTGACCTCTAGAGTCTGACGTAGCCTGACGTGGATCTTAGAGTAGAACTTGAAAGACACGTATCGTAGAGTCAAGAGTTGGGAGTCAGAGAGAGAGAGAGAGAGAGAGAGAGAGAGAGAGAGAGAGAGAGCAGACCGAGTCGGTAACCAGATGGAGAAAGACGGTCCATGGACAGTAATGGCCCCAAGTAGAGGAAAATGTTAAATGCAAAAGTCTAGGACCAGCGTTGCAGCTTTCCAAGGAGGGAACATCCGAAATAAAGCTGCTGCAAATACCACTAAAAAGACGAGTTGTACGAATCTTCATTTGCAGCTTTTCCGAGGATCCGTCAAATTAAGACCAAAGATGGGCAAGGTATGTTACTCCATTGGCCAATGTAAAATCCCAAATAAATGTTATTCGTAGTTTGTTTTGTAAAGGTATTTATGTATATTCTTGTTCCGTCATGACCTGTCATTAAATGTACAGAAACACAAAACGAACTTTAGATGATCACAACGCTAGACGATCATAGACGAACACAAGTATATACACACGTCATATAGATGACTGTGACACGTATATACAAAGGTATATGCACTCTCATCCAATCTAACCACTAGAAGACACACGTATACATAATATATATCCCCCTCCGACAATATCACTTCGGTTCGAGTTAATCAATGTACGTTATCTATACTCGTTAAATATTGTTTTCTATTACAGGTCAATAAAAATAACTAAGGGACTCTTATGCTTGAAACGCGACTGCACGTGTTCACAAACCCTGTTCTGTATATTTAACTTTTACAGTTTTATATATCATTCTTTAGTTAAGGATCGCACGAATTAGACCAATCACTGCTCACTCAAGCGTCACGTGGACTAAGTTATATAAAATCAAACTCTACTGTTACCACTGTTAATACTATTGCCGACATCCGTAAACAGTTGACTGAATTACGACACAAACCGCCAGACAGTTCTTACAAACATGTTTAACGTAACCCTAACCCGAAACAGCCCTAAAACTGCATCAGGCCAAATCATGTGTCCATGTTAGCAGGACGCACCTGTACATAAGATAATTTCACACGAAAACATGTGTTTGGAAACCTTTATTCTGTACACGTACATTTCATTGTTATGTAAATCATTTTTTGTGCTTCTTTGAACAAAATACGAAAATCAAAATACTGCATTTTAAGTAAAACCAATGATATCTACTTAATTGTCATGTCGCAGTAATGAACATATCCAAAAATTACGAAAGACAGTAAGGTAGAAATTAATTATTGTTGAAAACAGTTTTCGGAGAAGTAGCGAAAATTAAGTTTTGCTAAATTGGCTTAAGTTTTGGAAAAAAAAAAAAAATGACCTCACTTACTACGGATCGAGCGCTCCGTTAAAAAAAAATTATTTTTATTTAGCAAAACATAGTTTTCACTGATTGTTTCCGAAAACTATTTTAATTAACAATTTATTTCGTAATTTTTGGATATGTTCATTACTGTGACACGACAGTTAAGTAGATAACATTAGTTTTACTGGAAATTCAATGTTTCGATTTTCAAATTTCGCTCTAATAACGAAGAAAAACACGTTTTTTTTTTGTAAAATTACTTACTTCACTATTTCCATGGAAAGTGCTCGTCTGAGCTCCAATCTCTGCCCCCCCTCGCCAATCTTTCACGAAAAACACCCGTCTAGCTGAAACCACTGCCAATAATTTTCCCCATTCTTTATCTGTGCCTAAATCAAAACGTAGATTCCATGAACAAAGCTTATTTCTTAGAAGTGCACGACTGTGGAACTCTGTTCCGTTTGCTTGTTTCCCACCTGACTACAACTTGGATATTTTCAAGCCCAACATAAACAAATTCCTGATAAACCGCCACCTTAAGTAAGCCTCTTTATCAAATCTCCATTACTAACGACTACTACGATATTATCCCATTGATTACTGTACACGCAATAACCCTTATCCCCGAGTGGCTTCCGGGCCTTAATAAGTGATGACTACCATGTAAAAAAGAATTTAAAAAAATAATGTACATGGTTTCTGTCCGTTTTCGGTATTTATCTATTTTACTACCCAATTTCTAGCAACCCCGCGTCGGCATCTCATGACAGCAAATGTTAGGAGGTCAAATCGTTTGCCTATATTAACAGAACAGGTCTGTACACAAAATAAATGCAAACGAATGCACGTGTTCACAAAACCTCCATCATGCATCGTTACTCCTCAGTATTTTGTAGCTCATTCTGATTTACTTATGTAATTAAAAATGTTCAATTAACATAAATAAAGTTGTTTGGCTTATTCGGTTTGCTGTTCTCATCTCGGATGTTATTCGCATAACGTTTCAGTGGATTTAAACGCCGAACATTTGTAACAGAGCGTGGATACGTATATGGCGGCGGTTCTGGATATGACCTAAAACTATATCCGATGGTGAGGCCCCAACTTGCGGGCTTTGGGGAGTGTGGAGCCACCCTTTAATTGCCATTGCTCCCAGGTCCATTCTGATCCGGAGTGGTAGTATCTATTAGAGTCCCAACTATGGGTTGAATAGAAACCGACTTAAAAGTAAAAAAAAAAACATTACAAAGCAAATATACTCTATTAAAAAAGTGTTCTTCAAAATCACTGGATTCGGCATTAAATAACCTGAAAAGGGTTGATATGCCGTAAAACAAAAACAAACAAACAAACAAACAAAAGCATACGGTGGCTGTATGCAAATGCCGAACCATCTGCGAAGTGACGTCACGGTAAGGAAAACGAAAAAAAACTATAAAAAGTGCATAGATCAACGAGCACGTTAGAGAAGACGATCATGTTGGAGACGCGAGTGACGTCGCAATCGTAATAGGAAGTCACGCGTGGCGGAAGGATGGGGTATAAAGGTATTTTTTAAAACTTGAAACAGCGAGTTGGAGTTCTTTCCATATCCTATTCTTTGTCCCGTTTGCGATTGAGTTTACAGCATGCTGAGTACCGAGGGTGTACGTGTTAATGCGTGTGTAAATGTGTACTATGCTACATATCGTAAGGTGCCTCCCGCCGAACTCGTTAATTTTTATGTCGAACTCAGGAATTTGTATGGAATTTCAAACAGCACCCTTTATTTAATCCACGTGGAACGCAACGGATAAAAGTGATAAGGATAATCACTTCTAAGTGATAATCTTCTGGACAGTGTCTAGTAGACTTTCAAATTCTCTCCAGTAGGCATCCAAGTTCTCTCCTTCAGGTACGTGTACATAATGTAATGATGACCAGTGATGTTGAATGACACGCGTTACATAGCGATTAACTATATGCAAATGATGCGATAGATATGAAATATGTGTTAAAGACGAAAGTAGTGATGTCGGAGGAAGATAGAATCTGGAAAGTATTGGGAGATGTGCGCAGAACAGGAGACTTCGATGGTATGGCCACGTTGAAAGAATGGATGAGAATTCTCGGGTGAGTAAATGTAAAACTGTTGAGGCAAGGGGGAGAAATCAAGGAAAACATGTGAAAGAGAGTGATAAGAATGGGGGCTAAATAAATACCTGTGCAGAGATAGGTTTGTTTCGGAGTCATTTCACTAAGGCCGTCCCAATGCATGGTAGCATTTATAAAAAAGAGACGTTATATCGATGATGATGATGATGATGATGATGATGGCAGACTTGCTTTCTCTCCATTCTTAAAGCATATGGGTTAGACCATCCAGTCATGTGTGTTAGCCTCTACAGTCAATGGCTTTTGTTTTGTTTTTCTGGTTTTTCATAATGCCAATTATGAACAATATGCGGCCATATATTTGTTACATGTCCTTAAAAAATGCTATCTCATCTGGAGTAGATAATCATTACCGACTGGTGGTCCGGAAGCTGGCGGTCATTTTATTCTAAATTATACAAGGGACAATGACAGAAATAAAGAAAAAAGGAAAAAGAAGAAAAGAAAAGAAAGTGGCGAATAAATGACCAGGAGCGGGAAAAGAACAAGAACCACCTGAAAGAAATGAAGAAAATAAAAAAAAGAGTAAAAGAAAGAAAGGAAGAAAAAGAAAAAAGAGTGACAGACAGAAATAATTAAAGAACCTAAGAATAAATGAAATTAGAAAATACGAATGAGCAAGAAAAGATAGATAGATAGATAGATAGATAGAGCGAGAGAGAGAGAGGAGGCGTGAATGGAAAGGCAGAGAGAGAGAGAGAGAGTAAGATATGATAAAAGAGATAGAGAGATATAAATAGATAGATCGATACAGAGGGGGAAAGAAAAGGCAAGAAAGAGAGAGAAAGATAAGATGAGATATATAAATAAAGATAGATAAAGAGAGAGGGTATATATATATATATATATATATATATATATATATATATATATATATATATATATATATATATATATAGAGAGAGAGAGAGAGAGAGAGAGAGAGAGAGAGAGACAGACAGACAGAGAGAGAGAGAGAGAGAGAGAGAAGGATGGAGAGGAGGAGAGAGAGAAGGAGAGGAAGAGAGGAGGATAGTGGGGGAGAAAACGTGATAAGGCCAGTCATGTTGCGTTAGTCTAGACATTGGATGACTGGTCAAAAAAAGAAGACTTGGCGCAAATGGAACAGGAAAGTAAAATGAGACGCCTGAATGCATAGAGTCACGCAAACAAACTTATTGCGTAGTTTTTATTTGATGTGACGTGTCACTCTCTACCTCTACCTCCCCTCATCTCACCTTCTCTAAAGATATATACTAACAAAACAAAACTAAAAAAAAACAACAAACAAGCAAACAACAACAAAAAAAAAACACTAGCTCCAAAACGATTAAGATTAATTCCCAAAACAGAACAACTTTATATAACATGTCCACTTACGAAGATTGAAGGCAATATATAATTGGGCTAAAACCTTATGTTTAGAATTCATATTCCAATCCAAACGGTTGATATGACTATGATTATAGAAAATGTATCAAATAAGCTTAAGGAAAATTAAAATCCAGAGATTCTTGCTAAATTGATGTGTTGTGATTATGGATCAATTACAATACAAATCTAATATATTTGCGTTAGTTTAAGAGTCCGTACTGCAAATATATAAAGATATAAACATACAAACATACCTAACGATATATATATATATATATATATATATATATATATATATATATATATATATATATATAGCATCAGACAAGGCCCCAAACTATTTGCAAAGAACTTTGCAGCTAATTCTACCCTATGCGACGAAGGCCATCAACTCCCCATATTTCCTCCTATAACACAGAACACGCTAGGGAACATACAAATATCCATGCATGAGGTCGCCAAGCTAATCAAGAACCTTGCTTCCAGTAAAGCAACTGGCCCTGACGGCATCCCAATTATAGTGTTAAAAAAGCTTCAACCAGAACTTGCTCCCATACTTACAAAACTGTTTAAGCGCTGCCTTAAGGAGAAGTGCTCTCCGACTCCCTGGAAGACCTCATCAGTTTGCCCTGTATTTAAGAATTCAGGTGATAAGTCATCTCCCTCTCAGTACAGACCAATAAGTCTCCTGTGTGTTATGAGTAAGTTGCTGGAATCCATATTAAATAGAAAAATAGTCAACCACCTCAGCAGAAACAACCTTTTTAGTGACACACAATATGGTTTCCGCTTTGCAAGATCTACCGCAGATGTGCTGACGGTTATATCTCATAGGATTAGTGAATCTCTTGACAAAGGCTTCCTTTCTAGGGCAATTGCTCTTGACATATCAAAAGCCTTCGACAAGGTATGGCATAAGGGTCTACTTCACAAGATTTCCAGCTACGGTATAACTGGAAATGTTTTCTCAATCATTAAATCATTTCTCTCCGATAGGCTCATAAGAGTAGTGGTCGATGGACAAAAATCAGAGGCCGCAGTATTAATGCAGTATTAATGCTGGAGTCCCTCAGGGGTCAATCCATCTACGGCAACACGTCAAAGGCTGTAAATGACAAAGTTCTCTCTGATTCTCTCTCCTCTGATCTCGA
Organism: Euprymna scolopes; assembly: GCF_053919585.1. Classification (NCBI taxonomy): domain Eukaryota; kingdom Metazoa; phylum Mollusca; class Cephalopoda; order Sepiida; family Sepiolidae; genus Euprymna; species Euprymna scolopes. The sequence goes on along the minus strand of NC_136517.1, from coordinate 27,024,138 downwards.
GCGCGTGGTTCAGTGGAGGAAGACGTGGTGGTTACCTTTAATGCATCTAAAACCAAATTCCTATCCTTACATCATCAACGCTCTGATCCCCATCTGGCATCAATTGGGATGGGTGGCTCTCGTCTGGGAGAAGCCCCGTGTTTTGACAAGCTTCTGGGTTTGACCTTTACTCCTGATCTGAAATGAAACACGTACATCAAGTCTGTTGCCAAGGTCGCTGGAAAGATGGTGGGATCCTTCTACCGCTCCAGAAGATATCTCGCTACTGATGCAATTCTCTATCTATATAAAAGCCAAGTACGCCCAAGGATGGAATACTGCTGCCATATCTGGGCTGGAGCTGCTAAAAACAGCCTATCCTGCCTTGACAGAGTACAAAATAGACTTCGTGGCTTAGTTGGGGATGCCCTTTTCTCTACCTTGCAACCTCTCTCCCACAGAAGAGACGTTGCGAGCCTATACTTGTTTTATCGTTATTTCCATGGCAGGTGCTCGTCTGGACTTCAATCTCTGGTTCCCCCTCGCCAATCTTTCACGAAAAACACCCGTCTAGCCGAATCGACTGTGAAAAATTTTCCCCCACTCTTTATCTGTGCCTAAATCAAAACGTGGATTCCATGAACAAAGCTTCTTTCTTAGAACTGCGCGCCTGTGGAACTCTGTTCCCTCTGCCTGCTTCCCACCTGACTACAACTTGGATGTTCAAGTCCAACGTTAACAAATTCCTAATGAACCGCCCCCTTAAGTAAACACTTCATCAAATCTCCACACTAACGTAATGTACTTGCAATATTCCTTATCCCTGAGTGGCTTCCGGGCCTTGATAAGTGGTGATCACTGTGTAAAATATATATCTATATATATATATATATATATATATATATATATATAGTAGCGTCCAAAACTAAGAGACAAAATTTTAAAACCTAATATTTGTTAGAAATAACAACTGTGAAAAGCTGAAATTTCGACAACTCGTAGTCGTTATAATTCATAACAAAATTGAGAAAAAAAATCTAAATACTATGCAATATTAACATACTTTGATTTCCTCTAAAGAATAAGTCTTACTTGGTCATTTGTGAACATTGCATCAGCGGCACCATGGGGAAACGCCAAAAACTTGATTAATCTGTGAGACAAGCTATTGTGAAGCTACACAAGGAAAAGCACACCATTAGAGAGCTTTCAGAGAAAGTGGACAGTTCCAAGAGTGTTGTAGGCAGGGTTGTTAAATCCTACAATGATACTGGCAAAATAGTGTTTTTAAAACCGACAGACCCCGCAAAACTTCGGCAAGAGAAGATCGAATAATGCAGCGTATGTTATTAAAGGACCGTTTTAAGTTTTGCACAGAAATTAAAAGGGTTATGAATAGCACCTCATGTGTTAATGTGTCAAGACAGACTGTTTCTAGACGACTGCAAGAAATAAGGCTGTTTAATCGAAGCCCAGGGAAGAAACTACTTGTTAGTTCGAAGAATAAGAAAAAGAGATTAGAGTTTGCAAACAGGTATGTAATTTGGACATGTGAAAATTGGGCAAATGTATTTTTCAGTGATAAGCAAGTTTAATTTATTTGGAAATTATGGGGGAAAAAACAATATAAAGAGACTATTGGTGAAAGATTAAGAGCAAAGTGTATTAAGAAAACTGTCAAGTTTGGAGACAGAAGCGTCATGATATTTGGAATGTTTTCTAGGCAAGGTGCAACGCTTCTTGTCCGGTTACAAACTCGTGTAAACGCGCAGATCTATAAAAACATTGTTCAAGATCATGTTGTGCCAATCATACAGAATTCAGGTTTCGATAGAGCTACCGTTATGCAAAATAATGTCACAAGACAAAGGTGGTGTCACAAGACAAAGCGAGCAAGATTTCGAAATTATGGATTGGCCACCGCAAATTATGGCTTAAATACAATCTTTGGAAGACCTCGGGAGTGAAAGTTATGGAAAGAAATCCCACTAACACGGAGGATTTGTGGGTGAAACTTCAAGAAGAATGGTCTAAAATTAGTATCGAGGATTGTCAAGAACTGATTCGTTCTTGTAGTCGAAGATGTGCAGCTGTCATTGAGAGCAAGGGTTCATTTACTAAATATTGATTGTACATGTATTTTTATTGTTTTTTTTTTTGCTGTTTACATTGTTTTTTTCAATAGTGTCTCTTACTTTTGAACGTTCCTATTTTAAAAATAAATAAATAATTGTTATAATTCTTTTTCTATCCTTTGCAAATGATTCAACTTTTAGTATGTTATTATGGATGATAACGACTACCAGTTGTCAAAATTTCAGCTTTTCACAGTTGTTATTTCTAACAAATATTAGGTTTAAAAAATGTGTCCCTTAGTTTTGGACGCCACTGTATATATATATATATATATATATATATATATATATATATATATGTTACAATAGAAAAATGCGAACATCAAAAGTAATATGGTTAAGCTTAAGCGCAGAAAAGTAAAGGACTAGTTGTTAAAACTGGAAAAGAAAAGGACACGATATTCTAGTAAAAAAACATAATAAATTTATAACTGAAAATGTTGCAGCGTCAAGAATTGATTATATAATGTTATAAATTTAATTTTAAAAACAAATTCTTAATGCTGCAATATTATAAATTATAAATTTATTATGTTTTTTACTAGAATATATTGTCCTTTTCTTTTCCAGTTTTAACAACTAGGCTTTCACTTTTCCATGTTTAAGCTTAACCATATTATTTTTCATGCTCGTATTTTTCTATTGTAATCCATGATTTTTCCAGGCTTCCAGTAAATTAACTCGTTCTTTGTTTAATTTCAGTCTTATTTTTTGCCCCCATAAACACATCTAATAACAATGTACGGCACTCGTCTGCTTTCAATAGAATCCCTCCAATTATCTTTTTTTTTCATTCTTACATTCTCTCTGTTTCACTTGTTACTTCTCTTTTCGTGATGGCGGTGAATTAGTAGCAACACTAGTCGCTGAAGCGACGTGGTTGCCACGAAAACCAGTCATAAAAAACATCGCTTACCTGCTTACGTTTTTTTTACGATTTTGAACACCGATAAATTAAGCATAACTTTTGTTTTATTGAACGAAAATTGAATTTTTTTTCACAATATAGCTGAGAAGGTGATCTATAAACTGTAATAATTGTTTGCAATATCGTCAAAAAATGAGTGAGCGGTGAAGCTTTAAAGCAGTTCTAAATGATTAAAACTGCCACTTAACCATATATTCAAACACGGTAGTGTTTGAATTATATATATATATATATATATATATATATATATATATATATATATATATCACTAAGAAATATTAAATTATTATCTTCACTTTTTTGTTTCATTTTACTTCAGTCGAAGTTCTCAGAAATCAAGGGGGCCACTACCTGGAGCAAATATTTGAACTCTGACTGAGATGCATAGATTTTCAAATGTTCCATTAAAGTTCTTGATTACACTGAGTTAGTAAAGAAATTGAGAACGTAGTTTCCCTCTTCCCAATTAACCAATTTCATATGTTGCAGTATATTTTTCGTTTTGGTCTCTTGGTCTTACTGGATTCCAGAATTTATCGAGCCTGGTAGAGTATCCAGCTTTGTGCAGTTACTTGAGCTAACACAACTTGAAGAAAGTGCACTATTCCTCGTAAAAGCTAATGTGAGGAGATCTTATTTGGTCAGCGAAAACTATGCGATTTTGAATATTTAGTCAAGGTTTACTTGTAGGAAAAAGTATCCTCATGCCAGGTTGTTCTGACAAACCTCTGTACATCTCTATGTTTATCTTTATGTTATCTTAGACACTCGAGGATAGTGTCTAGTAGGTATTCAAGCTCTCCCCAGTAGGCATTATATATATCTATATCTATATATCTATATCTATATCTATCTATCTATCTATCTCTCTCTCTCTCTCTCTCTCTCTCTCTCTCTATATATATATATATATATATATATATATATATATATATACATATATATATATATATAATAAAATATATAATAAAATATTATCGTATATAGTTTATATATCAACACGCCAAATATTTTAGAGTCAAATTTAGTTAGCTATTTGACTCTGTAAGTACTGGGATATTCAATGCAGGTGTATAAAAATAGTGTTAAAACGGTATTTTCACATAAGGTTAGAATAATCAGAAAAATCGAAAATTCCATTTAAATTAAAAAAAAAAAACATTGCGTCATGGCAGGAACACGTGCCATAATTATTTCTTTCTTCCTGTCAAGACGAACGCGTGTCGGTTTTCGAAGTTGTTTCGCCATTTCATGGGGTTAAATTTCTTTAGATGCACTTGTTGTAAAAGTAAAAGGAAACCCCAGAGCAGGTAATGAAGTTAATTATTGTTCTTTGTTGTTTCTTACATTATTACTAGGGATAGGGCAACAGCATATTCTTTTCCTTGTTTTGATTCTCAGGTATATATCTTTTGATACCTTATATGTTTTATGTAGAGTGATGCGATTGATTAATTGTGTCTAACTGTGTCGGATATATACTCGAGAGTAAAAACAATAAAAAGAATATGCTGTTGTCATAGACCAGATGCAAGTGTTAAGCTTTTATTTACCGATGCATGTATAAGTCATTTCATCGTTGGGAAACGAGGTTCTATTCGTCTGCTGAAAAATCCACCTGGAAATCGATGTTTATGTATAAAGAGAAGAAAAATCACAGAAAACATCAAAGAGACAAGTTACTTTTGCACGTACATGTGTGCGTGTTTGTGTGTTTTGTGTGTGTGTATATGTGTATGTGTTTGTGTGTATGTATGTATGAAGGAGAGAGAGAGAGAGAGAGAGAGAGAGAGAGAGAGAGAGAGAGAGAGAGAGAACGGAAAAAAGACAAATAAACGTTCTGGAGTTGTTTTACAATCCACAGCCATTCGAAAAGTGGCCCAAAATCAAATACACAACAAATAAATACTATTATAGCAATTAAGAGTTACTTTGCAATCTACCTGCATCATTTTCTGGTGTTTTTTAAAAGTAGTTTTTAATGCTTTTTGCTTCATCTCAAATATTAACCCTTTCTACGAGGTTTTAAAGTTTCAAGCAAGATGGCTGCCATTTTCTCTATGAAAGCGTAGATGAGCCTCGATTTCGATTTTAGGGAGCTCTTCTTTGTCATTTTTAAAACATTTTTTTTTTTAGGAGAGGAAGGCATTAAGACAGTTCGTCCGCAAAACGGTTAATTTTTTCGGCCGATCTCGTTTTCGAACTCTCTATGCGCTGTTTTTCACAAAGGTTTTTTTTTTTTGGGGGGGGGTGATTATCTATTAGAATTCCGTCCGCGTAAGAAAAGAGTTTTTTTTTTTTGTTGTTTTTTTTTAAGGGGGCGGGTCATTTTTATTTCGCTCTTTTTTGGATGGATGATGGATTTAAATCTCCCTCTTTTTGCTCTTGTTTCTGATTAATTTTTGTGTGTGTGTGGAGGGAGGCGGTAGCAAAACGGAGCGCCCTAAAATCGAAATCGAGGTTTATCCACGCTTTCATAGAGAAAATGGCAGCCATCTTGCTTGAGAATTTAAAGCCCCATAGAAAGGGTTAATATTTGAGATGAAATAAACAGCATTAAAAACTACTTAAAACACCAGAAAATGATGCAGACAGATTGCAAAATAACTTTTATTGACTACGGTAACATTTATTTGTTATAAATCTGATGCTTTACCACTTTTTCGAGTCGCTGTAAGGATAGAGACACGGAAAATCAACAAAACAGAGGATAAGACAAGAAAAAAAATGGGGAGAGAAACAACTGCACGGAAGATTCATAAGAATTACAAAAGATGACATGGATGCGAAAAGGACACGTAAACCGAGAAACTCAACCCCTAATAACTGCAGCACACGATAACTCGACAAGAATAAATCACACAGAACAAAGACCGACAGAACACAAGAAAACAGCAAATGCAGACTCTGTGGAAAACGAAACGATAGACCATATAGTAATCGAATGCAGTAAACTGACCCAAAAGGAATACAAGAACTGACACGACCAAGTGGGAAGGGCAGTACACGCACAGACAAATAATACAAGCATAATCCGGCAATAGTACTTGAAAACGAGAATCACTAAGTTCTATGGGACATGAACATACAAATAGACAAACCCATCAAAGCAAGAAGACCGGATGTAATAATTAACAAGAAAGAAAAGTCCTGTCAAATCGTAGACTTTGCTGTTCAAGCTGACCACAGGGTGAATATCAAAGAAAAGAAGAAACGAAGCAAATACACAGAACTATCCACAGAGCTGAAAGGGATATTGATGATGAAAAAAATCAAAATAATACCTATAATAGTAGGAGCACTAGGAACAATTTCGAAGAAATTTGAAAAAAATAAAAAAATAAAATAAATGGGAGAAATTGGAACGCCACAGGTCGTTTTCAAGGAGATATCTTTAATGACCTGTGTGAAAGCTCATTGTGAGCCAGTAATAAGAATACTTATTTCTGTGGGTATTTTGGTGTTTTTAGCTATTATTGCTACTGTTTTTTGTTGTTGTTGTTTTTTTTTTTACTCTTTCAAGTATTTTATAGACTGAATTAAACACGGATCAATGAATTGGTCGATGGATAGACCTACTGATGAACCTGAGAGTGAACCAACAAACCGGCGGAAGGACGGACATATGGACGAACCTAAGGACGGACTTAAAGATGAACCTACTGACAGCCTGGTCGGCCGACTTACCGCTGGATGGATCGCCAAATAGACCAACGGGCCCCACTTACAGCCAATGGACCGACGGAGTGTCTGACGAACAGACCAACGGATGAACCTACGAATAGAGCTAAGGACTGACTATTAGTTTGGCCGATAGATGGACCTACGGACGGATTCAGAGACGAACAGACGGATGGATGGACGAATTGGCCGGTGGATGAACCTACAAATGGACCTGCGTACGGAACAATGAACAGACTAGTAGGCACCGCCAAAAATGGCCGCAAAATCAAGTTGTTGTTGTTTTTTAAAACGAAATTACATTCATAAAAATCCATTATTTCTGAGTAACTTTTTTTTTTCCAGAAAGATAAAACCCTGAATTTTATCATATAGAAAACAGAATAATGTAAAACTTTTTCTACTATTTTTAATTCAATTTTAAATGTTAAATTTTCCCAAAAAGTTAACAATTGACATTTTTTGTCTTGCACAAAAAACGTACTTAAATATAAAAAAAAAAGGGTTTTTGAAATAATTAATTAATTTATTTATTGTCTAACTAAGATTTAGGATGATTTTCTAAGAGAATATGCAAAAATATTATAATATAAGTACCTGAATTTCAAATAATTCCACTTATTCATATAGGTAACCAGATATTTCGCATCGTCGTAGAGTTCAGATCGACTCTGTTTACGTTTTCTTTTGATGGGAAGAAAACTATGGAAGACCAAACAGGCCAAAAAAACTTATTTTTCAGTGACGAAAATTTCAATGTATTATTAAGCTGAGGCTGGCCAGTACCAGATGGGTGACCATTTGTATAAGTTTGGTTTTTAATGTGTATGTGTGTGGGGGCCAGGCTCCCCAAAATGGGGGGGGGGCAATTTAAAGCAAAATAAAAAAAATTATTTCAGCGCGTTTGGTCCACCGTAGTCGAAAGGCGGCAAACGTTTTCAAACGAGATCGATAAAAATGATGCTATTTTTAACACAAAGGGCACAATATTTATCGAATTTTTTTTTTTGGTATCGATTATTCAAAGCATGCCCTGTTTAATAATGGTCATGCATTATTCGGCTCGCTAAAAAAAAATTGTTAATTTATTTATCAAAAATTTTGAAATGGCTTTTTTCGTATAAATATTAAAAAAATTTTTTTTTTGTTTTGCTTAACTTAAATTAATTATTTTACTTAACATATTCACCGAATTTCACACTTCAAAACTCAAAAGCGGGATAATTAAACACAATCGAAGTTCTGATATTCAGACGTCAAAATAAGGTATGCAAACGAATTTTTTTTTTTTTTTTTTTTTTAATTTATAATTCTGTCCCTTACAACAACACAATATGTTTTATTCAGTTTCAGATGATTATTTTAAGCATATTTGTTCCCACTTCAAAACAAGGGGGGGTTTGTAAGCAAAAAAAATATATATATATAAATATCGTTTATGAAAAATAAGTACACTGTTATAAAGTTCATTCTTCTCCTAATAATCGCTGAAAATTTCGTATTGATCGGATAATTACCTGATTTTTGGTAGATTTTTAAAAAGACGGTCCGTCAAAAAGTACTGACCTGCCCCCCCAGTTTTGGCGGTGCCTAGACTAATGGGTTTATTTTGTTGGAGAAATCCATGTATCGCTTTGGGGTGGCACTGAAGTTTACAGAAGAGTAAGTTGTCACGAGTTTAAGAATTCAAACCTATCAAACAAAAGAAGAATGTGCAAAAAAAAAAAAAATGGACGAATGAATTAGCATCATGTGAACTACAGAACTCATTGAAAAAGCGCGGGCGAAACACACGTGTTAAAATGTAGACTCTTAGATATCGTTACTAATAGATTCTATGAGCCCATTCCTTTCTTTTGTGCCTTTTCCAAAATAATGTATATGATAAAATAAAAAATAAAAACTCGTATATTTCGAGGACAGAGGCTTTTCACTTTAATTTATGGTAATCAACAGAGAATCGAATAGGTAATCGATGACAACGACGATGACCACCACCACCAACACCACCACCTCCACGACCAACACGACGACGACGACGACTACCACCACCACTAATACGTACACCACCACCGCCACCGCCGCCGCCGCCGCCGCCGCATCATTATCATGAGCTAACAGGGCACTGATGAAAATATAGGAATCAACATGAACATCTGTCGTCCTCTGGTCAACTATGCGCTTGCGCGTTTCAAGCAAGGGGATGTTGGGATCGGAACGTTGCTTTTGTACCATCTCTTTGCGTGCCCCGTTCCAAACTTTCTCCGATTTCGCATGCAATCACTGAACATTGCTGCTCTTGGTACCGTTAGAGAAAACCTCATATTCTGCAGGTCAACGATCAGTTGCGGCAACTGAAGAGGACTTCATGTAGACCAGACAATTATGACTAACGATCTATGCAGTCCAACTTGCTTAACAGCAGCAGAAGCAGCAGCAGCAGTATCAGATACACCACCAATAACAATAACAGCAGCAGCAGCGGCAGCAGCGGCAGCAGCAGTATAATAATAATTGTAATCATCACCAATGGCGTAATCATCATCATCATCATCATCATCGTCGTCGTCGTCGTCGTCGTCGTCGTCGTCGTCGTCGTCGTCGTCGTCGTCATCATCATCATCAGCAGCAGCAGCAGCATCATCGTTATCAATAGCATCATCATCGTCATCATTACCAGCGTCATCATCATCACCATCATCATTATTATGATCAACAACAACAGCAGCAGAATCGTTATCATTTGCATCATCATTGTCGTCGTCGTCGTTGTCGTCGTCGTCGTCGTCATCATCATCATCATCTTTTACTGATTCAGAAATGAATCGTATGGTATGTTGTTTGCACTTTAAATACATTATTTGTGACGCCAGTCCCGTCACTTCATATCACGCGCACTTCGTATTCGCCATTAAAATTGTCAACAATAAAAACAAAATCGTTCAACGTTGAAGTAAAAAAAAAAAAAAAAAAAAAGGATCAAATGAATTGATAACAAAAAGAAAAAAAATCATCGACGAAAAAATATAAAATGAAATCACGTGACACATACAATCTAAATAAATAATCACGCACGGCAGCCTTGTAACGCTCGATTTCCTTATTTTACTCTTTAATCCTCACATTCCGTGGCCGATGTTTCTGATAAAAGGGGGATAGAATTGCCATCTTCTGGGTCAGAATGTATATTATAGAACACTTATCGCGCGCTAGTTTTTTGACCTTGCGGTGGTATGTGTTTCTGAATGTTTAGATGAGCATTGGATAATCGGATTATTTGGATTTTTCGGACTACTGTTCTCATCTTGAGTGTTATTTTCACAACGATTCGACCGATGTAACCTATGGCTTTTTTCAGGTTTGTCTTGCTGAACTCGAGAATATGTACGAAAATTTCGGAAGGAACCATCTATTTAATCCACGGAGGTAGCATGCTCTTGTTCCGTCAGACAGTAGAAGTCTTACGTAAATCGTAATTGTATCTTGAAGATCCATGGCATAGTGGATAAGTACTTGGTAAAGTTCAGTTAAAGTTACACTCTTCTAGCGATTGAAGGTTTAACCTTTGGTGTGTCCACACTCAAAAATACATTTTTTTTTCATAAGAAATGCCAGAGATAAGTTATGAAGGCACTTAGCGTAAGGGGTTAACAAGAATGGAAATGATTATCCTACTTACTTGCCTCCCCACGAGAGCTGAGTTAGAAACAAGGTCGGTTTTTAATGTGGAGAAAATCCAGCTCCCCAAAAAGGGACACTTAGGATAGGAACGAAAATAAAAATTATCTCAGTCATGGAGGACAGAAAAGGTGATGTGTAACATCAGAGCAAATACTACACTTTGTTCCTAGCTAAAATGAAAATGATTATCATAAAGACAAGAAGATGTCTACTGACCTCGGTCTTTAAAGAATCAAGGCTATAGGTAGGAGGAAAACAGTCAGTAGGAAAAGAGTTCTGCAATCTTGCAGTTTTAGGAAAGAATCTACTGGAATAGAAAGCTGTTTTACAATGAATTGATGAAGACCACTACTAGCTGAAACAAAGGAAGCCGGGAATAGATCAGACAATCGGATGAACACATTCTATGATAGTATTTATATAAAAAAAAGACTGAGACTAGCAACATCACGTCTATGAGAGAAAAGTTGCGATGAAAGAAAAAGAAAGGGTAATAAAATTATGGATACGTTTCTGCACTTTATCAACATGCTCCAAATGAGTCATAGATTCACCATCCAAAATATGAAAACAGTGCTCCAAACAGTATCTCTAATTTAATTGACTCACATTTTCGTCTTCACTGGAACCTCTCTCTTACAGATGTGACGTGGCTTGTCTCAGTCTTTTTTTTTTTTTTTAATAAATACTGTTATGGCGTATGTTCTTCAGAATGGTCTGATTTATTCATTGTTTTTCTTGATCCAGCTCTTTTGACTCGTTAGTGTAGTGATCTTCATCGATTCGTTGTTTTAATACCTCATTGTAATATAGCTTCTTATTCTAGCAGCTTCTTTCGAAAAACGACAAGTGTGCGTCACTCTCTTTGTGATGACTGTTAGTTTCCTCTCTGTAACAGAGTGCGTATGAGCGCGGTGGATAATAGCAGCAGCAGCGAAGGCTGGCTATCATGTGAAGAGATCATCAGCAGCAGTGGTCGAAAAACTGCATATGCAGATTAGGAAGTGTGCGCGAGAAGACGAAGGAAAAAAAGGAGAAACATTGCAACACATGCTTAGGGAGAAAGAAAGACGACGATGAAGGAAATGGACGGGTAAAGTCGCAGACGAGAATTAGCGGGTTGTGTCCAGCGTGCGGTGGGAAGAAAAAGAAACGCGCATCAGGTGAAAATGGATATGTGGCAACGAGAGACTTTGTAAATGGTGCCGAAAATAATGGTAATAAAAACTTTTGTGTAAAAACGAAAAATACTTTTATTTATTTACAGTTTTATTTTTATGAATTACTAAAGTATAGTTTTATTTTATGAATTACTAAAGTAAAGTTTTATTTTTATGAATTACTAAAGTATAGTTTTATTTTATGAATTACTAAAGTATAGTTTTATTTTATGAATTAATAAAGTAAAGTTTTATTTTTATGAATTACTAAAGTATAGTTTTATTTTATGAATTACTAAAGTATAGTTTTATTTTATGAATTACTAAAGTAAAGTTTTATTTTTATGAATTACTAAAGTAAAGTTTTATTTTTATGAATTACTAAAGTAAAGTTTTATTTTATGAATTACTAAAGTATAGTTTTATTTTATGAATTACTAAAGTAAAGTTTTATTTTTATGAATTACTAAAGTATAGTTTTATTTTATTAATTACTAAAGTATAGTTTTATTTTATGAATTACTAAAGTAAAGTTTTATTTTTATGAATTACTAAAGTAAAGTTTTATTTTATGAATTACTAAAGTATAGTTTTATTTTATGAATTACTAAAGTATAGTTTTATTTTATGAATTACTAAAGTATAGTTTTATTTTATGAATTACTAAAGTATAGTTTTATTTTATGAATTACTAAAGTAAAGTTTTATTTTTATGAATTACTAAAGTATAGTTTTATTTTTATGAATTACTAAAGTATAGTTTTATTTTATGAATTACTAAAGTAAAGTTTTATTTTTATGAATTACTAAAGTAAAGTTTTATTTTATGAATTACTAAAGTATAGTTTTATTTTTATGAATTACTAAAGTAAAGTTTTATTTTTAGGAATTACTAAAGTAAAGTTTTATTTTTAGGAATTACTAAAGTAAAGTTTTATTTTATGAATTACTAAAGTAAAGTTTTATTTTATGAATTACTAAAGTAAAGTTTTATTTTATGAATTACTAAAGTAAAGTTTTATTTTATGAATTACTAAAGTAAAGTTTTATTTCATGAATTACTAAAGTATAGTTTTATTTTTATAAATTACTAAAGTAAAGTTTTATTTTATGAATTACTAAAGTAAAGTTTTATTTTATGAATTACTAAAGTAAAGTTTTATTTTATGAATTACTAAAGTAAAGTTTTATTTTATGAATTTCTAAAATAAAGTTTAATTTTATGAATTACTAAAGTAAAGTTTATTTTATGAATTACTAAAGTAAAGTTTTATTTTATGAATTACTAAAGTAAAGTTTTATTTTTATGAATTACTAAAGTAAAGTTTTATTTTTTGAATTACTAAAGTAAAGTTTTATTTTATGAATTACTAAAGTAAAGTTTTATTTTATGAATTTCTAAAGTAACATTTTATTTTATGAATTACTAAAGTAAAGTTTTATTTTTATGAATTACTAAAGTAAAGTTTTATTTTTATGAATTACTAAAGTAAAGTTTTATTTTTATGAATTACTAAAGTAAAGTTTTATTTTATGAATTACTAAAGTATAGTTTTATTTTATGAATTACTAAAGTAAAGTTTTATTTTTATGAATTACTAAAGTATAGTTTTATTTTATGAATTACTAAAGTATAGTTTTATTTTATGAATTACTAAAGTATAGTTTTATTTTTATGAATTACTAAAGTAAAGTTTTATTTTATGAATTACTAAAGTATAGTTTTATTTTTATGAATTACTAAAGTATAGTTTTATTTTATGAATTACTAAAATATAGTTTTATTTTATGAATTACTAAAGTATAGTTTTATTTTATGAATTACTAAAGTAAAGTTTTATTTTTATGAATTACTAAAGTATAGTTTTATTTTATGAATTACTAAAGTATAGTTTTATTTTATGAATTACTAAAGTAAAGTTTTATTTTTATGAATTACTAAAGTAAAGTTTTATTTTTATGAATTACTAAAGTAAAGTTTTATTTTTATGAATTACTAAAGTATAGTTTTATTTTATGAATTACTAAAGTAAAGTTTTATTTTTATGAATTTCTAAAGTAAAGTTTTATTTTATGAATTACTAAAGTAAAGTTTTATTTTTAGGAATTACTAAAGTAAAGTTTTATTTTTAGGAATTACTAAAGTAAAGTTTTATTTTTAGGAATTACTAAAGTAAAGTTTTATTTTATGAATTACTAAAGTAAAGTTTTATTTTATGAATTACTAAAGTAAAGTTTTATTTTTAGGAATTACTAAAGTAAAGTTTTATTTTATGAATTACTAAAGTAAAGTTTTATTTTATGAATTACTAAAGTAAAGTTTTATTTTATGAATTTCTAAAGTATAGTGTAACGGCCACGTTATACTACCTACAGCCTTGGTCTTTTCAAGACTTAGGTCAATAGGCATCTCCTGCCATTGCGATAATCATCTTTTGTTGTTGTTAGCCCCTTACATTAAATGACCTCATGCGTTACTTTGGTAAATAACACCGGAGGATTAAATAAGAACATGAACTTGACTGACCGACGACCGGTCAGAGCGTTTGATAGAGATGCTTGAGTTGTAATAGAGCGTGGACGCACATATGGAAGCAGCAGGAACTATACGACAGCCAACATATGCAAATGACCGCACCGTGTACGAGGTGACGTCACAACGAAGAAAAAAATTATAAACAGAAAAGTGTGGCCCGAGAAGGACAGAAACAGAAGTTTTACACACGTGGCCAGAGAGTGACAGGGAAAGCGTGTTCTAAATATGACCGGAGATAGGCATAATTCCACGTGTTCGACACGGCAGAGCACATTTGAGTACGAGAAAACTTTTGAACTAGAGACAAGGCGTTATTCTGAAAGTACCTGTAAATAAATGTCTGTTGCTTCAACAGAAAAGAAAAAAATGAGTCGAATTCTTTTCTTGTCTTTGTTTCCTTGCAACTGTCTGCACACAACGTGTAGGTCCCGAGTGTTGACCTGTAATGACTACATTACAAAGTTATTTACCAATTTATGGTGGGTAATTAAAACGATGACACGGGTCTCGACATTATTCTCAAATAAGCTCTTTTCGATCTTTTGTAAAAGAGCGCCGGCAAACAGATTATCCCCCCTACACACAAAAAAGAAAATGTCATATACTGCTGACAGTCGCGGGTGTATAAACATCCGTTCATCTGTTTATCTTCTATTGCAACCTAAAGTTTCGGCTGCTCTGCTTGTGCGTGACCAATTATACGTTTAGAAGTAGTTCGTGTTCTCCTCCGTGTAGAGATAGCTTCAATAAACTTTTTTTCGCACAGAAACGTAGACTAAAGACGTCCATAGCAAGTTTAGTATTAAGTTTATTTTGAATGAAAGAGAACGAACTAAATTTTTATTACTTGACTAACTAAATTCTTAACACAAATGGGCGAACTAAGCGATCTTAGGAGAACATTTCGCTCTTAGCGATTAGCAAAGTTTTTTTTTTTACATCATTAGAATTGATGTGTCTTGCGCAACATCCCCAGACAAACTAATTCTAAAGCGTTTTGTATTCTTTCTATTTGACAAAAACGTGACGTCATCACTTTACTTTCCTCTCATATCCTGTTGTCTCTACTCTATTAATTGACACTACGACCAGTGTTGAAATTGAGTAATCTGACGCAACACAAAGTAAAGAACACAACGACCGGACAATCACGCCCTGTGCAGTGAACGTACATACAACAAAACATTTTAATAATTTTACTAAATAACGAACAACACTGCATGCATGCAGCGGCAATGCTGTTTTTAAAAACGTCGGCGATCACGGCTCTCCAAATTGTAGAGCCATGGTAATTTTGGGAATACAAGAAAAGACGGTGATTTACCGTTGCTTTCCGTCCTGATTTGGGGTCTCTACGGTTCTAGGTGAACATTGTCTGAAGATAGCGGTTTCAATCCTACCCAAAGCATATGTTACCGTGACGTAAGCCAACATATATGGAGTGAGTTTCTAACAGTGTTTTGTGTAATTTTTTTTTTAGTTTGAACTCATTTTCCCAAACTTAACGTATTCAACAGAGACCTCGCCGTCATTTGTCCTTTTCAAATATATCGAGAAACATTGTATGATTTTCGAACCGAATAAACATTTTACATTAAATAAAAACACTAAAAACTTATCCAGTTAGGTAGAAAAGTAACTTATCTTGTCTTTGATAACATTTATTTGTTATATATTTGTCTTTTTTTTTGACAACTTTTTCGATTCTATGCGTAGAGTAAAACAAACACACAAACAACAACAACAAAAATCTTAACTTATTTATTTATTTATTTTACATGGAGGTCACCACTTATCAAGGCCCGGAAGACACCCGGGGATAAGGGTTATTGTGTGTACAGTAATCAATGGGAAAGTATCGTAGTAACCGTCAGCATTGGAGATTCAACAACGTGTTTTACTTAAGGGGACGCTTTGTCAAGAATTTGTTTATGTTGGACTTGAAGACACCCAAGTTGTAGACAAATGGGAGACAGGCAATCGGAAGAAACTTCCACAGTCGCGCACTTCTAAGAAAGAAGCTCTGCTCATGGAATCTACGCTTGGATTTAAACACAGATAAAGAATGGGGAAAATTATTGACAGTATTTTCAGCCAGACGGGTGCTTATCGTGAAAGATTGGTGAGGGGGGACCGAAGATTGGAGCTCAGACGAGAACTTGCCATGAAAATAACGATAAAACAAAGACAGGCTCGCAACTTCTCTTCTGTGGGAGAGTGGCTGCAGGGAACCCCCACTAAGCCACGGAGCCTATTTTGTACTCTGTCAAGGCAGGAAAGGTTGTTGTTAGCAGCTCCTGCCCAGATGTGGCAGCAGTACTCCATCCTTGGACGTACTTGGCTTTTATACAGATAGGGAATTGCATCAGTAGTGAGATATCTTCTAGAGAGGTAGAAGGATCCCACCATCCTCCCAGTGACCTTAGTAACAGACTTGATGTATGTGTTCCATTTCAGATCAGGGATAAAGGTCAAACCCAGAAGTTTGTCAAAACATGGAGCCTCCCCAAGACGAGAGCCATCCATTTCAATTGATGCCAGATGAGGATCAGAGCGTTGATGGTGTAAAGATAGGAGCTTGGTTTTAGATGCATTAAAAGTAACCAGCCATCTCTTCCCCCACTGTACCACACGCTCAAGATCAGAGGAGAGAGAGAATCAGAGAGAACTTTGTCATTTGCCTTTGATGTTTTGTCATAGATGGTCGTGTCATCAGCATAGATGTCAATGAATGATTTAATAATGTGTTTAGGGAGATCATTGATGTAGATTAGGAAGAGATTGGGCCAAGGATGGACCCTTGAGGGACTCCAGCATTAATACTGCAGGCCTTTGATTTCCAGTTATACCGTAGCTGGAAATCTCGTGAAGTAGGCCTTTATGCAATACCTTATCGAAGGCCTTTGATATGTTAAGAGCAATTGCCCTAGAAAGAAAGCCTTTGTCGTTTCACTAATCCTATGAGATATAACCGTTAGCACATCTGCTGTAGATCTAGCAGATCGGAAAACACTAACCTCTTACGTTCCAATGCCAATATTCCTTGGTTGGGTTAAATAATAGTAAAAAGAAATAAAACTATAAAATATTTTAAAAAATTATTTTTAACTTTTGCTTAAGAAAAATAAACTTGATCACGGAGTTAAGATACGAAAAACGAAACCAAATATTAATTTTTAAAAAATACACTAGTTTTAATACTTTTTGGGTGATTACGAAACAAAAATAAAGAAAGAAAACACGTATTATCAAAGAAAGCAATTATTTTATTTAGAAGAATTAATTTAGTTTAAATAATTCTTGTCTTATTACAAAACAACAAAAAGAAAACACGGTCTTATGTAATTTTGGTACCGCGCGGAAATAATAATTTCGAAAGTCATTCAAACATGGGCAGGGGAGGTTATTGTTTAAAAGTCATTTCGGGGGGTACTTAAAATATACAAATTTATTTTCTTTTGGGGGTGAGGGAGGCTCGTTTTAAAACTATATCTACCTCAGTATTTTCTTTAATTTTCGGACATTTTTTTTGTTAAAAATTATTTATTAAGTAATGTCGAGTGCGACATTACTTGTTATTTCTTTTTAACTAAATAAACTCTTTAAAATAGGTTTAAACACCAAAAACTTACAAACTTAGGTAGAAAACGAAAACTTAGAAAAATCAATTTAATTTTTTTAAAACAATAAACATGTAAAAATATTTTTAAAAATGTTATGGGATGTGCATTATTACCTAAAAATATACAAATTTATTTTCTTTTGGAGGGGGGGGGCTCGTTTTAAAACTATATCTATCTTAATATTTTCTTCAATTTTCTATTTTTGAGCAATTATCCTCCTAAGACGTGGATCCTCTTATGTCGGACATTTTTTGTTCATAAGTAACACTCGACATTACTTTTTTTTTTTTTTTAACTAAATTAACTCTTTAAAATAAGTTGAGAGACCAAAAACTTTCAAAGCTGGGTAGAAAACTTAGAAAAATTAATTTACTTTTTTAAAACAACAGTAAGCAAGTAAAAAAAAATATATTTTTTTAATATTATGGGATGTGTATTCTCTTTTAAAGACAATATCTTCTTCAAAAACGGTCATAAAATGTGTTTTCAATCGATGTTTATTCAATAGGGGACCAGTTTTCCTACTTAGCAAATGGGGACGAGTTTTCCGGGGTCGAGTTTTCCGGGTACGAGTTTTCCTAAATTCAAAATATGTATATGCTATATCAAACTAAAGTCTGACAGACTGACCGATGGATATCCGACGGACAAAACCTTTCGTAGAGATACAAGGACGCAAATACATTAAAAAAAAAAAAAAAAAAGAACGATTGTTTATTTGTATTTGTATACATTTTTTGTCTACGGAGGAAAAAGGAGCCGACATTAAACGCTAGACTTCACACTCTTCTCCTTTCCGGCTACTCCCACCTCTTATCACCCTTTCGTGTCGCCCCCACCTCCCCACCACTATCCTCTGCACCGTTCCTTCTTTAGCACTTCGTCTTCGCCGGCGCCGACGTAGAGACGGTGACCCCCCCCCACTCCCTTCCCTTCTCCTTACTCGATCCTTGCTCCAACCGTGAGTCATCAAGTCTCCAATTGTCAGTTCTTAGTATTACAGGCGCTCTTTAGCTTCGCGATGTATTGATTGCTTATATAAATACTGCGAAAGCTAATAAACGCGACCATTACGACACTAGACTTTTCCCTTCTTTTCTTTCTGTGTTGTTTTTTTTTTGTTTTTTGTTATGATATCAACGGTACTAATGGTACTAATAATACTAATAATACTAATATGAGGCCTAGTGCACAAGTACTTGTCACACACAACAACGCGAGCCCGTAGATACGCAACCACTGGCGAGTACGCACATACGAGAGAAGTGAATAGATACTAGTGTTGGGTTGGGACGATTGTCGTAATCAGAATTTTAGTAGGGTATCGGAGTCAGAATCGGGGAGGGGGGAATATTGTAATACATACAACAAAACGAAAAAGTGGTAGAGAAACAAATGGATGTTACCAAAGGCAAGATAAGTTACTCTTCTACAAACTTAGATAAGTTTTTTTATTTATTTTATTATTATTTTTTTGATTATTCAATTTTAACCCCAAACAAGGCACGTTGCCACTTTGATGTAGGGGGGGGGGCTACTACCAGGAACCTAAGTTGCAATGGTACTATGTAGGGAGTTTAGTAGCAAGATGTCTGTTTACATTACACTTGAACTTCTGCATGTCAGTACAGTTGGGAAAACAGGAAACCGGAAGAGAATTTCAAAGTCCTGCAGTTCTGGGGAAGAAGCTATTAGACTAAAAGGCTTTCTTACATCTAGGGATCTCAACTGTGTAGGGGCGGGACTTTGCTGCTTGTCGAGTTTGTCGGGGGTATTTTCGTCGAGGGAGTACAAGGGCTTGTAGTTCGTCGGAGCATCTACCATTAAAATACTCGTAAAACAGGCAGAGGGATGCAACATTTCATCGGTGGGAAAGGGGCTGAAGTTTAGATGACAGTTCAGGACCTATCACGTTGGTGACTCTCTTTTGGACCCTGTCCAGGAGCGAGAGACTAGTAGCAGATGCACCAGCCAAAATGTGACAGCAGTACTGCATACATGGGCGAATGGTGACTTTATAGAGGTACAGGATATTTTCAGGCGTAAGTAACTTTCTAGCACGATAGAGAGAGCCCACCTTCTTTGCAGCAGCCTTAGCAATAATCTCGATGTATCTATTCCAACTCATGTTTCCTGTAAACGTTAAGCCAAGGAGTTTGAACGAAGTGCTCTCAGGTAAAGTATCGCTAGCTATAGCTATTGGTGGTTGGTAAGGTTTCATGTAATTATTAAAGGAAACGAGCTTTGTCTTGGCAGCGTTGAACGTTACCATCCATTTTTACCCCATTCCACTACAAACTGAATGTCTTCCTCTAGGGTTTCGGCCATTACCTTAGATATGTGCTCATTAGTTTTTCCCACGTACCTGCTATAGATCGTGATGTCGTCAGCAAATATACTCATCTCAGAGACAATTTTATCAGGGAAGTGAGTTATGAATATCAGAAATAACAAAGGTTCAAGGATCGATCCCTGAGACACACCCGCATTTATATAAAATATTTTGGACGTGCGCCCATCGAGGACAACCTGGATTCTTCTCTCATTTAAGAAGGATCTAATTATGCTAAGCATTCGTCGAGTAATACCATAGGTTTTGTTTTATTCGAATAATAAAACAAGTAGTGTCGAGCTGGTAAGTTAAACCGACAAAATGGCTGACAAGAAGATAACATCTTCAGAATGTCGGTAATAGCCCAACACTCGAAAAAAATTAAAATACTGAAAGAAATCCACTCAGCAAGTGTCACCTTGACATTTATTGGATGAATTTCTATCAGTATTTTGTTATATTTTCATAATTAAAGCGATTATTGAGACTTATACGTCTGATGTCGGTCATCCTGTCGTTCTAACTTACCAACTCGACACTATTTGTTTTTCGAATTAAAGGGCTTTTAGTTCTCTCCCAGTAAAAAGAACTTAGATACAAGGGTCGAAACGTGAGATTCAGAAGTCAGCACCCCAGATGAGGGGGAACTCTGACCTACAAAAAGTGCCTGGGCAGCCCCGTCGGCATTCCATCAGGCAATTAGCAATAAACTAACTCCTTCTCAATGAAAGAAGGGAATGCCTGGGAGGGTGGATCTCCTCGAACTGCAGCGAATTAAACTCCCACCGCAAACTCAACAGGGACTGGATCTTTACAGGAATGTTCTAATCTCTGTTAACGTGAGGGACCGAAACTAAAATAAATAATGAATAAAAACAAATAATAAAATATGTTAAATCACACAAAATTTATCCAAGGAGGTAGAAGAGTAACTTATCTTGCCTTTGGTAACATTTATTTGCTATATATTTGTTTCTTTACCACTATTTCGTTTTGTTATATATACTTTAAAATTTCCAGAATCGGAATTTTTTTGTCTTTTTTTCGATGTCAAAAAAAAAAAGATTATTTTATGTGTTCTTTTGTTCGTTTGTTTGTGTTTAAAAGTTAATGAAAAATGTTTGCGTTTTTCTAATGCCCCAGAAAGTATTTCACTCAAGACGCAATCATCTACCTGTATAAAAGCCAAAATACGTCATACAATGAGTACAGTTGCCACATCTTGGGAGGTACTAATCAGAGCACCCTATGCTGAATTGAGAGAGTTCAAAACCGGTTTCGAAACCTAAGAGGTGATGCCCTTTTCTTCTCCCTGCAATCTATTTCCCGAAAAAGAGACGTTGCGAGCCTGTCTCTGCTCTATCGTTATTTTCATAGCAAGCCCACGCCTGAGCTCCAGTCTATAGTTCCCATGCCGAACGTTCACAAAAAAAGCACTTGTTTAGCTACAAACACTATCAACAAGTCCCCCACTGTGCCTAAATCTAAATTCACCCCAAACAAGGCACAGTGCCACTTTGATGTAGGGAGCTACTATCAGGGACATACGTTGCAAGGATACTATGGAGAGAGTTGAACAGGAAGATGTTTGTTCACAGTACATTTGAACTTTTTAATGTCAGTACAATTGGGCAAACAGGAACTCGAAAGAGAGTTCCAGAGTCTTAAAGTTTTGGGGAAGAAACTATTAGAGGAAAGGGCTTCTTCCATCTAGGGATCTCTACTGTGTAGGGGTGGGATTTTGTTGATTGTCATGTTTGTCCGAGGTATTTACGTCGAGGGGTACAAGGGCTTGTACTTCATCAGAGCATCCACTATTAAAATGCTTGTAGAACAGGCAGAGGGATGCAACATTTCGTCGATGGGGCAGAAGTCTGTTCCACTGACCTGCTTTCCAGCTGACTAGAGCATGTCTTCAAGTTCAATGTAAACAAATTCTTGTTGAACCGTCAATCAAATTCTACCCAATTTCAATCTCTAACAATGACTATTCTGTTGTCTCAGTGATCACCGTACACCTATTATTCTCGAATGGTGATAGGGCCTTGATAAGTGGTTACTGCCTTGTAATATATATATAATTATATAATTATTTCCACTACGAGACAACATTGCAGCCAGCAAGAGCCACGAAAGCTAACAAACCGAACTCAGGATTCGAAACCCGAGCCTCTTGCATGCGAGGCAAGCACTCTACCAACTGAGCAAACGCGCACACAAGAAAGTCTTATTAACTATCATAGATCAAGCAAACCGCAAGGAAATCCGACAGTGGAATGCACCTACCTTCGTCTCAAACAAGGGATGTGATCGTCGCAATCAGCCTTAACCCAAGTCGATGCCTCACTTGTAGGAATTTATACTCGCTAAGGATGTCATCACGACAAGCCTATCCTAACGAGCAATAAGTATTTTCAGATTGTGTGAGAGAATATATAATTATTTCCACTGCCAGTCAACATTGCAACCAGCAAGAGTTAGATTTTTGTCTGCAAGATTCTAACCACGTGATTACGGTGTAGCGAGAATAAAATAAACAATTCATTCAAATGCAGCTTGTTATGGATTTACGATACCAAAAACCATTTTATTGATACTTATGCATCTATGTTCCTTTTTTTAGGGAAGCACTTGTTATGAAGTTAGTCCCAGAAATTGCTGAAGCAGTTTACGATATAAAAATAATTTTATTATACAATAGCAAGACTTGTGTATCAGCATTGCCTGGTAGAATTATACCTGCAAAATTCTAACCACGTGATTACGGTGTAGCGAGAATAAAATAAACAATTCATTCAAATGCAGCTTGTTATGGATTTACGATACCAAAAACCACTTTATTGATACTTATGCATCTAGGTTCCTTTTTTTAGGGAAGCACTTGTTATGAAGTTAGTCCCAGAAATTGCTGAAGCAGTTTACGATATAAAAATAATTTTATTATACAATAGCAAGACCTGTGTATCAGCATTGCCTGGTAGAATTATACCTCCACATCTGTAACCCCTCTACTCGCCTAATTAAACTACGGTTGTTAGTGGCTGTTGGCTCAATAAAATATCGGGCACTGGCGCCTGTGGTCAAAATGAATGTACCAAGGCGATGTAACAATGTTAGTATCTATAAACTCATTCTTAACAATTCTGTGCTGTCTCTTAGTGACGTCATATTTTAATGTTAGTAAGAGTTCGTTTATAAAGCGAAGAACTGGATGTCGGAATATAAGAATTTTCAGAGCTCAGCCAATCAGAATGGACGGACTTTGGCGAGGAAGCATTTATTATTTATGAATCGGAAATTGGAAAGGTTATGTTAGGTCTATGTATGTATGAGCCAGTCTGGTCGGTGTTATCACAGAATCTGTAGAACTTGTTGAATTCGTCCCGGTGACAACTGGTAGCAGTGGTAGAATTAAATATTTAGAGATAAAAATAGGGACTCCTCTCTCGAAGATGTTGCCACTGTGATGGTGGTGCTCGTAAGATGCAATGTAGTATTTTATCACGACTGAATGTGTCTAATGTGGTGTTCGAAAGCTACATAAGATAGTGGCTATTGGCCTGGATGTATTGAATTTGTATGTGGCATCTGTTGTTGCAAACCTACGATACTTTGGTCCAGAAGGGAATTTCTGCAGTCATTTTATTATGTATGGGGACATATTTTTTGGAGAAGGGATTGACTTAACGAGATAAAGGACCGTTTGAATAAATTCATAATGATTTAAATTTAAAGTGTTGTGTAATTATTAAAAAAAATAATTTTATTTTCAGTTGCGTACACTTATGTTACCGGGTGTTTTATAACTGTACTTTCACCTAACTAGTTAATAAATAAATAAAAATATCGGTGAACATGTACACAGTGACGTAGCTAGAGTAAACGTCACTCGGGGCGGTCCGCTCAAATGTCACCCACTAATCCCACTTCACCCTATGCTGAATTGTTAGCTATCGTTAAATTTTCATACATGCTCAACTTACTTCCTGACTGATACGTTACTGCTTACACGTATAATCAAATACAAAATCATACCCGGAAAAACAATTAGTTCAAATCCAAAGGGGTTTAAAATGCTACTGTTCATAATATAACGATAATAATAAACTTATTTACTAGTATGAAAAATGGGTATGAAAATCTTTTTAGGAAGAAAAACATAAGTGTATACACGATGACGAGTCATTCAGTAAATGGGTGAATATATATATATACTAGCAGGGGTGACCGGCGTTGCTCGGGTGTTTGGAGGTGTATGCTGTGCAAAAAAAGCAAAAAAACAAAAAAAATGATTAATTTTTTAAAACTTTGACCCCTATTATGACCCCTTAAAATTTATTGTTTCGTGCTCAAATCACTTTATTAAGTTAGATCCAGGTTCAAGGAACCTATATCTAAAATTTCAAGTGTCTAGACCCAAAATTGTCGGAGGAGTTTGGTAGAGTTCTTAAAGGTCAAATCGTTGAAATTTGACCCCTTAACAGCCAAATTTCTGGCTGACACCCGTCACATCGATTTTCCCAAATCTCAGTACCCGGTATTTCAACTTTCGAGTCTATAGACTAAAAATTGACAGAGTTATTGCGTAGGGAAATGTACACAGACAGACAGACAGACAGACAGACAGACACGTTCACTTTTATATATATATATATATATATTGTTTGTTTATTTATTTTTTCTTATTGCAGTTTTGACTTCAAACTCGAAACATTTTGACTTTACTTATCCTGTTTTGCTATTTCTCTTGATTTAAATCTTTTTTGTCAAATATACCTGGTACTACTCTAAACCAGTCCTTAAATGAGATTCTCCAATCTAAAAACATAAGCCGACTTCACAAGTTCCATTATTGGAACTTAATTATAAGGTGAAGCTCGAAGGTTCTAACTCGAGGTATAAACAAAAAACAAAACAAAACTTCCACGGATTAATATAATATATCTTAGAACCCCATCTTCCAATGGAGACCCCTACTACCATGTCTCCTTCTCCAACATCAGAGATCTATGTTCTAACCTTCCAGAGGTTGAAACACAATTAAAGGAAACGAAACCGGACATATTCTTTCCAAGCGAAAGTGGAATAGGGCCGACCACTTCCTTAGATGAGTTCATAATTAAAGGATACTCTAACTTAACATCTAAATCTGACCCCCAAGATCGCCATGGGCATGGAATATGTGCCTACATTAAAGATGGCTTCCCGTGTGGCAGGGATATCTCCAGAGAAGACCCTAATTTACCTCATATGTGCTTCCGGGTTGCACTTGCTTACACCACCGCATTTATATTTGCCCTCTATCGCCCCCAGAACAGCGGAGTTACTATCTTTAAGAGTATATCGGAGAAAATTGATCACATCCTGTCTGCTCATCCCTCGGCTAACATTCACATTTGCGGTGACTTCAATGTCCATAATGTGGAATGGCTGACCCACTCAAAAAAGACAGATGATGAGGGGATGTTCTGTCATGATTTTGCCATTGCCTATGACCTCACTCAGATTGTTCGCGAGCCCACCCGTGTGCCCGATACTACCGGTCAGTACGCAAGCCTTCTAGACCCTTTTCTCTCAACTTCCCCTGGGCTGTGCTCATGTTCCGTTCTATCTCCTCTGGGATCCTCCGACCACTCGGTTTTATCAGTTAAGATAAAAATGAAATATAAGTCCACAGACGTACCTCTCCACCGTACTGTATACCGATACTCGATGGCTGACTGGGATAGCTTCCGTACATTCATATCTGATCTACCTCTCTATTCCATGTTTAAAAAGGATGTGTCCTCTGTAGTATCACACCTGACCAAATGGTTACTTGTAGGCATATACCAATTCATACCATCCAAAAAATTTCAACAAAAACCTAACAGCCAGCCACGGTTCTCCCCTGAATGTGCTCCTGCTTCCGCGCAAAGAAATCACTTTTTTCATAGCTACCAACGTAATAGATGCACCGAAACTAAAGCTGCTTACAGGACCGCCATCAACCACTGTAAAAGAGTATAAAAAGAGTAATAAAATATGTTAGAGAGCTATATGCTCAATCCGTTAAATCCAAAGTAGCTGAGCAGCGGCTTGGTTCCCACCAGTTCTGGCAAATAGCAAATACGATCCTGAACAGAAGCGTGCGTTCTATCCCGACCATTATCAATGGATCAGAGGTCATCTCGTCAGCACCCAACAAGGCCAAACCATTTGCCAAGAACTTTGCAGCAAATTCTACCCTATGCGACGAAGGCCATCAACTCCCCGTATTTCCTCCTATAACACACAACACGCTAGGTAACATACAAATATCTGTTCGTGAGGTCGACAAGCTAATCAAGAACCTTGATTCCAGTAAAGCAACTGGTCCTGATGGTATTCTAATTATAGTGTTAAAAAAGCTACAACCAGAACTTGTCCCCATACTTACCAAACTATTTAAGCGTTGCCTTAAGGAGAACTGCTTTCCAACACCCTGGAATACCTCATCAGTATTCCCTTTATTTAAGAATTCAAGTGATAAGTTATCTCCCTCTCAGTACAGACCAAGAAGTTTCCTGTGTGTCATGAGTAAGTTGCTGGAATCCATATTAAATAGAGAAGTAGTCAACCACTTCAGCAGAAATAACTTTCTTAGTGACACGCAATATGGTTTCCGTTCTGCTAGATCTACAGCAGATGTGCTAACGGCTATATCTCATAGGATTAGTGAATCTCTCGATAACGACTTCATTTCTAGGGCAATTGCTCTTGACATATCAAAGGCCTTCGATAAGGTATGGCATAAAGGCCTACTTCACAAGATTTCCAGCTACGGTATAACTGGGAATGTTTTCTCAATCATTAAATCATTTTTCTCTGATAGGCTCATAAGAGTAGTGGTTGATGGGCAGAAATCAGAGGCCCACAGTATTAATGCCGGAGTCCCTCAGGGTTCCATCCTGGGCTCAACTCTCTTCTTTATCTACATCAATGATCTCTCAAAACACATACTAAAATCACTCGTTGACATCTATTTGATGACACGACTATCTATGGCAACACATCAAAGGCCGCAAATGACAATGTTCTCTTTGATTTTCTCTCCTCAGATCTTGAGCTCGTGGTACAGTGGGGGAAGAGGTGGCTGGTTACCTTTAATGCATCTCAGGCCAAGCTCCTATGATTACATCATAAACGCTCTGATCCCCATCTGGCATCAATTGAAATGGATGGCTCTCGTCTAGGGGAGGCCCCATGTTTTGATAAGCTTCTGGGTTTGACCTTTACTCCTGATCTTAAATGGAACGCACACACCAAGTCTGTTGCCAAGATCGCTGGGAAAATGGTGGGATCCTTCTACCGCTCTAGAAGATATCTCACTAATGATGCAATTCTCTATCCATATAAAAGCCAAGTAGGATGGAGTACTGCTGCCACATCTGGGAAGGAGCTGCCCTGACAGAGTACAAAATAGACTTCATGGTTTAGTGGGGGATGCCCTTTTCTCTTCCCTGCAACCTCTCTCTCACAGAAGAGACCCTGCGAGCATGTCTTTGTTTTATCGTTATTTCCATGGAATGTGCTCGTCTGAGCTCCATTCTCTGGTTCCCCCTCGCCAATATTTCACGAAAAACACCCGACTAGCTGAAACCACTGTCAATAATTTTCCCCACTCTTTATCTGTGCCTAAATTAAAACGTAGATTCCAGGAACAAAGCTTCTTTTTTAGAACTGCACGGCTGTGGAACTCTCTGCCGATTGTTTCCCTCTCGACTTCAACTTGGATGTCTTCAAGTCCAACATAAACAAATTCCTGATGAACCGCTCCCTTAAGTAATGACCCTTTATCAAATCTCCAATACCAACTATTACTACGATACTATCACATTAATTACTGTACACACAATAACCCTTACCCCCGAGTAGCTTCTGGGCCTTGATATGACGAGATCCCTGACGATACCAGATGATCTTGCTTTTCAAATAGAGGAAGAGAAGATGGGAGAGGATGAGGTATGGTTGGGGGGGCATGCTGACACTTGGTCAAGGAAAAACAGATATTTATGAGAAATGTCCAGAAGAAATAAAATATTTCAATGGGAAATAAATAGTTATCGCTTATCACATCAGTGCCGGGGTGGGGTTTTTAAGAGAAAGACAAACGAGAGTTTGTTCCTATATCATGGCTGTTATATATCTCTTAACAACGAAAAGGTTGTTTTTAAAACCTCTGTTGAGCGATATGAAAGAAAGCTTGGGGTGATGGGTCGCCACCACGCATTGTTCGACCTGGAGTGACTAATCATGCCTAACTGGTAATAAGTAAAAACCTCAGTGCAGGTGGGGGTTGAGGTCTGGTAGAGATAAGCTCTAAGAGAAAAGAAAGAATAACTCCAGAAAGGTGGAAGGGGAATTTCTGATTTGATAGAAACGATTGGCTTTTTAGAGTTAGAGTCCATTTTTTACTGGCTGGCATTCGAGGCGTCCACATCGCTCTCACCCCGCCTGGGGGGGGGGGCGAAACCCTCATAAGAGCTAAGTTGAAAGCTCTTGTTCTTAGCTGGGAAATTGATTAGAGGAACTTAAATGATACAACCTGCATCATGAAGCTTGAATTAAGAACTCGCCTATAAACAAGTGTAAAACGATTTATGAATAATTATTTTGTTCGTTATATAAAAATGTCCCAGAGTTTTTCCTTCTTTCTCGATTGCCGGCCTGAATGAAGATGCAGTTTATTTCAGGTATGCCCCGACGCCAGATGATGAAGAGATAGACTGGATCCAGCACGAAGCCAGAGTGGCGACCGAAATCGACAATGTTGCCACACGAACTTAGGGTCATGCACATTTCTCGTGCCCTGAGCAGCAGAAAGATATTTATAGTGACCAGTGAGAGTCTGGTCACCCTTGAGGGGTCCACAACTAGACAAGTAAGAATGTAGCCCTGCTGGGTTGCATCTATGGTCCTGTGAGCTGGGAGCGACGAACACGGCCAGAAGTACATCACAAGTATGCTCCCGTGAACCAGGATAGCGACGGATGCGGCCCGGCCCTCGGACGAGAGAGGGTGTTAGGGTTATATTGATAAATGGTGACCTCCATGTAAAAAAAAGCAACAAAAAAAACCCAGCCGACCTGCCTTATCAACTCATGAAACAAAGTGAATAAAATAACATTTTTAAAAAAGTGATGAAAATAGATGAATGGTTGGAAAAACAAAATTACGAAGAAAATATGAAATAAGACACCTTCAAAAAGAATAGGAAATAAAAAGACGTTACGATCTTTTTTGTTTTATACTCGAAAGAAAAAAAAAAAAAAACAGTACTTTGCAGTTTTGTTATCGCGATTTTTCCGAACTTTCACGGGCGTTTCCGAGCAGATATCGAGAAGAACCGGAATATGCCGAGCCGCTTAGGCAATCGAATTCAAGTTAGCAAATGTTAAAAAAATTCAATGAATTTATTTTAGTCAATTATTTTTTTGTCAACGTTCACACTTTAAGAAAGTTCAGTTTTTTGCCCAAGTTTTCAGATTATTAAGATAATGAATCCACAAATTTTGTTGACCCTGTTACACACACAGCAACGAACCACGTTGAGAGAATGTTAGGAGGCTTCTGGGCAGAGTTCATGTGGAGACAGAAATTCAAAGATCCTTTCGCCTGCATAATGCACCAGGTAGCTTCCTTCCACTTTCTCCATGTCCTCTTCTCTACCTTCACGATTATCGTCTGCTATTGCAGCAAAAGAAAATTTGCCACCCACCCTACCCTCTACATTAAACAAACAAACAAACAAACAAACAAACAAAAATTATTAAAAAAATAAAAACAAAACAACAACAAAAAGCATAAACCACTAACCAACCATGACCACTTAGCATCGGCAAAAAAGTAATGACTAACAAGAAAATATTCATAACAATGCCCCCCCCCCCAGTAAAACAAAACAACGATTGCCCCCCAAACACAATGGGGAAATATGAACAAAAACATAAAACCTCTAAATTAATAATTAAAAACAATAATAATACTAACACCACACTAAACCAAACTAATGTAGTGTATGAATTGATTTGCCCCTTCGAAGAATGTTTCTGAACCTACTCTAAAAACTCATATAACGCATACATAGGCCACACCACAATAACACTCTCTCGACGATTAACCTTAACTTTAATCTCATTAACCGACGATTAACCTAACATTTAGCTGACAATAGCGCCATAAAAGAACACCTATCATCCCATGATAAAAACGTACAGTCGTTCGACATTAGAGATATCGTAACTAACAATACTAAAATTCGACACTTTAACAATTGCACCCGACGACTAAACTTGCTAGAAGCCATAATTATCAAAAACTACAGCCCCTTTTTAACGGGATCTCATTTAACACTGGACACACACACACACACACACACACACACATACACATATATATACACACACACATATATATATATTTAAATATGATTTTAAAAATATAATTATCCACCGATACGTGTTTTGTCGTCTACGACTCACCAGAGTGGCTGAATCTAGCGTGATTCGAAATCGGGACCCCTCGGTAATGAGCCTAAACCCCTTACCGCTCATCCATCTTGCACGACTGTTTGGGTATATCGCGATTTACTAAGATGTTATTTGTTTTTGTTTTTGCGATACGTTTTGAATGAATTCAATTATTTACGAAAGTGCATAACCGCTTAATCCTTTCTTTCTAATTTTTTTCTCGGTTATGAAAATGAAATAAGTGTCATCAAATAATTTCAAATATACTATTAAAAAGTTAGAAAAAATACAGGGTTTAGATTTTTCAATAAAAATCGGCAAAAAAATTCTTCAGTGACTATTTACTTTTTTTTTTTTTTAAAGAGTTTGTAATATTCTAGAAAATATTTTTAAAAAATTAAAAACTTACAAATTACATAATATATGATAAATAAATTCTATTTCCGACTATTTTCGCACCTTAGTCTGGCTGAAAAATTATTGGGGTGAAATCTTGTCACCCCTCTTTGGCTGTTACTCGCCCCCCCTCCGCTCCCCTTAGCTACACCGCTCCCTGTACAATACGTATCCCCTATTAATTTTTTTCTTTTCGTTTCTTTTTCCATTTTCTTTTTCAGATTATTATTGCGTAGACACTAAGCTGAGGCGAGAAAAGGGATCAGAAAGGGAACTAGCAGCGGTGAGGTCAGCAAAGAATTATTAGAATTCACCAAAGTACGTGGCTCCCCGCATTGTACCTCCCCGCAATGACTTAGTCCACAATACATTACACTCTATATTGCACTGTAGAGAACCTACTATTGATTTTATGAAATTACTTTTATACAATGACGTCAATTAAAGTTTAAAATGCAAAAGTCAAGTATCATGGTTCAATTCAGCTCTAAACAGAAACATTCATTTTGAACAGACTACTGTCCTACCAAAGAACCTACTGTTCATTTTATATGCCGGCCCCTTCTTCTTGTGTGGTGATAAAATTTATCAAGATGTTAGACTGTACGAAAGTGTCAACTTTAGTCTAAATCGGGCTGTTCCTTCTTTAATCGAATTTTTTCGATTATCGATTTTCGATACTTATCGGAGGTATTACAGTAGAAAACTTAAGAACACTCCCAGGATCATAAAGTACATTTGTGTGAAATTTCCAATAGATAAATAAATAAATAAAACAAAACAAAACAAAACAAACAAAAACGGCCCGGCCGTTTCGGAGTCCATAAGAAACTTTCTCTATCTCTCTCTGCTTCACACACACACACACACACACACACACACACACACACACAGTGCCTTATATAAATTATATACCGATTAGGTCTAATAAGGCTCATGGTCTCTAAGAGCAAGGTGTTACCAAGGTCGAGTCCGAGATTAGAAGAAACATCAACCCTAATTAACTCAAACTTATCTGGGAATTTTAATAAGTCTGTAAAGTCCCAGGGGAAGTCTCTCAGGCTCAAAATACCCATTGTCCATTTCATCGCTATTACGAAATGATTGGGAGTAGAGAGGGAGGGATATCTTGGACATGAAAACCTTCTGGTATCATTAGTGTGAGTAGAAATTGGCGCATGTCTTTTTCCAACCATTTTTTTTTTATATATATATTAACAGAAACCCTATGTTATTATTAAAAGATATCCAAACTGAATAAATATTTTTAAATTACACACATATCCAATGCAATGGCTGAATTTTAAGAAAATACCCTATCCCAGTCTGTAATAGAGGGGAACTAAAATCGGATGATTACGTTTAATGCTATCAAAACAAAGTCCATGTCTATATATATTATTCCTTAATTGGAATTTATTTTGAGATGAGCATTATATGTTAATTTTATTTTTATTTCGGACTATTAGTCTCATCTTTTATTAGTTGTTTTTTTTTTTTTGTTTTTTTTTAAATCTTTTTATTGGTTCACAACGTTTCGGCCAACTTCCTCTGGCCTTCGTCAGGTGGTAACCGCGACGGATAGGAACTTCGAATCTCCTAACTGCATTCTCAGCCATCACTGCCATCCGTAGTTGTTGTCGTCTCACCACATTTTTGACCAATTACCTCTGGCACACTTTGGGTGGGATTGAAACCGCTATCTTCAGACAATGTTCATCTGAAACCGTAGAGATTCAACGTCTCTATCAACTGCGCCACGGGCCCCGAAGGGCGATCAAGGTTGGATTCTTTGATCTTATAAATCCACATTTATTTATTATCTGATCTTCCATAGTCGGGTCCGTACCGATTGGTATATATATATATTATTATTCCTTAATTGGAATTTTTTATTTTGAGATGAGCATTTTTATGTTAATTTTATTTTTATTTCGGACTATTAGTCTCATCTTTTATTAGTTGTTGTTGTTTTTTTTTTTTTTTTTAATCTTTTTATTGGTTCACAACGTTTTTTGTGAAAATTAATTAAAGTCCATGTCCTTTTACAATTATAAGAAACTGTAATTATGATGACTGATAGCATCTTTCCCGAGAGTTCAATGTTCAAACTCATTGGACGGACTTTTTTCACGAAACATGAGTTGAAATAAGTACATTGGCAAATGTTTCGAAGTCTGCTGCAACGAAGGTAGGCTCCCTCTACCGGGCTAGAAATCTTTTTACATCTGCCCATATGTTGTATCTCTATAAAACCACCATGCATCCATGCATGGAGTATTGTAACCACATCTAGATTGATGCATCAACGAACAGTCTCTCCCACTTGGATAGGATACAAAAAGGAGCCTCTAATCTAATAGGCTCCACATTGTGCGTCAAGCTTAAGCTCCTGTCGCATCGCCGCAATGTTGCATTTCTGCGATTGTTTTACAAGTACTTCCACGAAACGTGCTTTGATGAATTTACGGCGCTCATATCTCTCCTTCACCGTAAATACCTCTAAAAAACGAAACTAGCAGAGGTCTCCAGACGCAGAAAGATTTTCAGCCTTAATATTTTCTTTCTTTTGACCGCTCGTCTTTTAGAATTCCTCAACCGACATATAGAAATATAAATGTAATGATGTGATTAAATGATTTAATTTGTGACAATATATATATTATAATATAAATGTAATGATGTGATTAAATGATTTAATTGTGACAAACCTGTTCTTTCGGCAGCCGCTAAGATCTCGTGCAGACATAAGGAGTGAAGAGAAAATTAAAAAAAAAAATGGCCGCCTTTTTTATATGCTTCCTCAATATGCAAATGAGACACTTCCAGTTGGAGAAGAGGTGGATTTTGGATCTAACTATTAAAGTGGCGTCAGTAGTGCGTCGTGTGTTGCAAGAGGATTCTGAGCTTGAATATTGAAGTGGCGAGTTGTGTCAGCTGTACGTAGTATTTTGCAGTTGGGCGGTTCTTGATGGCAGAACGTAGAATATTGGAAATGTGGCATTGTTGCCTCTTTTTTTTCCACAAATAAGAATAAACATCTGACTACGTTACTCTCCACTTAGGATGCCCCATAATCTGAACCGTGATCGTAGGAGCCCCTTGCGTCGCAGTGACAATAAGCCTGAATAAAAATAAATAAATGTATAATTGAAAATTAAAATATAATTAAGTAAAATAAAAATCCATCCATCTTAACTTTTATTCCTATTTTTTTCTGGCCTTGATAAGTGGTGATACATTCCACTTTCTACGCTTTCAGGTTGGAATCAAAATTTAGTATCTGTTCTGTCCTCAGTCAGAGGAGGAAAAATTTTAATTGTTGCCCCCCTTTTGGAGTTCTCCCACATAAAAAAACGAACTCGTGTTACACTTTCTCCTCGTACAGAGGTAAATAAATAAAAACTGATTAGTAACAAAAAAGAAAGAAAAGAAAAAAAACTGTGGAAAATCAAATCAAATTAACACTGTGATTCTTGCTTTTTAAAAATTTAGACAATTTTTATATGACATTATTTATGAGAACGATGTTGTAGTTTGCTTGAAGCATTGTGCGTATTGTGTAAGGAGTTGTGTTTGAAGGCTATATCAATGCGGTTCGTAGGAGACACTAGTTAGTATATAAAAGATTACTGACAATATCAGGAATTTTCAATAATTTTCAATTATATTATGTTTATTTACCAAAATAATGTGTCGCACAAGATGGTAGATGTTGATGTCCCAAATTTTCGAAAGTATTATCTCTTCTTCTGGGGAAATAAAAAAGAAACGTGTACAACTATTCGGTGAGGCGTTTATCTGTTTTGTTTAATTTAATTTAATTTTATTTATTTATTTATTTCCGGAATTCAGTGCTGCAGACTGGCTGTCACCTCAATTTCCAGGATACTAATTGTGATGAATATTAAGTATTGGCAGGAATTATTGTAGCTTTTTTTTTTCTCATGTATATAAATGATTAATTTTTGCGTATTACGCTTAAAATGTGTACTTAGGAGTGTTAATGACCGCTGTATAGTTGTCGTGTAATATCCGGTTTGGGTAAAGCGAATGGTCTAAGGGAGATCAATCTGCATGTGCTTAGATTAGTTCCCCTGGCAGAGTGTATACGCGTATACATATTGACGACATAATGTCGTCAATATGTTTACGCGTATACGCCTACGTATATGTGCGTACACACATGCATACAAGTGTATGCACACATATATATGTGCATATATTATTTTATTTTAATAATTACATTCACATATTGGTAAAATCCCTTGAAAGCGTATTGAGGTTATATGAGAAAATAAATCTGTGTACGCATTATAAATGTTTCTTTTCTGTTTCTTATGCATTAGTACATTAGGAATCATTTCGAGTTAAAAGTTTATTTACTGTACCCATTTGAACTAGAGAAAATCATGATGAAAATAAGTATGTCTCGTGTAAATAGCTAACGAAAAATATGAAATATGGCTGACGTTCCCGACAGGTGATCAAAAAGTCAGATCGAGCGTACCGGAAAACGAAATGAGACCAAATTGAGAACTTGGAAATTTAAAATGAAAAAAACTTTAACGGCTAATGTTTTTAAAATAAATAATTTAAACAATTTATTATTTTGGCTGACGTACACGCGTCGCATCGGCTCCGATGTTGTACGCAGTTCGTTCGAGGGAGCCTTCCGAAAAGGAAAGAAGTTTGGCGTGTGTGGCCTTTTTGTGTGTGTGTGTGTGGGGGGGGCTTGAACTTTGCGCTTTTGGGATTATTTTATTTAGCTATTTTTATCGGCTAAAGATCCATAAAAGAACGATTCACAAAAAATGCAATCATTTGACTCGCCTCGTTGTGGTTGTTAGATAGGTGTTTGTAAAATGAGGACGCCTTGGTGGCGTGTATGTGCAGTGGCCTGACTGTGCTGCCGATGTAGAGCTCTCCGCATACTGTACATTGTATTTGATATACTGAATACGTGCGTATATACATACATATATATATATATATATATATATATATATATATATATATATATATATATATATATATTGACGCATGCGTACGAGAACATTTTAATTTGATTGCCATATTCATTTTTTTTTTCAACTTGGATCCTTTAACAGCTATTTTTTATCGGCTAAAATCCATAGAAGAACAGTTCACAAAAATGCAATTATTTGACCCGCCTCGTGCTAATCTGCGAACTTACGTCTCGGGAGAGATGCAGTTTGAAAAAAAAATGGAGAAAGACACACACACAGACATAGTTTTATAAATTAGATTTTACGGAAAGGTTTATTGGTCATATTTGGGAAGGGTTCTTGTACAATACAGTGTTATGGTTTAATGGTGATATACCCCATTTCGAGGGTACAGGTTTAACTAATTTAATTTTAGACTGTGTGGTAGATTATGTCCGGATTGGTACTATGAGGTCATAGTATGTGGTGAAGATGGCGGTGTTTTTTATGGGGGATGATGCTAATGATGACGTTGGTGCTGCTGCTGCTGCTGCTGCAGCTGCTGCTGCTGCTGCTGATGATGATGATGATGATGATGGTGGTAGTACTGGTGGTGGTGGTGGTGATGATGGTGGTGGTGGTTGTAGTAGTTATGATGATGATGATGATGATGATGACGATGACGATGATGATGATGATGATGATGATGATGATGATGATGATGATGATGATTGAACTTGTGGGTTTATCTTTTCCGTCAAAACATTGGTTAGATGTAAATAAGAGTAAACTAATATTCGTCCCAAATGATAAAAGAAGGATTGAAATATGAGAGAGAGAGAGAAAGAGAGAGAGAGAGAGAGAGAGAGAGAGAGAGAGAAAAGAGGGGGCGAGTTGAAGGAGCATACAGACAGAGACATTCTAAGTGATGCTATTTATTTTTGGTGGATGTAGAGCAGACAGGAAAAATTAGTGATTAGGTTACGAAAACCAATTTGAGTCGACATTTCAGGAAAGAAACTGTCTGGCATGAGTCATGTATTAAAGAAGAAGAAGAAAAAGGAGAAGAAGAAGAGGAAGAATGAAGAGGGACAGAAGAAAGACGTGAAGAAAATAACAATAATAATAATAATAATAATAATAATAATAATAATAATAATAATAATAAGTAGTAGTAGTAGTAGTAGTAGTAGTAGTAAGATGATAATAGGAGGTAAATTGTATTTTTAGGGGGGGGATGTATAATTTTTAGCGATTACGTGTGATTTAACGTCCTTGCGAGTTAGTATTAATGGCAAAACATTGAATTAACAGCTCCTAATAGTTAAAATCTCCCATAAATGGATAAATTTTTTTCGTTAAATTTATATACGAAACTGATTAATTAAAAAATAATTATTTAAGAAATTTTTTTTTTCTTCTGAATTCCGCCCAATTTTTCTGGGTGTTCATACGTAATCGCTTAAAAGTAGAATCTCATTCATTGCGAGAAGGTGATTTAACCATAGATATAGAAAGACATCATATTTATTCGTTTATGAAACCATTCGTCGTTCAAATGCGCCAAGTAACTATTTTCAAGTCAAAACTATCTATATACGTCTAAGACAGTCTTAGTAACACGACCAATATTATTGGTTACGATATATTGAGTCACTTATTGTGAAAACAATTTCTAGTTGACTTTTGATAATTATAACTAAACTTTACATAATCATTCAGATGTGCTTTTAGTTTATTGCGCTGAAACTTCTATTTATTTGGATATATTTATTTTAATTATTTTGCTTGAAAAAAAAAAATGGCAGTGTTTCTTAAAGTATGCGTAAGAATAAAAAAAACAGTATTCTTAAAAGTTAAAACGATTTATTTCCCTTGCTCAAGAGTTTTGACCTCAATCCAAAGCCACCAGAGTCTAGGCCATTATTGATGCGACCTTTTCTCTGTTTTCTTTTTTGGTTGGATTATGGTCTTCTGCAGTTCTAGGCGGGCGGGCGGGCGGGGGGGGGGGTTCTATTCCCAGGCTGTGCCTTCTCATCCTTTGAGAAGTGTGTTAGTTTATTATTAATCTCCTGAAGCGTCCCTACCAAGGAATGACGGGGTTGTCCAAGCATTTTTTGCAGACCAGAGTGCTCTCCTGCTACGGCACTGACTCTTTAAATCCCACTTTCCCGACTTTGTGTCACATCGTCCCGTCCTGGGAGGGAGATAAACACGATCCCCCACTACTGATGTTTATATTTGTGATTATTTCAAAAATGTTCATAGCATCAATCGTTTAAGTAACTTTTGTATTTTTCAACGTTTAATTTCTATTTATAAAAAAAACATGCTTCGCCAAGGTTCGCAGTAATCTATATATCTATAAAAGTGAGAATGTATGCGTGTGTGAGGCCAACTCTCAGGGATTTTTTTATCTACAGATTTAAAATTTAGTATATAGGGTATTCAGACATGTGGAAATTTTTTTAAATCGGTATTAATGCGGAAAAGGAGCTGCTAAATGCTACTTGGGGAGTAACAGATTTTTATCTATTTGTCAACTGTTGCGCGATTGCGCATGCGCAAATCGTTCACATGCCAGCTTCCTTATGTTAAGAATAATTAGGTTTGTAAACATATCTTAAAGATTGCGGCAAGCTGGCCTAGCAGTGTCAGAAATTTCGTGAAAACTATTGAATAATTCCACCCGCTATCTTTCGAAGCTTATAACTCCTCGAAAAAT
The DNA here is from genome assembly GCF_053919585.1 of Euprymna scolopes. Taxonomy (NCBI): domain Eukaryota; kingdom Metazoa; phylum Mollusca; class Cephalopoda; order Sepiida; family Sepiolidae; genus Euprymna; species Euprymna scolopes. Next base: position 26,985,523 of record NC_136517.1, on the reverse strand, counting down.
GTAATTCAAGCCCTAATTTTTTTTTCAATTAAAGGAGCAAGGACCAAGGTTTCATTAAAAACAAAAAAACAAACAACGTGTGTTTTTTTAAAAAAAGGTTTTAAACTTCGGACTTTACAGGTAAATTTCTAAAAAACACTACTTTTTTTGTTTTAAATTTGAATACATTATTTATTGATCTTTTATCTTCAATTTGTGATATATAAAACTTTGGTACATAAATTAATTATTTACATTTTAATAGACATTTGAAAATGGGGGGGGGCGTGAATTAAAAAAAAAACGTTTGTCTAACATATTATATTCGATTTATTGGAAAGAGCATAAAATTTCACAGTGACCCTGAAAATATCGTAAAAATAGAATCGATAGAAAAATTTTGATAGATTTTTAAAGTTTAAAAATGGAAAAATACTGAACTCGTAACATTCAATTAATTTCATTACTATTTTTAAAAAAATATTTCTATTACTTTTTATACAACTTTAATAGTTTATTTTGGAAGTATAATCCATAAAGAAAATAAACAACCCACCTTTAAAAGAGAAATTACGAGTTTTTTATATTTTATTTGCAGTTTCCTGTTAGGGGTGTCAAAAATTCCTACAAAAATTCTGATATACCTAAAGCTGGCATAATGGTTATCGTAGTTTACTCGCTCTCTTTAGTTTTTGGTTTCGATCTTAGCTTGAGTATTTTTTTTTTTACAGACAAGAAGTAAACATAATACTCGCATGCACATGTCTCAGTTTCTTTCCGTTTTTTTTTCTTGCTTCATTTTTTTAAAGGAATATAACATTACGTTTAATACCGAGCTACCTCATGTATATCAGCTAGTATTCATATAAAATTATAGAATTACGTTAGTAATTTAACTTTTAATATAGTAACTATTATTAATATTGTTATTACCATTTTTGATTACGCAAAGACAAAAACACACCTACTAAAAACTTGATTGAAAATGAAAAATTTCTTCCAGAATTGATTTTAGGTGGCGAGGGTTGTCTGACTTGCTATTGATTTTTTAAATAACCCCTGATACGTTTAATCCGGAGATTCGAAAAAGATAGTTCTTTTTCATACTCGCTAATTTTGTGCCGTGTGACTAATTTCACTTTTAATGCATCACTTAATGGTCACTTTTAATGCACCCAAAACCAAGCTTCTATCTTTACATCATCAACGCTCTGATCCCCATCTGGCATCAATTGAAATGGATGGCTCTCGTCTTGGAGAGGCTCCATGTTTTGACAAGCTTCTGGGTTTGACATTTAATCCTGATCTAACATGGAACACGTACATCAAATCTATTGCCAGGGACGCTGGGAAAATGGTGGGATCCTTCTACCGCTCCAGAAGATATCTCACTACTGATGCAATTCTCTATCTTTATAAAAGCCAAGTACGTCCAAGGATGGAGTACTACTGCCACATCTGGGCAGGAGCTGCTAAAAACAGCCTATCCTGCCTTGACAGAGTACAAAATAGACTTCGTGGTTTAATGGGGGATGCCCTTTTCTCTTCCCTGCAATCTCTCTCCTACAGTAGAGACGTTGCAAGCCTGTCTTTGTTTTATCGCTATTTCCATGGCAGGTGCTCGTCTGAGCTCCAATCCCTCGTCCTCCCTTCGCCAATCTTTCAGGAGAAACACCCGTCTCAATAATTTTCCCCACTCTTTATCTGTGCCTAAATTCAAACGTAGATTCCATGAGCAATGCTTTTTTCTTAGAACTGCACGCAAGTGGAACTCTCTGCCGCTTGCCTGTTTCCCACCTGACTACAACTTGGACGTCTTCAAGTCCAACATAAACAAAATCCTGACAAACCGCCCCCTTAAGTAAGACACTCTATCAAAAACCCCAATACTAATGATTACTAGAATACTATCCCATTGATTACTGTACACGCAATATCCCTTATCCCTGAGTGGCCTTCGGGCCTTGATAAGTGGTGACCCCATGTAAAAAAAAAAAAAATCATATTTATTTTTATACAAATAAATGCACATTTTTTTAAATTGGAAATAGCTCGAGACAATGAGTGAAGCCGATGGATGTAAGGAATTAACAAGACTCAACGTTGATTATCGCAAAGACAAGAGATGCCTTTTTGATTGGTTGTTGGTTGTTTTTGTTTTACAGCATATCAACCCTTTTCAAGTTATTTAATGCCGAATCCAAAGATTTTGAAAAAGAAATTTTTTTAATAGAATATATTTGTTGTTTTCACGTCAGTTTCTATTTAACCCATAGTTGGGACCCTAACAGGTACTACCACTCCGGGTCAGAGTGGACCTGGGAGCAGTGGTAATTAAAGGGTGGCTCCACACTCCCCAAAGCCCACAAGCTGGGGTCTCACCACTGGATATAGTTTAAGGTCTTATCCAGGACCCCTGCCTTTTTGAACTTAAGGCTCTAAGAGGAAGAGAGTTCCATAAGCTGATGAAATAAGAAGTTGTATTGAAATGAGGTATTAAAAGTATCATGTACCTCTATAAGGCCACCCTTCGCCCATGTATGGAGTACTGCTTTCATATTGGGACAGTGCATCTGCTACTTGTCTTTCACTCCTGGACAAGGTTCAAAAGAGAGTCGCAAATCTGATAGGTCCTGAACTGTCATCTAGGCTTCAGCCTCTGTCCCATCGACGAAGTGTTGCATCCCTCTGCCTCTTCTACAAGTATTTTAATGGTCAATGCTCTGACGAACTACAAGCACTTGTACCCCCTCGACGTAAATACCCCCGACAAACCCGACAAGCAGCTAAATCCCACCCCTATACGGTAGAGATCCCTATGCGTAAGAAAGCCTTCTACTCCAATAGTTTCTTCTCCAGAACTGTTAGATTTTGGAACTAAATTCCGGAATTCTGCTTTCCCAACTGTACTAATTGCAGAAGTTCAAGTGTAATGTGAACGGACATCTTGCTATTCATCTCCTTTCACAATATCCTAGCAAATTATGTCCCCGATAGTAGCCCCCTACTTCAAAGTGGCACGGTGCCTTGTTTCGGATGAAAGTTGAAAAAAAAAATAGCGAATTGATAGAGACCACTAGACCAACGAGTCAAACGAGCTGGAACAAAGGAAGCAGAGAATAGATCAGATAATTCTGGAGAATACAAGTTATATAGTATTTATAATAAAAGGATTGAGATTAGCAACATCACGTCTGTGAGATAGAGATTGCAGTAAATGAGAAAGTGTGGGGACCAATCAAATAACAGATAGGTTTCTGCACTTTATCAAGATGCTTAAGATGGGTCAGAGATTCACCAAGCCAAATATGACAGCAGTACTCTGTACATGGTCGGTTGGAAAAACCAAGGCTGTAGGTAGAAGGAAAAACAATTAGCAGGAAAGAAGTCCCACAGCTGTGTATTTCTTGGAAAGAAGGTACTGGAATAAGAAGCTGTATTATACTGAAGCCTTTACATTAGAGTGGAGGATTGTAAAGAAAATTTTGTTTCACACTTCCCTGCCATTCAAAGGTGATGTATTAGCTTCTTTTCTTCTGATGAAATACTAGTTTAGTAAAGTGCCAATCACTGATCGTAGCATACGGGCGTATGTGCCGTCCAGCTTTCTTTCCAATCTTTTGGTGAGTGTCCAGACTTTTCTAGCATGTAACAGCGTTTGCACATCAGTGATGCTATTCGCGAACAGAGCAATATCGCCTGTGTAATCTGCGTTAGTTATGTTTACTGATGGATGATGTCTGCGTTTGGATTCATTTCAGGTGAAACTCTATGTGATGCGTATATCAGCAGAGATGCGAAGTACACAGTCAAGACAGACAATGAAAAGAAAAGAGGTTAGAGTGTCTCCTTAAAGAACCTTGGCGCGAATATCAAAGAATTGTGTCACCATCTGGCGATCTGACCATTGCTAAAGTGTGTTTGTATAGCATCATGATAGCGTTAATGACTTCGTTTGGAATGCCATATGCCTTTAAGATGCTGGACATATGTCCTCTTTGTACAATGTCGAACGCTTTGGAGAAATCTACATCATGGCTGCCTCAAGGTTTTTTGCTTCGACTCCTTTCATTAGTCTCCTGACAATAAGAATTTGACCAGTAGTAGAGCGACTCTTCCTGTACGGATATAGGCTAATTTCTATCTATACGACGCTTCTATCGTTTCATAGCAAGTACGAACAAAAATGTTTGTGAATTTTTGTGGAAAGGAATACGCTACATATTGTTTGCCTGAAAGAGTAAGTAACTAAGACGAATACACACCTACTTTTACTACTTTGGATTTAACGGACTGAGCATATAGCTCAGCTACTTCTACTACTTTGGATTTAACGGACTGAGCTCAGCTACTTCTACTACTTTGGATTTAACGGACTGAGCATATAGCTCAGCTACTTCTACTACTTTGGATTTAACGGACTGAGCTCAGCTACTTCTACTACTTTGGATTTAACGGACTGAGCATATAGCTCAGCTACTTCTACTACTTTGGATTTAACGGACTGAGCTCAGCTACTTCTACTACTTTGGATTTAACGGACTGAGCATATAGCTCAGCTACTTCTACTACTTTGGATTTAACGGACTGAGCTCAGCTACTTCTACTACTTTGGATTTAACGGACTGAGCATATAGCTCAGCTACTTCTACTACTTTGGATTTAACGGACTGGGCATATAGCTCTCTTGCATTTTTTTTATTACTCTTGTACAGTGGTTGCTAGCAGTCATGAAAGCAGCTTTAGTTTCAGTACATCTATTACGTTGGTAGCTATGGAAAAAGTGATTTCTGTGCGCGATGCCAGGAGCACATTCAGGGGAGAACCCTGGCTGGCTGTTAGGTTTTTGTTTGAATTTTTTGGATGGTATGAAAAATAGTCGGGAAATAAAAAAATCCTCGGAAGTAAACAGTGTCACTTAATTTGAAGATCAAATAATGTTTATTTAATCTGAAACGTATCTAAGTAAAAAAAAAAAATTAAAAAACGTCAGTTCATGGACATTATGTTTGGACCTCCATTTTTGTTGGGGTATTCAAATTAATAAACATTGTTCATGTCTGAGGATTTTCAAAACCGGAACTCGTTTGAATCTGTGAATACACAAATTATCGCTACAGTTTTTTGAACTTTGGAATCTTTGAATTTGGAAAGTCATCTTTAATGTAGGCACATATTCCATGCCCATGGCGATCTTGGGGGTCAGATTTAGATGTTCCGTTAGAGTATCCTTTAATTATGAACTCATCTAGGGAAGTGGTCGGCCCTATGCCAGTTTCGCTTAGAAAGAATATGTCCGGTTTCGTCTCCTGTAATTGAGTTTCAACTTCTGGAAGGTTGGAACGTAGACCCCTGATGTTGGAGAAGGAGACATGGTAGCAGGGGTCTACGTTGGAAGATGGGGTTCTAGGTTTATTCATGTTTTTTTTTTTTTCTGGAGATATTTCATGTTGAGGTTTTGGGATTTGTGGAACAGGTCGACAGAATTGGTTAGAGCAGGACAAAGAGGGAAAGTAAGAAAGAAAAAAGACAGGAATATTTTTTTGTAGCGCAGGATAAAGTAAAGTCGTAACCATTACCCACTAGCATGACATCGAGAGGCCCCACCAGAAACTACTGAATGGTCCAGAATCCATTCACCTAATGGCAATACAGCAGCCCCGGTACTTTGCACCTGCTGATAGGACAGCCTCCTTAATGGTTAATGAAAGGTTCGGGTCCCTGACGTCACATCGTGCAGTAGGCTTGGTCATTTGCATACGGCTGGTGTTGCTGTAACTTTGCACAAGGAACCAACACGTTGTGGCCTCAGTTGCAAAATAGACAAAGAATAGAAGAGAATTTAAACTCGCGTTGTCTTTGTTACAACGACATTTATTTTCTCATTATTACAGCCGTGACGTCATCCACGCCTCTAACGTGATCTCGCACGTTATTCTCGTCTCTAATATGATCTCCTTTTTAAAGTCTTTAATTTTCTCTACTGGTGAGGTCATTTCGCATGTTTTTGCATATACGCGTCCTTGATCTTTTACACTGCTAACCCAGCGTCTACGGTCCTATTACAAGAGCACCAATGTGTAAATTTGAAAATGACGAACGTTCTATCGGGGCATCAGTCGGGTTATAGAAATTAACCTCGATTTTTGTACCGGTGCGACAGCAGGAACAGAGCGCAACACTGGGCGATGAAAAAAATGCCTCGTAAAAGAAGCTTTGTGCAGATTATCTACCACCAATAGCAATGGCTAAAGACTCTTTATCTGAAAGTACATCTTTAAAACTCCTCGGCCTAACGTTCACAGAAAACATGAGTTGGAACAATTATATTGAGAGCATTGCCAGGACCGCTGCGAAAAAGGTAGGTCCCCTCTACCGTGCTAAAAAGATACTAGCGCCCGAAAGTATCCTATACCTCTATAAGGCCACCATTCGCCCATGTATGGAGCATTGTTGTCATATTTGGGCTGGTGTATCTGCCACTAGTCTCTCACTCCTAGACAAGGTTCAAAAGAGAGTAGCCAACCTGATAGGTCCTGAACTGTCATCTAAGCTTCAGCCTCTGTCCTATCGATGAAATGTAGCATCCCTCTGCCTTTTCTACAAGTACTTTAACGGTGAATGCTCTGATGGACTGCAACTACTTGTACCCCCTCGACGTAAATACCCCAACAAACCTGACAAGCAGCAAAATCCCACCCCTTCACAGTTGAGATCCCTAGATGTAAGAGAGACTTCTACTCCAGTAGTTTCTTACCTAAAACCGCTAGACTTTGGAATTCCTTTTCGGGTTCCTGCTTCCCCAACTGTACTGACATGCAGAAGTTCAAGTGTGATGTGAACCGACATCTTGCTGCCCAACTCCCCACATAGTACCCCTGTAGCTTATGTTCCCGATAGTAGACCCCTACATCAAAGTGGTAATGTGTCTTGTTTGGGGTGAAAAAATGTAATAAAAAAAAAGATTATCCAAAAAAATAGGTCTCTTATTAAAAAAAAAGATATATATATATATATATATATATATATATATATATATTTATATCATATTCTATTATGTTATTATGTTATGCTAATTTCTTTTAATTTATAAAACACGTTACCAGTTAAAAATATAATTTAGACTCTTGTGAGACTCGAACCCGCGTAAAAACTTCGTAAAATCTACGGCTTTAATAATGTGTACTGTCCCTATTCCGTGCATTTGTTTGTGCCGGCCAATTCGATATTTCTATCTGTTTACAAACAGATAGACAGAGAAACGGTGTAACTTTTTAATAGTACAGTGTGACCCGGATATAAAAGACCCGCCCATAAGAAAAACAGATATATGAGAGATTTTCTCTGGTCCCAAATTAGAACCTATGTTAATGTATAGTGTAACCCTGATATAAGAACCCCGGATATAAGGGAGATTTAGGGATCGGAGAAGAAGTCTCTTATATCCGGGTTACACCATATATATTTGAATCATGAATTGAGTGTCTCAGTTTTTTAAAATGTTATAACACCTCCCCCCTCACAAAAGAAGGCTCAGTGCTACTTTGACGTAAGGGCCTACTATTTGGGACCAAATTTACAGGGATACTATATAGGGAGTTGAGCATCGAGATGAACTTGAACTTCTGCATGTCAGTACAGTCAGGGAAGTAGGGACCCGAGAGGGTGTTCCAAAGTTTAGCAGTTCGAGGAAAGAAACTACTTGGGTAAAAAGTTTTCCAACATCTCTACAGTGTAGGGGTGGGATTTTGCTTCTTGACGGGTTAGTCATAGGTATTTACTTTGAGGAGGCGCATGTACTATACGTTTGCCAGGACGCCTTCCATTAAAATACTTGTAAAACAGTCACAGAAATGATTTCGACAATGGAACAATGTGTTCTGATGAACTCACTTCACTTGTGCCCCCTCGACGTACATATCCTCGACAAGCCTGCTTAGCAACAAACTCACACCCCTTCACTGTCAAGAAAGATTTCCACTCTAATGGCTTCTTCACTAGAAGGGCTGGACTTTGGATTTTCCTTCCTGCTACATGCTTCCCAAGCTCAAATGCAACTGAAACCAACATCTTAATTATTCTTAGGCATGGTCTCAATTAGTAGCCCCTTCCGTCAAAGTGGCAATATGCCTTGTTTGGGGTGAAGGTGAGTAGAACCCCCACCCCCAGAAAAACAAAGAAAATGAAAAGACTGGAGTTGGGTTGCTAGTGTGGGCCATATCAGGTTGGCGACTCTTTTTTGAACCCTGTCTAAGAACGAAATACTAGTACCAGATGCATCATCCCAGATGTGACAACAATACTCCATACACCGGAGAATAGTGGATTTGTAGAGGTACAGTATTCTCTCAGGAGTGAGTAACCTTCTAGCACGGTAGAGGGAGCCCCCCTTCTTTTCAGCAGCTTTGGCAATTACCTAAATGTATTTGATGCAATTCACGTTGTCTGTGAATGTTAAGCCTAGGAGTTTGAACGAAGTACTTTGAGGTTGTGTATTATTGGTCATGGCAATCAGTTTCTTGCGATTATAAAAAGAAAAAAAAGCTTTACAACTAATTTAAACCAATATTGCTATTCTTCTCATCTTGGGTGTTATTCTCACAACGTTTCGGCCGATGTAATCTCCAATCTTCTTCAGGTGTTTCTTGTCGAACTCAAGAATCTTTTTGTCGAACTTGGGAATCTTTTTGTCGAACTTGGGTATGTGCACGGAATTTTGAACGGAATACTTTATTTAATCCACGGTATTAGCATGCTCTCGTATCGTCAGCCATGGTCGCGTAGAAGTCCTAATTAATTCACAGTTGTATACTTAGTATTGCGCGAACTGAGGATCGAACCTTCAATCTTCAGCAAAAGCCTTATATAGCCGTATCTTGGTTCGACAACCCTTCCAGGACCGCGTACCTATTGTGACCTCTACTCAAAGCCCGGGCTCCGATTCGGCACCGCCTCAAGTGAATTAAAATAAAACTGATCCACACACACACACACACACACACACACACACACACACACTTTTTACTTTGCAGTTTAGTTAAGTGCGTTTCTGTATTTTTGTCAAAATAGATTAAGATTATTAGATATAAGCACAACGTAAATGTGATGACATGAAAAAAAAAAAGAAAAAAAGAAAAAGTGACGCCCCTACTTAAAAAACATAAATGATGATAATATATAAAAAAAACAAAAAAAAAGACAAAAACAAAACAAAACAAACAGAAAAAAAAGACAGGTAATGACGCCATTTTGTATTTACAGCGCCCTCTAGCGGCGTAGCTTCTTTTCCCCCGTTGTTTGTGTTGAATATTTTCCTGTCTTTGTCGTCCGTCTTCCGCTTCAGACAGGTTTTCGTCTTTCTTTCTGCCTTTTTTTTTTCAAAAGGAAATTTAGTGTCATTTCGTAATAATGGCCCCAAACGACTCTATTAATAGGACGAATAATAAATAGCTGGAACAACAAAACAAGAACAGATATTCTTTATATACGCCCATTCAATCTGCGCGGTTAGCGCTGAAATGCCTATTTCAGACAGAACAAATACATTGGAGACAGTGCCAAAGTTACTGCAAAGAAGGTGGGCTGTCTCTACTGTGCTAGAAAACCACGTACACCTGGGAGTACTCTATATCTCTACAAGGGCAGAATTCTTCCGTGCGTGGAGTATTGTTGCTACATCTGAGCTGGTGCATCTTTCACTATTCCCTATCTCTTAGACAAAGTTAAAAAAAGAGCCTTCAACCTAATAAGTACCGTACTATCAATTACGCTTTAACCCCTGTCCCATCGTCGCAATGCTGTGCTCCTGTACCTGTTTTGCAAGCATTTTAATGGAATGTGTTCTGACGAAGTGCCCTCCTCCACATAATACCCCCCCCCCCGACACAGGCCAACAAGCAGCAAAATCCCGCCTCACTGTAGAGATCCCCAGATGCCAAAAAGCCTCCTACTGTAATTGTTTATTTCTTTGGACTACTATGTTATGGAATTCCTTTCTGGTCTCTTGCTTCTCTGGCCGTACTGACATGCAGAAGTTCAAGTGTAATGTGAACAGACATCTCGCTGCCCAAACTCCCTACATAGTGCATCTGTAAATTTGATCCCAAATAGTAGCCCTTGTTTGTTTGGCCCTTGTTTGTTTAGGGCGAAAATGAGTAAAATAATAAAAAGTTTAGAAATTCTATTTTGAAAAGAATACGCTTTTTTTTTCTTTTTTTTAAGGGCCACAATGACGATGATGATGACGACAAAAAAGTACCCTGTTTTTCGTTTATTATTATTGAGTGTGTGCGCCAAATTCGTCTCCTTTGGAATTGTCGCTGTGTCGGAAAGGGGACTTGTTTTTTTCTTAAGTGGCCACTTATCACCGCAAAGTGGGTGGGTGGGGTGGGGGGAAACAGATGACGTCGGGAAGTGCGTCTCTCGTTAATGTGAATTTCCTTTTCAACTATTTTATAACGCGACGATTAAGCCAGGCGATCAGACTTGTCTCCATCTCCCGTCCCCTTTCTTTCTTAATTAGAGAAATTGCATCATTTATTTGGGGTCATAATACGTGACTCGTCTATAATTGAAACTCGTAACGATAGAACGAAAGAGGACACAGAATTGTAAATAATTCGCACGGCAACAGGATTATCTTTATTTATTTAGTTTTTGCACAAACGAATCACTGCTTTTCAGATCTCTATTGAAAGATAGAGGTTATTGAGTTTGACAAGTAGACTGTGCAATTCTAGGAGTTCCACTTTACCAGGCTTTGCCTTTTCTTTTTGAGGAGTGATTAGATTATTGCTAATCTCCTGAGACGCCCCTACCAGGGAATGTGGACGGGACTGCCCAGACATCTTTGGCAGGGAGAACGTGATCCTCTAGGTGTATCAGAATTTTTGGGCAAGTCGCCATTGCAAACATTTGATTAAATAGACTCTCCATGTCTACAAGCTTATAACAATATGAAAATTTAATTTCAAATCCTAATTTTTATTTCAATAAAATGAGCAAAGACCAAATTTTAAAATCATAAAAGGTTTAATCGAAAAATATACAATATATTTTTTTCATCGGTTTTCTTTAAAAAAGATTTCACGAAAATCAACAAATTTAACTTCATCGAAATCTAATAAATATATATAACTGCCAAAAAATCACTTACCTGTTCAAAATTACTAAGCTATGGGTGCTTCTATTCTTCATGTATAAGAATTTGTCCAGATTTATATATTATATTCCATGTATTTTTTTAAATAAAAGGAATTTTCAACCAAGAGTCACGGAAAAACGTCTTTTCGACAATTGTTTATCCGCCATTAGCGAAACTGGATGTTCGTCGATTTGTCGATTTGTTATATACGGAAGCATCAAAGTGACAAAAATAATTATTTATGCCATGCAGCCTTATCTCCCTTTTGTATTTTTGACATATTTCATTTTAACTACAAAGTGGTCAGTATGTGCTACCATATTTGCAAAATAACATTTTATTCATGGATTTTAGCCGATTACTAAGAATTCGCACTACAAATTTCCATTTTTTATTCTCTTAAAGAAATACATGAATTTTTTATTTAATATATTTTAATTCTTCTTTATCGAGTGAATTTCTTTTTAATATCTAAAAAAAGAAAACATTGAATGAAATAGAAAAAAATGTCGTCAGCGTTCAATATTTACTTGACAATCTAAGCATAACATATGCTTCCACTTAAAAAAAGATCAACATGGTTTAAAACAAAAAGGTTTTACACTTTGGACTTTACAGGTAAATTTTCAAAAAAAACAAAAAAAACGCTTCTTTTTTTGTTTTTGTGATATATAAAACTTTGGTGAGTAAATTAATTATTTAAATTTTAATAGACATTTCAAAATGGGGGAGTGAATTTGAAAAAAAAAACCCGTTTGTCTAAAATATTATATTTGGTTTATTGGAAAAAGCATAAATTTTCACATTGACCCTGAAAATATCGTAAAAATTGAACCAATAGAAAAATTTTGATAGATTTTTAGTTTAAAAATTGAAATATATTTAACTCGTAAAACTCAATTGATTTCATTACGTAAAAAATGGCTGCATGAACGCGCGCCGGCACTTTGTAAACACTGTTTGTTTGTTTTTAAATAAAAAAATAATATTTCTATTATTTTTTTTAAACAACTTTAATAGTTTATTTTGGAATTATATTCCATAAAGAAAATAAACAACCCACTTTAAAAAGAGAAATTACAAGTTTTTTTTTTATATTTTATTCGCAGTTTTGTGTTAGGGCTGTCAAAAATTCCCCCAAACTTCTGATACACCTAGTGATCCTCCTCTAAAGCCTTGGCTTTTCAATCTCTATATCCGACCCTTGTGTCACATTTCTCGTAGAGGCAGAGAAATAAATACTGAAGAATAAATACTGACAATGAAAAAAAAATCAAGGGAATTAATAGAATTGGCTACTTAACATGACGGCTCGATAAGAATTTGCTTACATTGGACTTAAAAACGACAATGTTATAATCAACCAGAAAGCACTCTCAGCTATTGTGTTACGCAAACAGGTTACTTCTAGGAAAGAAGCTTTGCTCATGGAAGTTTCGGTCAGTTCTAAGTACACAGAGATAGAAAGGGAATTTATTGACAATGCGTGTAGCTAGACGAGGTTTTGTTGTGAATCTTTTACATGGAGGGGGCATGAATTGAAGCTCAGTCGAGCACATGTAATAAAAACGATAGAGTAAAGAAAGACTAATAACGTCTTAATCTTCGTTACAGAGAATAACTAAACAGAAAAATTACTTCTGCTGCTGCTACTACTACTACTACTACTAATAATAATAATAATAACAATAATAATACTACTTATGACTATACTATTTCTACTAACACTAACACTACACGACGACGATGATGATGGCGGGAAGTGCGTCTCTTACACATGTGAATTGTCTTTATTACTACGAATACTACGACTAATAACTATTATTTCTACAGCTAATTAGACTACACGATGATGATGATGATGATGCCGAAAAAGTGGCCTTTTTTGAAACCGCTAATTATCACTGGCACGACTACTACTACTACTACTACTACTACTAAAATACTACTAATAATATAAATCTTATGATCCTGTAAGAAAGAACAGTCATGGCATGGATTGATTACAAGAAAGTTTACAGAATCCCTCAATCATAAAGACTTAAGACTCAAGAATTCTTAAGGACGTACAAAATATCCGATCAGATTACCAATCTTCTAAAGAAAGCAGTGACCATATAGAGGCTGAAATTGACAGCTGGATGACAACATCTGACTGATATAAGAACACAGAGAGATCTCTTTCAATCGTTAGTTATAATGCGACTTAGTTACGCACACAGGAAATGGGATTCCGGATACAAATTTACAAAGAATACACCACCTCATGTATATTGATGACCTGGAGCGATTTGTATAAAAGTGCAAAGGAACTTGAAAAGGTAATACACACTGGAATATTCAGATGAGGGAGAAGGACTGGGAAGTACAGAAAACTAAATAAATGACACACGCACTAATAAAAGTTGGAAAAAATGCATAATATCGTAGTAAGAGATATCAGCAAAACGAACAATACGAAAAACAAGTCAATATAATAACAATAATTATAGGAGCACTTGCAACTATTACGGAAGTCGTGGATAAAAGACCAGGAAGAAAATGGAATTGATGACGAAATATTAAAGAAAATTCTCCAATGCAGAAATCAACCTACTTATACTACGCCACTACGGACACTAACCAGTTACACGTAGGTAAAAAAAGTAAATAAATAAAATAAAAATAAAAATAAAAACAAAAACACAGGAATAAGAAATAAGGCCTCCTATTATTTTAACTCAAAAATTAAAACGTTGAAGAGCTACTTCACTTTTCTACATAGTCTCCATCATTCTTAATGTACTTTTGCCAGCCTCTTTTTATGCCTTGCTCGTAAAATTTCGGGCCGAGCTTTTATCATTCACATCTCGGTCGCCACTCTGAAATCGACGACGACGACATCTCCTAACTGCTGACATCCACTGCATCGGCTTCATAAGCGTTCAACAGGCGCCCGTAAATGTTGATCGGTTTAATTTTTTTCTGCATGGAAAATCATAACAATGCAATTTATAATCCCCTCTGATCCACTGGGACGGAAATGAATTCTCATTCCATAATATATAAGAAAAACAACAGCATAAAACCATTTTAATGCCTATATGGAATTTTTTCTGCGCTGGCAATTGACCTTTAACCTTTTTCGAAAAGAAAAAGGTGATTTTATTGAATCCCTCCCACGACCTATCGGGTGATATTTTGATGGATATATAGGTCTTCAGGTATCGTAAAAATTATTGCTAACCCTAATCGTCCCCACCCCAATAAACGATTCGAAATGGGGGTTATAAAATAAGAATGGGAATGATAGGACGCTTCCAATATATTTCCCGATTCCCGTACAACAGGGACTGCCAAAATTCACCACAGAATTACCCCACCCTATATGTAACACGATGTAACTTTATTATAAATTATTTATTTATTTATTTATTTATTTTTTATTCAATTTTCACCCCAAACAAGGCACAGTGCCACTTTGAAGCAGGGGGCTACTATCAGGGACTTAATTAGCGGGGTCATTATGAAGGGAGATGAGTAGAAAGATGTTTGTTGACATTACACTTGAACTTCTGCATATACATACAGAATCCCGGAAGGGAGTTCCAAAGACCCGCAGTTCTGGGGAAGAAACTATTGGAATAAAAGGCTTTTTTGCACCTAGGGATCTCTACTGTAAAGGGATGAGACTTAGTAGCTTGTCGGGTTTGTCGGGGGTAGTTACGTCGGGGAGGTACAAGTGTTTGCAGTTCGTCAGAGCACTCACCATTGAAGTATTTGTAGAACAGGCAGAGGGATGCAACATCTCGTCGATGGGACAGAGGCTGAAGCCTAGATGACAGTTCAGGACCTATCAGGTTGGCGACTCTCTTTTGAACCCTGTCCAGGAGCGAGAGACAAAAAGCAGATGCACCAGCCCAGATGTGACAACAGTACACCATACATGGGCGAATGGTTGCCTTATAGAGGTATAGGATACTGTCAGGCGTAAGTAGTTTTCTAGCACGGTAGAGGGAGCCAACCTTCCTTGCAGCAGCTTTGGCAATGCTCTCAATGTATCTATTCCAGTTCATATTCCCTGTAAACGTTAGGCCGAGGAGTTTAAAAGAAGTATTTCAGGTAATGTGTTCTTAGCCATTGCTATTGGTGGTAGAGAAGGTTTCTTGTAGTTATTGAAGGAAACAAGCTTAGTCTTAGCAGCATTGAATGTGACCAACCATTTTTGTCCCCATTCCACTACGGATTGGAGGTCATCCTCTAGTGTTTCTGCCATTTCCTTGGATATGTGTTCATTTGTTTTCCCCTCATATCTGTTATAGAGAGTGGTGTCATCGGCAAATATACCCATCTCCGAAACAATTTTATCAGGGAGGTCGTTTATGAATATCAGGAATAATAGAGGTCCAAGGATAGACCCCTGAGGTACTCCCGCATTTATGTCGTATTGTTTGGATGTACGACCGTCGAGGACAACTTTGATTTTTCTATTACTTAAGAAGGATTTAATTACATTATGAATTCTTCCATTGATTCCATATGATCTAATTTTCCTTAGAAGACCATCGTGCCATACCCTGTCAAAAGCCTTAGATATATCGAGGGCCACCGCTCTACCCTCTCCTGTTTTATCCAATGAACGGTATATACGTTCAGAAACTACAGTTAAGATATCTGCTGTTGAACGGGCTTGCCTGAATCCATATTGTTTGTCAGTCAGGAGTTTAGCAGCTGTTAAGTGCTGGACTAGGGCTTGATTAACTAAGGACTCAAATATTTTGGCGAAAAGCGGGAGGAGGCTAATGGGACGATAATTTAGTGGGTCAGTTCTTTCACCAGAATTCTTGAAGACTGGTACCACAGAGGCGGTTTTCACGCAGTCGGGAAAACAAGATTCGTTAAGGCATTTATTATAAAGTTTGGACAGAACTGGAGCAACCTCGGCAGAGCATTTTTTTAATAGCACAGCCGGGATGAGATCTGGTCCACATGCTTTTGAGGTGTCTAGGTTTTTTATAATAGCATGTACCTGAGAAGGGGTGATTTTCAAATCGTCTAGTGAGGCGTCTGTTCGCAGAGGAAAATCAGGGAGTGAGTGGTGTACCGAGTTCAGTGTGGAGTTTGAGGCAAACCAACTGGCAAGCAGATTAGCCTTGTCAGTTGCCGTGCAAGCAACCTCATGATCGTTTGATAGTGGGGGAATAGTTGACTGTCCATTATTTACTACGCTGTTGTAGATTTTCCAAAAATCCCGGGTTTCTAATTTCGGTGCTTCGATGCGTTTTCTGGTGGTTTCAGAGTAATCTGTCTTAGCTGTCTATCACTCTCTTACAATTATTTCTAGCTTCTATATACTTCTGTTTATTTGAGCTGGACTTATGTCGGTTGAATCTGCGGAATTCATGCTGCCTTTGACAAATGGCAGCTGCACAAGCAGAAGTAAACCATTGGGAGGAGTGGGGCTTGCTATAGAATTTCCGTGCGGGAACATGTGCTTCAATAGCAGTTTTGAACCATTCAGTGGTCTAATTTGCACACTGTTCCGCTGGAAGAGTAAAGATATTTTGCCATGGGGCATCTCTGATGAGCTCCCTGATGGCTTCCCAGTCAGCCTTTTTGTAATACCTCGTTGTTTTGAGTAGTGGGTCTTCAGTTTTAGGGCGAGAATTTAGGCTGATTTCTACCATTATCACAGCGTGATCAGCATTCCCGAGTGGGCTGAGGGCAATTGTTGTACAGTCATTGGGAACCGTTGTCAGAAAGAGATCTAGAAGTGAGGCATGTTGATCTTGCTGGTCTGGGAAACGTGTCGGAAATGTAACCAACTGAGATAGGGAATGGGATATAGAGAAGCTATGTGTTGCGCTACCAGCTACGTCTGTGTGATTAGAGAATCCATGCCAGTTACTGTGGTGGACATTGAAGTCACAAAATACATGTATTTGTGCGCTAGTATCGAGGGAGAGTGCTATATCTATGCTGTCTGAGACTTTGTTTATTAGGGTACAGTCTTGGTTTGAGGGAGAGCGGTAGAGAAAATACAAGTAGCTAATATTGTGTTGCATATTTAGTCTGAAGCACATAAAGGCCTGGTCCTCTGATTCTAGTTTTATTTCTCTAGTCAGGGGGAGGGTGTTACGAATATAGACTCCAAGTCCATGCATATGTCTGTCCGAGTCCTTACGGTAGAGTGGGAGATAACCAGGCATGTTAAAGTGGTTAGAGGGAATGGAGGAGTGAAGGTTAGTTTCACTTAATGCTAAGATATCCGGGGTGTTTACAAGGAGAAATGACTCAACATCATCTAAGTTAGTTCTAAGCCCGCGGATATTAGTAAATGCAAGCCTCAAGGGAGGAGGCAGGTTGGTTTTCTTTGAGTTTGGTCCTGGTTTAAACGTAACTTTTGCTTGAGCTGTCATTTCATTTTATTTTATTTAAAAGTTTCTGTTAGGGTGAGTGAGTGAGGGGGTGCTGGACAAGTAGTTGTGCAGAATACCAGACATGCAATACAAGTAGACCATCAGCTGTCCTCACCCACAGGATTGTGGCCTCAGGAAAGCCCACCGGGAATGAGTGCAGGGTCCCTTTCCATGCGCGACATGGCACTACAAACATCCCACTATTTTACAACTGTTGATGGAGCAGCCGCTCTAAGCGCTACCAAAGAGTTAGGGTTCCTGTACTATCAGTCGGAAACAGCAGCCAGGAACTGTCAATCCGGTACCATCAATCCGTTAGGCAAAGCCAGCCCAGTCCAACTGCACCGACATATATGGCACTGAAGCACCCCACTGTGTCCAGTTTAGGGGGATGTGATGTGGCGGGAGTGGGGAGAAGCGGCGTTCATTGCCCTAGTCAGGAAACAAGGTCAACCACTGGGTGATTCAGCCGAGTCCCTGTGATAGTACCTCTACGCCTGGCCAATAAGCAAAGAAGGAGTATGAAAGCTGGGCGATAGACAGAGCCTATCTCCTCCTTAAGCAGTTTAGGTTTGCCAACCGGTGATTTGTTTGAGTCACCAGCTCTAGGAAGGTTGTCGTCCAGGACTGAAGAGGCCTCCCTCCCCTAGGTTTAGTTTCAGAGTTTTCCTTCTCCTAGACGGATGACCTGGGAAGACCTACGGGTCCATCAGCTCCGAGGGGGTTCGCCCCGCGCCTGGGTCCTAATCCAGGTATTTCTGCGACCCCGCATGGGTAGTTAATATTTATTGGTTATTTAGGTTAGAATCTCCTGAAAAAATCGGACATTTAGGTTAACTTCTACAGAAAATTTTCACTCCTCAAACCTGGTTAAAAAAGGGCATTACTATGCTTCCATTTTCATTGTTACTGGGAGAGGGTATAGGTAAAAATTTGTGCAGTGGAAGCAGCTAAATTTGCTACAGTATTGGATTGAGAGAGACGAGTTAATGTATGGTTAGATATAGTTTTGTAAGTTTAGGAATGGATGATTAGATATGGTTTAGTAGGTTTAGGATTAGGATAAAGTGTTAGGGTATGATTTACTTGCTATTAGAAATGCTGATTTGGTGCCCAAACCGAATATTTAGTAAGACTGAAAGATAAGATATGCTCAGTATAGATACAAGAGAATATTTGATATGAAGTACAGGTATACCTGACAGATATAGGTTATTGCATATTCTGTAAGTATAGTTAAATATAGATGGATGGATAAGTAGTATTGTATACGAATGCATGGAATTTTAGACAATTTGAGTAAGTTGCCTTTAGACTACAACAAAGGAGAATGACTTGGCCTTTGGGACAAGATCAAAGTGTAGTATCTGTTCTTCAGATGCTGCACTTCTATTTCTTGTTTTCTTTCGGTGGAGGAGAGATCCTTCACGACTGAGACAATTTTTATTTTTGTACCTTTTCTCCACGTTAAAAAACGACCCTGGTGTCTAACTCTGTCCCGTGGGGAGGCATAGTAAATAGGTACAACAAAGGAGAATGACTTCGCCTTTCTCTTAATATCCGGAAGTTTTTATTTCAATGAGTACCGGTTTAGTTTGTGTAATGATTATTGCAATACTATCTCTTAATAAAGAGATATTAATGGTTTCTGTTCATTATAGATTACTTTAAGTCTGTGTATAGGACTATGGCTAGTAAGTATTTACTTAGAAGCTTGGTTATGGGTTAGGAGTTTTAATCAGGAGCATGCCTAGGAAATTTTGGTTGTTAATGGGTATCGATTTACGAGTCTGTTAGGGTCAAAAGCAAGGACCCCTCTAAGTTACGTGAAACGGATTAGGTTTACTGGCAACTTGAGAAATAGAGCAGTTTGATTTGTTAGTGATCAGGAGAAAGAGAATTTAAGTAAAAAATAAAAAGGTTTGTCATGCAAAACAGACAATGCAGTCATCTTGGAGGTAAAGTATCTATAGGGGGTACTTAGTATACAACCAGCAGTATTTTTCAGTTTTGAGAGGAATTTTAGGTACAATAGTTTCATGGTTTGTTGTACAAGTCCGTAGTCTAGGTCAGGGACGAAGCACTTCTAATATTGCAACTGGATGTATCTAATTTTAAAAGTAGTTGAATAGAGTATTATGAGGTGTTCTACTTAGCTTAGGGATAGAAAGAAAATTTAAGGTAATATTCAGAGTGATATAAGCAATTTCATGAGGATTAGATATATGATCACTGGATGTTATGCTGCTCCGGAGAATTCTTGTATCTATTCAGAAGGATGTTTTGGTGATATAAGATTTGAGAAATTAAGAGTCTGAGGATACAGAAAGTTGTGAGCTGATGAGGATTCAGTACAGGCGATTATATATAGCTAGCAAAGGTGGTTTAGTTTAGTACGCACGTATTGTACACATTAAGTATACTGCTTCAGTTCTATCCTCTATTGTAAAGGAAACCCCGTCTGCATTTCGATTGGCAATTTTGTCAAAAGAGGAAATTTAAAACAGCTTATCTAATTTTTGATGATATCAGTTTATAGACAATTGTACAGACTGATAGATTGTTGTGTAAGACATAGGAGCCCATCGTCTTCGTATTTTGATGAAATGATGGATCAAGGGATCAAGAGCATAGGTTCGGAACAGGTGCCCGGAAAGGAAATGGCAGTGTACAAGGAAGGGGGGGGTCACTGATATCTTATTAACGTTATTTTAATTGAAAAAATTAACATTAAAAAATATCGCCTTTCGATGGCTGATTATATTAAGTATCGTACTTAAAGTTTTCATATCCTCTAAATAAATTAGCATATTTTTTTTTCCGAGTTTATCTTTACTATAGCATTGAATTATTATTTAAGTGAGATGGGATTGTAAACTGCGAAATGGTCTATTTAAGTGGAGAAAAATATCGGTTACAATATGCCTGGAAATGTAAAGAATATTTGTTTTAAATTTCATGCTAAACAGTTAAAGATTTTACTTAGCTTTGGTTTTTATTTTCTTGGACACTCGAGACTAAAAACCAGGGTGGTCGTTTCCCTTGGCCCCGCAAGGTCAAATGGCATTTGTGGTACCAAGATGCTATCTATTCAGTAGGGACTGGGTAGGCTAATTTAGGGGGAGGGGGTCACTTAGTGAAAAGTTTTCCATTTGGCGGCGCGACAATATTTCTTTGCTTGTGTATCGTTTTCAGAGATATTAATGTTAACAATTGAATACGCGTTTCAAACAAATATGATGGAAATAAAATAATAGCATATATAACGTAAAATAATAGCATATATAACGTACAAGGTGAAAAGCGGAAAAACTGAAAAGGAAATGTGCAGTTGTTACTACAGCTTTGGAAAAGAATTTAAGTCATATTCACCGTAAGGATTTGTTGAAATAAGTTAAACCGCCGTGAAGGAAAACCATCAATAAATTAACGAATGGTAGAGTTTCAGGTTTAACTCAATAAATCTAATTATTTATATATTTTTTTTAATTATAAATTAGTCCTCGCGCGAAAGGACAAGACACAAAATGTTTTAAATAATTATAATAATAGAATAACAATAGCAAAGACTTTCGCTGGCGAGGACTGCTATTGACCGTAACCAGTTATACAGTCCTTTTGAAATTTTCATTTCGATTTTTCTCGTTATGTACTGAATATTTATTAATGAAACCTATGTGAAATATGTTTCTTATTAAATTTTAAAGATTTTCTATTCTGAAAGAAGTTTTAATTTTTTAATCTAAAAAATTTTTAATCTAAAAAAGTTATTTTAAAGTTTTTGTTTAAAAAAATTGAGATTTTCTCATTATTCAGACCTGTATTACAAAGAGGGTGTTTCAAAAAATGAGTTGTGGTGTGAGGAGAAATACAAACTGAAACGGAGAGAATATTCAGACCTGTAATAATACAAAGAGGGGGTTGCAAAAATGAGTTGTGGTGTGAGGAGAAACACAAACTGAAATAGAGAGAAGGAGAGTTTTAAAATATAAGCTTAAAATGATAAGATACAAGTTAGAAAAGCATTTCATCCAAGGCATGAAAATTGTTAAACAAAATGTTTTTACTATAGGCTTTAAAAATAAAGGTACAAGATTCAATTTGAAATTTATTTATCTTCAAAGAGCACTTTTATAAAATTTACAAAGTAATGTATACAAATTTAATTTAAATTGAATCAAAAAATTGCCTTGGATTTATTTTATATAATGTACATTCTGTTGCACTTTAAAAACATTATTCTTCATCTAGCAATTAATGATATAGATATAAAATTTTCAATGATTTTTTCAAAGTGCAGTTTGAAGACAAATAACTTTCAAATTGAATCTTGTACCTTTATTTTTAAAGCCTATAGTCAAAACATTTTGTTTAACAATTATCATGCCTTGGATGAAATGTTTTTCAAACTTGTTAATATTATCAGTATAACTTTTGTACCATTTAAAAGAAGAAGGGCAAAATAAACCAGTAATAATTTTTTAATTTTTTTTCATCGAACGAAAATAATGAAATTGCTAGACGAAAATCGTGTTTACATAATTGGCGCTTTAAAATAACGTTCCCATGTAGTAGACATTCCGAACGTGAAAACATACCCGTATTTAATAAATCTAGCAAAAATCAACTAATGGTCAGATTTTCGTGAAATTTTTTATACTTATCCATTTTAGAATGAAATTACATATAAAATGCAGTTTTCGTAAAATATACGAGGGGAAATATTTTTTAGTGCCTGTCCCCCCCCCTATATTTTTTTCGAAATTCGAACAAAATATATTTAAATCTATCGAATTTTCTATTTATTATGAAACACAAGAGTTCAAATAAGTAAAACAAATATTTATTTTTTTTAAATTTAAATACACATATTGAACAAAAATTTGCCTTGAAGTTGCAATTAAAAAATTGATATAAACTTAATATTATTATGTTTTTTTTTAATAGCGTTTTTTTCGAATTAATATATAATTGCCAGTTGAATTGCCAGTTGAATGGCCAAGAAAAAGAAACTTCGTAAACATTAATTAATTTTTAAAAGATTAAAACAATTAAAATTCAATTATTTCAAAATGTTCCGTTACAACATAGATTTTTAATTAAATGTGTTTAATTTTTTTTTTAAATATTAAGTTTTAATATAAACATGACTCTTGTTAGCTATTTTATCGCCAGATTCAAACTAATTTGAAAATATTACTGCACAAATGTTAAACATTTTGTAGGCCCGTCCCCTCATATTTTGTTTGTCTCTTTTTACCGAACAAAATATGGAAGCCCGTAGGTAACCAAATGAACATTTCATATTTAATATACAAATGTTTATAATATTATTAATCGTTAAACAGTGTAAATCTTAAAACCTAACAAAATTATAACAAAGATTAATTATTAATTGCAGTTTGAAGAAGATAAACAAAAGGTTTTAAAAAATCATTAAGTCGCTTCTGCTTTTCCATAGTTCGTATATTTAACACAAATCTGACGTCACGGAAACATGCAGTCCATTTTTCACAATCGTTTGGGAGACTCTACCGTACAATTCCCGATTCTTTCCGAAATTTCAGATTTCGATACCATTACTGGTTCTGATTCCGATTAAAAAATACATTCTAAATATTTAGCTATTGAGTTGATGTTTTATCTTCTTGTTGGTTTTTCTAATTTCCGGATTACTGTAAAAGTCGATCTAATATGCATATGTATTTTCATCGATCTATAGATTTTATTGAATTATTAGCTTAAAAAATTAATAAATATTTATTATTTTGCATCAATAGAAAGTTGAATTTCGTATGAAAATTGAATTTCGTATGAAATTCAATTTTCTATAGACTGTTATTAGTCATGTAGACTATTAGACAAAAAAAGGCAAAAGAATCGTTTTAGGCATCGGAAATTAGTCTAAAAGTATTCAGATTCCGATACCGATTTCGATACTCCCAAAAGTTTCGATTTTTCCGATTCCCGATTCCAATTAATCATCTCAACGCTAGTATTTACGTATTCTACCCGAAAATAAAATAAGTAAAAAACAATGAAGTCAATTCAATGAAACATTGTTAAGTTGTTCAGATGTAATGTAATTCCGCCCGTTTTGCTCGTTAACGACTTCTAGGGTTGTAATTTAAGTCTGTCTTTAGACTGCCAAATGCCATTAAATATTCGTACAAGAAAGAAATTTTTCTTCAGCTTGCACTGTTTTCGGCACACGCAAAAACGACAATTCTTTTTCTTTTCCGGTTTCGACGGTCGTAGAAAATCCGTCTTTCTCTCTTCCAACTGACACGCGAATTTACCGTACGGTCAAACGACTCTGAATCAACCAAAACGTATCTTCCCTCACAAAAAAAAAAACAAAAACAAAAAAAAAAACAAAAAAAAAAAAAAACAAAAAAAAAAAAAAAAAAAAAAACACTGGCTATTTACAAGCTCAAATCCGACCACGTCTTAATTTGCATATGTCACCATTCCGTTTCTTATCGGTCGGGTTTCGAGTTTGAGTGTCGGTGACTTTTTACAATACGCGCAGGCCACCCTTGGACACTTGTTTCTATGACCTTGCTACACGACCAATGGTATAAAAAACTTTTTAAATTTACTAATCAAGTAAACAAATATATATTTTGCCTGATTTCGATACAATTACCGATTCCGAAGAAAAGTCTTTAAATAGTTAGCTATTGAGTTGATGTTTTTTCTTCTCTTTTTTTTTAATTTTCAGATACCTGTTAAAATCCATGTAATGCATGTATATATTTTCGCAAATGTAAAAATACATTTGAGGGAGAGGGATAATCGATAGAGTTTACTTGTATTGTTAGTTTAAAATTTATAAATATCATTTTATCATTAGTAACATGAAATAGAAAGTTGAATTTTACTAAAACACATCAAAAAAGAAAAAAAAGAAAAAAAAAGACAATGAAAAGAATCGTTTGGGGCATCGGAAATTAGTCTAAACATTTTTCCGATTTCGATACTCCCGAAAGTTCCGATTTTTCCAATCCCTGATTCCGATTTCGATTAATCATCCCAGCACGCTTCCTATATATTTCTCGATTCCCGTACAATTACCGATTCTTTCCTAAATTTCCGATTCCGATACCATTACCAGTTCTGATTCCGATTAAAATATAAATTCTAAATATTTAGCTATTGAGTTGATGTTTTATTTTGGTTTGATTAATCGGAATCGTATTCTAGCTGAAAATAAAATTAAATAAGAAAAGCACGCGGAGTTTTACTACTAAGTTCTTTTCGTCTTAATGGCGCAGAGAAAAAGAACACCTGAAGAATCACGTCGAAATATTGATTTTAATGAAATAAATGTTTATTTATTTTATAAAATTTTGCGTTGTATTTGACATGTAAACGAATAATATGCGTATAAGTAGATAAGTCAAAAACAAACACCGAAGCCAATTCAGGGAACTTTTGTAGAGTTATTCAATTGGAGCATAATTCCTTCCGTTTAGCTCGATTAATAGTATATCACGGATGAATGGCGCGAAAGAATCTTTGTCAACATGACGTCATTCCTGATTATGCAGCGTATGAATGGAATCATCTGAGTTCATAGATGTTCGCAGCTCATCCGGGTTTGGTTAAAGCTGTAGTATCAGGTCAAATTTCAAAGCACGTGGTGACCTTGCCGGCTCATAAATTCCTCTGCCCCACCCCCTTTCCAACGACGCACCGACGAACCAAAAGAGTAGGAAGAGTGTTAGTCATGTGTTTTGTCATGGAGTATTCGAGTCGATATTGTTCGATATTGTCAGGGTATGGAGACAGAAGGTGGGGTCTCGGGGTTGTGCCGCTTCAAAATTAAAGCGAAAGGGTCGAGCAAGTGACCCGGACGTTCAAAGCTCCGAACAAAATATGTTGTGTTTTCTTCCCCCTTTATGAAATTCTTTATTTTCTTTATTTTCTTTTATTTTTTTCTCGCTTCAACTGGTAGTTTCAATAAATAGCGAGGCACTCCTTGAAGAGGGTGACGTCAGACATTGGAATGATCTCAAATGAAAAAAAAAAAATGAATAAAAACAACACAAGATAAGAAAGTCATTGTTTCTAATAAACACACGCACATACATACCCATGGTTAGAATCTTAAAAGGATCTCTCGGTTGGAATATCCACAGCTCCAACAAACTAATAAGAAAATTAAATTAAAATAAGAAA
This sequence comes from Euprymna scolopes, assembly GCF_053919585.1. Classification (NCBI taxonomy): domain Eukaryota; kingdom Metazoa; phylum Mollusca; class Cephalopoda; order Sepiida; family Sepiolidae; genus Euprymna; species Euprymna scolopes. The sequence goes on along the minus strand of NC_136517.1, from coordinate 26,959,819 downwards.
AAAACAAAAAACAAAAAAACACTTACACGCACTCAGCCTTATATACGCGTATATATGTATGCATATATATATGTATGCATATATATGTATGCACATATATGCGTAAACATATAGAAAACCTAATTATATACGGCATTTTTTATTCTAAAAAGTTGCCGTTTATCAAGGCTCAAAAGCCACTCGAATGCATTTGGCTAGTGAACAGTAAGACAACACCATGTTGATTGGTAACGACGGGTGAAACCGGGCAGAAATTGATTATTTAAGGAGAAGGCTTGAAAAGAACTTGTTTTACATTGGATTCGAAAATGACCATGTTGTAGTAAACTGGGTAGCAGTCTCGCGATATCGTGTTTAACAAATGACTAGATGCAGAAAAGAAACTCTGTTCATGGAAATTTAATTTTAGGTTTAAATTAAGATTATTTTATCATCGGTAAGATTATTTTATGATCTGTAGTTTATATATTTTTTAAATTTATTTTATTCCTTTGAAGTTTGTAATGCTGTGTATTGAGCAACCAAACCAGCTGCCAACATTCACCTATTTTTTTATTGAAACCAACCGAGAGTTCTTTTTAGTATCCTCGCTGTCCCCTTAAGTGCAATTGTCTGGATCTCTTTTGCAGTTGGTTCACCAGGAATATTAGTTAGGTAGGACTTCAGGTTCTTCTTCATAAGCCCTGTGGTACCTATAATAACTGGTATGATTGATATCTCCTTAAGATTCCAGTTTCTTTTCATATCATACATGAGACCGTGATATTTGGTCTGTTTCTCTCTTTCAGCTCTGTTCATACCTCCATCATTAGGAACACTTACTTCAACCAAGGTTGCCACACTCTCTGACTTATTCCATATAACTATATCAGGTTTGACAGCAGCATTTTCAAGGTAGATGGCTGTAGGGATTACATGATTTTAATATATCGTATATAAGTCATTTCCAACTGTTCTTTCAGGTTGATGTTCCCAGGACTTGCTGCTACACTGGATCTGTATGCGTGTGCATGTGCTTGAATTAGTATCAAGAGTATTTTGCGTGATTTTGTAAATGTATTTACGCACAGTGGAAGATGATAATATCTAATTAATCATGCGTATCGAAATGAATAAATTTCATTTTCCTTTCATACGGATTCAATGGTATATTTTGAAGGCCGTTAAAGTCCATTCAAATCAACATGAAATGAAACTCCTATCCTAAGAATGAAGTTAAAAAATCAACGGTAAAATGTCCAAGGCGGCCGGAACAAATCTTCGGCAGAGACATTTTCATGGCAATTACCGTTTTCAACACGCACACATATGAAGAACGCGCAAAGACACAATGTCGTAATTTGCCCATCCGCACGCATGTGATAAAGGAGCTAAGTTACGTTTCACGCGCAGTGATACAACAGACAGACTAGAATGTTCTGGAATATGCGTATATAAGATTTTGCCCGCGAAAAAAACCCAAAAAAACACCGCTCTCCGTCCATGGCGCATACGTTGAAAAAAAGTTGAAGACCTACGAACACGAGAATGGTACCATTAAAACGAGCGATCTTCTGCGCTCTAAAATGTATTTTTCTACATAGTCACCAACATTCTCAATGTCCTTTTGGCGAAAAAGTGGCAAAGAAACAAATATATAATAAATAAATGTTACCAAAGGAAATATAAGTTTTTGGTGTTTTAACTTATTTTAAAGCATTTATTAAGTTTGAAACGCAATTAGTGGCCAGTTTTTAAGTTAAAACGACAACAAAGTTGGCGGACATGAGGCTATCACCTTGGAGTCTCAAGATTTCCATCAGAACCCGAAAATAAAACAAAATGCCAATAGAAATCCACCCAATATATATCACGATGATATTTGTTCGATAAATTTTTATCGGTGTTTCAGAAAAGTAAGTTAACCTTGCCTTTGGTAACATTTATTTGTTGTATATTTATTTCTTGGACACTGTACTCGGTTTGTTCTCTATAGTAAAAAATGCTCGAAACCTCTTATATATCCATCATACAACAGACAATCAAAAGGAAAATCGGTTATATGGGCTTCCCTAGGTTGAATAGCCATCATGACCGACCGATGCTGACGTCACGTGGTAATTTAAAATTGTGAAATGCGGATATAGGAACGAAATGATTTTTAGTAGTTTTTGACGCAAAAAAAAAAAAAATTAAAAAACAAAAATAAATAAATAATAGCGGCTTAAAATATATTTATTTTAATTATTTTTAATTACATTTCATATATTTTATTTCATGTACTGTGAAATAGGAAAACAAGCAACCTCAAACGAGCAAAACTTGTAACCTCAAAGCCTAACTCGAACAACCCGTTCTTAAACGAAAGGAAGTAAGCTATGTCTAGAACGTGTTCAACAAGTATTGTAAATGAACTTTATGACAATGACTTTGTACGGCCTGAAAAAATAACAATGTCCGACTTCACATAAGTTCTTTCTGAAGTTAAAAAAAAAAAGGAAGTTGCAGCTACTTTTTTTTTTTAAATAAATGTCTTAGAAAAAGTAAAAAAAAAAAAAAAATAATAATAATAAAATAATAAAATAATATTTCTCCAAAATTGTAATTTAATTCATACAAATGAAATAATCTCGTGTAATGCCAACTTCCTTTTCGTTTGCTATATTTTCTTTGTTTTATTCAAATTCTCGTTAAATACAAAATATTTTTGCAAAAATTGTCTGAAAAAGAAAAGACTTAAAAAAGTTGGGTTTTTTTCCCGTTTAAAACTATTAAAAAGCATTCGTTCTGCTATCCGCATTCCACAATTTTAAATTACCACGTTACGCAAGCATCGGTCGGCCATGTTGACTATTCAACGTTCGAAAGTTCATATTGCTTAAAATATTAAGGATTTGAAGAACAGAATCTGTGGTAAAAGTACAGAATAGTTATGATTCAATAACTCGTAAACAAACAAAACTCAACACATAATTATATAAAATGCATTAGAATAAAAGTCTCTACCTAATTCGCATAATTTTAATCTGTTGAAATCATCTGTTTTTATAACGTTTCAAAAGATGGTTTGTACACATTGAAACTACACAAGTTCAGCCATTTACGAATTCTCAGCTGTTAACTATTCTGTACTTTTAACGTTCAAGAAAACTCTTACAAGTCGTTTCTCCATCGTTATATGCAGTTTCGGCGGAGAATTTCATTCAAATGCGTTTGATATAAATTATGCGTTTGTATTTTTTTAAAGAGTTCTCGGGTGTTTACTATTCTGTACATTTTACAGGATCTTTTACATAAATGACTGGACTCGGCACTGAATGAGTAGAAGAGGGTTGATATGACGTACAGTAAAACAACCGAAACAAACACGACGCTCTTGTGCAATACATCTTAACTCCGTTTTTGATATTAGGTTTCAGTGAATTTACTGTCGGCCAACCGATTGGTCATTTTGGTTGATTCGATCATCATCATCATCATCATCATCATCATCATCATCATCATCATCATCTCTCTCTCTCTCTCTCTCTCTCTCTCTCTCTCTCTCTCTCTCTCTCTCTCTCTCTCTCTCTCTCTCTGCGTGTGTTTCCCCCCCCTGGGGAGAGTCCGACCAGATGATTATCGAGGATCCGGTGTCGATGGTATTAAGTTTTCCCAGACAAATTCGACCGTCGGAAACAAAGCCAATCGGTTGATATAGTCTCATTTAGCTGGCGCGAATCTTTCACTGACCGGAGCCGTGTCCAGCTCGGAAGAGGGCGCCTCTTTGGCGGGGTTCATGTCAAACACTATGGCCGCCTGGGGAGGATTATTTCGATCTCTACCGGATAACTGATGAGATAAATCGATTTCCCAATAAAGTACCCCCAACGGAATCGTAGATTAGGGAGACGTTAAAGTGTAAACTGATGCATTATCATCTTGGAAGTGTTGTGAGAGTGAGGCTGGGGTTATCTATGGCTAACTAAAGAGACAGTG
>NC_136517.1:26943362-26953362 GCF_053919585.1 Euprymna scolopes | reverse complement strand
ACTGATGCAACTTGCTTTTTTCTACCTACTGCCCAACTGATGCAACTTGCTTTTTTCTACCTACTGCCCAACTGATGCAACTTGTTTTTTCTACCTACTGCCCAACTGATGCAACTTGTTTTTTCTACCTACTGCCCAACTGATGCAACTTGCTTTTTTCTACCTACTGCCCAACTTATGCAACTTGCTTTTTTCTACCTACTGCCCAACTTATGCAACTTGCTTTTTTCTACCTACTGCCCATCTGATGCAACTTGTTTTTTCTACCTACTGCCCAACCAATGCAACTTGCTTTTTCTACCTACTGCCCATCTGATGCAAGTTGTTTTTTCTACCTACTGCCCATCTGATGCAACTTGCTTTTTTCTACCTACTGCCCAACTGATGCAACTTGCTTTTTTCTACCTACCGCCCAACTGATGCAACTTGCTTTTTTCTACCTACTGCCCAACCAATGCAACTTGTTTTTTTTCTACCTACTGCCCAACTGATGCAACTTGTTTTTTCTACCTACTGCCCAACTGATGCAACTTGCTTTTTTCTACCTACTGCCCAACTGATGCAACTTGCTTTTTTCTACCTACTGCCCAACTGATGCAACTTGCTTTTTTCTACCTACTGCCCAACTGATTCAACTTGCTTTTTTCTACCTACTGCCCAACTGATGCAACTTGTTTTTTCTACCTACTGCCAAACTGATGCAACTTGCTTTTTTCTACCTACTGCCAAACTGATGCAACTAGCTTTTTTCTACCTACTGCCCCACTGATGCAACTTGTTTTTTCTACCTACTGCCCAACCAATGCAACTTGTTTTTTCTACCTACTGCCCAACTGATGCAACTTGTTTTTTCTACCTACTGCTCACCCAATGCAACTTGTTTTTTCTACCTACTGCCCAACTGATGCAACTTGCTTTTTTCTACCTACTGCCCAACTTATGCAACTTGCTTTTTTCTACCTACTGCCCAACTTATGCAACTTGCTTTTTTCTACCTACTGCCCATCTGATGCAACTTGTTTTTTCTACCTACTGCCCAACCAATGCAACTTGCTTTTTCTACCTACTGCCCATCTGATGCAAGTTGTTTTTTCTACCTACTGCCCATCTGATTCAACTTGTTTTTTCTACCCACTGCCCAACCAATGTTGCTTGTTTTTTCTACCTACTGCCCAACTGATGCAACTTGCTTTTTTCTACCTACTGCCCAACTGATGTGCATTGTTTTTTCTACCTACTGCCCAACTGATGTGCATTGTTTTTTCTACCTACTGCCCAACCAATGTAACTTGTTTTTTCTACCTACTGCCTAACCAATGCAACTTGCTTTTTCTACCTACTGCCCAACTGATGCAACTTGCTTTTTTCTACATACTGCCCAACTGATGCAACTTGTTTTTTCTACCTACTGCCCATCCGATGCAACTTGTTTTTTTCTACCTACTGCCCAACTGATGCAACTTGTTTTTTCTACCTACTGCCCAACTAATGCAACTTGCTTTTTTCTACCTACTGCCCAACTGATGCAACTTGTTTTTTCTACCTACTGCCCAACCAATGCAACTTGTTTGTTCTACCTACTGCCCAACTAATGCAACTTGCTTTTTTCTACCTACTGCCCAACTGATGCAACTTGTTTTTTCTACCTACTGCCCAACCAAAGCAACTTGTTTTTTCTACCTACTGCCCAACTGATGCAACTTGCTTTTTTCTACCTACTGCCCAACTGATGCAACTTGTTTTTTCTACCTACTGCCCAACCAATGCAACTTGTTATTTCTACCTACTGCCCAACTGATGCAACTTGTTTTTTCTACCTACTGCCCAACTAATGCAACTTGCTTTTTTCTACCTACTGCCCAACTGATGCAACTTGTTTTTTCTACCTACTGCCCAACCAATGCAACTTGTTTTTTCTACCTACTGCCCAACTAATGCAACTTGCTTTTTTCTACCTACTGCCCAACTGATGCAACTTGTTTTTTCTACCTACTGCCCAACAAATGCAACTTGTTATTTCTACCTACTGCCCAACTGATGCAACTTGTTTTTTCTACCTACTGCCCAACCAATGCAACTTGCTTTTTTCTACCTACTGCCCAACTGATGCAACTTGCTTTTTTCTACCTACTACCCAACTGATGCAACTTGTTTTTTCTACCTACTGCCCAACCAATGCAACTTGCTTTTTTCTACCTACTACCCAACTGATGCAACTTGTTTTTTCTACCTACTGCCCAACCAATGCAACTTGCTTTTTTCTACCTACTACCAAACTGATGCAACTTGTTTTTTCTACCTACTGCCCAACCAATGCAACTTGTTTTTTCTACCTACTGCCCAACTGATGTAACTTGCTTTTTTCTACCTGCTGCCCAACTGATGAAACTTGTTTTTTCTACCTACTGCCCAACTGATGCAACTTGCTTTTTTCTACCTACTGCCCAACTTATGCAACTTGCTTTTTTCTACCTACTGCCCATCTGATGCAACTTGTTTTTTCTACCTACTGCCCATCTGATGCAACTTGTTTTTTCTACCTACTGCCCAACCAATGCAACTTGTTTTTTCTACCTACTGCCCCACTGATGCAACTTGTTTTTTCTACCTACTGCCCAACTGATGCAACTTGCTTTTTTCTACCTAATGCCCAACCAATGCAACTTGTTTTTTCTACCTACTGCCCAACTGATGCAACTTGTTTTTTCTACCTACTGCCCAACTGATGCAACTTGCTTTTTTCTACCTACTGCCCAACTGATGCAACTTGCTTTTTTCTACCTGCTGCCCAACTGATGCAACTTGTTTTTTCTACCTACTGCCCAACTGATGCTACTTGCTTTTTTCTACCTACTGCCCCACTGATGCAACTTGTTTTTTCTACCTACTGCACAACTGATGCAACTTGCTTTTTTCTACCTAATGCCCAACCAATGCAACTTGTTTTTTCTACCTACTGCCCAACTGATGCAACTTGTTTTTTCTACCTACTGCCCAACTGATGCAACTTGCTTTTTTCTACCTACTGCCCAACTGATGCAACTTGCTTTTTTCTACCTACTGCCCAACTGATGCAACTTGCTTTTTTCTACCTACTGCCCAACTGATGCAACTTGTTTTTTCTACCTACTGCCCAACCAATGCAACTTGTTTTTTCTACCTACTGCCCAACTGATGCAACTTGTTTTTTCTACCTACTGCCCAACTGATGCAACTTGTTTTTTCTACCTACTGCCCAACTGATTCAACTAGCTTTTTTCTACCTACTGCCCAACCAATGCGACTTGTTTTTTCTACCTACTGCCCATCTGATGCAACTTGTTTTTTCTACCTACTGCCCAACTGATGCAACTTGCTTTTTTCTACCTACTGCCCAACCAATGCCACTTGTTTTTTCTACCTACTGCCCAAGTGATGCAACTTGTTTTTTCTACCTACTGCCCAACTGATGCAACTTGTTTTTTCTACCTACTGCGCAACTGATGCAACTTGCTTTTTTCTACCTAATGCCCAACTGATGCAACTTGCTTTTTTCTACCTACTGCCCAACTGATGCAACTTGTTTTTTCTACCTACTGCCCAACTGATGCAACTTGTTTTTTCTACCTACTGCCCAACTGATGCAACTTGTTTTTTCTACCTACTGCCCAACTGATTCAACTAGCTTTTTTCTACCTACTGCCCAACCAATGCGACTTGTTTTTTCTACCTACTGCCCATCTGATGCAACTTGTTTTTTCTACCTACTGCCCAACTGATGCAACTTGCTTTTTTCTACCTACTGCCCAACCAATGCCACTTGTTTTTTCTACCTACTGCCCAACTGATGCAACTTGTTTTTTCTACCTACTGCCCAACTGATGCAACTTGTTTTTTCTACCTACTGCACAACTGATGCAACTTGCTTTTTTCTACCTTATGCCCAACTCGTGAAACTTGTTTTTTCTACCTACTGCCCAACTGATGCAACTTGCTTTTTTCTACCTACTGCTTAACTGATGCAACTTGTTTTTCTACCTACTGCCCAACTAATGCAACTTGTTTTTTCTACCTACTGCCCAACTCATGCAACTTGCTTTTTTCTACCTACTGCCCAACTCATGCAACTTGTTTTTTCTACCTATTGCCCAACTGATGCAACTTGTTTTTTCTACCTAATACCCAACTGATGAAACTTGTTTTTTCTACCTACTGCCCAACCAATGCAACTTGTTTTTTCTACCTACTGCCCAACCAATGCAATTTGTTTTTTCTACCTACTGCCTAACCAATGCAACTTGTTTTTTCTACCTACTGCCCAACTGATGCAACTTGCTTTTTTCTACCTACTGCCCAACTGATGCAACTTGTTTTTTCTACCTACTGCCCAACTGATGCAACTTGCTTTTTTCTACCTACTGCTTAACTGATGCAACTTGTTTTTCTACCTACTGCCCAACTGATGCAACTTGTTTTTTCTACCTACTGCCCAACTGATGCAACTTGTTTTTTCTACCTACTGCCCAACTGATGCAACTTGTTTTTTCTACCTACTGCCCAACTCATGCAACTTGCTTTTTTCTACCTACTGCCCAACTCATGCAACTTGTTTTTTCTACCTACTACCCAACTGATGAAACTTGTTTTTTCTACCTACTGCCCAACCAATGCAACTTGTTTTTTCTACCTACTGCCCAACCAATGCAACTTGCTTTTTCTACCTACTACCCATCTGATGCAACTTGCTTTTTCTACCTACTGCCCAACTGATGCAACTTGTTTTTTCTACCTACTGACCATCTGATGCAACTTGTTTTTTCTACCTACTGCCCAACTGATGCAACTTGTTTTTTCTACCTACTGCCCAACCAATTGAACTTTTTTTTTCTACCTACTGCCCAACCAATGCAACTTGCTTTTTTCTACCTACTGCCCATCTGATGCAACTTGCTTTTTTCTACGTACTGCCCAACTGATGCAACTTGTTTTTTCTACCTACTGACCATCTGATGCAACTTGTTTTTTCTACCTACTGCCCAACTGATGCAACTTGTTTTTTCTACCTACTGCCCAACCAATTGAACTTTTTTTTTCTACCTACTGCCCAACCAATGCAACTTGCTTTTTCTACCTACTGCCCAACTGATGCAACTTGCTTTTTTCTACCTACTGCCCAACTGATGCAACTTGTTTTTTCTACCTACTGCCCAACTGATGCAACTTTCTTTTTTCTACCTACTGCTTAACTGATGCAACTTGTTTTTCTACCTACTGCCCAACTGATGCAACTTATTTTTTCTACCTACTGCCCAACTGATGCAACTTGTTTTTTCTACCTACTGCCCAACTGATGCAACTTGTTTTTTCTACCTACTGCCCAACTCATGCAACTTGCTTTTTTCTACCTACTGCCCAACTGATGCAACTTGTATTTTCTACCTACTGCCCAACTCATGCAACTTGTTTTTTCTACCTACTACCCAACTGATGAAACTTGTTTTTTCTACCTACTGTCCAACCAATGCAACTTGTTTTTTCTACCTACTGCCCAACCAATGCAACTTGCTTTTTCTACCTACTACCCAACTGATGCAACTTGTTTTTTCTACCTACTGACCATCTGATGCAACTTGTTTTTTCTACCTACTGCCCATCTGATGCAACTTGCTTTTTACTACGTACTGCCCAACTGATGCAACTTTTTTTTTCTACCTACTGACCATCTGATGCAACTTGTTTTTTCTACCTACTGCCCAACTGATGCAACTTGTTTTTTCTACCTACTGCCCAACCAATTGAACTTTTTTTTCTACCTACTGCCCAACCAATGCAACTTGCTTTTTCTACCTACTGCCCAACTGATGCAACTTTCTTTTTTCTACCTACTGCCCAACTGATGCAACTTGTTTTTTCTACCTACTGCCCAACTGATGCAACTTGCTTTGTTCTACCTACTGCTTAACTGATGCAACTTGTTTTTCTACCTACTGCCCAACTGATGCAACTTGTTTTTTCTACCTACTGCCCAACTGATGCAACTTGTTTTTTCTACCTACTGCCCAACTGATGCAACTTGTTTTTTCTACCTACTGCCCAACTCATGCAACTTGCTTTTTTCTACCTACTGCCCAACTCATGCAACTTGTTTTTTCTACCTACTGCCCAACTCATGCAACTTGTTTTTTCTACCTACTACCCAACTGATGAAACTTATTTTTTCTACCTACTGTCCAACCAATGCAACTTGTTTTTTCTACCTACTGCCCAACCAATGCAACTTGCTTTTTCTACCTACTACCCAACTGATGCAACTTGTTTTTTCTACCTACTGACCATCTGATGCAACTTGTTTTTTCTACCTACTGCCCATCTGATGCAACTTGCTTTTTTCTACGTACTGCCCAACTGATGCAACTTGTTTTTTCTACCTACTGACCATCTGATGCAACTTGTTTTTTCTACCTACTGCCCAACTGATGCAACTTGTTTTTTCTACCTACTGCCCAACCAATTGAACTTTTTTTTTCTACCTACTGCCCAACCAATGCAACTTGCTTTTTCTACCTACTGCCCAACTGATGCAACTTGCTTTTTTCTACCTACTGCCCAACTGATGCAACTTGTTTTTTCTACCTACTGCCCAACTGATGCAACTTGCTTTTTTGTACCTACTGCTTAACTGATGCAACTTGTTTTTCTACCTACTGCCCAACTGATGCAACTTGTTTTTTCTAACTACTGCCCAACTGATGCAACTTGTTTTTTCTACCTACTGCCCAACTGATGCAACTTGTTTTTTCTACCTACTGCCCAACTCATGCAACTTGCTTTTTTCTACCTACTGCCCAACTCATGCAACTTGTTTTTTCTACCTACTGCCCAACTCATTCAACTTGTTTTTTCTACCTACTACCCAACTGATGAAACTTGTTTTTTCTACCTACTGTCCAACCAATGCAACTTGTTTTTTCTACCTACTGCCCAACCAATGCAACTTGCTTTTTCTACCTACTACCCAACTGATGCAACTTGTTTTTTCTACCTACTGACCATCTGATGCAACTTGTTTTTTCTACCTACTGCCCATCTGATGCAACTTGCTTTTTTCTACGTACTGCCCAACTGATGCAACTTGTTTTTTCTACCTACTGACCATCTGATGCAACTTGTTTTTTCTACCTACTGCCCAACTGATGCAACTTGTTTTTTCTACCTACTGCCCAACCAATTGAACTTTTTTTTTCTACCTACTGCCCAACCAATGCAACTTGCTTTTTCTACCTACTGCCCAACTGATGCAACTTGCTTTTTTCTACCTACTGCCCAACTGATGCAACTTGTTTTTTCTACCTACTGCCCATCTGATGCAACTCGTTTTTTTCTACCTACTGCCCAACCAATGCAACTTGCTTTTTCTACCTACTGCCCAACTGATGCAACTTGCTTTTTTCTACCTACTGCCCAACTGATGCAACTTGTTTTTTCTACCTACTGCCCAACCAATGCAACTTGTTTTTTCTACCTACTACCCAACTGATGCAACTTGCTTTTTCTACCTACTGCCCAACCAATGCAACTTGCTTTTTTCTACCTACTACCCAACTGATGCAACTTGTTTTTTCGTCCTACTGCCCAACTGATGTAACTTGTTTTTTCTACCTACTGCCCAACCAATGCAACTTGTTTTTTCTACCTACTGCCCAACCAATGCATCTTGTTTTTTCTACATACTACCCAACTGATGCAACTTGTTTTTTCTACCTACTGCCCAACCAATGCAACTTGCTTTTTCTACATACTACCCAACCAATGCAACTTGTTTTTTCTACCTACTGCCCAACCAATGCAACTTGTTTTTTCTACCTACTACCCAACTGATGCAACTTGTTTTTTCTACCTACTGCCCAACCAATGCAACTTGTTTTTTCTACATACTACGCAACCAATGCAACTTGTTTTTTCTACCTACTGCCCAACCAATGCAACTTGTTTTTTCTACCTACTACCCAACTGATGCAACTTGTTTTTTCTACCTACTGCCCAACCAATGCAACTTGCTTTTTTCTACCTACTACCCAACTGATGCAACTTGTTTTTTCTACCTACTGCCCAACCAATGCAACTTGCTTTTTTCTACCTACTGCCCAACTGATGCAACTTGCTTTTTTCTACCTACTACCCAACTGATGCAACTTGTTTTTTCTACCTACTGCCCAACCAATGCAACTTGCTTTTTTCTACCTACTGCCCAACTGATGCAACTAGCTTTTTTCTACCTACTGCCCATCTGATGCAACTTGTTTTTTCTACCTACTGCCCAACTGATATAACTTGCTTTTTTCTACCTACTGCCCATCTGATGCAACTTGTTTTTTCTACCTACTGCCCAACTGATGCAACTTGTTTTTTCTACCTACTGCCCAACTGATGCAACTTGTTTTTTCTACATACTGCCCAACTGATGCAACTTGTTTTTTCTACCTACTGCCCATCTGATGCAACTTGTTTTTTCTACCTACTGCCCAACTGATGCAACTTGTTTTTTCTACCTACTGCCGAACTGATGCAACTTGTTTTTTCTACCTACTGCCCAACTTATGCAACTTGCTTTTTTCTACCTACTGCCCATCTGATGCAACTTGTTTTTTCTACCTACTGCCCATCTGATGCAACTTGTTTTTCTACCTACTGCCCAACCAATGCAACTTGTTTTTTCTACATACTGCCCAACTGATGCAACTTGTTTTTTCTACCTACTGCCCAACTGATGCAACTTGTTTTTTCTTCCTACTGCCCAACTGATGCAACTTGTTTTTTCTACCTACTGCCCAACTGATGCAACTTGTTTTTTCTACCTACTGCCCAACTGATGCAATTTGTTTTTTCTACCTACTGCCCATCTGATGCAACTTGTTTTTTCTACCTACTGCCCAACCAATGCAACTTGTTTTTTCTACCTACTACCTATCTGATGCAACTTGTTTTTTCTACCTACTGCCCAACTGATGCAACTTGTTTTTTTCTACCTACTGCCCAACTGATGCAACTTGTTTTTTCTACCTACTGCCCAACTGATTCAACTTGTTTTTTCTACCTACTGCCCAACCAATGCAACTTGCTTTTTTCTACCTACTGCCCAACTGATGCAACTTGCTTTTTTCTACCTGCTGCCCAACCAATGCAACTTGCTTTTTTCTACCTACTGCCCAACTGATGCAACTAGCTTTTTTCTACCTACTGCCCAACCAATGCAACTTGCTTTTTTCTACCTACTGCCCAACCAATGCAACTTGTTTTTTCTACCTACTGCCCAACTGATGCGACTTGTTTTTCTACCTACTGCCCAACCAATGCTACTTGTTTTTTCTACCTACTGCCCAACCAATGCAACTTGTTTTTTCTACCTACTGCCCATCTGATGCAACTTGTTTTTTCTACCTACTGCCCAACTGATGCAACTTGCTTTTTATACCTACTGCCCAACTGATGCAACTTGTTTTTTCTACCTACTGCCCAACTGATGCAACTTGCTTTTTATACCTACTGCCCAACTGATGCAACTTGCTTTTTCAACCTACTGCCCACCCGATGAATCTTGCATTTTCTAGCTACTGCCCAACTGATGCAACTTGTTTTTTCTACCTACTTCCCAACTGAAGCTTCTTGTTTTTACTACATACTGCCCAACTGATGCAACTTGTTTTTTCAACCTACTGCCCACCCGATGAATCTTGCATTTTCTAGCTACTGCCCAACTGATGCAACTTGTTTTTTCTTCCTACTTCCCAACTGAAGCTTCTTGTTTTTACTACATACTGCCCAACTGATGCAACTTGCTTTTTCAACCTACTGCCCACCCGATGAATCTTGCATTTTCTAGCTACTGCCCAACTGATGCAACTTGTTTTTTCTTCCTACTTCCCAACTGAAGCTTCTTGTTTTTACTACACACTGCCCAACTGATGCAACTTGCTTTTTCAACCTACTGCCCACCCGATGAATCTTGCATTTTCTAGCTACT
>NC_136517.1:26795862-26938362 GCF_053919585.1 Euprymna scolopes | reverse complement strand
CTTTAAAATAGATTTCACGAAATTCAACGAATTTTAACTTAATCTAAATATAATAAAAGTATATAAATTAACAAAAATCACTTACCTATATAAAATACTAATCAATGGATGCTTCCATTCTTCATTTATGAGAATTTGTCCATATTTATATTTTATATTCCATGTATTTTTTAAATAAAAGAATTTTTTAAACAACCATTTGAAAAGACCGCCATTACGTAAGCATTAACCTGTGCAAGGAAACCGGTATTTCTCTTGCTTTTCTTTCTGTATTGAAATACGGATGGATAAAAAGGCTATAAAACGTAGACAAAACACATACGCGTGAGTCGTCAGGCCTTGTGCGTGAAAATATAGGTCACCGTAGTGGAAAAATGATCACATTTTACTTATCAGTTTTTGCCTTAAAAAGAAAAACACTCGACGAATTTTCGATTTTTTTCTTCTCTAAAAGAAATACATGAGTTTTTGATTTAATACATTTTATTTCTTCTTTATGGATTGAATTTTTTTTAAATATCTAAAAAAAAATTTGAATAAAATAGAAAAAATTGTCGTAATTGTACGAAATATTCTGGACATTATAACAAGATTATAAGGTTTCACTTAAAAAAACAAAAAACTTCAACGTGGTTTAAAAAAATGGTTTTAAACTTTGGACTTTACAGGTAACTTTGCAAATAACTATTCTTTTTTTGTTTTAAATTAGCTTATTTTATTTATTGATCTTTTATTTTCAATTCGTGATATATAAATTTGAGTTGAGAAAATTAATTATTTTCATTTGAATAGACATTTCAAAATGGGGTGTTGAATTAAAAAAAAAAAAACGCTCGTCTAGAATTTTATATTCGGTTTATTGGAAAGAGCATAAAATTTCACATTGAACCTGAAAATATCGTAAAAGTTGAACGATTAGAAAATTTGGATAGATTTTTAAAGTTTCAAAATTGAAAAAAAATTAACTCGTAAAAAATAAAAAAATAACTCGTAAAAAATAAAAAAAATATTGTTTTTTTTAAAACAACATTAATAGTTTATTTTGGAAGTATATTCCATAAAGAAAATAAACAAACCATTTTAAAAAGAGAGTTTTTTTTTATATTTTATTCGCAGTTTTGTGTTAGGGGTGTCAAAATTTCCCCCCAAATTCTGACACATTTAGTCACATGTGTGTGTGTGTGTGTGTGTGTGTGTGTGTGTGTGTGTGTGTGTGTGTGTGTGTGTGTGTGTGTGTGTGTGTGTGGTAGATAGAGGGAGATGGAATATGCGAAAATGTTTTGTTTGATTTTTAAGGTCATTTTAAGGCCATTTGTTCCAAGCTTTTTCAAGTTCGCACCGTTGGTTTCAAATTACCTGTCGGCCTTTGCTAATCCACATCACTTAATAAAATAACTTATAATAAGCAACCTGTCTGCTTTCCGCACAGCTCTTTGAAACCTCGATTCATGAAAACCAGACTAAATGACTTCAAATTGTGATGAAAGAGTAAAATCAAATTTACTTCCCAGGAGAATCCTTTTATTTACTCAAAGGACCCTCACGGTTGATCGCACACAGAAAGAAATTGCAAATTTAGTACTCCTTCTCAGTCTGACGTTTTTTTATTTTATTTTATTATACTTTTATATATTTTTAGAAATGACGTATTGATATTGAGTTCAAAACCGGCTTCGAAATCTAGTAGGTGATGCCGGGGCCCTTTTCTCTCCCCTACAACCTCTTTCCCACAGAAGGGACGTTGCGAGATTGTCTCTGCTCTATCGTTATTTTTATGGCAAGTGCTCGTCTGAGCTCCAATCTGTGGTCACTCCTTGCCCAACTCACAAAAACACTCGACTAGCTACTGCCACTATCAACAATTTCCCCACTCTCTATCTATGTCTAATTCTAAAAGCAGATTCCATGAACAAAGCGTCTTTCTTAGAACTGCCCAACACTATTCCACTGGCCTGCTTCCCGGCCGATTATAATATGGAAGCCTTCAAGCCCAATGTAAACAAGTTCTTGTTGAATCGTGCCCTTGAATAATCCGAACTATACCTAATCGACACCATTAACGATTACTACACTACCACCTTACATTAATTAATCCTTATCCTCGAGTGGCCTTCGGGTCTCGATAAGTGGTGATTGCCTTGTAAAAGAATTTTTTTGTAAAGGATTTGCTGATCTTAAAATGCACATACTAGATCTTGACTTTATCAAAAACTCTACCCCTTCCTCTCACCCTTTCGAGTTTGGGTACTTGTCAGTTGTCCCATTAGCCACACTAAAAGTGCTGTGATACAGCGAACCTTTTGTCGCTTACTTGTCACGAATATATTTCTATACTCCTCTCTCGTATCTCCCTTTTCCTTCTATAAAATAGAATAAAATATATTTTATATTTCCTCTACGTTTTTATGATTAAAAGATTTACGATTTTTCATTAATTTTTTTTTTCTTGTCAGTTTATTTTTCTCATACCTTTTTTTTATTACTTTTAAAAGTAGAATTAACGTTAACGTGTAGTACCTGTTCCGATGCTGCACTTCGACTATTTAATCTTTGGTACGTGAAAACGAAGTCTTCTGGACTGAGGCAACTTTTACTTTTGTTCCAATCCAATGTCCATTTCACGAGTACTGACCAGGCTCATCGTCGCTTAACTTCGGTCATCTGACTTGAACCGGTGTGTCAACAGGATAATATATATATATATATATATATATATATATATATATATATATATATATATATATATATATATAATGCACATACTAGATCTTAAAATGCATATACGAGATCTTCACACACACACACACACACACACACACACACACACACACACACATATATATATATATATATATATATATATATATATATATATATATATATATATATATATACGAGTTTTCCGGGTACGAGTTTGGTGGGTACGAGTTTTGCGGGTACGGGTTTTCCGGAGACGACTTTTCCTAAATTATATACATAACACACACACACACACACACACACACACACACACACACACACACACACACACACACACACACACACACACACACACACACACATATACATATATCTTCTTCTTCTTCTCTTCTATCTATTCTATTTCTTCTTCTTCTTCTATCTATTCTTCTTCTATCTTCTTTCTTCTATCTATCTATCTTCTTCTTCTATTCTATCTTCTCTATATAAATAAAATGAACTCATTTTTTCCCGTCTGATTTTGACATTAATAGGATTAAAAATCAAGATATTTCACGCAAATATAATATGCACAAACGGCAGAACAATATCTGAGGTGTGTTATAGGCTTATTATTTCTCAAATTCCTCGATAATCTTAGATTTCTATACTTTTCTGCTGAGAAGTCACGGCCAAAATCGGTTAAGATCAATGGAAGTGGTAAAATATTTTCTCTCTAATAAATTCCTCCTCCCCCTGCCACCACTTAACACCGTTTGGGGATCGTTCACAAGGAACAGTTGAGAAAAGAACACCGGTTTGGCTTCGTAGTTCTTTCATGTGAAGTTATTAAAAATCACTAAACTAAGCTGCAGTGCTTTGTGGCGTAGTGGTTAGCGTGCTGGACAATTCACATTATATTTTCACGTTCGCGCCGACCTACGGTAGTCGTTTTTTTTTTGTTTTTTTTTTCCTAAACAACTGGAATGGACTTTTCTTGGTGGCCGAACTGTTAACGTTGCAGATGTTTTTTGTTTTTTTTCACACTTTATTTTCCTACTTTTACTCATGACTCCGGGTTTGATCCTTCCTACTTACCTACCATAACATTTTTTAAAACTCCCCCCCCCCCGTCCCGGAAACAAACACTTGGGCAACGCCGGGTACCCCCGCTTGTATATATATATATATATATATATATATATATATATATATATATATATATGTGTGTGTGTGTGTGTATTATGTATATAATTTAGGAAAACTCGTCCCCGGAAAACTCGTACCCACAAAACTCGTACCCGGAAAACTTGCCCCTTTTTGCTAGGTAGGAAAACTGGTCCTAAAGGACCAGTTTTCCTACCTAGCAAAAATAAATATCGATTGAAAACTCATTTTATGACCTTTCTTGGAGAATATATTTTCTTTAAAAGAGAATGCACATCCCATAATATTTTTTAAAAATATTTTTACTTGTTTACTGTTTTTTTTTTTAAATTAAATTGATTTTTCTAAGTGTTCGTTTTTTTCCTAACTTCGAAAGTTTTTGGTGTTCCAACTTATTTTAAAGAGTTTATTTAGTAAAAAAAAATAATAATGTCTAGTGTTACTTTTGAACAAAAAATGTCCGACATGAGATTATCACGTCTTAGGAGTCTCGATAATCGCTCAAAAATAGAAAATTAAAGAAAATTGAATAAATAGAAAATTGTAAAAAAAAGAAAAATAAAAAAATAGAAAATTAAAGAAAATTGAATAAATATCGATTGAAAACTCATTTTATGACCTTTCTTGGAGAATTTATTTTCTTTAAAAGAGAATGCACATCCCATAATATTTTTTAAAAATATTTTTACTTGCTTACTGTTTTTTTTTTTTTTTTTTTTAATTAAATACATTTTTCTAAGTGTTCGTTTTTTTCCTAACTTCGAAAGTTTTTGGTGTTCCAACTTATTTTAAAGAGTTTATTTAGTAAAAAAAAAATAGTAATTTCGAGTGTTACTTTTGAACAAAAAATATCCGGCATGAGATTATCACGTCTTAGGAGTCTCGATAATCGCTCAAAAATAGAAAATTAAAGAAAATACTGAGGTAGATATAGTTTTAAAACAAGCCCCCCTCCCTCTCTAAAAGAACATAAATTTGCATATTTGTAGGTAAATCCAAGATCACTGCTCGGAAAAAATCAAGCTACCGGAAGTGGATAGGGTTGATTATGTAACCACAGCGAACAGAAGATACGAAAAACGAAACTATATATTTATAAAAAAATACTTTAGTTTTTAACATTTCTTGTGTTATTACGAAACAACCAAACAAAAATAAAACACTATTTGTATTATCAAATAATAAAGCAAATATTTTATTTAGAAAATTTGGTACTTCATGGGAAACGTGGACTCGACCCTGCATAAACGGTGTTTTTATTTAATGATTGCTCCTTCAAAGCGCAACATTAATTTTGTTTTAACACTTTTTTTGTTCACGAAACAAAAAAAGACACTTGTGCTATATGCGCACGGCGGCCATCGGTTATTGGTGCGTTTCACTAAACTGCCGCCATGTGGCGCGTCTCTGTCAAAAAGCATTTAAATTATTAATTTTTGTTGACCTTTCAAAGTTGCTTTAATTCAAAAAGATGTTTCATTTAAATTATTTATTTGTTGGAAAAAAAAATTATTTTACTTTATAAAAATTCCATGCTATTTTTATTACGAGGGGCGTGCAATAAGTAATACCCCTGACCCACTTCCAGTTGTCTGATCTAGCTGAAATTTTGCATGTGCAACGATTTATATCTCTAACGGTTATGTGGCAAATTACAGCTCTGAACTAATTGTGGTTTCTGTTTTACAGGCGTTTGAACTGAGTCAGGTGTGAAATGGAGCCTGTTGAATGTCGAGCAGTGATCCAGTTTTTGTATTTGAAAGGACGCACACCACAGGAGACTTTTGATGAAATGCCCCATCATATGACCTTGTAAAACGCTGGCATCGTGAATTCAAACATGACCGGAAGTCTGTGGAAACAGCTCCCAAACCTGGTCGCCCCCCACCTTCTGCCATTGATGAGGCATCTGTCCGTCAAGTTGAGACTGTAATTTTGGAAGATCGGCGCATTACTATTCGCCAAATAGCCCAAGATGTCAAGATTAGTTCAGGGTCTGTGGAAACTATCATTCATGACCATTTGCATGAGGTGTCTGCCAAATGGATTCCCAGGTTGCTCACACCATTCCAGAAGTGAGAACGCGTCTTCGAGGATGAATTTGGAGATGTACCAAGAAGATAAGTTTTTCAAAAGACTGATTACACAGGATGAAATCTAGAGACCAAAGCCCAGTCAATGCAGTGGAAGCACTTGGACTCACCACCTCTAAAGAAAGCAAGGGTGTAGCCCTCCGCTGGCAAGGTCATGCTCAAAGTCTGGGACCAGGACGGAGTAGTCATGGTAGATTTCATGGCAAAGGTTACCACAGTTACATGAGCCTATTATGCTTCACTTTTGAGAAAATTAAGGGAAGCTATCAAAATCAAGAGGCGGGGCAAGATCAGCAAAGATAACCTCCTCCTGCAGGACAACGCTCCGGTACACAACTCGCATGTCGCCAGATCAGAAGCACGGGCTTGTGGTTATGAAATCCTTCCCCACCCTCCATACTCTCCTGACCTTGCACCCTCTGACTTTCACCTCTTCCCAGTCATGAAGTTGTTTTTGAAAGGAAAGCGTTTTCCAGATGATGCAGTCTTGATTTCTGAAATCACGTCATGGTTGGAGGATCAACCTAGGGTATTCTACAAAAACGGTCTCCAGAGCTGCATCAAATGATGGGAGAAATGCATAATTCTGGGTGGTTCCTATGTAGAGAAAGACTAATAACTGTGCCAAGTTTCGTTGCTCTACTGCTATGGGAAGTGGGTAAGGGGCATTTCTTATTGCACGCCCCTCGTACAAAATTGTTTTATTAAAATTATATTTTCTTACGCAGACTTTTAAATAAATGTCTTTACAATTATATATTGACATTAAAAAAAAAAAATTTTTATGCAATAAATGTTTTGTGTTTTCAAATATTTTTCTGTTCGGAAAAAAATATTGTTTGTTACTTATTTGCTGCGTTATTTGACCAAGAAGAAATTTGAGTTATCGCACCCTTACAATAGCTGCCGTCTGCATACTGCACAAGTGCCACCGAAATGACTTTAAACGATACCCTTCCCTCCCCTATCTTAAGAATGGCTTTCGAAATAAGAACGCTATTATTTCAATACGGTACCAAAATTACATAAGTACCGTGTTTGCTTTTTTGTTGTTTCGTAGTAACACAAGAATTGTTTAAACTGAATTAATTCTTCTAGATAAAATAATTGCTTTCTTTGATAATACGTGTTTTCTTTCTTTATTTTTGTTTCGTAATAACACAAAAGTGTTAAAACTAATGTATTTTTAAAAATAAATTTATGGTTTCGTTTTTCGTGTCTTGACTTCCTGATCAAGTTTATTTTTTTAAAACAAGAGTTAAAAAAATAATTTAAAAAAATATTATGGGGGTGCATAGTCTCTTTTAAAAACAATATCTTCTTCAAGAACGGGGATGTGCATTCTCTTTTAAACACCAGAACGGTCATAAAATGTGTTTTCAATCGATATTTATTCAATAAGGGACTAGTTTTCCGACCTAGCAATAGGGTACGAGTTTTCCGGAGACGAGTTTTCCGGCCATGGTACCTATATATATGAATTTAGGTAAAGGTAAAAATTGCACCAGTAAAAATAGCGCCGAAAAAAAATAGCACGGTAAAAATGGCATCGGTAAAAATGGCAAAAGTGAACAAATGGATCAAAATGGCACTTTTGAACTTAACAAAACCTACTTCTTCCAAACTAATGCTAATGGAGCTTAGCCCTATTTTAAACTAGGGAAATTTGGGCTTAGCCCGCACTTCTCGAACGGTCCTACTTTTCCGCGTTAAGGTGCCAGTCACTATAGGATTTTTCTACATGGACTTTTCATTTCTTATCTAACGGATAGTCTTTAAAGGTATTCCAAAGGATATCTTACGGAACGGCTTTTGGACTGAATTTTTGGATGTCACTGGATATTCACAAACGTACATATCGGAATTTACTGAGTGTTCCCTTTTATTTTATCTATAAACTTATAATTTTCTTTCAATTTTTTAATTTCTCGACTGTTTTCTAAAATTGAGCTAACCAGCAAAAATAGATACTTATCCATACTTACCTTTTGCTAACATTTTTCCTCTGAATAGAAGATTCATTCTTTTAAACTCCATGGAATAAGGAACCTTTAATTTTATTTTCGTATTCCTTGTTTGAAATAAAATATTGTACATTTAATTCTACAATACCTCGACTTTTTCCGCTTACACACGGCACAATCACATTGACACACCAGTTCTCGCTGGATCCCCGAAGTTAAGCAACGATGAACCTGGCAGTATCAGATGAGTGACCATTTGGGGAGGTTAGGCACTGTATGTACTGTGCCGAGTCGTAGAAATTTCCAGGTTGGTATCTGGGGCGCATTAATTCAGTTGGAGCGATGAACCCCAGTCTCTGTTAAGACATGCATCTAGGAGAAAGAAACACTCTAATGTAAAAACCTGCGGTCTCCTGTATGCTTTACTTTGTGGCAGTCATTTGCACCGACAAAGATTAGCAGTAATATCAAAAAGTGTTGTTGGTTCTAAGCAAAGACTTCACCACTATAAACAAGTAATCTGTTTGAATTTCCGAACAACTTAGTTGTTTTGGCGGAACCTCATACGTCGAAATCGACTGGAGAGTCCATATCTATAATATAAAGCTGAATGTGTGTGTGTGTGTGTGTGTGTGTGTGTGTGTGTGTGTATGTGTGTGTGTGGTCACGAATAGGCTCCTATATGGTTGATTATTTTAAAAAACTGATTGCATATAATGATAGAAGATGTATCGAGACACAGGAGTGGGTATGTTTGATCTGCCAGAACGGCGGTTCATTAAAATTGTGGGGTCTGCGCTCGCGCCTGGTCCACAAAGTATGGAAATAAAAAAATTAAAAATTAAAAAAAAATGTTTACAAGTGTTTTTGATATAGATATATATAAGAATACTTTGATAAGTATGTTTTAACTTAAATAGGGATTTATTATAATAAAATTGTGGGGGCTGCGTTCGCGCCTGGCCTCCATAGAATGGAAATAGACACAAACTTTAATAAAGACTTTTCATATCTATCTGCGTAAGTATGCTTTGATAATTATGTTTCAGTTTGAAGAAATATAGTATAATAAAATTATTGGGTGTTCGTTCGCACGTGACCTCCATAGAATGGAAATATGTCACAAAGTTAAACAAAATTTTTTTTAATATAGATCCACAAAATAGTGTGATAAGTGTTTCAGTGTAAACAGGTATGGTATAATAAATTATGGGGTTTATCTATTTTATTTTTACTTTCATCATATTTTGCTTTCGTTTTGATATCCCCAAATTCGAAGCTGTCTTTTTGGTGCCCGGAAAACTCGTCCCGGGAAAACTCGTCCCGGGAAAACTCGTCTCCGGAAAACTCGTCTCCGGAAAACTCGTCCCCTTTCGCTAAGTAGGAAAACTGGTCCCTTATTGAATAAATATCGATTGAAAACACATTTTATGATCGTTCTTGAAGGAGATATTGTTTTTTAAAATAGACTATAGCCCCCCCCCCATGATATTTTTTAAAAATATTTATACTTGTTTAATGTTTTTTTTTTTTGTTTTTTTTAAATAAAATCGATTTTCTAAGTGTCCGTTTTCTACCTAACTGAACATATACTTTTCCCCAGCTGTGGATCGAACCTACAACCGTCGAGTTGACAGTCGGTTGTTGAAACCATCAGGCCACGAATTAGTGCTGTAAATATTTCTCCTCGAGTGTGTAATAAATCCACACCCGCCCGTCGGTTACAGGGCTCAAACCATAAGTTTGTTTACAAATTAATAGTGGGCTTCGCTTAATTGCTTAAATATGCGTCGGGTGAAAATACATTTATAAAGTGATCACCTCATAGAGGGGGACTTTTTATTTGTCATCCACATACAGTATTGTTTCGTTGTATCACAACTCAAGTATGTATGTATGTATGTATGTATGTATTTATTTATTTATTTATTTATTTTAGTAAGTTAATCAGTTTTTGTTTCCATCAGGTATTTTCCTACATATATTGATAACACAATACACATAACATATTTCTTGATTTCGGGATTGAGTTATGTTTTAGAAAAAATCCATTTTCATTGTTCTAATTAGCTATTGTCTGCAATTTACTCACAAGTTTCTGCCTACCACTTTCACCCTCTCTCATTGTATGTTGTCAGACTCCCTCGTTATCATTTTGTACAGTCACTACCATCTTAACTCCGTCTCTCTCTCTCTCTTTCTCACTTTCTCTCTTCCTCTCTCTGTATTAACAGTTAAATATAATAAAACTAACTATAAAACAGATTGGAGCAGTTCATTATAAACAATCATCGGAGTATTAATATTATTTGACCCATAATTGGAGAGAAAAGTGAATAAGTATGTGAGTGAGATAGATAGAGAGAGAGATGGAAGGAGATGGAGTAAGGAAGAGAGAGAGAGAGAGAGAGAGAGAGAGAGAGAGAGAGAGAGAGAGAGAGAGAGAAGCAGAGAGAACGAGCGAGTGAGATATAGAAAAGGAGAGATAGAGTAAGGGAGAGAATGAAGGGAAACGAGCGAACGAGAGAGAAAGAAAGAAAGAAAGAAAGAGGGAGAGAAATGTAGAGTAAGAGAGAGTAAATGATGGAGAGAAAGCGCCTGCGCGCGCGAGAGAGAGAGGTAGAGATAGATAGATAGAGATAGAGAGAGGGGGAGAGAAAGAGAGAGAGAGAGAGAGAGAGAGAGAGAGAGAGAGAGAGAGAGAGAGAGAGAGAGAGAGAGAGAGAACCAGCTTTACAAACCCGTTCCTGATTCAAAAATATTACCCGAGCTCAGTGGATGAGATTAAATAGATAACTATCTATAATAAGTTCTCCTTGTCGACCTCTCTATTTTACTTAAGTTTGAAACACCAACAAACGTGTTGGCACACGTCAGCTAGAAGATTAACTACACATCGCCCCCTGCCGTCAACTCATAATTTGGCCTGGCGATTTGAGAGGGTCAAACGCACTTCAGTTTGGTCGTTTGACTTGACACAACGTTACTGTCCACGAAGGCAAACATACAAATAAAACATACTGGAAAGGCGCTTGACCTGCTTTCGGGGGTCAATTCTTTCATTCTTACACTGATATTACCATCCGACCTCCACTTTTTGTTGTCCAGTGACCTTGTCATGTTAGATGGGTTCGGTAAATAAGGTCGAAAAACAGACATGCTTTTATGGCGAAGAAACTAAATTTTCATTTGAATATATACTCATGCCTAGCACTAGTTGAACAAATATACGGCATAATCATGTTGGCACATCACTTCTCGTTGGATCACCGAAGTTAAGGAACGTTAAGCCTCGTCAGTACTAGATGGGTGACCATATGAGACTACTAGGCGGACGTCGACAGCTCTTTGCAAAAACTGCAAAATCCAACGTCGTCATATTCATTGAACAGGGTATGTTGGAGACCGCTTGTGATTAAAAATTCCCTTGACTCTTCTTCCTTCAGAGAAAGTCGGTTCAAGCCGTCTAAGGTGAATGCTGTTGACATACAAACTAAGGGAATAAATTCTTCAATTCCAACGGATTATCAGGACAGCAGCAGCCAATGACAGCTGCGGTACTGCGAAGATCAATACCTTATGTGATCTCAAGTACACAGGCGTGACGTCATCCAGCCATAATATTGTAGCAGTCATAAATATTTATATTGCTTTCTCCTTTGAAGAGATGAGGCAGACATTTTCCCGATTCCGATAATCTAAAACATTCCAATTTTTTCGATTCCGATTAATTGTTATATATATATATATATATATATATATATATATATATATATATATATATATATATATATATATATATATATATATATATATATCTTTTTAAATATAATGTGCGGAAGTCTGTCGAGAGCTCTTTCAGCTATCATCTCATCAGGAGAAAATCGATAGCGTAATAATAATAATAATAATATGTCGAAAGTAAAGAGTTCTGATGGGGAACTACTGAATTTGTCAAAAATTACGGGGACACTAAAATAAAGTTTATTAACGTTTAAAAAAACGATTAAAATAATGACACCACGAGGGGGAAAAAACGGGAGAAAAGATTCACAGTTCCCCAAAGAGAAACAATGCGTTAGATTTTTCTTTCTGCCGGCACAAAGAAGGTTTCCGCACCGCAATAGAGACAGACTCCAACATCTTTAAATGGTTTCTGGAGTCCGCTCTATGTAGCACCTCGAACCATTCAATTTTATATCTATCGGCACAGCACGGGTTGTCAACCAAATGCTGGCCAATAGCAGATTCCAAGGCTGCAGAAGGAGGGAGACTACCAGACCCTATCCTCCCTTGTCTGATCTTCGATGGAACATGCTGGTTTATACGAGTCAAAAGATGCAAGGATGTTTGCCCAAAATAACCAGCATCGCACTGGCATTTGAATACAATATTGCTATTTTGGATGTAAGGCAAACTATCCTTGCGAAAAGAAGGAAATGCAGGTCTCGTAGTATATACCAAACGCAAGGACACAGAATGAAAGCAGTCGTAAATACTTCTGCGAATCTGTTTGGAAAGTCTGTTACTCTTTTCCCCAATCCACGGTAATTTTTAATAAACCGGGCATTTCAAAGGTCCAAACTTTCTAGGGGATTTAAAATCCGCAACCTTTTTGAAAATACAGTCATCAATAAGGTCAACAGGATAACCATTATTGATAAATATTTCTCTGATCTTATCGAGTTCGGCGTCCAATTTGTTAGGTGAACAAATCATCAGGGCCCATTATATTTAAAACTTTATTTAAATTCTGTACCTCTAAACATATATATATATATATATATATATATATATATATATATATATATATATATATATAACGTCTTCATTTACTCACATAAAATTAATTTACGAAAGTATAAATTTATGCGTAAACTTTAAGTATTTACTTCAAAAGTGCTTAATACGTAGGTAGTACTAGTTAGTAATTTATAAAATATATATGGTGCAACCAACACCTTACACAAAATTTTTAATAAAAATACCCTAAAGTTATCCTACATCTGCTGCGAAAATTTAGAGATGATAATTAAAGCACATAATAACAAAATATTAAATAAAATCAATATAAACAACAACAAAATAAACAATAAAAAAGTAGACACCATGATAAAAATAAAAGTAACACAAAAGACACATATGTAACTAGCAGAAATAATAATGATAATAATAATAATAATAATAATAATAATAATAATAATAATAATAATAATAATAAACCAACTCCGAACAACAACAACCATACTAGAAATAAAAATAAAAATACTAATAACGAACAAGATAAATGCAACTGTAGATATCGCACACTTTGCCCACTTCAAAATAAATGTCTAACCAAAAGCATAGTTTACATGGCCACAATATTTGCGAAAGAAAACCCGAATAACAAGAAATATTACGTAGGTCTGACTTCCTTAGATTTCAAAACTCGATATTATGACCACAAAAGTACATTCAACAATAAAAAACACCGTATGAAAACAACGCTAGCAAACAAATACTGGTAACTCACGGAAAGCGGACGTTCGTAGCCGAATGGAAAATAGTAAGACAAACAAACACCTATAGAGACCTAGACGACCCATGCAGATTATGCCTTCATGAAAAATTTGCTATCCTGTATTGTAAAGAACCCCAACATCCATTAAACTGTAGGAGAGAAAACCAACTGTAGGAGAGAAAACAAACTGTGTTCACAGGATAAAATTTACTCTAGGATTGAGATACAAAATAACTTTAAAACTAACAAAAACAATAGAAAATAAACAAATAAATAAATAAAATAAATAAAATAAATAAACATGCATATTCATAAACTATCACACACATATATGTATATATATATATATATATATATATATATATATATATGTGTATATATACCTGTATATATAAACTTACATTTAAAAAAACTAACCTAGATTTAAAACAGGTCAAGACACTAGATATCCAGGCTAAATAGAGTATACACAAAGAATCAGGCCAACTAGAGGTCAAGCGTCCTGTAAGTGCATGTTCATTGGCTGATAGAAAGAGCGCGGTGGATACTAGAAAGCTGATTGGCTAGCTAAAATCTCAATAGAAGATGAGTATATAAAAACGAAAGTCAGCCTGAAAAATTCTAGAGTGGATGAAACGCGGAATATTCAGTGTAGCTTAATCGCCATATATATCTTACAAATTACTATATATATATATATATATATATATATATATATATATATATATATGTGTGTGTGTGTGTGTGTGTGTGTGTGTGTGTGTGTGTGTGTGTGGCACGGTAAAATGGCACCGGTAAAAATGTTAAAGTGAATAAATAGGTAAAAATGACACTTTGACAATGGAAAATGATGTTCATTGGAGAAGTGCATGGTAAGCTTCTATTCCTCTCTAGTTTACACTGGGACTAAGCCCCCCCCCCTCCAAAAAAAAAGTTGATAAGCATTCACCTAGGTAAGGGTGAGGGTTAAACTTTTTTTTTAAACAGAGGCTAATGACGATCAACGTCAAAATAAAAAATGCTTTCTGCTACTTTGATGAATGCTCTTAGCTAGTCAGTGTGAAAAGTCTTTAGAAAGGCAGAGATAAGGAATATAAAATTTAATTGTACATTTATATAAAATAAAATACGTTTTATAGACGTTTGAAGCCAAAGCAACTCATAATTACAAAATAAACAGACCTTTATTTTGTTTGAAATTTATAAACAACAACATGGCAAAAAAAAAAAGAAAAACATACTGAAGATGAAGTTTTCCTTCGAAATATATTTACAAATTTTAATATAAATTTCAAACAAAATAAATATCTTTTTATTTTGTAATAATGCGTTGTTTTGGCTTCAACCGTATATAATACATATTTTATTTTATACAAACTCACCAAGCGCTTCTAAGGAACAAAAATCTTAACGTATATTTATCTATTTGCGAACTTTTACCCTCATCTTCACAGTTGTTGTTTCACGACGTTTCGGCCAACTATTTCTCTGGCCTTCATCAAGTGGGACGGATAGGAATGCTAAGTCACCACTTTTTGGCGAACTAATCCTCAGGCCGGTGTTAAAACCGTTATCTTCAGACAATGCGCACCTGGAACTGTTGATATTCAACGCCCCAATCCACTGCGACACACGCCCCAAAGGGCGATTAGGATTGGATTTTGTAGTCTTCTTATAAATTTAAGTATTTCGTTCTAATTTGGTTTTCTGTCGTCAGATCCGTATTGAATGGTATATTATTTTATTATTGGGATCCTTTGAGATGAGTAATTGTGTATATTATTATTATTATTATTATTTATTTGCGGACTGTTATCTTCATAGTTGTTGTTCACTACGTTTCGGCCAACTATTCCTCTGACTTTTGTCAGGTAGTTAACCGCGAACCGTGGCGCAGTGGATAGAGGCGTTGAATCTCTACGGTTCCAGGTGAGCATTGTCTGAAGATAGCAGTTTCAGTCCTACCCAAAGTCCACCTTTTTCCTGACTTGTCTAATCAGAAGCCAGCTCTCAGTCACGTCACCGAGTGTATAAAACGTGAAACCGACAACACATTCTCCCTCTCTTTTTCTTTCCGGCGCTTGCTGACAGCAAACCTCTCTTAAAGCGCGATCTCGCCCGGGCTATTTGGCACCGGACTAGCATGAATACAAACATGGCTATTTCCACATGCGGTTCACACACGAACTTTCTTTCTCATGCTACAAGACTGCCCTTGCCCGTACATGGACGCATGCTCCTACTGTGAACTTAACCACGTATACACTGAAGTCTTCGTTCTTCCAACATGCCTGTCTGATATTTAATTTACATTTCCACACAAGAACATTTTCAGCTACTAAGCCGCTTCTGTAGGCGTGTCAGAATTTTTTGGGAATGTTTCACACCCTTAACGCAAAACTGTGAATAAAATATAAAAACTCGTAATTTCTCTTTTTAAAGTGGGTTGTTTAACTTCTTTATGGAATATACTTCCAAAATAAACTATTAAAGTTGTTTAAAAAAATAATAGAAATATCATTTTTTTATTTAAAAAAAACAGTATTTACAAAATGCATGTGCGCGCTCATGCAGCCATTTTTATTTTACGTAATGAAATGAATTGAATTTTACGAGTGAATTTTTTTTCAATTTTTTTTCTTAAAAAATCTATCAAAATATTTCTATTGATTCAATTTTTACGATATTTTCACATTCAATGCGAAATTTTATGCCCTTTCCAATAAACCGAATATAATATTCCAGACAAGCATTTTATTTAATTCAGCCCCCCCCCCCATTTTGAAATGTCTATTCAAATGAAAATAATTAATTTTTTCACCTAAGTTTTATATACATTGAAGAAAAAGAGTACACACATTGAAGAAAACGATCAATAAATAAAATAATCTAATTGAAAACAAACAAACAAACAAACAAACAAAAAAGAATAGTTATTTGCAAATTTACCTGTAAAGTCCAAAGTTTAAAATCCTTTTTTTAAACAACGTTGAATTTTTTTGTTTTTTGAAGTGAAACCTCATATTCTGGTTCGATTGTCAAGTAAATATCGGACGCTGACGACAATTTTTTTCTATTTCATTCAATTTTTTTTTATAGATATAAAACAAATTTCAATTCATAAAGAAGAATTAAAATATATTAAATCAAAAACTCATGTATTCCTTTAAGAGATTAAAAAAAAAGTGGAAAATTAGTAGAGCGGATTTTTTTTAAACGGCTAAAACTGATGAGTGAAATGTAATCATTTTTCAAATACCGTGACTCATATTTACCAACTTTGTAGTTGGAATCAAATGTCAGAAATACAAAACGGAGAAAAGACACATTGCTTAAAGACAAATTATTTATGATCCCTTTAGGCATCCGTATTTAACGAGTCGAAAATAGCAGCAATCCTGTGGGTGAGGACAGCTGACGGTCTACTTGTGTTGCATGTCTGATATTCTTCACAACCACTTGTCCAGCACCCCTCAGTCCATCACCCTTACTGAAACTTTTAAATTAAATAAAATGAAATGACAGCTCAAGCAAAAGTTACGTTTAAACCAGGACCAAACTCAAAGAAAACCAATCTGCCTCCTTCCTTGAGGCTTGTATTTACGAATATTCGCGGGCTTAGAACTAAGTTAGATGCTGTTGATTCATTTCTCCTTGTAAACACCCCGGAATATTTTAGTATTAAGTTAAACTAACCTTCACTCCTCCATTCCCTCTAACCACTTTAACATACCTGGCTATCTCCCACTCTGCCGTAAGGACTCAGACAGACATATACATGGGCTTGGAATCTATATTCGTAACACTCTCCCCCTGACTAGAGAAATAAAACTAAAATCAGACGACCAGGCCTTTATGTGCTTCAGACTAAATATGCAACATAATATTAGCTACTTGTATTTTCTCTACCGCTCTCCCTCAACCCAGGACTGTACCCTAATAAGCAAAGTCTCTGATGGCATAGATATAGCACTCTCTCTCGATACTAAAGCACAAGTACATGTATTTGGTAATTTCAATGTCCACCAAAGTAAGTGGGTTGGATTCTCTAATTACACAGACGTAGCTGGTAGCACAACATATAGCTTCTCTATATCCCATTCCCTATTTCAGACGGTTTCATTTCCGACACGTTTCCAGACTAGCAAGACTTCTAGATCTATTTCTGGCAACAGTTCCCGATGATTGTACAGCAAATGCCCAAAGCCCACTCGAGAATGCCGATCACGCTGTGATAATGGTAGAAATCACCCTAAATGCTGGCCCTAAAACTGAAGACCTACCACTCAAAACAACGAGGTATTGCAAAAAGGCTGATTGGGATGCCACCAGGGAACTCATCAGAGATGCCCCATGGCGAAATATCTTTTCTCTTCCAGCTGAACAGTGTGCAAATGAGACCACTGAATGGTTCAAAACTGCAATTGAAGCAGATGTTACCACACGGAAATTCTATAGCAAGCCCCACTCTCCCCAATGGTTTACTTCCGCTTGTGTAGCTACTATTGCTCAAAGGCAGTACGCTTTCGTAGATTCAACCGACATAAGTCCAGTTTAAACAGCTAAAAGTATACAGAAGCTAGAAATAATTGTAAGAGAGTGATAGCGAAAGCTAAGACAGATTACTCTGAAACCACCAGAAAACGCATCGAAGCACAGAAATTAGGAACCCGTGATGTTTAGAAAATTTACAACAGTGTAGTAAATAACGGGCAGTCACCGATTCCCCCACTATCAAACAATCATGAGGTTGATTGCACAGTAACCGACAAAGCTAATCTGCTTGCCAGTCGGTTTGCCTCAAACTCCACACTGGACCTGGCACACCACTCCCTCCCCGACTTTCCTTTGCGGACAGACGCCACACTAGACGATCTGAAAATCACCCCTTCACAGGTGCATGGTATCATAAAAAACCTAGACACCTCAAAAGTGTGCTGACCAGATCTCATCCCGGCTGTGCTATTAAAAAAATGCTC
Organism: Euprymna scolopes; assembly: GCF_053919585.1. Lineage (NCBI taxonomy): Eukaryota > Metazoa > Mollusca > Cephalopoda > Sepiida > Sepiolidae > Euprymna > Euprymna scolopes. The sequence continues at coordinate 26,919,977 of NC_136517.1, read as the reverse complement.
TGCTGGGGTTGCTCTAGTTATCTCCAAACTTTACAATAAATGCCTTAACGAATCTTGCTTTCCCGACTGTTGGAAAACCGCTTCTGTGGTACCAGTCTTCAAGAATTCTGGTGAAAGAACTGACCCACTAAATTATCGCCCCATTAGCCTCCTCCCGCTTTACGTCAAAATATTTGAGTCCTTAGTTAATCAAGCCCTAGTCCAACACCTACCAGCGGCTAAACTCCTGACCGACAAACAATATGAATTTAGGCAAGCCCGTTCAACAGCAGACATCTTAACTGTAGTCTCTGAACGTATACACCGTTCACTGGACAAAACAGGGGAGGGTAGAGCGGTAGCCCTTGATTTATCTAAGGCTTTTGACAGGGTATGGCATGTGGTCTTCTAAGGAAAATTAGATCATATGGTATCACTGGAAGAATACATAATGTAATTAAATCCTTCTTAAGTAAGAGAAAAATCAAAGTTGTCCTCGACGGTCGTACATCCAAACAATATGACATAAATGCGTGAGTACCTCAGGGGTCTATCCTTGGACCTTTATTATTCCTGATGTTCATAAATGACCTCCCTGATAAAATTGTTTCGGAGATGGGTATATTTGCCGATGACACCACTCTCTATAACAGGTATGAGGGGAAAACAAATGAACACATATCTAAGGAAATGGCAGAAACACTAGAGGATGACCTCCAATCTGTAGTAGAATGGGACAAAAATGGATGGTCACATTCAAAGCTGCCAAGACTAAACTTGTTTCCTTCAATAACTACAAGAAACCTTCTCTACCACCAACAGCAATGGCCAAGAACACATTGCCTGAAAGTACTTCTTTTAAACCCCTCGGCCTAACGTTAACAGGGAACATGAACTGAAATATATACATTGAGAGCATTGCCAAGGCTGCTGCAAGGAAGGTTGGCTCTCTCTACGGTGCTAGAAAATTACTTACGCCTGAAAGTATCCTGTCTCTCTATAAGGCCACCATTTGCCCATGTATGGAGTACTGTTGTCACATTTGGGCTTGTGCATCTGCTGCTTGTCTCTCGCTCCTGGACAGGGTTCAAAAGAGAGTCGCCAACCTGATAGATCCTGAACTGTCATCTGGACTTCAGCCTCTGTCCCATCGATGAAATGTCGCATCCCTCTGCCTGTTCTACAAATACTTTAATGATGAATGCTCCGACGAACTGCAAGCACCTGTACCTCCTCGACGTGACCACCACCGACACACCCGACAAGCAACTAAGTCCCACCCCTTTACATTAGAGATCCCTTAGGTGTAAGAAAGCCTTTTACGCCAATAGTTTCTTCCCCAGAACTGCAAGACTTTAGAACTACCTTCCGAATTCTGCTTTCCCAACTGTACTGATATGCAGAAGTTCAAGGGTAATGTGATCAAACTTCTTTCTACTCATCTCCCTTCATAATGCCCCCACAAATTATGTCACCGATAGCAGCTCTTACTTCAAAGTGGCAGTGTGCCTTGTTTGGGGTGAAAATTGAATAAAAAAAAAACACCGCTTTTTTAACAGCGCGAATGAGTTACAAAAAGGCAGTCGTCCGCAACTTTTGCTTAAAAATATCCTTTAGTTAAAAAGTGCATGGAATATAAAATATAAATATGGACAAATTCTTATAAATGAAGAATGGAAGCACCCATTGCTTAGTATTTTTATAGGTAAGTGATTTTTTTTAATTTATATATATTTATTATATTTAGATTAAGTTAAAATTCGTTGAATTTCGTGAAATCTTTTTTAAAGAAAACTGATTTTAAAAAACTATTATACAATTTTTCTGATTAAACCTTTTATTATTTTAAAATTTGGTCTTTGCTCCTTTTATTGAAAAAAATTAGGGTTTGAAATTACGTTATTCATACTTTTATAAGCTTCAAAACATAGCGAGTCTAGTTAATCAAATATTTATCTACTACTTTGTAATGGCGACTTCTGTCACCGCTACCGCTTCTCTCCTATATTCTTACTAACCAATAGATAACCAATAGAGTTGATTTAAATGTTAAAATGAGACTTTTTCATTGTCTTCATTTTAATATATATATGTGTGTATGTGTGTGTGTGTGTGTGTATGTGTGTATGTGTGTATGTGTGTATGTGTGCGTGCGCGTGTGCGTGCGCGTGTGCGCGTGTGTGTGCGCGTGTGTGTGTGCGTGTGTGTGCGCGAGTGTGTGTGTGTGCGTGCGTGTTTGTATGTATGTGTGTGGGTATGTGTGCGCGCGTGCGCGTGGGTGTGTATGAGCTCGGTAAAAATTGCACCCATAAAAATGGCAGACACACAAAAAAAAAAAAACGACACCGTAAAATCGGCACCGGTAAAATGGCACTGGTAAAATGACAAAAGTGAATACATAGGTAAAAATGCACTTTGAGAAAAAAAATTAGGACCGCTCGAGAAATTCGAACTAAGCCCCGATTCAGCTTGTTTTAATAAGGGTAAGTAACTTGGCTTCTGGTTTGCCAATATTTATGACATTTGTTCTGTTTTTAATTGTTTATGTTTTTCTCTAATTAGCAATTATAACTTTTTTCGGTGTGAAACAAAATTAGTTATTATTAGAGTTCTGGGTTCTTATATTTTTTTATTTTTCTTCCTTTGAAGATTGTAATGCTGGGTATGGGGCAGCCAAACCAGCTACCAACATTGCCCCGCTTTTTTATTGAAACCAACCGAGAGCTCTTTTTAGTATCCTCGCTGTTCCCTTAAGTGTAATTGTCTGAATCTCTTTTGCACTTGGTTCATCAGGAATACTAGTTAGGTAGGACTTCAGGTTCTTCTTCATAAGTCCTGTGGCACCTATGATAACTGGCATGATTGATATCTCCCTAAGATTCCAGTTTCTTTTCATATCATACATGAGACCTTGGTATTTGGTCTGTTTCTCTCTTTCAGCTCTGTTCACACCGCCATCATTAGGAACACTCACTTCAATCAAGGTTGCAACTCTCTCTGACTTATTCCATATAACTATGTCAGGTTTCACAGCAGCATTTTCCAGGTAGGTGGCTGTAGGGATTACATGGTCGTAATGTATGGTATATAAGTCATTTCCAACTGTTCTTTCAGGTTGATGTTCCCAGGACTTGCTGCTACACTGGATGTTTAATTTTTTACAGATGGTCTAGTGGAGGTACTTGCATACTCCATCATGTCTCGCTGTATAGTAGCCGTCCCCTAGAAAAACTTTGCAACTTGATATCAGATGACCAACATTTTCCAATTCTGTATACAGAATAGTATAGAACATGCTGAAATAATGACGTTATTATTTTGAAAATCATTCTCAATTGAGAAAATTTCGGCCTTGATTGAACTGCATAGTTTTGGATTTAATATTGCATCGTGGCAGCTGGCAAAAATTACAAGTTTTCTGGGGAGAAAAAAACATAAAACGAAAACAAGCATAATAAATATCAGTCCTGCGATGGTGGTGGTGGTGGCTTTTGATTTGGCTAGGGTTATAAATCATAATGAAAAATAAAGAGACTGGATATACAAGCAATTAAGTGTTATATTCTTTATCTCTACCTCCACAAATACTTTTCACAGTGGCTCGCTAAAATAATCGCTAAAACTAGCAGAAAGCATTACTGACCTCGATTAGTCCTTATTTTAAAAAGGAAAGCTTAGCCCCACCGTTACTGGTGTAAATTCCTATAAACTATTTATTTAATTTTTTGTGGTGGGAGGGGGGATTCGCCCTAATGGTCAAAATTTCAGGACGGTCCTAATTTGCTTTTCAAAGTGCCATTTTCATTTACTTATTCCCTTTTACCATTTTACCGTGCCATTTTACCGTGCCATTTTTCCGGTGCCATTTTTACCTGTACCATTTTTACCTAAATTGATACATAGCAGGTCATCCACCGACAGACTGATTCGCTTTTCAGGGTACCCGGAAAACTCGTCCCGGGAAAACTCGTCTCTGGAAAACTCGTACCCGGAAAACTCGTACCTCGAAAACTCGTACCCGGAAAACTCGTACCCGGAAAACTCGTACCCGGAAAAATCCCCCCCCTTTTTGCTAGGTAGGAAAACTGGTCCCTTATTGAATAAACATCGATTGAAAACACATTTTATTACCGTTCTTGAAGGAGATATTGTTTTAAAAAGAAACTATGCACCCCTGTAATATTTATAAAAATTATCTCTTGCTTAAAAAAAAAAAAACCTTGATCACGGAGTGATACGAAAAACAAAACCAAATATTTATTTTTAAAAATATTCTAGTTTTAACACTTTTTGTGTCATTACGAAACAAAAATAAAGAAAACACGTATTATGAAAGAAAGCATTTATTTTATTTAGAAGAATTAATTCAGTTTACGTAATTCTTGTGTTATTACAAAACAACAAAAAAGAAAACACGGTCTTATGTAATTTTGGTACCGCGCTGAAATTATAACGTTATTATTTCGAAAGCCATTCTTAACATGGGGAGGAGAGGGTATCGTTTAAAAGTCATTTCAGGGGCACTTGTGCAGTACTTAAAAATAGACACATTTATTTTCTTTTGGAGGTTGTGGAGGCTCGTTTTAAAACTATATCTACCTCAGTATTTTCTTTAATTTTCGGACATATTTTTGCTAAAAAATATTTACTAAGTAATGTCGAATGCGACATTACTTGTTATTTCTTTTTAATTTAATAAACTCTTTAAAATAAGTTTAAACGCCAAAAACTTACAAAGTTAGGTAGAAAACGAAAACTTAGAAAAATCAATTTAATTTTTTTTAAACAATAAACATGTAAAAATATTTAAAAAATATTATGGGATGTGCATTATTACCTAAAAATATACAAATTTATTTCCTTTTTCTTTTATTTTTTTTTTTGGGGGGGGGGGCTCGTTTTAAAACTATACCTACCTTAATATATTCTTTAATTTTCTATTCTTGAGCAATTATCTTCCTAAGACGTGATCCTCTTATGTTGGACATTTTTTGTTCATAAGTAACACTTGACATTACTTTTTTTTTTTTTTTAACTAAATAAACTCTTTAAAGTACGTTGAAAGACCAAAAACTTTCAACTCTAGGTAGAAAACGAAAACTTAGAAAAATTAATTTAATTCTTTTAAAACAACAGTAAACAAGTAAAAATATTTAAAAATATATTATAGGATATGTATTCTCTTTTAAAGACAATATCTTCTTCAAGAACGGTCATAAAATGTGTTTTCAATCAATATTTATTCAATAAGGGACCAGTTTTCCTACCTAACAAAAGGGGACGAGTTTTCCGGGGTCGAGTTTTCCGGGTACGAGTTTTCCGGAAACGAGTTTTCCGGAGACGAGTTTTCCAGGGACGAGTTTTCCGGAGACGAGTTTTCCGGGGACGAGTTTTCCGGGGACAAGTTTTTCTAAATTCGCTTTTCAGTGCAGCTAGACTATTACCCATCCTGAGCCAAGGATCAGATCTACAAGCACGTCGTTAATATTCATACTAACCCTTGGAATCAGCGCTTGCAAACGGCCTCATAAAACGTCTATTTATATAAACATTTTGATCATTTTTGGCCTTTTGTTCTTCAGATGCGGCACTTCCATTTCTCGTTCTCTTTCAGTGGAGGAGAAATCCTTCACGACTGAGACAATTTTTATTTTTGTACCTTTTCTCCGCGTTGGAAAACGACCCTGGTGTCTAACTCTGTCCCGAGGGGAGTCATTGTAAATAGGTACTTTAATGTGTTCAATTTGTTTGTTTATTTACTAAGAGATTTGCGTTATGCTAATTAAGTAGCAGACGAAACTATTCACGCTAGTGCTTAACCTCAAAATGGGGGGGGCTTTATATAATTGTTATTGACAGACGGTTTCGCTGTATCACACACACACACACACACACACACACACACACACACACACACACACACACACACACACACATATATATATATATATATGAATAAAAATCTATACGAAAAGTATATGAATGTTTATATCTTTTCTGTATTTATTTCCTATGTGTTGACGTGTAGGAATACAAAAACGTCTTTAAAAAAAAAACAAGAATGTTTCTTTCAAAAGCACATATTTTCGGCCGATCCTTTGGTCTTCCTCAGTGTGAATGATGGAAGCATGAGAGTAGGGCGGGCAGGGTTAGCAGCAGGAGGGGCATGGGTATAGCCAATAAGGTTAAGATCTATTTGAATATGACCCTTCCAGCATTTTTGACTTTAGATGGTCAGCAACTTGTGTGGCCTCTATTCAAAATCTTTCATAAAACTTTGAATTGGACACCCACGCATCCCACAAACGCCCTCGTATATGTAAACACACATGCATATACACCCGCACACTACCACATATGCTTCTACACGTACCCACACATACACACAGGATACGCACACACACACACGTTTATAGACGTACGTACATATACACCTGGAGAGTGATAAGCAGATGTAGGTGATAAGCTAAGCGGTATCTTCTCGCCAAAAGCTTAGACTTGGTTTGGTTCTAAGTACGAAACGGGGTGAAACTTTAGATTTGGTTCTAAGTACGAAACGGGGTGAAAGGACACGCTGTTTGTCTGGATTGTCTATACGCGCGCGCGCACACACACACACACACACACACACACACACACACACACACACACACACGTTTGTTTATTTTTTTAACCGTTTACTGTAGATTCTACTGTCTTTCGTTAATTGATATATACCCATAACAAAAACTAACTCCTAGTTGGGAATGCTAAACCATTCTTCCACAGTGCATACTCACTCTGACCTGTGCCCTGTGGGAAAATGTCTTTGGTTGGTTTAGATTTTATGACAAGAGTACTCATTTAGCGGCCCCAAATCTTTATTGAGACCGGAGATGTGGGTGTTAAATCTCAAAATGAGTTTCTTTTAATATTGTCTTCTTTTTCTCTGTGTCCGAAAGTTGGAGGCTGTAAGTATGCATTTCATGTTGTTTATGCTGTGGTCTGGGAGGGTGTAGTACATTGCTATTGTGTGCTGTGTTGATTTGTCTGTTTCCCCCACATAATTACCCTTTGTGCATCTGGTGCAATATATTATGTAAACTACATTGGGACTGTCGCAGGTGAGCAGAGGGAGTTTAAGTTGAATGTTTCTACCTGGGGATTCAAATGTGTCGTTAGTAGTAATGTCTTTACACACTTTGCACCTGGGTTTGTTGCATGTTTTGTTTCCTTGAGGTGCGAAAGTGTTGTGTATTTTTGTGGATGTTAGTAGTGACCGTAGATTCGGGGGCTGTCTTCTTGCACTGAGTGGAAGCGTATTGTATATTGTGTTGATGGTGGAGCCATGCTGCAGTTGTCTGAATACCTGTTAAAGGGGGTTGTGAAGTTTGTTGGTGTTATTTGGTATTTTTTAGGGTGATATGTTGTTTGTATGTTAGTAAATTTAGCCTGCCTTGTTCTGCTTTCCTAATTGATTCTTTAATCATTCTAAGGGGGTAATTCCTATGAAGGAAGTAGTTTGGCAGAATTCCTACTTGTTTTTCGTACGCGATGGGGTCTGAGCAAATTCGTTTGACACGTAGACACTGACTGTATATAATAGATTTTTTTATATTGATAGGGTGGCAACTATTAAAATTAAGGTAACCATGGCCATCGTTGGGTTTGGTGTAAAGTGATGCGGTGATGTGATTGTTTGTGATGTTTACTAAAACGTCTAAAAATGGGATGTGTGTGGTGGAATGTTCTGTCGTGAATTTTATGCTGTTGTGACAGCTGTTTATGTATTGATAGAAGTCCATCAATGTCTCTTCGCCATGTGGCCAAATGGGAAAGATGTCATCTATGTACCTATAATAGTGGTGGTAAGTGTGAATGCATTTCTGTTCATTTTGTTCCCATGGCTGTGCCTTTAATTTGTAGGTAGTGTTGGGTGTTGAATGTGAAGTTGTTGTGTGTTAAGATAAATTGTATAATGTTGCATATGTCGTTGATGTTTGTTTCTTGTAGATTTTGAGTGTGTAAGAAGTTCTTGCACCCAAATATTCCTTCCTCATGTGGGATATTGGAATAGAGTGAGGACACATCCATAGTCATAAGAATTGCATATATATATATATATATATATATATATATATATATATATATATATATATATATACTCAAGCAAAAGTACCCGTCGTTGACTGGGTTCAACAACAGGCTACAGAAAATGGACTCTGATTTATGAAAGTATGATAGGTTATGAAAAGGAAGGGTTGTAAAGAGATAGCTTTGAACTTGGGGGTATCAAAACCAAAACAAAATATGATGAAAGTAAAAATAAAATAGATAAACCCCATAATTTATTATAGCATACCTGTTCACACAGAAACACTTATCACAATATTTTGTGGATCTATATTAAAACACCTTGTTAAACTTTGTGACATATTTCCATTCTATGGAGGTCAGGTGCGAACGAACACCCCATAATTTTATCATACCATATTTCTTCAAACTGAAACATAATTATCAAAGTATACTTACGCAGATAGATATGAAAAGTCTTTATAAGAGTGTGTGCCTATTTCCATTCTATGGAGGCCAGGCGCGAACGCAGACCCCACAATTTTATTATACCATCCCTATTTAAGTTAAAACATACTTATCAAAGTATTCTTATGTACATCTATATCAAAAACACTTGTAAACGTTTTTTTTAATTTTTAAATTTTTTATTTCCATACTTTGTGGACCAGACGCGAACGCAAACCCCACAATTTTAATAAACCACCGTTCTGCCAGATCAAACGTACCCATTCCTGTGTCTCGATACATCTTCGATCATTATATGTAATCAGTTTTTTAAAATAGTTAACCATATAGGAGCCTATTCGTGAGCAGACACACACACACACACACACACATTCAGCTTTATATTATATATATATATGTGTGTGTGTGTGCGTGTGTGTGTGTGCGTGCACGTGTGTTTATTCAATTATGTTTAATCTTTTACTTATACCTAACCATTTAATTTATGAAGATCGATATAACTACAGAGCATATAACAAATATATGAAAAAAAAATCCATATTCCAAATTTCAAGCTCTTTGATATGACAGGGGCGCGTTCGATAATTGCACCACGATATTTTACTTTTTTAATTTTAAACTTGAATTCAAACAATTATCACCGCACAAGCAGTAAGGCTAGGTATATAAAATCAACAGTAGGTCGTCTACAGTGCAATGTAGATTACAATGTATTGTAGACTAAGTCACCACGAGAGGCATGTGAAGCTTCACTTCAGGTGCACCGCGATTGGTCCCCTTATCAGTGCAGGCAATCAACCGATTTGATTGAAAAGTGGGCGATTACACCGATTGGATAACAATAAAAATATGGGAGTGCAAAACATTCACTGATCATCATTCAATCCCGGGCAACGTCAGGTCACCCTGCTAGTAAATAAATAAAACAAAATACTAATTGAAACCCTTTAAATAACTTTTACAGATCTTTTGGTTGGGAGAGGGGTGATTAAAAGAACGCACGGATCAAAAAAGAAGAGGCTATGTCACTTCATGTTACGCTGGTCAATTAATACCACGTGACCTAAATTTTCCGAGACCAGAAATTCGTACACTAATACTGCCAACTGGGGAAACGGTTTGCTGATAATAACCGGAAATCGTCTTAAGTTATTTTATATTTTCATCCAATAATGGGTGCTAAACGTTTCGGGTGGGAATATTTGTCTGCAAACACAAGTGACAACGGATGATTAAGCATTGACGAGAAGAAAGGTAGGACAGAGCAATGAGACGGGGAAAGAGGGTGTATAGGGAAAAGATAAAATAAAATGCAACTACGTAGATCTGCTTTTCGTTTGCACCTGATGACCTCTCAGTACGGATCACGTTAGGTGAAACAGTAAACACTCCTTCACCGTCAATACAACCGCCGCATTCATTTGGTTTCATATTTGTTGATGTTTTTATTAAAAAAAGTGAATCGAAATGGACATATACTGAAAGAGAAAGAGAGAGAAAGAAATAGAGAGTGATGAAGATTTGATTTCTTGGTTCGTTATATATATATATATATATATATGTGTGTGTGTGTGTGTGTGTGTGTGTGTGTGTGTGTGTGTAACTCATTTCCGCAGCTAAACAACATCGCAGCAAACGCAAGCCGTGAAAGCCAACAAAACCATAAATCCAAGATTCGAGTTTCGCCCTCATTTGGGCTCATTAGTTGAACACATCTGAACTCGGAATTTGAAACTTGGCTTCACGACCTGTGTGAGCTGCGATATTGTTTGGCTGTAGAAATAATTATATCATTTCACATTATGAAAATTCTAATATATATATATATTTATATCTATAATATAAAGCTGAACGTCTGTGTGTGTGTCTGGTCACGAATAGGCTCCTAAATGGTTGACTATTATAGAAAATTGATTGCATATAGTGATAGAAGATGTATCGAGACACAGGAATGGGTGTGTTTGATCTGGCATAATGATGATTCATTAAAATTGTGGAGTCTGCGTACGCGCCTGGTCCACAAAGTATGGAAATAAAAAATTAAAAAAAAAAAAAACGTTTACAAGTGTTTTTGATATAGATGTACATAATAATACTTTGATAAGTATGTTTTAATTTAAATAGGGATAGTATAATAAAATTGTGGGTTCTGCGTTTCCGCCTGACCTCCATAGAATGGAAATAGGCACAAACTTTAATAAAGACTTTTCATAGCTATTTGCGTAAGTATACTTTGATAATTATGTTTCAATATGGTTTAATAAAATTATGGGGTATTCGTTCGCGCGTGACCTCCATAGAATGGAAATATGTCACAAAGTTTAACAAGGTTTTTTTAATGTAGATCCACAGAATATTGTGATAAGCGTTTCAGTGTGAACAGGTATGGTATAATAAATTATGGGGTTTATCTATTTTATTTTTACTTTCATCATATTTTGCTTTGGTTTTGATACCTCCATATATATATATATATATATATATATATATATATATATATATATATATATATATATATATATATATATATATGTATGTATAATAAAATAATTATTCATTTCATTTATACCTACAGACATACACGCAATCATAAATGTAGATGACAATTCGTGCCGGTTATGAGATCCGAACCCAGTCACGAAGCAAATTTTGCGCCATTTGCCGAACCTCTACTTAAGGGGCCCCATATAATTACCACGGGAATGAAAGTAATTAAGGATTATTAAACGGCGAATTCAGGTAAATACAATGACAATCTAGAGTGTTCGCACGAGCGGAAGACATTGACTTAGTTATAATTCCATAGACAGTGGCCGTCCTTAAGTATTCTTAAAGGGGCTTGATAATTATAATTAAATAATTATTTATTCATACTTACAGATATTAGTGTTCCATGCTTATGCAATCATCGGTGTATGGGTAACATCGATGACGTGCTAACTTTTCTTCGTTGTCATTATAGATGCACCGATATCGGCTGATTACCGATTGCCAATTAATTGATCTTTGATAATTGGCCGATTAACAGGTTTTCTGACGAGGAACCATTAGTAAATTTTTATTGTCATAAATTGTACTCATATAAATTTAATTATATTATAAAAAAAAGACGAGTTACCTTCTCTCTTTGGCTTAAAACTTATTGGTATATGAAAATTTACTGAATTATACGAACCCAGTAAAACTCAGTATATTACAAACAAGTCTATATATATATATATATATATATATATATATATATATATATATATATATATATATATATATATATGTGTGTGTGTGTGTGTGTGTGTGTGTGTGTGTGTAGGGTGGTCGCTAGAAAAGCGTGAAATTTGGAGGTCAGCTTAGATCAGTGGTTCTCAACCAGGGTCCACATGGACCCTAGGGGTCCATGGAATATTTCTGGGGGTCCACAGGCAAAACATAACGAAATTATCATAATTATTATAGTTGTTGTAGAATACTTCATTTGCATTAAATTAGTTTTCATTGAAAAATAAAGCTTAAGTATATAATATTTCTTTGATTATTAAAACCTCCAAATTTATATTAGTGAAAAATAGAAGATTGTCTTATGACCAATATTTATGAAGGGCTCCACCAAGATAAAAAGAAGGGCAAAGGGGTCAATGAGTAAAAAAAAAGTTGAGAACCACTGGCTTTGATCATGAATAAGATGCGTGATTGCTATTTTTTGATTGGTACCGTGTGAGTGTTGTAAAACTAAATCGTTGTTTGACGCTGCAGTGAAGTGCACGGACGACATTTTGAGTATCTATGAGTATGATATAACATTTGTCTTGAAAAACTTTGTAAAAATTATTCTTTGTAAAAATAAATCGTTGTTTGACAAATTTCCCGCATTTCTAGCAACCACACACACACACTATATATATATATATATATATATATATATATATATATATATATATATATATATATATATATATATATATTTCTGGTTCAGATATTGCATATTTTATTGAGATAAACTACTTATTAGATATTACGCATACGTAATTTAAAAATTTAAATGCCTAAAAATAATTAAATATTGACAACAATCATCTCCACGTTAAAAACGATCCTGGTGTCTAACTCTTTCCCGTGGGGAGGCATTGTAAATTGGAACAATCATCAACCATCATGGTAACCAGTTTTTGCTGGAAATATTTTGATGCTAATCTTAAGAATAAGTATAAGATCTCTCTGCAAGTTACATCAAGCCATCATGTCAAAACGGGTGTAGCAAATCAGAAAAAAACTTTAACAACGACTTATATGTTAACAAAATTCGTCTTTAATTTCCGTGGGAATCACCAATTATAAAGACCCGAAGGCCACTAGAGGATAAAGGTTAATGAATGTAAGGTGGTAGTGTAGTAATCGTTAATGGTGTCGATTGAGTATAATTTTGCTTATTTATGGGAAATGCTCAACAAGAAATCGTTTATTTTGGATTAAAAGGCTACCATGTTGTATTCAACCGGGAAGCAGCCCAGAAGAACAGTGTTCCACAGGCGGGCAGTTCTAGCAAATAAGCTTTGTTTATGGAATATGCGTTTAGATTTAGGCACAGATAGAGAGTGGGGGAAATCGCATATAGTGGTTGTAGCTAGTCGAGTGTTTTTTTGTGAAAGTTTGACAAGGGGAAATGATAGATTGGGGTCCAGTTGTGCGAATAAGGAAAGGAAACACAATAGATGTTCACGGACAGACATTCCAGGAACAAGTGGCAACAATTACGAGTATCCATCGAAACACCAAACTACTATAGAATCAACAAGAAGAAAAATTGGAACATTAATAACTACAGATCACAAGAGATCGATTAGCTGATATGAGAAATAATTGCTATTGATATTCAACCATATTCTGTAACATCTGACAATGGATCCTGTTGCAAAACGTTGTCCAAATTACCGTATTCCATTCAACAAGTTTAACCGAAAAAAATAATTGAAGATATATTTAGAAAAGCAAAAAAAAAAAAAAATAAAAAAAAAATAAACAATTACAATAAACCTCTCCAACCACTGACATCGATGACACATATCGATGGCAAATAACACCCTACCTGAGACTTCTTTCAAACTCATCGACTTAACATTCACAGGAAATGTGAACTGTAACAAATACATTGAGGACATTGTGAAGACAGCTAAAAGCAAGGTGGGCTCTCTTTATCGTGCTAGAAAACTGCTCACACCTGAGCGTATCCTGCACCTCTATAAGTCCACCATTTGCCCATGCATGGAGTATTGTTGCCACATCTGGGCAGATGCATCGACCACTAGTTTCTCCCTCTTGGATAGGGTCTAAAAAAGGGTCTCCAATCTAACAGGTTCCACTTTGTCAACTAGGCTACAACCTCTGTCCCATCGCCGCACTGTTGCGTCGCTTTGTCTGTTTTACAAGTATTTCAGGCGAAAACGTTATTACCTACTTAAATGTGAAAACAATATTACCTACTTAATTGTCATGTCGTAATATGTAAAATCATTTTGTGCTTTTGTTGATTAGGAACTTTTAGGCATACGGATTTCATGTGAAAACATTATTAATTACTTACATGCCATGTTGAAATTAGTAAAAATACAACGCATTTCATGTGAAAACAGTATTACCTCCTTACATATCATATTGAAATTAGTAAAATTTCAACACATTTCAGGTGAAAACATTATTACTTTTTTTTTACATGGTGGTCACAACTTATCAAGGCCCGTAAGCCAGTCAGGGATAAGGGTTATTGCAAGTACAGTACGTTAGTGTGGAGATTTAATGAAGTGTCTACTTAAAGGGGCGGTTCATCAGGAATTTGTTTACGTTGGACTTGAAGACATCCAGGTTGTTGTCAGGTGGGAAGCAGGCAAACGGAACAAAGTTCCACAGGCGTGCAGTTCTAAGAAAGAAGCTTTGTTCATGGAATCTACGTTTTGATTTAGGCACAGATAAAGAGTGGGGACAATTTTTGACAGTGGATTCAGCTAGACAGGTGTTTTTCGTAAAAGATTGGCGAGGGGGGAGGCCAGAGATTGGAGTTCAGACCAGCACCTGCCATGGAAATAACGATAAAACAAAGATAGGCTCGCAACGTCTCTTCTGTGGGAGAGAGGTTGCAGGGAAGAGAAAAGGGCATCCCCGACCAAGCCACGAAGTCTATTTTGTATCCTGTCAAGGCAGGATAGGCTTGTCATGTCAAAATAAGTTAAATCCTGTAGTGCTTTTGTCAATTAGAGATTCATATCTAGGTATTTCAAGTGAAAACATTATTACCTTCTTATGGGTCATGTTGAAATTAGTACTAATTTCAACGCATTTCAGGTGAAAACATTATTACCTTCTTATGGGTCATGTTGAAATTAGTACTGATTTCAACGCATTTCAGGTGAAAACACTATTACCTACTTCAGTGTTATATCGAAATATGTAAAATCAATGGGTGCGTTTGTTGATTAATAGTCTTTTAAACCTACTCATTTTAGGTGAAAACAGTATTACCTACTAAAATATCATGACGAAATTAGTACAAATTCTAATATATTTAAGGTGGAAACAGTATTACCTACTTAACGGCATGTCAAAATAAGTAAAATCGTATACAGATTTCGTTGATAAGGGATATTTTAAATCTTAACATTTCAACTGAAAACATTATTACCTACCCACATATCATGTTGAATTTAGTAAAAATTCCAACGCATTTCAGGTGAAAACAGTATTACCTTCTTGAGAATCAAATATGTAAAATCGTATGGTCTTTTCTCGAGTAGGGATATTTTAAACCTACACATTTCAGATGCAAACATTATTACCCACTTACATATCATGTTAAAATATGTAAAATCATATAATTATCTTGATTAAACCTAAGCATTTCAGGTAAAAAAACACTTTTACGTACATAGATATCATGTTGAAATTAATACAAATTCCAACGCATTTCAGATGTAAACATTATTTCCTACTTCATTGTCATGTCGAAATAGGTTTAATCATATGGTGCTTTTGTTGTTTAGGGATCTTATGAATCTCCGCATTTCAGGTGAAAATATTATTACCTACATACATGTCATATTTAAATATTAAACATACTGAGGCCATCAGAACTTACACACGTAATATTAAGTCAGGTTGATTTTGTGTATCCTACACGTCTAGCCGAACTTTTGAAAGACATGAAAGACAGACATGTACTGTGAATTCCATTTGCAAATGCTTATCTTATTGAATTAAACAAAGAGGGTTACCATACTGCCACATGATCATAATGTTACCATACTGCCACATGATCATAATTTTACCATACTGCCACATGATCATAATGTTACCATACTGCCACATGATCCGAGTGACATGAGATCTCTTTAGATTTCTAGTTCTCTTCACCTCTTTTGATAACCATTGCAAATGACTTTGCGTTATTGCAAAAGCCGCTTATCATTGATTTCCTGCTAGTAAGGACCATCGGGGTTCCCTGGGGTTTGGGTGGCAAGACGCCTCTTCCCCATAAGATCCCAGTGTTATTCACAAGCTTCCAGTGGAGGTTTGATCTGCGCTTTACCCTCCTCAGTTTTTCCACCGTTCTTAAGCCTTCACGAATATTTGGCGAGGAGGCCAGCCGAGGCCAACACCACCATTATTAGTAGGAGTTTTCACACAGGCCATAATATGCGATCATTCACTAGCAAAAATCTGTCGTGTTCCCTAGAGTCTGAGTGAAAAGTCTCCTCAGATAACCAGTGCTCTCCATCTCTTTCTCGATAACTAATGCAAATGACTTCACATTATCGCAAACGCCGCTTACCATTGATTCCTCGCTAGCAACAACAGTTAGTATTTCGTGGAGATTGGGTGGCAAAATCCATTTCGGAGGTCCGTGTTCTCTGCACTCTTCCAATCGAGATCTGATTATTCTACTAGATCTTTCCATCCTCCTTGACCCTTCACGACTATTTAGTAACGGAGCCAACTGATACTAACAAAACCATTATTATTATTATTATTATTATTATTATTATTATTATTATTATTATTATTATTGTTGTTGTTGTTGTTGTTGTTCTTGTAGTTCGATTATTTCTTGTTCTTTTTCTTCTTCTTTTCCACGTGTGCGCGTTTGTGTTTGTGTGTGTGTGTTTCTAATCCCAGTCCAGATCTAACCGAGTCCAGACTCTTGCCGCCCACGCATTGTTTTGCGTTCGGGTCATTGTCGATGTCGCCATCGATAAGGACAATCAACTTAAGACGCGGCCGCAATCGCTCATGAAAGAAGGACATCATGAGTCAGCATTTTAGACCAAATGTGTGGGAAGGCCGAAGAACGCGTCGATCGAAATGTGGTGATAAAATCCAAACCGGAAAAAGTGCCTAATTACGAACATTTGGCAGAGATTGGCGTTAATCATGATTCATATTTTATAGTAGCAAAAAGATCTTATGATAAAATAAATATCTATTTGTATGAGATCAGAAGTCTCTCTCTCTCTCACACACACACACTATATATATATATATATATATATATATATATATATATATATATATATATATAAGAGAGATAAGACACTGATAGAATTCAGGTGAAAATCCTGATAGATATTACTTGAAGTAACAATTTAAGGGTGATCCTAGCCAAAAAGGAAAAGCTCAATATTTAAGAATAGAGCAATATATAAGTTTGTTGGTTAAATTTTAAATTCTGAAAAAAGAACATATAGACACATATATTCGAATTTAGAATTTATTGTTTGACAAAAGGAATATATAGAAGGGGTTATACTCTGCTACCTACATTATAACCCCGGAGGACATTGTTACTCCGTCCGATAATGGACTACCCAGCTTGTATCATTTCTCTCTTCCTATAATTATCTCCATATAATTATCCACAACCACTCAAAAAATTCTTTTCAATATTTGTGCTGAAAAGCAAAATAAGTGTCTATACATAGCTGAACATTTTGCTAACCGCATTTCATTTCCTCTGATGATATAGCCATTATTGAAAATCCATGGATTAAGGAAATTAACATAACCCTCTTCTATATATTCCTTTTGTAAAACAATAAATTCTTAATTCGAATATATGTGTCTATATGTTGTTTTTCAGAATTTAAAATTTAATCACCAAACTTTATATATATATATATATATATATATATATATATATATATATATATATATATATATATATATATATATATATATATATATACTAGCAGGGCTCGTTAACTGGCGTTGCCCGGTGTAAGCATGACACCTTCCTCTCGAAAGAATAAATAAATAAATACCGTGCCGTGTTTGGAGGTGGCCACTGCCGTCGCTGGAAATTAGCGGACACTGGCAGCCATGGCCCAAATGAAATAATCTGACTTCCATTGTCGAGCATTATTTTCCAGTGGCAGCTAGTGGAAGCTAGTATCTGTGATTGTCAGCACTGTTGGTTACTGGCGATTAGTGCTGGTTTGGGTCCTATATTCTACATGTACTGGCGGATTCTAAAAAAGCATTTAAGGGGAAAATATTATTACGTTCTTATTTGTCATGCCTAAATCAGTATGACGTAAAAAATACGAAAAATCGCCCTTTATAATAATAATAATAATAATAATAATAATAATAATAATAATAATAATAATAATAATAATAATATAAAGTAAAAAGAGAAGTTTTCGAAGTTAGGGGTTCTCACTGTATATTAACTCTTTAAAGTGGTCGAAGTCAGTGGTAGATAACTACCTTCTACCGATGACAATATCTTTTAAGTCAGCCCTCGTTTTTCTTCTCGGTATACTGCAAGCATTTTTTTTTCTAAAAGTAGCTCTATCACACCTTGTTTTTGATCAGTCTTTAGAGCATACGTCGTCAAAATTAAGACCAAGAAGGAAGAATAGTCCTGGCCGTTTCCGTTTGTTGTTCAAGTCTTCGTCTTCTTTTTGAGGGTTGGGGGAAATCAAATCTTCCACAAATAGTATTAAAATATATTCCAGTTTTACGTCATCTTTTTTTAAAACTTGTTAGGTGAAAGTAGATCATAATTACAAAACACTCTCCCTTTCTGCATGTGAAAAATGGGATTTCTAAATAATACGGATATAATTCCAGCATGATAACATTCATGTATAAGAAAAAAAAAACAAAAACAATATCAAAGATAACATCAGTGAAGTCTCGATAATCGGCCAGAAAAAGAAAAAATGAATAAAATTCTTCACACAATGTAAAAATGGTGAAAAAAGCAAATATACAACTGCTGTGGTGGCACACACTCATTTACATATGTGGATAATATTACACATAAATAGCAAGACTCGGTTAGTCTGAGGGTGTGTTAACCAGAAGCCACCGAAGGCCGAGCCGAGAGCAGATATGTTCTCCAGCCAAGACTCTCTTACTTGACAACCATTATGTAAATATACTGTAAATATACTTTTCCTTATACACTTCTTATTGATCTACCTTTGTTTGTTGAGTCTTCATTTGTATTGCCTTATACGTTATTTGGTTCAACCTGCAAACATAACAGTTGGCGACGAAGATGAACGTCAAACATAACAATAACAAATAAGTGTTTCTGAACCCAATAAAATTTAATTTAAAACCTATGAGTATATAATAATAATAATAATAATAATAATAATAATAATAATAATAATAATAATAATAATAATAATAGGTCAATCGGAAATGAACGATATGGTCAAAAAAGAATAGATGGGAAGAAGTAGATAAGTCTTGCAAACAAAATTATACAACAGAACCATTCTCTACATAAATAAAACAGTAGATGTATGTATGTGTCTGTGTGAAAATATTTAATCGATAAACTCTTGAACTACTGGTCATATACAACTGCAATTAACAGGAAATAGTAATCATACAACAATGATTGTTTATAATGAGTAAAATTTTGTTTCGATGGATGAATAACGCGTACAGAAATATATCAGCAAGTTGAAATGCAAAAATGTTCATTTCAACTTGCTAACATATTTCTATTACTTTTGCACGTGCGCAAATTCATTCATAACTTAAAGTGGTTTAATTTAAAATCTTTCTATCTCAATAGCTCAAGCGGTAGGGTACACGACTGGAACGCTAAATGTTAAATTTAGGTTCAAGCTGATGTCACTTGCGTCATTTTTTAAAAAAATTTTGACATCATTTATAAGGTACAATATAATATTCAATAAAGAATTGAGTTTGCAATAATAAGTACGAAAAAGGAATCAAAGTATATTTAAGCGTAGTTTACGCCCCCTCCGCTAATTAAAAGAATAAAAGGGTAGTAACTATAGTCAGATGTTCTGGAACCTTCAAAAACTCGACAAAAGAAAATCTCATGTATATCAATCAAAAAACCAAGAAACTAATGACTATACACAGCAGGCTCTACTCGAAGGATCATGCTAATAGACAATATGTACAAAGGATAGGATGAGGAAATTTACTGTTAAGCATTGGAGATTGCGTGAAAGATACGATTAAAAAACTAGAATAATACAACAGGCAAAACCTAACGAGGCTGATTACCGCCACCAAAACATCGCCAATGTGAAAACAAATAAAGAGGGGCGAAGCGAAAAATGAAAAAAAAAGCAAGAAAAGGAAACTAGGAAGAGAAGCAACTATATGAACTGTTTATAAGATTGGACATGTATAATAGTAAAAATAGTCTACGAAAACATAGGAACATTACTACAAAAGTGCATATAAAACAGACAAATTGAACATAATGAGACCGAACGAAATAAAAGCCAAGATGCACATAAACACAGACAAACAGTAAATGAGAAACTAAATGCCTACTAGACAAATTTATGAAGACTCGTCCACAGAAAACTCATCCACGGAAAACTCGTCCATTTTTGCGAGGTAAGAAAACTGGTTCATTATTGAATAAATATCGATTGAGAACACATTTTATGACCGTTCTTGAGGGAGATATTGTTTTTAAAAGAGACCCCATCTCCATAATATTAAAAGAAATGTTTTTACTTGTTTACTGTTGGATTCAAAAAGATAAAATCGATTTTTCTAAGTGTTCGTTTTCTACCTAGCTGGCTAAGTTTTTAGTGGTTTAAGTTATTTTAAAGTGTTCATTCAGTTAAAAATAACAAGTAGTGTCGAGTGTTTTAGAACAAAAAAAAAATGTCCCACATGAGAGGATCACATTTTGCGAATCTCGACAATCGCTTAAAAACAGAAAATTAAAGAAAATACTGAGGTAGATATAGTTTTAAAGAAATAAATTTTAATATGTTTTAAATATAATTTAGGAAGGGGAGAGCATTTTAAAAATTATATCTTCCTCAAAAACAAAACAATAAACGACAACAAAAAAAAAATTAATTAAAAAGATTCTTGAATAACGGGAGTAGAGTTTTTTTAAAACAAGGAGTTGGTGCATTTGGTGAATTAAAAAAAACAAAACTAAAACTATCGGAAAATTCCAGAGAAGAATCGAACTCTTCCCCTGTTTTTTTTTTAAATTTATTTTTGCAAGACTCCAAAAAATATCGTTATAAATAAGAACATGTAATTCCTTAACACTAGAACAAAAAAAAATGTAATTAAATTATCTATAAATAAAGGCGAACAATTTTTTGGCGACAGACAGGATGTGTGTAAAATGAATTTAGGAAAACTCATCACGGGAAAACTTGTCTCCGGAAAACTCGTCCCTTTTCGCTAGGTAGGAAAACTGGTCCCTTATTGAATAAATATCGATTGAAAACACATTTTATGACCGTTCTTGAAGGAGATATTGTTTTTTTTTTTAAATAGATTATAGCCCCTATAATATTTTTTGAAAATATTTTTACTTGTTTAATGTTTTTTGTTTTTTGTTTTTTTTAAATAAAATCGATTTTCTAAGTGTCCGTTTTCTACCTAACTGGCTAAGTTCTTAGTGGTTTCATTTATTTTAAAGCGTTTATTATGTTCATATACGAGACCGCATATATTTTTTATATTAATATAAAAAGAATTTACTGATTTGCTGTTGTTTATAAAAGGGTAAAATCGATTTTTCTACCTCGCCGACTATGTTGTTTAATTTATTTGGAATCGTTTATTCGGTAAAGAAAAAAAAACACAGAAAACAAACAATAAACATGTCGAGTGTTACGTGAGAACGAGAAATAATGTCCGGTATATCACATTTTAGGGGTCTTGATAATCGCTAAAAAATAGAAAATTAAAGAAATTACTGAGGGAGATTTGGTTTTAAAAAGAAATAAATAAATTTTAATATATTTTCAAATATAATTTAGAGAGGGGGGGTAAAAACTATATATCACTCCGAAAAACAACCAACAAAAAATGAAATTTAAAAAATTCTTGATAAACGATAGCAGAGTTTTCAATAAAATTGATTGATAAATTTATTTAGTGATTACTTATTCTCTTAATGATTGATTTTAGTATTTTGAAGTAAAAATTAAAAAAATTAAAAATAAGTTAACGAGAGATTGTTAGCACATGGCATCTCTCGCGCCAAAAAAATATTTCGCTTTTAATTTATTAGTTAATTTTTGCAAAATTTGACAGGACGACAATAAATGTTGATAATTGATAAAATTATAATTTTAAATAACGGCTGAGTGCATTTGGTATGCGAGAAAACAAAAACATAACAAAAAAAAACTATCATAATTAAAACAAACAAAACAAAAAAGTAACGAAGAATCGAAATCGCTCCCTGTTTTTTAAATTTTTTGTTTTTGTTTTTTTATTATTGTTTTTATGACTCCAAAAAACATCGTCAAAATAAGAACAAAAATATGTGTAATTAACTTTGTATGAACATAACAAACGCTTTAAAATAAGTGAAACCACTAAGAACTTAGCCAGTTAGGTAGAAAACGGACACTTAGAAAATCGATTTTATTTAAAAAAAGCAAAACATTAAACAAGTAAAAATATTTTTTAAAAAATATTATGGGGGGCTATAGTCTATTTTAAAAAAATATCTCCTTCAAGAACGATCATAAAATGTGTTTTCAATCGATATTTAGTCAATAAGGGACCAGTTTTCCTACCTAACGAAATGGGACGAGTTTTCCGGGGTCGAGTTTTCCGGAGAGGAGTTTTCCCGAGACCAGTTTTCCTGGGACGAGTTTTCCGGGCACCGTTGAAAATCTATCGTAGAGTCATTTTTAGTTTTGCTTCAAAATTGTTAAACCATTAAGGAAACGTAAATAATAAAGACATTTATTTATTAATTTTATCGAAAACCCTACTCCCGTTATTCAAGAATCGTTTTAATTTCATTTTTTAATTGTTTATTGTTTTGTTTTGTTGTGGAGATATAGTGTTGGAATTTTTTTTGTACCAATAATGTTGCATCCCCCCTGTTTACATTTATTATTGTTTATCTGGTTCTTATGATTTTTTGTATTTTGTGTCCATTATGATTTTAGTTTCGTACATTTTGGGTTTGTACGAAACTCCCTTTAATTTGGAGAAAAGAGAAATGCTAGCTCTGTAATGACGTCACGAGCTCAGCGCGTATTTCGTCCCTTTTGAAATTCTGCTGTCGTGGAGAGTGAACGTGTTCATTGCCAGGCGCTGAAAATGGAATGTTGTCGAGCCCTCTTTCAAAGAAGTAAACCTCGCAAGAAATTAATACCCGGCTGTGACGAGACAGACTTCTGAAAACTATTTACGTTTTGCACGTATTTATTTTACAAGGAGTGGAATTTAAAGAAAATACCTTTTACGTGACAAGGTACTATGGAATTTCCTATCCGGACAAGCGACGAGGTCTTGCTCCTGTAATACATGTGTGTCTACGGGTTTCATGCAAGGAAAATTCTAAAAGAACTTTAAACAAAAAAAGAAAAAGGCACGTGCCTAACAGGCTTTCAATTGTGAGTACGCTCCTAAAATTAATTTCATATGCGAGTGTGATTGGGAGATACTACTATTTTGTATATTCTTGTTGTATTCGTTAATGGATACATACAACTTCTTTATAAGAACCAGCAGTGTTGTTATTTTTTCATTACATGTTACTTTTTTCATGTGCTACCTTGGCGTTCAAGTTTAATGCCCGCAAAGGGAAAAATTTGCAACTTATTGTAAATAAAGTTTCTTCTTCGTTTCAAAACAAGACATTTATATTTTATTCTTTACCCCTCCCCCTCTTTTGTTTCATGCTTTTTTTTCAGCTTAGTTACTTTAGCGTCGAATTTATCTGGAAGCAGGATAAATTCCGACAATAGTTTATAAAAAGCTCTCCCTCTAAAGTTATATTTAAAAAAAATATTAAGTCTGACCTGAACGAGAATCACCTCCTCAATCCTATTTTTCCCCCGGAATAAACACACCAACCCCCCTATATTAAGAGCGGCTTTCCAAGTTGAGGGCATTTATTCCGAAAGCTATTCTTAACATGGATGATTTAAAAAAAAAAGAAAAGAAAAGAAAAAACAAACCAAAAGGCAATAATTAATTTCCGTGTTTACAAAATGGAGGATCGATTTACTATAACGATTAATTAAAAACTGAACACCCTTTCAAATGTCGAAATATTGACTTTTTTGCTTATTTTTTGAGATAATCTAGTATATTAGTGCTCATCAATAATAATCTGAACAGAAAAAAAATTATAGAGGGCGAATGATTCTCGTTCAGGTCCACCAATATTAAAATTTATTTTCTTTTGGATGGGGTGGGGGGCTCTTTTTAAAACTATACCCACCTCAGTATTTTCTTTTATTTTCTATTTTTGAGTATTTATTGAGATTCCTAAAATGGGATCCTCTCATGTTGAACATGTTTTTGTTCTTAAGTAACACTCGACACTACTTTTTTTTTTTAAACTAAATAAACGCTGTGCAATAAGTTAAACAACTAAGGACTTACAAAGCTAGGTAGAAAAAAAAGGCATTTAGAAAAATTAATCTTTTCTTTTTTTTTTAATACAACGGTAAACAAGTAAAAAATATTTTTAAAAAATATTATGGGGTGTGTAGTCTCATTTAAAAACGATATCTCCTTCAAGAATGATCATTAAATGTGTTTTCAATCGATATTTATTCAACAATGGGCGAGTTTTCTTACCTAGGAAAAATGGACGATTTTTCCGTGGACGAGTTTTCTGGGCACCCTACTAGACACCGTCCTCAAGTGTTTTTGGTCTCTTTGTACAGGGGTTTGTCAGAGTGCTGCCATGAGGATATTTCTTATCGGAAGTAAACCCTGACCAAATATTCAAATAAAACCTAGTGTGATGTCTCCTAAAGCCATCCAGCACGTTCCTCAGGTTGCAAATGGGGAAACCTCCTTCATTATATTATTCTAATACCAAATAAGAAGTCGTTCACAATGAGAAATTTCTAAAAAAAAAAAAAATGAATAAAAATAAATATACATACTGGCAGGCCGGCAGCCAAGATAAAAAGGTCCTTCAACCCATTTATACACCAGACGGGAGGAGATCAGTAATGGTGCAAAATGCAAAAGTTTTTTTCCTCTGAAAGTGGCACTATAGCCATGACAAAGGCCAACAAGGGTTAGCCACCAGGGCTGGATACTAGAGGTGTTGGCCCCCTAGCTCAAGCAGTTTCAGCAGCTAAAAATCGGAAATTAAGAGGCTTACAAGCCCAGCCATGAACTGTTGCCGAAAAAAAAAAAAAAAAAAAGGTGTCGCTGTTTTGCTATAACTACTCAAAGTTTAAAAAGTGGAACAAAACAGCAAATAAAATACTAACCGAGAAAATAAGAGAGACATCGGACGAAGAGATCGCTTTCATTAAAAAGGAGGCTAAAACATGATTACTTTCCAATCAAGGAAGCGAAAACCATAAGGACACAAAAGTCTAAATGGAAGAGGGAAGAGAAGTGAGCATCGATATGGGATATGGAACAAAAGCAAAGGGCAGAAGCCTGGAGGGAAATATTCTTTAACTTCTGTCCAGGAAAAAGAAATGTTTCACCCGGAAAAGATAACATCTCAGCGACACAACAGTCTGAAGTTTTTTTAATGAAATAAAATACATAAATAAATGTACATTTTGTTGGCGAAAAGACGACACGATGAATCACATAATAGGTGAATGCAGCTAAATAGTAAAAACAATGCTAAAAAAAAAAAAATGCGTTATAAAGAAAAAATAAATAAATAAAATTAAAAAAAATAAAAAACAAAAAACAACTCCGTAAGTAAAGAAAAAATAAATAAATAAAATAAAATAAAAGATAAAAAAACAAAAAAACAACTCCGTAAGTAAAGAAAAAATCAAAAATTAAAAGAAATAAAAATAAAAAATAAAAAACACAAAAAACAACTGCGTTAGTAAAGAAAAAATAAAAAGATTAAAAGAAATAAAAATTAAAAATAAAAAAACAGAAAAAACAACTGCGTTAGTAAAGAAAAAATAAAAAGATTAAAAGAAATAAAAATAAAAATTAAAAAAACACAAAAAACAACTGCGTAAGTAAAGAAAAAATAAAAAGATTAAAAGAAATAAAAATAAAAAATAAAAAAAAACACAAAAAACAACTGCGTAAGTAAAGAAAAAATAAAAAAGATTAAAAGAAATAAAAATAAAAAATAAAAAAAAACACAAAAAACAACTGCGTAAGTAAAGAAAAAATAAGCAAATTTGAAAAACAAAAAAAAACAAAAAGAAAAGAACAACTGCGTAAGTAAAGAAAAAATAAACAAATAAAAAGTTAATCAAAATAAAAAATAAAAAACAAAAACAAACAAAAACAAACAACTGCGTTAGTAAAGAAGGTATGTAAATACACTTTGAATCTGACAAACCAATAATATAATCGATTGACTTCATTTCATTATATACAAGGTGCCTTCAGTAAGTTTTCAAACCTTTTTTGTACATATATTTTAAATTGTCATGGACTCTTGAAAATTCACTATGTTATTGCTATACATCTTATGAGATCACTAATTTTTTATGATTTTAAGTTCATATGAGCAGCTAAAGCAAAAATTAAAATACACCCTGATTGTCACAGCTGGTAAATTTCAAAAATGCACTCTTGACGTGAGGACATTTTAGAAGAACGATATGCAATACAATTTTGTTTTAAACTTGGAAAACTGCCACAGAGACGTATGGAATCCTTCACACTGCGTATGGACATTTTGTTTATAAATCGAGCATTAGTTTTTGAGGGGCATAAGAGATTCGAGGAAGACATTGAGTCTGTGAAGAATGATGAGAGGTGTGGGAGGAGTAAGGAAGTCAGAACACTAGAGTTGATTGGCCAAATAAAGAATTTCATGGATAAGAACCGTTGTGTGTCTATAGAGACAATAAGTGCACAGTTTGATGTCAGTGTGGGAACTGTTTACACAATTATTCGCAAGGAACTGAAGATGCGGGAGATTTTCGCGAATGCACCAGTTTACAACTCCATCCTTGTTACTTGTGGCTATTTGACCAAGATTGGCATCAAGACAGTTCCTTACGCTTACAATAGTCCAGAACTTGCTCCCAGCGACTTTTGGTTATTCGCTAAGCTCAAGGGAGACCTTGCAGGCTGTCGTTATGAGACAACCGAGGAGATGAAAAAGGTTGTGACGAGGGTCATTGATACGCTTACACAAGAGGACTTCCATGGGGCATTCTAGAAGTTGTTGCACCTGGAGGAGATTACTTCGAAGTGGACGGCAGTTTCATGTGTGTACGATCAATAAATGTACCTATACGAAAATATGTCTGGAAACTTATTGGCGCCACCTGGTAAATTTTATCGCGCTATCCACCATCCCACTTCCAATGAAAGCGTGACTCGAAAGGAAGGAATAAAGGAGAATAACATTTTTATGGGGGAGGGGACTGAAAATCTGGATCTGCCAAGTTCGAATCCAGTTCGTTCCACAGCAAGAGTTTTATCAAACCGACACTTGACCTTGTGTCAAATTTCCCGGAAATGAGACTAAATAAAATAACATTTATCCCTCAGACTCAGGATGGCTAAAATTAGCCCCGGGGACATTGTTTTTATACTAGCCGTAAAGCGCATTCTTATTCTTGAGTCTAGTTCGCTTACGAACCTGACATATTTGTCTGGATTGGGTATGGTAGTGTTTGGTAATAGATCATCTTCCCAAGCATTACCTCCTCCCTTCTAAATAGGGTTGGTTTATTGCCAATCACCTGAAGCATTCCTACCAGGGAATACTCACGGGTTC
This sequence comes from Euprymna scolopes, assembly GCF_053919585.1. Classification (NCBI taxonomy): domain Eukaryota; kingdom Metazoa; phylum Mollusca; class Cephalopoda; order Sepiida; family Sepiolidae; genus Euprymna; species Euprymna scolopes. The sequence goes on along the minus strand of NC_136517.1, from coordinate 26,892,301 downwards.
GTTCTTGGCTATTTGCGTACTCTGCATATACCCCCTCCCCGAAAGATACTCACAACTGAGAGTATCCTGTATCTCTACAAAGCACTATTCGCCCATCAATGGAGTATTGTTGTCACATCTGTGCTGGTGCATCTGCCACTAGTCTCTCACTCCCAATTCAAAAAGAGTCCCGACCTAATAGGTCGCGCACTGTCGGTCGAACTCCAACCTCTGTCCCATCGGCGAAATGTGGCATCCCTGTGGCTGTTTTATAAGTAATGGCAAGTGTTCTGACGAACTCAAAACACTAGTACCCCCTCGACATAAATATCCCAGACAAACTCGACAAGTAACAAATTCCCACTACAGAGAGATCCCTCGATGCCAGGCTGCCTTCTACTCGAACAGTTTCTTTCTCGAACTACTGGAATTTGGAATCCCCTTCGGCCGACTGAGTGCTTCACTGACATACAAAGGTTCAAGTGTAATGTGAACAGACAACTCGCTGTCTAACTCCCTAGTAGTATCCCTGCAAATCTGATCACAAATAGTAAGCCCTTACAACTTAGTAGTACTGTGTTTTGTTTGTGGTAAATTACCAGAAAAAAACAACAACAAAAACAAAAAAAAAAAAACAACAAAAAACAAAAAAAACAATGTATACACTGGCTGTTACAACCATGCTTTCCTCCGGATGTCACGATGTGACTCATGGTGATTTATTACACAAAAGCTACCGCTTTCACGCATTAGAATAGGAGCAAAAATCGTCCCCTTCCCCGCTCCACCCTAAAACAAAACAGCTGTTCTCCCAGCCCAGCCCTATTTTGGAGGCGCCGTTTATATAGGTGCCAGAGAGAGATTAACCTGGAAAGTGTGCGTGTTTTTCTTTTTGTTCAGATGTAGGTACGCGTCCTCACAAATGGGCCTGTACATTCATGAGTTTAATGCCAAACAACAGTGTAATTGTAGATGTCACCCTCGTTAGGCTAGGGGTGAGGTGAAAATGTGTCTCCAGCTCCCGGGACAATAAAGCCATTAATGAAAATCACAATTATCTTACGCCAGGATTTAAATTAAAATGATAGACTGGAATAGTCAAAAGCCTTTTATATATATATATATATATATATATATATATATATATATATATATATATATATATATATATATGTGCGTGTGTGTATGTATATATGTGTGTGTATATATATGTATGTGTGTGTATGTATATAATCATATATATGTATATATATATATAATTGTCGTTTGCTTTTATATATATAACAAGTAAATGACAATTATATATATATGTACACACACACACGCACACACACACACACACACACACACACACACACACACACACATATATATATATATATATATAGTGATTTATGAAAATATATGACTATTAAGCTACACATAATATTCCGTGTTTTATCCCCATGGGGAATCGTCAGGCTAGAATGAACTGTAGCCTGACGATTCCTTATGAAATGTGATTAGAAGGAAATGAAATCGAGTCCAGTTTAAGTAATTCCCTTCAAATATGAAAACAATTTAAGGAAGCTAAATAAAAATAATTATTGCCTTAAAGGGTCTCCATTACCAAAAATAATGCAACGGAGACAGAACTATTAGCTAAGAAACAATTTTGAATTTAACAAAGGCTGCAACCGGACCAAGGGTGGCATGCACTCTGACTTAGGTAGGGAATAAATATCCCCATTTGATCCGCTTTTCGTACGCACAAGTTTCGCCCAGCCTTTGCTGAATTCTATGGCATGTTATATTTTCCTATCACTTCTAATTTTTATCTTAAGCTGATGCTTAAATATTAAAAGGAGATCTTGACAAGAAAAAGATTCAACCATGTCCAATCTACTCAGGTCAGTCGACCACATCACTGTTCTGGCTAGAGCGGAGATTGAGAGAAACAACATTCGTTTCTCCGAAAACCGGGCAATATTGACGATAACGTGCACAAGACTGTGAAGTATCAATTATTTTGGGATGATACGGACCATCACCTCGTAGATGTATCACTAGAATGGCGAAAGTTTGTTGCAATAGAAGAAGGCGTGCACATCCGTTTCTTCTTTGATACTATTACAACATTTTGCACCTTACATGAAAAGTCGAGTATAATGTACTCCAAAAAATCTTAAAGTGAGATCGATACAGATCGATAAAGATCTAAACATATGTCTACATATAAACAAACGATCGATTAATAAATATTAATAAACTGAGACCAATCTATAGATTCATGTTTACAGATGAAAATCGATCGATTGATAGATATTTACAGATGAAAATCGATCTTTAGCTAGATATGTAACAGATGAAAATTGATAGATTCTTTATTAACAGATTGAGATCGATTGATACATAGATATTAATAAACGAAAATCGATTGATAGATACATATTAATAGAGTGATATTGATCGATTGATAGATATTAACAGATGAAGATCGATCGATAGATAGATATTAACTAATGAAAATCAATCAATCGATAGATAATAACAGATTGCGATCGATCTATAGATAGATTTTACTGTTATTCACCCAAACAAGGTCTATTTCATTTGGACATAAGCTGCTACTATTAAGACCATGTCTACGGAGTACATTATGTAAGGAGTTGACCAGCAAGATGTCTGTTCAATTTTTGCATGTTAATACATGTTGTGTGTTAATACAATAATGGAAGCAGGATACAGGGAGGGAATTTCAAAGCCTAGCACTTTGAAGGAAGAAACTATCAAAGTAGAAGGTTTTTTTACATATCGGGACCTTAAAAGTAAATAGGTAGGATTTTGCTGGTTGTCGGATTAATCAGAAGTATGTAGGTCGAGGGGGGACAAGTGCAATATTCATGGCACTTGAGGGTCTTTAGAACGCATCTCATTGAAGTACTTGTAAAACAAACATAGTGATGAAACGTTGAAATGATGGGACAGGGGTCAGATCTTGCGGGGGGGGGGGCATTGAATTTGTGACTGTTTGAACACTGTCTAAGAGGGAGAAACTAGTGGCAGACGCACCAGCTCAGATATAGCAACAATAGTCCATCCATGGACGAATCGTGGCCTTGTAGAGATACAGGATGTTGCCAGGTGTGAGTAGTTTTCTAGCAGTGAAGATTAATATTAACAAACGAAGATCCATCGATAAATAGATGTTAACGGATTGGTATCTATCGATTGATAGATAGACAGACATGTAACGGACGCGCGTGTGCAAATGGATGCAAAATGAAGTAAACGGCAGGGAAAATATTGACTTTAAGATGTAGATCACGTTAGAGACGTGAATAACGTTCAAGCTCACGTGAGAGATGTGGAGCTGTAGAGTCGAAGAAAATGAAGGGAGGAAGCGCCCACGTGTCTGCGCGTCATGCCTTACCTTGGAACGCTCCTACGGTGTGCGTACGTGCATGGCCGAAACCCGGGAGAAATTCCAAAATGGCGCCGTCCTCATCTTGTAGATTGTGCGATCATCACTGGGCCCCACGTGACCGTTCTTTGGCTGCTGATTGGCCTAGGACGAACGCCGGAAGGATAAAGGGAGTGTGTTTGGAACATGGGGGTGTCTTTTCTAGGATCGACGTCAGTGTGATCGTATCGGTGAACTGCTGCAGCTTTAAGAGTACCTTAGTGTGTGTGTGATTTTTTGGGACTTGCTCGTCTGCTGACTTTACAGGACTTTCTTTTCTGCTAATTCTACAGGACCTGCATTTCTGCAGAACTTGGAACAAAACTTCAAGCCTCTTCTTTCTTTTCACACGTAGTCGCCTAAAAAGGTAGAATCCGACTTACTTGTGAAACGGCTTTAGGAGCACGGAACGAAATAACGTTTGAGATCACGTCAGAGGCATGAATGACGCCCGAGAAGACGATCACGCGAGAGATGTTGTTGCGATAACGAGAGAATTAGAAAACAAATGTCGTTGTACAACAACAACAACAGTCAGTTGAAGTTCTTTTGTATTCTTTTTCCACTTTGCAACTGAGACTACAACGCGTTTTTTTTTTCGGACAACGTTACAGACGGAACTGCAAATGCCTTTTCTTCATTTTTTTATCTGAAAAAAAAAAATCCCATTGCACGGCGGTTTTTATTCTTCGTAATCCACCGAGAAACTTGAATGGAAAAAATCTCTCATTTTTGCGTCCAAAAAATACCTTTGTTTCGTGTATTGATGTTTGATTACGTGTCGTAGTGTATTGACATCAACGGTTGTTCGAAAAAAAAAAAAAAAAAAACTAAAAAAACACCTAACCGGAAATCTGCACCGAATCTTACGATCACTCATGCAGCCTCGTCCACACCCTTGCTCCGCACCTACGTCTCTGACTGCCACCTCTGCTACCTCTATCTGATTGCCTTCGATTGCACTTCTTGCTAGCACCCCTCTCCGTTGCACCTACTCAACTCGATATTTTTCCTTGCGTAAATCCCGTCAATAGACACCCGATTACAAAACACGACTGCGATGGATTAACAGCCACCTTCAACGGCATTAGAACACAAAGAAAATTCTGTTTTAGTTGTAATATTAGGATCATTCTCATCTTGAGTGTTATTTTCACAATGTTTCAGCCGATGTAACCTCCAAACTTCTTCAGGTATATCTTGTCGAACCTGGGAATTTGTACGAAATTTCGAACAGAACCATTTATTTAATCTACGGAGATAGCATGGTTTCGTTTTATCAGCCATGACCGGGTAGAAGTTTTAATTAATCCACAATTTTATTCTTAGTATCGCCCGCACAGAGGATTGAACCTTCAACCTTCAATAGACTGTCACTTAAAACTGAGTGTCGTGAATACCATAGACATTCGAAAAATAATTCAACGTTTAATTTAGCAACACATATCGAAAAATAAAATTCGTCTATGCATAATGTCCGTTAATTTCGTTTTTCCTAAATTTTATTTGATTTTTTACTTGATTTTTCATAGCTTTTGTTAGTAATTGTGCAAAAAAAAAAAACAGACCCTAAGTTCCAAAGATCCATTTTGTGCTTCCATACCTCAATTGACAGACCTGTCGCCATCTTTGAAACTTAGGGTTTGGTTTTATGCACAATTAACCTTTTGTTTGCAGATATGCTTCTCTTCAAAACAGAAAAAAAAATGGTCATCATCAAACGTCATCTTTCTTGCTGTCTTTTTAAATTCCTATTTTTATTTTAGCATTTACTTTTATTTTATTATACACTTAAAAAATGAGTGTTTTGTTTTTTTGTTTTTTTTTTAAAAACATGAACAAAAAATAAACATACTCTTTCGAATCGTATAAATGTCTATTTATTTTTTTGATGACGTCATCTTCTTTGGTATTTAACCTAACGGTTTTTTTTTCATGCAATCAATCTAGTCTCTAACAATCATATTCAGCACCTGCTTCTTTCATTTAATGTAGCGGTTATTTTATAGAATTACTCAACGAACAAATCTTGCGAAAATCTATATATCTATAAAAGTGAGAATGTGTGTGCGCGCGTGCGTGTGCGCGTACGTGTGCGCGTGCGCGTGCGCGAGGACATTTCTGTAGCCTATATACTCAACGAATGTTCAATCTACAGACTGGAAATTTGGTATATAGAGTATTCAAACACGTAGAAAACTTTTCAATCCGGTAAAAAAAAAAAAAGAGATGCTAAGAGGTAAAAATTTTTATTTGTTTCCAGCTGTTTCACGACTGCGCATGCATGGTTGTGAAACATGACAGCTTAATTATGTTAAGTATGGATTTGTTTTAAAACAGTGCTTTAAAGTCATGTCGACATAATGTAATGGTTATCGTTCTTGACTTACTGTCTTTAGGTTTTTGGTTTCGATCTCAGCTCAAGTATTTTTGCTTACTGAATGAACTGTTTAGAAAAAACATACTCGCGTGCACAGGTCTCAGTTTCTTTCTGTTTTTTTTTTATTTCATTTTTAGTCGCGTGCAAGCGACTTTATAAGTCACTCGGTCGGTCTGTCGGTCTGTCCGTAACATTTTTGTGTTTGGTCTTTTTGGTTAAGATCAAAGGTCTGTTGTTAATAGATGCTGTTCTTAGCCTTTTAAGCTTTTCTTGGCCTTTTGGGCAAGATCAAGGTGTAGTATGCAGTTCCGGGTTTTTGGAGTCACCTGCTTGTCCCCGTTGTGGGACAACGGCCATAGAAACGACTGATCACGCTTTCTTCGATTGCCGCAAACTCCGCCGGTTCTGGTCGTATGTCAAGAAGTGACGGCTCGCATCGATCCTGAGCATCCTCACTCAATTACCATATCCAATGTCGTGGACAGCGTGAGGCCGCCGTGGAACAGCGAAAGACAAATGGTCTACGTTACGATCCTTGCCGTGGCGAGAATGGTGATTTGGACCTCGCGTCTGCAAGGTTGCCGGGGAGGGGGGTTCTGATCAGGATCTGATCGCTTTCTTTAAACACCAACTACCGGTGAAGATCAGATGTGATAGAAGAAGGCTACATCGTGCGGCATTTGACAGAAGATGAATACATGTAGCAAGTCTGTGTTACGAAGAGGAGCCAAATTTGAATACATGTTCCCCGCCTAGGTGTGAAACGCGCAGTTCCGTAAAGTAAAATTAAACAAGTAGCCTCTCAGCTCGCTGAGTGTGTGTTCCATCCCTCCCCGATTAGGAAGCCTCCAAGATACTCACCCCCTCCTACTTGCAATTTTTGTTTTCACCCCTTCCTCTAAATTTCACCCATCTTGGAGAGAAAGAAATACAAACTAACCTCCATCTCTTACCCACAAACTTTTCTTTTCTCCATTCACCCGCATCTAAAGGGCATCCCCACTTAGAGACTGACCCGCAGAAGCGAGGTTCCTTTTACAAACCTAGTGAAACGGGCAGTCTATCAACTAGACGGGGTTGGGAGGGTCATACTAATCACTTTTTTTTCTCTTCCCCCGCCCTCGACACAAATGAATCATTGTACCATTTTGTTGTCATCTGTTTTGTTTTTACACGTCAATAAAAATGTTTTAAAAATTGGGAGTTAAGTAGGACGTCCCCCAGTACGAAAGGGTGAATGCGGTATTATGGTGAAAGAAGATACTAGCTGGGAGAAACTTTTGATTTTGTTTAGTTCTGGAGTGACATGATGACCAACGACCTCCACAATCCCCCCTTTTGAGTTGGCCATGTGCCTAAGTTTTTTGTTCATTGTTGATTTTCAATGTATTTTTAACATGAATAAAGGATTTAATATCTCAAAGTGTAGTATCTGTTCCGGAAGATACTGCAAGCAAATACCATCTGTGGGGGCAACCGCACATATAAGATCTTGGTCAATGTAGGGGCAACCCTTCATACCAATTGTCACTACCCAGCTCCCCTACTCCCCGGGGAGTTGGTCCCCATTTCCCCTTCACTCTTCATATTAAAAATCGGCCTTGTGCCTAATTTGCTCGGTGGGGGAGCAAATAAATACCCATTTCTTGGCCTTTTGGCCAAGATTAAAGTGTAGTATCTATTCTTACTACATGCTGTACTTATGTTTGTAACTTTGTGATATAAAGTAGGGGATCACTTTTCTGTATTGATTTAATGTAAAATGATCACCCATTTAAAACCAGTCAGTCTCAAAGCAATTCAAATCATTCTCCAGCTCATTCAAGTTGTTTTTGAAGGATTCCAGTTATTTTATTAAGAATTCAAGTCATTCTTACGGTCATTCAATTCATCCTTAAGTTCATTAAAGTCATTCTAAGTCATTTACTTTTTATTTATTTAAGTCATTTCAGGCCATTTTTCGGTCATTTTAGTTTATTTTTAAGAATTTCATGTCAATTCTATATTCACGCATTCGTTCATTACACGAGAGCATGCGACTAATAGCTATCGGCCATGTTTGCAAAGGAATTTAACGTTACATTTTATACCTACGGTATTTCTGTTTATAATCAATAAGTAGTCTGCATTAATTAAAATTATTTAATTATTTATGCGTATTTTACTACCGGGTAACGCCGGGTGGATTGCTAGTATAACTATCAATGTAAAAATGTGTGTGTGTGAGGACACTTCTCAACCTATATACACAACGAATTTTTAATCTACATACTTGAAATTTGGTATATTGTGTATTCATACACGTGAAAAACTTTTTAATTGGTTTTCATCTTGAAAAAAGGGCTGCTAAGGAGTCAAAATTGAAAAAAATTAGTATGTGGGGGTTGTCAGAATTTTATCGGTTTGTTAACTGTTATGAATGCGCATGCGTGTATCGTTCTCATGACAGATTCCTTATGTTAAGAATAAGTAGATTTGAATACACTTTTTAAAGGTCCTGTCAAGCTGGCCTAATGGTTATCGTACTTGACTCACTGCCTTTAGATTTTGGTTTCGATCACAGCTCGATAATACTCGCATGCACATGTCTCGGTTTTTGTATGGATTAAAATATAATATCTATGCATATTTTACGACCGGGCAACGCCGTGCGGACTGCTAGTAAACAAATAAAAATCGAACATATTTATGCGACTTGACAGGAAACAGTGAAACAACGTAAGTAGAATTGTTGTATTTTTTCTGGTTTAAAAAAAAAAGAATGGGGATACATTGATATGTGAAAATGTAACACTATATCTTTAATGTCGATGATGGCTGGGTGTTAGGAAGGAGATAGATACACAAGAATTCAACCGAAATTGTCAAACAACAACCTTTTCAGTTGATATTACATGACCCGCTGTGGCCACCTGAACGTCTACTAGGGACGCCATTATCATATTAAATCTTCGCCTCAAATTTCTGATATTTGGACTAGCCTGGTCGTGCACAGGGCCGCTCGATGTTTTGAATATATAGAGGGAATCCTAGTGTTGCGTAGGAAAGCAGAATGAGACGTCGAGACAAACAGATATATGTTGTATTTCTGCTGCATGAAAATATAACAATACATTTTTTATTGTTCTTGATGGTTATGGATGGTTGGTTGTTAGTAGGGAAATGCACGCACGAAAATTCACAGGTTGATTCTTCTATGGCGGTTACTATAATGTGACGATTGTTGGGTAAGTCACCATTTCGGCGGGTGCCCCTTCTGGGGAGTCATTGAAATTAATAAAAAAGACGGGAGTGTTGGAACGGTCTAGAAACTGACCTGGGAATAATAATCAAGAAACAAAGGCATTTCAAAACGAAACGGTTTTATATACATTTCAGCGTACAAGTTGTATTGGGTCATAGAAAGTTCGGGATTTTCATTTGTGCCCTGACGCTAGAACAACTCGTCTCTCCGTCTTTTAGCTTCGAAAAACTTTTTTGTGTCTCTTTCTTTACCACCAGAACTGTTCTTCGTCCTGATTGGCTACAACCTCTGGTCACATAGAGAGAAGAGAAGGAAGGAAGGGAAAGGGAAAAGTAGAGAGAAAGAGAAATGCCTTGGTTTCACTACACTTCTTGAACCCAAAACGTTAATCAACAATGGTATTCTTTTCAGTTGTTTTTATACAACTATTTGTGACCACCTGAAATGTTTCATTTGGCCATTTTCATTTCAATGGATTGACCTAACTTTATCGGTACACACAGCCTAGGTACTAAACAAAATGTCAGCGCCATGCTTTTTTAAAATGACCTTTTGGTACATTTGATAATTATTTTTGATACATTTGATACTTGTTTTTGATACATTTGATGATTATTTTTGATACATTTGATAATTATTTTTGATACATTTGATGATTATTTTTGGTACATTTTCTCATTATTTTTTATACATTTGATGATTATTCTTGATACATTTGCTCATTATTTTTGATACCTTTGATAATTATTTTTGATACATTTGATAATTATTTTTGATACATTTAATAATTAATTTTGATACATTTGATGATTATTTTTGATACATTTGATAATTTTTTGATACATTTGATGATTATTTTTGATATATTTGATACTTATTCTTGATACATTTGATGATTATTTTTGATACATTTGATAATTAATTTTGATACATTTAATGATTATTTTTTATACATTTAATGATTATTTTTGATACATTTGATGATTATTCTTGATACATTTGATGATTATTCTGGATACATTTTATACTTATTTCTGATACATTTGATAATTATTTTGAATACACTTGATGATTATTTTTGAAAAATTTGATAATTATTTTTGATACATTTGATTATTATTTTTGATACATTTGATAATTATTTTTGAAAATTTGATGATTATTTTGGAAAAGTTTGATAATTATTTTGTTGTTTCTTGCATTTGGCCACATGTATGATTTTACCAAAATAATTTCTCGATACACACAGCTTAGGTATCAAACAAAATGACTTCCAACCAACGTCGGATTGGTATAGCTATAAAATGAAAAATAGAACGATAAAATTATATATCGTTTCTATGATTTGAAATAATAAAAGAACTTTGGTTACATAAACTCGAATAATCATCTATCAATTATTCCTTAATGATAGCTAAACAAGTTTGATGGATTGCAGGGAACGTTGGTTTCAAGCCTTTTGCAGGAGCACTTGTGACACTTAACGGTAATTAACCGCAAAGAATCACGACCTTCCCGCAGCGACCATCTATTCAGTTACCGCATGCGCACTTGGTGGTCTAAAGTTTTTTTTTTTTGCGTGGATTGCATTATTGCAAGATTTGTGTGCGTGGAGCCACTTAATCGTGATATTTGATCGATCGCTTCTGATGTATAATCTATAAGCGATTATGACGACAGTAAAGCAAGGCGAGAGGTGGATGCTTGATTGAAAGAAAGATGACTGTCAGGCCACTCAGCAAGTCTTCTTTGTGGCGGGTCACCATGGAAGCGCGAACGGACTGCGGACATCTAAGTTGCCGGTATACAGACGTTGATTAACGAGCAAGACGGACGATGTCAGTAGAGCAATTGAAGAACGTGTCTCGACCGGTGTCCCCCCCACCCTTCGGGATTGAAAAGAGGACGCCGTCAGAATTGGAGATGTGGAGGGGAGATGGGTCGGTTTCCGATGGCGGATCGACTGGCGATATTTTATTTAATGTATACGACGCGGCTGATTAGACAATTTTTTTTCGCAGACAATGATACGAATGGAGTGTGATGATGGTGGTGGTGTGTCGGAACAAACTTGGTATGGTAGGTTGTTTTCTAAAGATCCGGTTCAACGGTGAGGGTTGAAGGGAGAGGGATAATGTCTGACAGGATGAGAGAGAGAGAGAGAGAGAGAGAGAGAGAGAGAGAGAGAGAGAGAGAGAGAGAGAGGGGAGGGGGTTAGAATTGGAATGATGAAGGGTTAGAATGAAAGTAGGGAACTGTTTGACTGTTTTAATTATATGATACTTTCAACCCCCCCCCCCCAGTACTTTTCTTCTTCATTCGCCACGAAGCATTCCTAATCATTACTAGTTTGATACATATTGATGCAGATTCTGATTTAGTATGACATCAATCACGTTATGGTAATAAAAAGTATTGAAATATCCTAACACGTATACCTTCTCTCTCTCTCTCTCTCTCTCCCTCTCTCCTTCTTTCTGTCCAGTTAAAACTAAAAGAATTACGAACGATAAACTTACAAGCTTGCATATTTTGATTTAGTTTGACATCAATCAGTTATGGTAATCAAAAAACGTATTACAATATCCATTCACTTGGGGTCACCACAGACCAAATTAATCATTAATTCATATAATTCTAGCGGGAGGGGAGTTGCCCGGCTTTGCCCGATCGTAAAATACGCTTAAATATGATATTTTAATTTGTCCAGATTTCGTATATATTATTATAGAGTCATGATTTCAAAAGTAAAAAAAAAAAAAGTATTTGGCGGCCATCAGCTAGTATCGAAACCGAAAGCAAAACCGTAGCATTCAAAGCTAGTGACGTTATCACTGTACTAACGTGACACGCACATGAACTGATAAAAAATAAACTAAGATGAATGTACAAAATATATAACGATTTTTTTTTTTCAATTTGACCTCTTTTTGGACCCCTTAAAAACTATTTCAACAAGCTAAAGACCCATAAAAAATGGTCCACAAAAAATCAATCATTTAAGGCCGCTCTGCGACTTTTAGTTTCGGAAGAGATAGATTTTGAAAATATGGAGAAAGACAAACAGACACAGTGAGTTTTATGAATTACATGAATCAAATGATTCTGTAGTGTCACTTTAGGCTTCGGATAGAGCTCCAATCTATGGTCTCCGCTTTACTCGTCTAGCTGAAACCACTATCAATAATTTCCTGCACTTTTTATCAGTGCCTAAACCTAAATGTAGATTTCATGAACAAAGCTTCTTTCTTAGAACTGCACACCTGTGGAACTCTTTTCTGTTTGTCTGCTTTCCAACTGACTACAATATGGTTGGTCCTGGATATGACCTTAAACTATATCCAATGGTGAGGCCCCAGCCTGCGGGCTTTGAGAAGTGTGGAGCCACATTTCAATTGCCATTGCTCCCAGGTCCACTCTGATCCAGACTGGTAGTACCTGTTAGGGTCTCAACTATGGGTTAAATAGAAACTGATTTGAAAAAAACAAAACAAATATGCTCTATTAAAAATTTTTCTCCAGAATAACTGAATTCGGCATTAAATAACCTGATAAGGGTTGATATGCCATAAAACAAAAACAACCAACCAACCAACCAACCAACCAACCAACAATATGGTTGTTTTCAAGTTTAATGCAAACAAGTTCTATTTTTGAAAAGTGCCGAAAACAACGCAAACTAAGTCAAAACTTTGAATTTGTTTTTAGTACAGTAGAACCCGGGATACGGCATTAAAAATTAGTAAAAAAAAAAATACAGTACAGTATATAATACACATGTATATAATCAAATAACATTATAAATAAGGCGGTATAAATACTGTAACCAGGGGTCGGAATAACACCGTCTTTCACATCGTAACCCGAAGAAAACGTATCCTGGGCAACCGTATCCAGGGGTTCTACTGTAGACCCAAAACAAAATGGTTGATATGGGTTTCACTTTGCGAGGCTTCGGAACTAGAAAACGATTTTATAGCCATGAAACTGACAGAAAGAACGTCATTTTTCGTTTGATTTATAATTTTAAAAGAGAAGTTGAATATTGTTATATAGTTGTGGAAAACGAGAAATTATTTGCTATTTATCTGTCTGTCGATCTATCTATATATCTATGTGTATCAATCGATCTAGCTATCCATCTATATCGATCTAACTATCTATCTATCTATCTATCTAACTGACGAGGTAAACAAGAGATGGAATGTGAAGCTATGTTTTGATAAAAGTTGTCAAAACATATTGAGGGGTAAAATGGACAAGTTGCACCGAAAGAGTATTCGATCAACTGACCGGAAGTACGTGTCTGTTATCACGTGTTCTAGTTAACTGAGAAAATAGAGGAGTTGGAATTTGGACGTAATAATTATAGCTTAGTTTCATTACTAAACCGAAGGAACATGTGAAGTCATAACATTTATTTTTATTAATAGTTTTAAGATTTAAGACTTTATTGCTTGGTCATCAAATTATTAATTAAACCAGATAGATTTATATTAATGTTGTTCAATCTTTATTTATTTGATGTAAATAGCTCCTGTAGCAGTGAATCGTAGGCTTGTAGTGCCGTTCCTGTAGTATATTTTGGTGGTAGTATGTCTTTGAAAAGTGATGAGAACAGCGCTAATATACATCTCGTTAAATTGGCGAATGAAAATGATGATTAAAAACATAAACGTTATGAATAGGTCACCAGTCTGCAAGAGTTAATTCCACAACATCAATTTTTCGATGAAATCGAGAAAACAGGAATTGACGAATAAAAATATACTGATATCAACAATTTCCCACAGATGTAAAATATACTTTTAAAGACCAAAGTTTGTTGAGAAGTTTTAAAGTTCTTGAATAAGAAGTAGACAAAAGCGTTATAAAGTTCGTATCATATTCTTAGACAGGTAGAGAATTGCTTCAGGGTACATTTTAGAGCTATACAAAAATCCGACCGTTTTTTTCTGTGAAATTAGCAATGGATTTTTTGTGTTTTGCAGGGTAGAACGATAAATTTGTCGCCCTAAAGAAAAAAAAAACACTACAGCTTTATTTTAAAATTTTATTGAAAAAATAAATTCAGGTAACTTGATTATTTAGTAAAGCTGACATCTATTTAATGTAGCCGTCTTCAGCCTCAATCACTGTCTCGATACGGCCCGAAACTGGGAGCATGCCTTTTCTACAAGCGCCGTCGAGAGCTCGACGAATACTCGGCGAATGTCGGCGATAAGATTGTTGTCGGAGGTCATGTTGATGATGTTCTCGACGTACGACCAAACGAAGTAGTCCAACGAATTAAAGTCGGAGAGGGAGGGGCGTCAGTCAGAGAAGGGTACAAAATCGTAGCACTCGTTCTGAAGCCAGGCGTGGATCTCTTTGGACTTGTGGATCGGCACCGAATCCTGCTACTACACCCAGGGTCTGCCAGCAGCCACCTGATTGCACCAAGGGATCACCACACTCTTCAGCACATCCAGGTATACTTTGGTGTTTATTTTCAAGCCGACCTCGAAGATGTAAGGTGGCATGATGTGGTCCTCACTTGAAACCACACCAAATACCATAAACATGACCGGAAACTTCGTTGAGCTGTTCCCTCAAGTCTTAAACCGCTTGGAGGGTGTTAGCAATGATGCTGTTGTCATAACTTGGATCGGTAGAGAGCATGAACTGTACAGCGGCGCATTTCCGATCCCGCTCGTTGAACATTGTGTCACTTTCAGATATGATAGAAGGCTCCTATCGCTCTTGGGATTTATACGCAACTAACCAACTTGTAGATGGTCTGCAATAAAAACAAAAAAAAGTAAAACAGGTTTTCATCAAATGGAAATGGAATAATATCGTGTTTTCTTGGGCGACAATTTTAGCGTTCCATTCCGTTTTATTTTATTTTAATTGTTTTACAAGGAAACTACAACTTACTAAGACCCGAAAGCCACTCGAGGTAAGGGCTAATGAATGCAAGATGATAGTGTAGTAACCTTTAATGGTATCGGTTGGCTATAATTTGGATTATTTAAGTGGACGGCTCAATAAAAAAACTTGTTTACATTGTACTTGAAGGCTACCACATTTTAATCGGCCGGGAGGCAGACGAGTAGTATATTTTTTATACCTGGGAAGCCGCGTGCACCCCAGTCGGCCGACGTAAGTGTTGGTTAAGGTCTTGGCTAGAGGTCAGTCCTAAGAGCAGATGACTTACTCATAGAAAAGGCCATGCATTTCAACTTGAGAAAAGTGAGGATTTGATCGTTACTGATGAGAGGAGAGAAGTTTGGTCTTAGACTTATTAAAAGTAGGAAATCACTTTTATCCATTGCACCACACGATCCAGATCTTAACCACGTGCACTCTCCCGCTTTAAAATAAACGCCGACCACAACGCTGTTTCTATCGCCTTCTATTTCATTTTATCTTCTGTCCGTGTCGTCATCTCCCACATTCGCGGCTGCCGAGCGGAGTACTAAAAAACACAAGCTCCAACACATTCTACTGATATTTATTGCATTCTAGGCATGTGTGTGCGTGTGCGTGTGTGTGTGTGTGTGTGCGTATGTGTGTGTATGCGCACATGCCTGCATGACACGACCAACACGCTAAGGTCCACAAGGCCGGTTCGTCAATTAATGCCAGCTCATCTCGATTTCCTAATGCTCACTCAAACTGATCCAAGTCACGACCTGCCTTCCACTATGTCAACTGAAAATTCTCGCCAACCGTCACAAACCCAAGACTACTATTCATCAATTATTCATAATTGTCGTAAACTGTCATAAAACGCATTGATACTCCTACAACTTCCCGTAAACTAACTCTAAATATATTTATTTTCTGGTCATTTTATTCACAATTACTGCTGTTACATTTAACTCTGATGGCCGAATCGTCACTACACGTAACCTAAAGATCCTTGCTGGGTTTTTGTCACGTATATTTGCTCATATTATGGTTAGCTTAAATTCCATCTGTCAAAGTAACATTCCTGACAACTATTACGTATCGAACTGACCTCCTTTGTAACTACCTCTTCATTTCAAAATCTATATTTTTATTACGTCATCACTGTACTGTCCCTAAAGATCTATCTGCCAGATTAACATCAAGTTAACATTCCTGACAAATATTAAATGTGAATCTTTCAACTTAACACAAATTTTCACATCAATAGCATATTTCTATCTAACAATATAATAATCATAATAATCGATTATTATAATTTCATCATAATAATCGACCATTTTTAATAGTTTCTGGTGTTCTCTGGTAGACTAAAAACGATGGAGGCTACAACGTGTTGGGCCCGTACATATTAACGACAGCGTTACAACTATTGTTGAAAGGGGAGGACGTTGATATTATCACAGAAGTATTGCTGTAGATGGTTGTGTCTTCTGCGTTGATGTCAATAAATATTATCGGAATATGACTTTGAAGATCGTTGATGAATATCAAGAAGAATAAGGCACGTCGCCATTAATATGTACTTCTTACTTCTACTCTTCAACAGCTATTTATATAAACCTATCAGAGAGAAACGTTTTCATGATTTAAACGACATTTCCAAATATTCCATAACTACTATGCTTATAAAGATAATCGTTGTGCCAAACCCTATATAAGGCCTTAAATATACGATGAGCTATCGCTCTAGAGACAAAGCCCCAGTCAACAGATTTACAACGATTACTCTTATATTACAGGACGAAATCCATATTGCTTAGCACTGAGTATATCGTTTTTATAAGCTTATCAGAAAGAAATGGTTTAATAATTGAGAAAGGATTTAATAATTGAGAGGACATTTCCAGGTGTTTCATAGCTGAAAATTTTGTAAAATAGACCTTTATGCCACATCAAAAGCCGTAGATATGTCAAGGACTATTTCTCTAGAAACGAACGAATCCCATGTCGAGAGATTCACTAATCTTGTGTGATATTTCAGTCAGAAAGTCAGCTGTTGATCTTGCAGGACGAAATCCATATTGCTTATCACTTAGTAGATTGTTTTTGCTGACAACTTCTCAGGTATAGAGCTATTCATTTCAATCGAGGTAAAGTGGTGACCCAAACATTGGAGATAAATGGAGAGAGGCTTGGTTTTAAATGTCTTAAAAGTAACAAGCCACCTTTTTCCGCATTGTATTAGATCTTTCAGGTCGAAAGAAAAATTATCAAATAAATCTTGATTAATTATTCTCTTGGTAGTGTTGTCATAAATGGTTGCGTCATCTGCATAAATGTCAACAAACAGATCTTAGAATGTGACGGTGGTCAAGTGGTAAACGACACGGACTGACAACTTAGAAATTGCATTCCAAGTTCGAATCCAGTTTGTTCCACAAAATCGTTTTCACTTAGGATGTTTGCAAACCTTTCACGTGGTCCCTCCTGTTAGTGACCGATGTCTTTTTAGAAAGAATTCTGACTAGAAAGATATCAAGGAAACCAGTGCCAATAATAGAGTTGTAGTACTGACCTGTGTTACCCTTAAAAGCCAAGAAGTAGGACGAAAATAATACCATTCCTCAAAAAATAATACCATTCCTCAAAAAATAATAGTATCTTAGCCCCTCTCTTTCTCCTCATAAACCGAACACAAACCAAGAAGTCCCTCATCATCCCCCTCTCTACCCTCTCTCTCGTTCTCCTTACCCAAACCCTAGCCAGCATGACAGGCGAGTGGCCAATACATTCTTAGCTCCCGAACCAACAAGATGTACGTTGCCGGTGAAAATTATTAACAAGAAGTGTTCTCTCCAAAATGTAAAAAGGTAAATAAAGATCTTTCCTTTTAAAGGTTAACATTTGTATTACTTTTATCATTCCAACTACCACTAATAAGGACAAGTGCCAGCCAGTTTTACAGAGTCTTCGGAATCATATAATATGATTATGAAGATCTTAGAATGTGATTTGGGGGATCAGTGATCAGTAGATTATGAAGAGGTTTAGACCCAGAATGGATCCTTGAGACACACCAGCGCATACCAAATGCTTCAGACTTTTGCCCATTATAAAGATAATCGTTGTGCCAAACCCTATATAAGGCCTTTTATAAATTTATCAGTGAGAAAGGATGCGATGACTAAGAAAACATTTCTAAATATTCGACAGTCACCATGCCTGTGAAGCAAACTGTTGTGCCAAATCCTATCCAAGACCGTTGGTATATAACAATTTACCGCTCTAAAAACGAAATTCCTGTTGATAGATCAAATAATGTTATTTACTTCCTCCCCATCGCAGGAAGATGTGACACAAGAGCAGAAAGATGAGGGAAGTCAAGCTAGTTCCCCCAAAGGAAGAGGAGGAGCACGATGGGCATTTAAGTATTGCATGGATTACCTTGTCGACATTCCCTGGTAGGAGCTCCTCAGAGAGTAAGCAAAAAATTTACTCCACCCGAAAAAATGCGAGACATCAGCCTGGGAGAATGAACCTCCTAGAACTGCACGGGACGTTTCAGGTGTTCCTTAGTCCAAAGGGAAAAGGTCATTTAAAAAATAACCATATTTTGTTGACTTTGGAGCATAAGAAACTCGTCGGCGAAGATAAATCCACTTATATGTTACAGTCAATTATATCAGCTGTTGATTTTGCAGGAGGAAAACCATATTAGTTGTCACTTATTAGATTGCTTTTGCTGAAATAGTTGACAACTGCTTAATTTTGTTACGTTTTAATTTCTCTAAAGACTTGTTAGAGTTTGAATAAAATAAAATACGTATTATATACGTTTGAAACCAAAACAACGCATTATTACAAAATAAACAGACATTTATTTTGTTTGAAATTTATATTAAAATTCATAAATATATTTCGAAGATATACTTCATCATCAGTATGACTTTCCTTTTATTTTTTTTGCCATGTTATAGTTGGAGCAGAGAATCAGCTGAATATAGAAGTAAAATCATACTGATGATGAAGTATATCTTCGAAATATATTTCTGCAAGAAATTTTAAATGGATCTTTTTATTTATCTCAAGGGGGTAGCTTGCTACGAAAGCTATGACCGTGTTTAAGCTTTATGTAATTCGCATTTTTACTTTTAGTATCGCCCGTATTGAGAATTGAACTTTCAACTTTCAGAAAATGGTCACTTATTTAGCATTTTATCCAATGCGCCACTGGCCATTGTGGACATAAGATGAGAACAGTAGTCCGAAAAAGCCAAAGGCTACAAATTATGGATTAAATTAATAGCATCATGTATTGTAACTAGGGCTGTGAAAACAGAATGTTTTTTTTTTAATTCTTTTGATTCTCCGACACAGTAAGACACAGTCAATTAACTGAAAACCACACCAGTCTATATAAAAAATATATAAGGTATTAATGGATATATATACTCAAGAGTCAAAACAATGCAAAGAATATGCTGTTGTCACAAGAACAGGAACAAGAAATCTTAACGTGGATCCCGCGTGACCTAATGCACCGTTCCAAGATAAAAAAAAAAAAAAACTACCGTAAAAACAACAAACGGAATTCTACTTTCTGATTATCTGCCCGAGCAACAACATGACAAAAAATAAATAAAAAGAAAGACATACTTAAGATGAAGGTTTCCTTCGAAATATATTCATGAATTTCAATATAAATTTCAAACAAAATAAATGTCTGTTTATTTTGTAATAATGCGCTGTTTTGGCTTCAAACGTATATAATACGCATTTTATTTTACTCAAACTCAACCAGCGCCTCTATGAACAAAAATCTTAACTTGTTAGAGTTGTTGAGATGAGTTGAACCAGACGCCCAACTCCATTCAGGGCGGATTCTCCTTTCCGGGTATGCCAACTGCTAGATTAGCGGCAGGTGCATCAGAATTTTTGTAGGAATTTTTGACACCCCTAACACGAAACTGCGAATAAAATAGAAAAAACTCGTAATTTCTCTTTTAAAAGTGGGTTGTTTATTTTCTTTATGGATTATACTTCCAAAATAAACTATTAAAGTATTTTCAAAAGTAATAGAAATATTTAAAAACAAAAAAACAAAAAAACAGTAATGAATTTTACGAACTCAATATTTTTCAATTTTTAACTTAAAAATCTATAAAAAAATTTCTATTGATTCTATTTTTACGATATTTTCAGGGTCAATGTGAAATTTTATGCTCTTTCCAATAAACCGAATATAATATTTTAGAAAAACGTTTTTTTTTAAATTCACGCACCCCATTTTCAAGTGTCTATTAAAAAGTAAATAATTAATTTACTCACCAAAGTGTTATATATCACAAATTGAAGAGAAAAGGTCAATAAATAATATATTCAAATTTAAAACAAAAAAGTAGTATTTTTTAGAAATTTACCTGTAAAGTTCGAAGTTTAAAACCTTTTTTTTTTTTAAACCACGTTGTTGTTGTTTTTTTTTTATGAAACCTTGGTCCTTGCTCGTTTAATTGTAAAAAATTAGGGCTTGAATTACATTTCTTCGAGTAGTTATAAGCTTGGAAAGCCAGGGGCTCGAATAATTCACGTCTCCCATTTTGAAATGTCTATTAAAAAGTAAATAATTAATTTACTCACCAAAGTGTTATATATCACAAATTGAAGAGAAAGGTCAATAAATAATATATTCAAATTTAAAAAAAAAAGTAGTGTTTTTTAGAAATTTTCCTGTAAAGTTCGAAGTTTAAAACTTTTTTTTTTTTTAAACACGTTTTTTTTTGTTTGTTTTTTTAATGAAACCATGGTCCTTGCTCCTTTAATTGAAAAAAAAATTAGGGCTTGAATTACATGTTTCGAGGAGTTATAAGCTTAGAAAGACGAGGTGGAATTATTCAATATTTTTCACTAAATTTCTGACACACCTAGATTAGCGGATAGTCAGCATCTCGTCATAACTAATCGCTTGTGGAGTTCCTTTCTAGAAGATTGAGAAAGACCACTGACCTTAGGAATCTTTTTAAGCACCGCTCGACTCTCGATGATACTGCGAATCGTTCCTATGTCAACAACGACTTTTAACCAACGAAGTCCGGAAAGGCGCTATCGATTGCAGTGTTCCACGCAGATTTCTCTGTCAAAATTCGATTGAAAAAGTCAATCTCTCACCGTATTAATTGAGCATTCTCAAGTTTTCTTCACACGGATATTGAATGCACACCTGTCTGCGAACCCAATACCTCATTCTGTCTTAGATGAGTGAGAATAGAAGACGCCGGAAGACATGTAGGTGTTTCACAGTACGGCTAATCATTACAGGGTAAAAGAAAAGATGTAAGTGACGCGCGCCTCAGCTCGGCCTTTTTAGAGCTTTCTTTGAAACAAGGTTTTAACTGACGCTTAGACCTTTGATTATACTTTTTCCAGATACTGCACTTTAATCCTGTTACAGAAAGTGATATTTTTATTTTTATTTTTATGGACCTGTGTTGATTCATATTGAGCCGTCAATTAAGACATAATGCTCATTCGTCAGTGTCAGGTGTAATTTTTCTTATTGAAAATATATGATAATGTAATGAAATCCTGTCGGTTATCAAATGGACAAAATGAACCTGGACAAAATGCATGCGGATAAAATGCGACTAGACAAAATGCATCTGGACGAAATACTACTGGACGAAATACTACTGGACAAAAAACAATGATAGGTCAGTGACACCCATCTTTGTCGTGGCGTGATTCAACAATTTTTTTCTTTTCTTTCGTTTTATTCCTCTTCTTTGTTTTCTTCTTTCTTTTTTCATATTCTTTCTTTCTTTCTTTTTTTCTTTGCTTTTCCACCTCCCATTTCCTTTTTGTTTAGCTTTTTTCTTTGCTTCTTTTCTTCTTCATTTTTGCTTTATCAGCCAACCATCTTTTTTCCTCTTTTTTTCTTTCTTAGTTTTAAATATTCTCACTGCCAAGAAAACCGGGCGTTGCTTTTCGTCCAATCACTTCAAATACTTATTCTCGCCTCTCATTCGTAGCATTGATGATCTCTGCTTTTTCTTCCGTTTCATCCCCACACACGTCTCATCTCGATAATCAACACCTTCGCCCACTTTCATCTTGTCATCATTCTTCACGTGAATCTGCCTGCGTGACGAATAACAAAAAAATTGGTCACTTCAGTACATCTAAACTGAATATCGGACAAGGACGATGACACTATCATCAACACTTCTCGTGGACCTCCGGCAAGTCTCAAGGGATAATGGATAAACCTCGTGTGTTCCTGCACGGGCAGACTATTGTGACATAGTAGTTGCGTAATCCTCACCCACCTCTTTCCTGAAACCGTATTGTTTGAGTCTAATAATTCGACCATGCTCTCATTGCCATATTTGGGCTCGTCCATCTACCGCT
Organism: Euprymna scolopes; assembly: GCF_053919585.1. NCBI lineage: Eukaryota > Metazoa > Mollusca > Cephalopoda > Sepiida > Sepiolidae > Euprymna > Euprymna scolopes. Next base: position 26,869,954 of record NC_136517.1, on the reverse strand, counting down.
AATCTCTTACTTTTAGATAGGGGCCAAAAAGAGTTTCAAATCTAACAGGTCCCGCGCTATCGGCTAAGTTCCAGCCTCTACCCTATCCTCGTAATGTTGTATCCATGTGCCTGTTTTACAAGTACCTTAATGAAATAAGCTCCGATGAACTCATAACACGTGTGCCCCTTCACCCCGATGCACATAGCCTCGATGAACCTGACAAGCAGAAACATCCCAGCCTTCCCTAGATGCCGAAAGCCTTCTACCTTAATAGTTTCTTCATTCAGCCAGCTAGATTTTGGAATTTCCCCCCTGTTCCCTGTTTTCATTGACTGCAGAAGTTAAAATGTAATGTGAACAGGCATCTCGCTACCAGAAAATAAGCAGATAATAATATGAGGGTATTATAGGGAGTTGAACTCCTCATAACCCCCTCTTAGACATGATTACAATTATCCCCTTTAGATCAAGCGGCAATACGCATTGTTTAGGGCGAAGAAAGGTTTTAAAAAAATAACAATGAGCAAAGTGTAGTATCGGGCTGACTGGAAAATAATAGATAATACATGACATTGGCGCTCATCATCATCCAATAAAAACTAAGTGCATTTAAGTCTTCCGCCGTGATAGATCTAGTTATTTTCCGGAACATAAGAAGTCGATGGCTAAGAGCAAAGTGTAGTATCTGTCCTGACGATACTACAATCTAACATTTTTGCCCTCGGTCTATGAAGGGGAAAATTTTCTAAACTGAAGTATTTTTTAAAAATTGTTGTTCCAATCTAGAGAGCCATTACTTTGGGAGCTGGATCGTCTCCACATTAAAACCAACCTTTGGTCTAACTTTGCCCTGGTGAGGAGGCAAGTAAATAGGAACAATGAGTCCAAGATGACTTGAAGCAGTTCTTGGATAAATAGAGAGCCTCCCTTCCTACATACAGCACCTAGTATTTCGAAATTATCACCCATTTTAGCACTGACTAGGCTCAACGTTGCTTAAGTTCGGTGTATCAACGTATACTTCTCTATGTACATATACATGCACGCATTCATTCGTCCCGCATTGGCTGCCAAATTTCAGGCCCTGCCATATCGCCGAAGTGTTGACGTCCCTAGGCTTGTTTAACAAGTAATTTCAGCGAATATGCTCCTCCGATGAGCTTACTACACTTGTACATCAACGCCCCACTCAGCCGACTAGAAGCAAAATTCCACCTCTTCAGTGTAGAAGTCTCTAGCTTCTTTCAGCCGATTTTATCCTTTTTTTAAAAACAATTTAGAACAGTTTATTACCCCCCCCATCTTAACGTCTTCTATGTATGTTTCATATTTCACTAACCGTTTCTCTGGGAGTTTTTGAATCAACGTGTATATTTATTTTTTATATGTATTATTATTATTATTATTATTATTATTATTATTTATATTTTAATATACTGAAATTTTCAATATATAAAAATAGCTTCTTCAGAGCAAGATTTTATTTTCGTTTCCTTTTTCTTATTTTGTTGGTATTAATCCTAAATGGAAGGGCGAACCTCCTGTGGGGATAAAAAAAAAATGTCTGATAAAATATAGGTCTGGGTGATGTGATGTCACGTGATGTGATGTTCTTAGTAGCACGTGTTTGAATTAAATTTCACAGCTTACTAAGTACCATATATGTATGAATATTTATCATAGAAAGTGAAACCAAAAACGATGCAATTTTATAAAACAAAAAGTCAAAAAGGTTTCCGTACGAAGTGCTCTAAATAAGTTTCCAGAGTTTTTTTTTCAATTGATAGTACACACATGGAACTCTAACCCCCTCTGAAGCAATCTCCTCCGGCAGCAATGCACTTATTGTAACGTTCCAACAACTTCTGGAAGGCTCCATGAAAACCATATTGTGTGCGCGTGTCAATGACCCTCTTTACAGCCTCTTTCATCTCCTCAATTGTCTCATAACGACAGTTTCTAAAGTTTTACTTGAGCTTACGGAATAACCAAAAGTCACAGAGAGCCTGGACTGTAGAAAAGGTGAGGAACTTTCTTGATGCCTATCTTGGTCATGACAACGTTTTTCTTTCTTCATCTTCTCTGAGCATCCTTGGGATAAACTTTGTGCAAATATTCCGCATCTTAAGTTCCTCACGAATAACTGTGTGTACAGTTCCCATACTGACATCAAATTATGCACTTATTGTCTCTATAGACACACGACGGCCCTTCTCCATCAAATAACCCTTATCCCTGAGTGGCTTCTGGGCCTTGATAAGTGGTGACCACCGTGTAAAAAAAAAATTCTTTAATTGGCCAATCAATTCTGGCGTGGAAGAAGTAAGAATATCAATACTTACTCCTCCCACACCTCTTATCATCCTTCTCAGACTCCCTGCCTTCCTTGAATCTCTTATGTCACTAAAAACCGAATGCTCGATTTATGCAACGGCAGCCTGAAGCATTCCATACGTTTCCGTGGCATGTTTTTCAAGTTTTGAACAAAATTGTATTACATATCCTTCCTCTAAAGGGTCCTCACGTCCAGATTGTATTTTTGAAATTCACCAGTTGTGACAATCACGCTTTAGTAGGGTGTATTCCAATTCCTGCTGTAGCTGTTCCTTTGGACCTAAAATCATAAAAATTGATCAGTCAGCTCATAAGATGTATAGAAATAACATACTGAATTTTCAAGACTCTACGACAATTTTAAATGCATATAAAAAACTGCCTGGAAACTTATTGAAGGCACTTTGTATGTTTCAAAATTGCATCAATTTATTAATTTGTACGACTAGTGCATTTATTTCCAATAGGTGTGTTCTGCTCTATTTGCGTAACCCAACCCAACCCAACTTATTTATATTAGACTTGAAAGCGACCATATTATAGGAAGCAGCCACACGGCATTGTGTTCCAAAGAGGGACAGTTTTAGCAAAGAAACTTTGTTCATGGAAGCTGCGTTTAGTTTTACGCACAGAGTGATGGAAATTGTTGACGTTGTAGAAAACAAGTATTGTTGTAGAAGTTTAACAGGCGAAGAACACCGTCGAGCACCTGCTATAATAATAACAACGATAGAGCAGAGATAGACACGCAAGCTCTCTTCTGTTAGGAAGAGGAAGCAAGGGGGCGAAAATATCCTCGTCCACTAGATTTCGAAGTTCGTTTTGTACCCTGTCGATGCAGGAAATGATGCTCTTAGCAGCGCTTCCACAGATGAGACAACAGTACTTCATTTTAAAAAATGTATTTGGCTCAGGTAGATGATTGTGTTGGGAAGTAGATACTTTCTGGAGCGGTAGAATCATCCAACCATTTTTTCCAGCGACTTTGGCAACGTCTCTGGTGTAGGTCTTACATTTCAGGTCAGGGGTGAAAGCTGTGTCACATTATTCAACGAGACTGCTTCCCTGTTAACTGCAACATAGTCGTTCAATGTTAATTACTCAATTAAGTAATTGTTAATTATCCATCGAATCGTTCTGTTAAGCAATCAAATATGTATGCACTAAATCACTAAAGTAATCAAATATACTCATATTCCGATTTTACATCTAAGCGACGCCATTATGCGTCGTTAAGTTTGCATGTCATTGAAGATTACCTCCCTTGCATGAAGATAACCGTGCAATGTTGTAACTTGGAGTGCGTTGACTACGAATATAAAATTTATTTGTTTTATCTTTTATTAAAATTCTAACCGATATTTTTCCGTAATTTTTGATGCTCACAAATTTATTTTTAACTAACAAACTTTGCTTGTGCATTGATCGAACGCCAAAAAACAAATGTCTCTAATTGCTGCATTTTTTCTTCCTCTGCTTCGTTGGAATTCGCTTTCTTCATCACTCTCTAAAGCCGCGAAGTTTTCACAGGAACGCGCTAACTCAAAATATTTTCTACCAATAAAAACCGTTTCAAGACCCAAAAGTAACACGTCTATATGAAAATAGTAAGCCGACGCGAAGTTTGAAACTCATATAAAACAGTCAAAAGCGGGAGACTTCACAGAAGACCCGGAGAACGTCGCCCCTCCCCCAAGTGCGTTTGGGTCAGAGAGACAAATTGCAAATGAATTTCAGCACATCTATACACGCATTAACAAGAATAAGGTAAACCAGCGCACACATACACACGCTGCCAAATACTCACATGCATATATTACTTACACATTTGCATACGCATATATTAACATTATGAACATTTTGACACGCGACTACGAACTCAACTTTCTTAACAAACATGTGTTTGCATTATAAACATTTACTGAGTGAAAATATCTACAACGAAATGAAATGGGGGAAAAGGTGGCTGGTTAACTTTAGTGTATCGGATACCAAGCTTCTCTCCTTTCATCATAATCGCTCTGAACCCCATCACACCCTAATCGGAATGACTGGCTCCCGTATTGGGGAAGCCAGATATATTGGCAAGCTTCTGGGACTGACTTTGAAATGGAACGCATACATCAAATCTGTTGGCAAGATCGCTAGAAAAAAGGTTGGATCACTCTAGCGGTTCAGTAGATATCTCACTGCCGATGCAACTCTCTATCTGTATAAGAGCCAGGTACGCCCTAAAATAGAGTACTGTTGCCACATCTGGGCAGGAGATGCTTGGCGCGTCCTAGACAGTGTTGAGAGAGTTAAAACCCAGCTTCGAATCCTTGTAGGTGATGTCCTTTTCTCTTCCCTGTTCTTTTCTTTTTCCCACAGAAGAGATATTGCGAGCCTGTCTCTGCTCTATTATTTTCATTGCAAATGCTCGACTGAGCTTCAATCTATGGTTTCCCTTGCCAAACTTTCACAAAAACACTCAACTAGCTACAACCACTATTTCTCTACTCTCTTACTATGCCTACATCTAAACGCAGATTCCATGAACAAAGCTTCTTTCTCAGAACTGCCCGTCCGTGGAACACTGTTCCGCTGGCATGTTTCCCGGTTGAATACAACATGGTAGCCTTCAAATCCAATGTAAACAAGTCCTTGTTGAGCCGTCCCCATAAATAATCAAATTCTACCCAATTTGCGCCATTAACGATTACTAAATTATCAGTTTACATTCATTAACCCTTCAAGTGGTCTTTGGCCCTTGATTAGTGGTGACTCCGATGTATAAAACGCATATAACTTACAGAACTGTAGATATAAAGATGTTCTGTTATAAAATTTCCTTTTTTTCAATGTTCATGTTTATGTTTGAATATAAAGTCTTCATTTTCTTCTTTTGCTTAAACATAACTTTTATACTTCAATTTATATTGAACTATCCCGAGTGCCGGCGTTGCCCGGGTGTTTGGAGATGTGTGTTGAGCAAAAAATAAAAAGAAAAGTAGTACCGCGTATCGCGAAGTAGGAAAGAAAACGTAAAAAAAAAATCGCGACGTCTTTGCCGTTGCGTCCATCGCCAAACCGGGAGTGGTGAAGGTTTAAATTAAGGCTAGTCAATCGAAAAGAGTGGATGAGTTTCGAAAATATCGGCAAAAAAAGTGATCCCTCCCTGTGGAAAAGTGTCCAGTGGAGGGTGAAGGAATTAATATTTTAGCCAATTTTTCGATATTTGGCGTCCGAAGGGACGAGCTTCAAAACGATACTGATCTCGTGAAAATCTGTCGCATCTATCGAAAGTTTTAGGCATACATACATACATGATGATTGCAACGTCTTGTCAGACAAGTGCCACTCCCTCAGACATTTAAAATTCATGAGCCCAAATGCCTGAGGGAGTATCTATACAAAGATGATGTTACAGAGTCTTAGCTTTGTACAACAGCTAAGTCTCTCTCTCGGTTCAAAATGTTGAGATCCAGCAACAAGCAAGAGCAAGATAGCCAGCAACAAATTAAACTGCAGACCAGCTTAATGCGGGTACTGGTCTTCCGCTTTATTGTTTTTTAAATCAGAGATTTGCTTCTTCTAGAAAGGTTGCCTTCACCACGGCTTACGGGAGCCCTCTCCACCCCAATACACATATACACAAACACAAATATACACGGTGCTAGTTGGCCGTTGATCCAGAAAAGAGTTCATTCGCCCTTTGGAAGGTGTTGTTTTTAATCCTTCAGGGAGACTAGCCGCCCTCCTCACCAAACAAGTCTGGTGGGGGAACCAGTTTAGTCGCCGGTGACCCGACCATGAGGCAAGTAGTACTGGGTTACATGGTACCAGTAGCATATGACATTACCTGACATAGCATACATACATACATACATACATTTAAACAGACAGATAAGATTTATATTATAGATGTTATTGTGTTTTTACAAAGCAAAAATGACCGTAGCTAAGCCAAAGATTACGCCTCCATTAAAATGAGATTCCAAAATAATAATACGGTTTTAATAAGTTAGCATATTATAAAGTAAGAGTTACTTCCCTTATCAACTATTAATTTTCGGTTTAATTAAAAAATGTTAAGACACCGGAAGTGGACACGGCTTAGCTAAAATATGGAACGGGACGGAAGTCACTAAACATTTAAAGAAATACAAAACCACATACGAAAATAATTTATTTAGAAAAATATATTTTAGTTTTAACACTTCTTGTCCTGTCATGAAACGACAAAAAAAAAATAATAATAATAAATATATAAAATAAAAAATAATAAGCTTTTATTTTTTACATTTCTATAAATAGATTTTTTGTTGTTGTTTTAACACTTGTATTATATCACGAAACAATAATAATACAAAAAGAATGACAATTTTGTATTATTTACATGTGTTATGTATCGGTTTTATTTTTATAGAAAGTACCAAATATGTGAGTATGTTTCGTTGTTCTTATTTAGTGTTCTTGTTTAGATGACGACTTATATATGTGTTGTTGTTCATGTTGTAAGATGTTAGATATTATATATGGAGATAGCATATTAGAGACATAAACAGGTATATATAAAGACAGAGAGAGAGAGAGAGAGAGAGAGAGAGAGAGAGAGAGAGAGAGTTCTGTATATATATAATAGACAGTGTACATGTAATTCAATGAGAGGAAATTTATGAATATCGTGATAGATAGACTGAGAGTGCGTTTGACATTTACGTTTGACAGTTGTACATATAATATAAACACATTACCTTTCTCCTTGTAACGATGAACACAGAAGACGACAGTTATAAAAAACATGATGATACGTTTATTTCTTCTTCGACCGGTCGGACATGATTTTGTATTTCAGGGATTCAAAGTTGTTACATGGTTATCTCTAAACCCTCCTGCTTCCAGCGGGAGTCTTGACTCTAACGGAGAATCGGTCTGATCTTCTCTGCTCTCTGATTTGACTGATCTGATTTCCCCTAACTAACTTCGAACTCTTTCTTATACTGATAAATCACATGTATGTCTGGTCAACGTGACCACAACTCACGTGTTTCCAACATGCGCGATTTGCACGTTTTGAAACCATTTCTGACGACCAGGAAATTTCCCATTCTCTTTGTTGTTTTACAAAGGAATTTAACCTGCTTGTCTAATTCTGTAACCAATATTTTATTATGCATTCTTTCTCAGAATGGGAATAGTTTCCAGCCAAATTTGTATTTATTAAATATTTTAATAGAATCAACAATTTACTAGAATTCCATTTATAATAACATTCTGTGTTTATTTTAACTTATGATTGGAATTCTCAATTCCAAGTCTAGCTTCGCAAGTTCGAATCCTTGACTATCCTATTTCATATTTACATTTAACTAATTCCCTATATTAGGAAGTTTCGGTTTCGTGATTCAATTGAAGGTAGCCACCTTGTTTTATGATGCATTATTAATGACAAAATTATGTGATAAAATTTGTGAAATACATTCTAAGAATTAAAAACTATGTCTAAAAAATTATTGATAGAAATGTGAAAAAAAATTAATTATTTTCATGTGAATACATTTTTAAATAATGAAAAATTATATTTATAGAAATGTAAACTATGGACATTTAAATTACCTTTTTGAAATAAAATATTTCCAGATGAATATATTTTAAATATTAAAAAAGAAATGTAAATAATAAAAAAATATTTTTTATTGAGTTTCAATATGGTTTCGTATTTCGTTTTATGCTTATTGACTTCCGTTTCATATTTAGCTAAACCAAATACACTTCTGGCGGCTTAACTTTGGATATTGAATTTTTGGATTTAACCTAAATTTCCAGCCACCAATCCTATGTAAAAAGGGGGACAACTAATTGGTTTATTAAATGAATTATAATTAAGAAATTTTGAAAACGGGGTTCTGCTTTCGTGTACAACAAAAAATGACTGCCGGCTTGACGAGACCCATGTGTCCTTTTTTATTGTTGATATTTAAAAAATGGAACACCAAATAATGTTATTTTTTTTTTATTAAATGAAAAAAATCAGACTTTCATTTGTATACACTCTTTTTAAAGATTTTCGTTTTTCTCTCTCTTCATTCTTCTGCTGGTGTTATTGAAGAGAGCAAATTATTAGATTGGTGCAAAAATAATGTCGTTCGTGACGTTCAACTTCATTAGAATCGACACATTTTTGCCAACGAGAAACAAGTTTATCCCAATTAGCACAGAAATCCGGAGTTCTGGAAGCGATGAAGTCCCTGAAGCCGATTCGGCATCATCTTGGCTTTTGAAGCATTTTTCGCGCAGGAAGTTGTCGAGATGCTTGAAAAAGTGATAATCAGTGGGTGAGAGGTCCGGTGAATATGGTGGATGAGGCAGAGTCTCGTAGATCAATTAGTTCAGCTTCTGCAGGGTCAGTTGAGCAACATGCGGGCGAGTGTTGTCATGGAGAAGAATTGGTCCCTTCATATTGACCAATCTCAGGCACATACGTTGGAGCTTCTGGTGCATTTCATCAATTTGTCGGCTGTATTTCTACTTCGTAATCGTTTCGCGCGGATTCAAGAAGCTGCGATGGATGAGACCGACCGCAGACCATCAAACAGTCACCATAACTTTTTTTTTTAGTGCAATTTCGGCTTCGGGAAGTGTTTTGGAGTTTTTCCGGCATCTAATTACTGTGCCGAACGTCTTTGGTTGTCCTAGAGGATCCATTTCTCATCACACCCCACAATCCGCTTTAGAAATGGGTCGTTTTTATTGCGCAGAAGAACCGTAAAAAACACCTCAAAACTACGATTTTTTTTATTATTGGTCAATTCATGCGACACTATTTTTCCAGCTTTTTTTTACTTCCCTATTTGCTTTAAATGGCGGACGACTGTTGAGTGGTCGACCTCGACTTGAACAGCAACTTCTTGTGTGGTTTTGCCAGGCTTCAATTAAGGCTTTCAAATGTTCGTTATCAATTGTAGTCGGCCATTCGCAACCTCTTCATCTTCGTCACTATAGCGAAATTTCTTGAACCACCGTTGTGTCACACGTTTGTAAGTGGTTTCTGGGCCAAATACATCATTAATATCTCGGAAGCTTTTCGGCCTAGTTTAAACTGGAACAAGAAAATCGTATGGATTTAAATTTTGTCTATTTAATTTAATTCAATTTAATGCGATATGAGAAGCATTAATTATAAACAATAGATAGTATATACAAGTAATAAGTAAAAACATTAATATATATATAGAGTGCGATAAGTTAATATATAGAAATAGTGTGTAATAAACAGCGATATTTACAACTTTAAATAAAATAGGTTTAAGCCTCCTAAAATTTGTACTAGAATTGTCCGCAAGGACCCGTGGCGCAGAGGTCAGAGTTTTTTAAAAAGTCAATTGTGAAAAGTGATATTCTCTTGAAGGTTGAAGGTTCAACCCTCAGTGCGAGCAACCGAAAAAATATAATTGCGAATTACTTAGGACCTCTATCCGTCATGGCTGACGGAAAAAGAGCATGCTAAACCCCATGAAGTAAAGAAATTTCGTCCAAAATCCTGAAACATTTCGGAGTTCGACAAGATACACCTGGAGAAGGTAGGAGGGTACATCGATGTAATCATTGTGAAAATCACACTTAAGACGAGAACAGTAGTCCGCTGAATCCAAATAATAAGAAAGTTAGCTATGTTTGTATATTTACGTGTGCAGGGTTCACTTGTTATCGTTATTTTCATGGCAAGTGCTCATCTGAGCTCGAAACTTTCACGAGAAGCACTATCAATAATTTCCCCTGTGCCTAAACCTAAACGTAGATTCCATAAACCAAGTTTCTTTCTTAGAACTGTCTATGGAACTGTCTTCCGTTTGCTTGCTTTCCAGCTGCATACAAACTGATTGTCTTCAAGTCCAATGTAAACAAGTTCTTGATGTTAACAAATTTACCGAATTTCCATTACTGACGATTACTATATTGTTCAATTAACTACTATTCACTCTTCAACCCTTATCCTCGAGTGGCCCCTGGGCCTTAATAAGTGATGATGTAAAAAAAAAAACAACAAAAACAAACAAACAAATTAATTAATTACTAGCAGAAACCGTGGACATTCCACGGTAGTTAAAAACTTTTAAAACACATTATAAATAAATGTCGAATTTAAAACAATTTTTCAGCAAATTCTTTTTTAACCTTTTACAGCTAAAACGAATTAATTTTAAACAAATTAGATCTTTTTCAATGAAAATTCAACACATAACATATTTTTTTTTCTGAATATTTTTTTTATATAAATTAAAAGAAACAGATCTCATTTCATTTATACATTTTTAAAAGAAACTGTAATAAAACATCTTACTGTCTCTTCTTAACATGACTTTTTTTTTTAATAATAAAATAAAATAGCCAATTTGTAACCGAAAACAGACAGCCATGTTTTTTGTTAATTTTTAAAAATGTCTTGATACGACATGGTTTTAATGATTTTTAACTGATAAATAGCGACTATAAAGGGAGGTAATTCGTTTCTTATTAATTAATACTTGTGATTATGATGTTTTTTTGTGACACTGGACACACGGGCAAGTAAAATATATTTAGATTATGATATTCGGAACCCAACCGCTAGACGTAAAAAGTCCCATATGGGACATATTGAGTTAAATAAATTTACATATAAATCGGATATTAAGGACGTTTGAAAAATTATTGTTTTCTTTTAGTTAATGTTAACAATATACTTGAACTTAATTGCATATATATATATATATATATATTATATATATTATATATATATTATATATATACATAGTACATACATATATATACATATATATATATACATAGATATATTATATACATATTATATATATATTATATATATACATAGTACATACATATATATACATATATATATACATAGATATATTATATACATGCATATATATACATATATATATGTATATGTATATGTATATATGTATGTGTGTGCGTGCGTGCGTGTGTGTGTGTGCGCGCACGCGTTTATCGATTGCCTTACGATCTGTGGATGTTGGGTTAGGGTTAGGGTTAGGGTTATATATATATGTGTATGTGTGTATGGAAGTTTAATGTAGAGATTTGAATGAGTTTCTTGTCTCCTATCGGAAAAAGTAATTACGATAATAACAGTACCTGCTAAATATCACTCAGTAATATATATATATATATATATATATATATATATATATATATATATATATATATATATATATATATATACCTCTTCTCTGTCTATCTGCGTCCCTGAGGCTATGAATGTACTTTACATCGATCCAGACACACCTGGCCCTCTGCCGTGTCAACCCCGAACCCCTCCGTCTAGGCGACACCGTGACTCCGTGCAACGATCTAACAAGATCTGTCACGACACAGCAATTGGACGTCTGACGAACACTGGCTAGCACCACAGAGACAGGTAACCGCTCAACCTTGTCCCTTAAATACATAATTTGCGGCCGAAAATAAATTTTCCTTCTTATCAATAACATGGCCGTTGTTTTTGCTTTCGTTTTGTTTTTGTTTAACATTTTATTTTATATTTCACACAACGACCTTAAAAAAAAAAAAAGCAACACAAAATAATAACGAAAATTCACTTCCTTCCGTCCAAACTACTTGTCTACCTGCATTCCCCTATTTACTCTTTTCCTTTCTGCGACCGACCGAATAGATTTTCCTTTTCTAAATCCGTTAATTTCGTGTTATCTTACGACCTTTGACCCGTTGATGATTCGATTGGGATTCATAGAAACGAAGAAGTTGCAATTATGCTATTTATTGCATACGGTTTAAAAACAAAGAGAGTTTTGTGGACATGGTCGTTGTTAGCGCTTCATCGGCACGTCAACCAATTTTCGGTTTACTTAATACCGAGCAGCAAACGATTCGTTGATTGAATAGATCTTTTTATGAAAGAGCCGTGTTACTAGAGGGATTAATGGGGAAAAAAGAGAAAAATTACAATGAATTAATAAAAAAAAAAAAATTAAATTAAAATAATGAAAAAAAAACCTAGCTGTTCGCCCGACGTTGCCCGGTCGTACAATATGCTTAAACATTAAGCTTCAGCCTCTGTCCCATCGACGAAATGTTGCATCCCTCTGCCTTTTCTACAAGTATTTTAGTGGTGAATGCTCTGACGAACTGCAATCACTTGTGCCCCCACGACGCGAGCACCCTCGACAAACCCGACAGGCTACTAGATCCCACCCCCACACTGTAGAGGTCCCTAGATGTAAAAGATCTTTTTACTCCAATAGTTTCTTCCCCAGAACCGCAAGACTCTGGAATTCCATTCCAGGTCCCTGCTTCCCCAACAGTACTGACGTGCAGAAGTTCAAGTGTAACGTGAACCGACACCTTGCTGCCCAAATCCCTACATAGTACCCCAGTAGTTGTTGCCCCTGATAGTAGCCCCCTACACCAAAGTGGCAATTTGCCTTGTTTGGGGTGAAAATGTAATAAAAAAACAAAAAAACAAAAAAAAAACATGATATTTTAATTTATGCAGATTGTGTATGTATTATTATAGAATCAATCCTCTACTGAATTACGAGGAGTAATTTTCCCGGTGGACAAATTCGCAAATAAATAAATATAAAAGAATAATCATAATAAAGAATCATCATGTCCGTCTCAAATTTCACCCAATTCCATCTGATATTTTGAGCTTGATGATGAATGCCCTGGAAAAGTTACTTCTGATTAATGTTTAGTTTAAAATATGCCAATGAAGAAATGATTTGCGGCGATTTTGAATAATACCTCTTTTATTTTAAATTGAACTCATTAATAAAAAATGAGGTACACCCGGGGTTGAACATGGGATCATTCGGTCTATAGTAAAATGTTCTACCACTGAGCTGCACTTCCAATAATTCTGTATTTTTTTAAGAAGAAATCATTTGTTAAAATTTTATTATCTCTTTGCCGGTGTAACCTATAAAATTTCTCCTGTAAAATTCTTCCTTTTTTTTATCTATAAGATTTTTTCGATTTTTGATACTTATCGGATGAATTTCTGTGCAGATCATGTCTAAGAACACTGCCAAACATATAAATTAGCTTTGTATGAAGTTTGCAAATGATAAGCACAGGAAGGAACTTTTATATAATAGTAGAGATATACACAAAGTGCCTTTTATATAATAGTATATATATATATATATATATATATATATTATTATAGTAAATAAATAATTATATATATATATATATATATATATATAAAACAGCGAAAATATTTTAAAATAAAAATGAAAAAAAACGAAAAATAAATAAAAAATGTTGTGCGCAGTACGCACACACGCCATTGGTCCATTTTTATGTCCTATCTAGGCATGCATAGCGTTATGATTAGTGTTATTGTTCAGATTCTTACGTTTAGAAGAATAAAACTAATTTTCCACTGTTTAAAAGTAAAAAAAAAAAAAATTCACAAAAACTGAAAAAGTAAAAAATTAAAATAAAAACAAACAAAAAAAATTTCTAATTAAAGTAAACAGAAACAAAGTAAACAAAAAAATGAAAAAAATAACCGCGCGAATCATGCGCAGTACGCGCACACACAATTGATCTACTTTACTGCGTTCTGTTTAGACATGCGTCTTGTAAGGATGAACGTTATGGTTTAGATTTACACGCTTGAGAGCGATGAAACTCTAATTTACCCCAGTATAATATTCATCGTTTTAGGGTTAGGATAAAGGTTAAGCTTAGATTACGTGTTACACTTAAGATGTCCATGTTCATATCGGTTAAATATTTATTTCTGACTGTACAAAATGTATTTGTTTGGGGATAACATTAAGGTTAGGATTACGATTGGCGTCAGAGTTCAGATCTCTACGCTTAGACCTATAAAATTCTAATTTCTTACAATACAGGATAAAGGTTTTTTTTTTTTTTTTTTTTTTTTTTTTTTTTTTTTTTTACAAAGGCATCACCACATTATCAAGGCCCAGAGGCCACTCAAGGATAAGGGTTAAAGAGTGTACAGTAGAAGTTGGTCAATATAGTAATCATTAGTAATGAAAATTTGGTAAATTTAATAACTTATATGGAACGGCTCATCAAGAACTTATTTACTTTAGACTTGAACAAAACCATATTGTAGTCAGCCGGAAAGCAGGAAAACGGAAGACAATTCCACAGGCGTGCAGTTCTAAGAAAGAAGCTTTGTTCATGGAATCTACGTTTAGGTTTAGGCACAGATAAAGAGTGGGGGAAATTATTGATAGTGTTTACAGCTAGACGAGTGTTTCTTGTGAAAGTTTGGCGAGGGGGGACCATAGATTGAAGCTCAGTTGAACACTTTCCATGAAAATAACGATACATCAGAGACAAACTCGCAACATCTCTTCTGTGAGATAGAGGTTGCAAGGAGGAGAAAAGGACATCTCCTACGAGGCTACGAAGTCTATTTTGAACTCTATCAAGGCAGGACAAGATCTTTCTAGCAGCTCCTGCCCAGATGTGGCAACAGTATTCCATCCTTGGACGTACCTGGCTCTTATATAGATAGAGAATAGCATCAGCAGTGAGATATCTACTGGATCGATAGAAAGATCCCACCATTTTTCCAGCGGCCTTGGCAACAGATTTGATATACGTGTTCCATTTAAGATCAGGAGTAATGGTCAAGCCCAGAAGCTTGTCAAAACTTGAGGCCTCCTGAAGACGAGAGCCATTCATTTCAATTGATGACAAATGTGGATTAGAATGTTGATGATGTAAAGAGAGAAGCTTGGTTTTAGATGCATTAAAAGTAACCAGCCACTCCTTTCCCCATTGTACTACGTGCTCAAGATCAGAGGAGAGAGAATTGGAGAGAACTTGCTCGTTTACTGTCTTAGATGTGGTACCATAAATGGTAGTGTCGTCAGCATAAATGTCTACAAATGATGTAAGGATATGATTTGGAAGATCATTAATGTAGATCAGGAAAAGAGTTGGGCCCAGGATGGATCCCTGAGGGACACCGGCATTAATATTGTGAGCTTCTGATTTTTGCCCCTCAACTACTACTCTTATGAATCTATCAGAAAGAAATGATTTAATAATTGAGAAGACTTTTCCAGCTATACCATAGCTAGCGATCTTATGAAGTAAACCTTTATGCCATACCCTATCAAAGGCTTTAGATATGTCAAGAGCAATTGCCCTAGAAAGATTGCCACCGTCGAGAGATTTGCTAATCCTATGCGATATAACTGTAAGGACATCTGCTGTAGATCTAGCAGAACGGAAACCATATTGAGTGTCACTAAGAAGGTTATTTTTGTTGAGATGTTTGATTACTTCTGTATTTAATACAGATTCTAGCAACTTACTCATGACGCACAGGAGACTTATTGGCCTGTACTGAGAGGGGGATGAGCGATCACCTGAATTCTTAAACACAGGGCATACTGATGAGATTTTCCAGGGAGATGGGAAACTATTCTCCTTAAGACAACGTTTAAACAGTTTTGTAAGTATGGGCGCTAGTTCAGGTTGAAGTTTTTTGAGTACTATAATTGGAATACCATCAGGGCCAGTTGCTTTACTGGAATCAAGGTTTTTGATTAGTTTGGCAACATCACGTACAGATATACGTATATCACATAGCGTGTTTTCTGATACAAGAGGAAATATTGGGGGTTGGCGGTCTTGGTCGCAAAGGGTAGAATTAGCTGCAAAGTTCTTGACAAAGAGTTTGGCTTTGTCTGATGCTGACGAGATTACCTCAGATCCATTGATAATAGTTGGGATGGAGCACACACTTCTGTTCAGGATTCTGTTTGCTATTTGCCAAAACTGGTGGGAACCAAGCCGCTGCTCAGCTACTTTGGACTTAACAGATTGAGCATACAACTCTCTTGCGTTCCTTATTACTTTCTTACAATGGTTGCTGGCAGTCCTGAAAACGGCTTTAGTTTCCATACATCTATTACGTTTGAAGCAGTGGAAAAAGTGATTTCTGTGCGCAATGGCAGCAGCACATTCTGGAGAGAACCATGGCTGGCTGTTAGGTTTTTGCTGAAACTTTTTAGAGGGTATGAAATGGTCAATACCTACAATTAACCATTCAGTTAGGTCTAATACTATAGAGGACACATCCTTTTTAAACATGGAATGCAGAGGTAGATCAGATATAAATGTACGGAAGCTATCCCAGTCAGCCTTAGTGTATCGATATACTGTACGATGAAGAGGTACGTCTGGGGACTTATTACATTTCATTTTTATCTTAATTGATACAACAGAGTGGTCGGAAGATCCAAGAGGCGACAGAACAGAAACTGAACATAGTTCAGGGCAAGTTGTGAGAAAAAGGTCTAGTAGGCTCGCATACTGGCCGTCATAATCGGGCACACGGGTAGGTTCCTGAACAATCTGAGTGAGGTCATAGGCAATGGAGAAATCATGACAGAACCTCCCCTCATCATCGGTCTTGTTTGAGTGGGTCAACCATTCGACGTTGTGAACATTGAAGTCTCCACATACGTGAATGTTAGCTGAAGGATAAGTAGAAAGGACTTGGTCAATTTTCTCAGATATGCTTTGAAAGATAGTAACTCCGCTGTTGTGGGGGCGATAGAGAGTAAATAAAAATGCCGTAGTGTGAGCTAAAGCAACCCGGAAGCACATATAGGGTAAGTTAGGATCTTCCCTGGAGATGTCCCTACTACATGGAAAGCTATCTTTAATATAGGCACATATTCCATGCCCATGGCGATCTTGGGGATCAGATTTAGAGGTTAAGTTAGAGTATCCTTAGGTTAAAATAAAGGCTCAAGTTTCCATGTTCGTATTGATGAAATATTTATTCTAGCTGCACAAAATGCTTCGCTTTAGGGTTAGTACAAAGGTTAGAGTGTGGATTAGGATCCAGATCCCTACGTCTGTTATGTTGGGTCTTTTGGCTACGATCACAGCGTAGTATCTGTGTTATATTGTGGCGGGCAATACAAAAGATCTGAACTATTATTATTATTGACTTGTTAACTGTTATGTAGAAAAAATATGCAGAGAGAATGTTTTGAAAGAAAGGAATGTTTAGCTAAAATATTTTTTCTTTAAAACTCCAACAAAGCAATTTTAATTTAGATTGTTTATGAATAAAATATAATATAGATATTTATGTAATAAAATAGATTTAGGAAATCAATTTTATTTACAATAGACAATGGAATTTGCCTGGTAACAAAGAAAGGGTAGGTTTTGATAATATATAGAGTAGAGATACGAGTAAGAGTCAGAGAACGAGGAAGAACTGCAGAGAACGAGGGAAGTGTCCGCGAGTGGAGGTTGACTTTGTCAGTCGTGGAAGCATTCGACTGAGCTAACTAAGAAGCGGTGTAAAGATAAAAGGGGGAAAACGTTGTAAATCACCGAGGGAAACATCTAGATGTGAAAATGAGAATAAACGAGGAAAAACAAAAAGGAGTCCTGTTGTTACTGTTTCACAGTGAAATGTTTTCGTGCAGTGTCGAAGAGACGAAGGGAACCACAACCGAAAGTTAGTAGAACTACTAACCTTAGGTTTTGGTTCACGGGCATTGTGTGCTTATGTGTAGTGTTTGTTGAACCCGTCCCGAACTAGTGACTTTGACCTTGTGCATGTTATGTGAACTGTTTGAACATATGTAAACACGTACACACACACACACACACACACACACACACACCGCACACGTACACACACACACCGCACACGTACACACACACACAGCACACGTACACACACGCGCGCGCGCACACACACACACACACACCACACAATGAACATTTAGAACCACTAGACGACACGAGCATCGGTTTCACACATACGTATATTTATATAGACTAGACATGCATTAACGCATCTATATATGCTCGTTTATATACACCACGCTGTGGTCCCTCATTTATGCATAGATTTATGGTAAGAGTTTGGATTAAAGTTTAATAAAGTTGATAAAGGCTTCGTAATACAAATGTAGACTAAATGCCACTGTGGAACGCGTTGAGAAATCGTGTAAAGTTGTCTGAATGAATTTATGTGAATCAAATATATAAGGGAATCGATCTTTTTGTGAATTTTGCAAAACTAAAAAAAAAAAATGACATAAATGGATTTTAGTGGAACTATTGAACCAGGGAGCACGGTGTTCGACACTACCTAATCCGACCACCCGAAATCCATTTTCTACAGCTATTTCTTATTTTTGTTTCGCCTAAACAATTTTCCAGCCCTATCAGCTGCCCAACTCCAACCGTATCACACATAACTGCATCTAATGACGAAACTCCAATTTGGGAACTTTAGGGGGTGTTGGTTCATACCTTATGAACCATTACTTCTAGGGTAATTTTAACTCAGGCTAGTAGTATCTCTTCATGTTTTTATTAGATAATATTGGTACAGACTATTTATGTACAAACCGTATCCTGAGATCATCGTATCCCGGGGTTCTACTGTAGTTGGAAGTAAATTTAAATCAGGATACGGTTTTTTCAGGTTACGATGTGGAATACGATATTTTTTATCGGCCCCTGGTTGCGGTATTTTCTCCGTCTTATTTATAATGTTATTTGATTATATACATATGTATTGTACTGTATTTTGTTACTAATTTTTAATGCCGTGTCCCAGGGTTCTACTGCAGAGGCAAAATGGTGAAACCTCGGAAGTGTAGAGTTTACCCCTCTTTTCTCTTTCTATATTTTATTGACTTTATAATATACTAGCAGGCCGCCCCGCGTTGCTTGGTCATAAAATATGCATAAGTATTATATTTTTGTATAATATGCAGACTTCTTATACCGTAGTTATTAACCGTAACGTTAAATTCCTTTAAAAAATGAAGTAAAAACATACTGAGAAAGTCTGGAACGTATGCATGGAGTATTATGTTTTTTCTAAACAGTTCACTTCTCGTGAGTAAAAAATTACTCGAATCGAAAGCTTAATGACAATGAGTCAATTACGATTACCATTAGGCCAGCCAGCTTGACGCGATTTTTAAAAAGTGTTTTCAAACCTACTAATTTTTAATATAAGGAATCTGTCATGTGAATGATTCACGCATGCGCATTCATGAAACAGTGGAGAAACAGATAAAAATCCGACGACCGCCACGTACTAATTTTTCAATTTTGATCCCTTAACTGCCCTTTTTTTCCGGATGAAAACAGATTAAAAATTTTACCATACGTCTTAATACTTTATACATCAAATTTCAAGTCTGTAGATTAAAAATTCGCTGAGTATATGGGTTGAAAATTGTCCTCACACACATATACTCACACACATATACTCACACACATGTATACACTGCGTATCAAATTATGACCGAGTTTACGTTTTTTTTTTAATATTTAAGGAACGAGTGAATAAAAATCTATTAAACTTGGAGAAAGTGCTTACAATACTATTCAGCTAATCCAGTCAGAAAATAAAAGTATTTGAAGCAGTATTAGCGAAACTATGGTAGAAGATAGGAATATCTGTTGATTTCAGTGTGTCAAGTTATTAACGAGGTTGAGAAAAAAAACACAATATACCCATAACTTGTTTATTGAAATAATTTTCAAACATTAAATGAACTAGGAAAAATCCTTAGAGCACAATAACTATATAGCGATTTCTTCGTTTACATAATTAGTAAGGGATATGTGATTCTTTTTTTTATGAATGACTTGTAAAAGAGGTTGGCCCAGAGAATTAGTCAAATTTGTGTTTTCGTCAACAGTTATTCCTCGCGATACCTCTTGGAGAGCATACCACAACTCGTGATATTTCTTGGAGAGCATCCCACAACTCATCTTTGCTCTTAAATTGGCGTCCAGTTGCATAGAGACGTCGCTTCATGGTACTCCAAAGATTCCCAATTGGGTTCAAATCAAGCGAATTCGCTGCCCACTCCATCTTCCGTAGCCCAGAGAACCCCAGTTGTTGCAAACCCTCTTTGCTTTTTTTTATTTTTGCTGCATACGAGGAAACATTATCTTGCATAAAAATAATGGTTCTTCAGAACGTCAACTTTGGCTTCTTCTCACCATAGTTCAAAGTGCTTTTACACCTTCTGGGACTCTCCATGGGCCAACTAAAGTACATCCGATAATCCCAGCCCAAATCATTATCCCATCACCACCTTGTTGGCGCCTTAAACGCTGATGACAATGTCGTCCATCTAGGACTCATCCCTTGCTCCAGCCATCTGGGCCATCAAGAGTGACACGCACTTAATCCGTGAACAAAAGTTTTGAAAAATCCTTTTTCATGTTGTCCTCTCCCCATTTCAATCAGTTTTGTATGTGATGTTGTTTTAATGGAGGCTTTGTCACAAGCTTAACAGGCTTTGCCACTACTTTCAGAAGGCGACATCGAGTACTTTTTGAGACATTCTTCAATCCAGCTTGGTCAAATACTTCTAGACTTGTCTGCCCAGGATTCTTAACAACTTCACGTTTTATTTGGAGTAAAGAACGGCGTGAAACAACTCTAGATTTACCTTTATCAGCTCCTTACGTACCTTTGTAGGGTCCTCGATAAAGTTCTTCACAGTTTGATGGTACCTTTCTAGCATTTTCGATATTTCGATGGTAGTTTTACTTTTGCTAGCTGTTCTGTAATAGTACGCTTTTCAGAGCTAATCAGACCACCTTTACAACCCATTTTATTGACGAAACAAACTGTCTTGTTAATAATTTGACACACCTCAAATACCGTGGATTCAGCAATTACGATGGCAAGTTGCGCGGAACAGTACGGAAATTTCACAGTACGCGCAGCTCAGCATTGTCAACGTTTCTGAAGCTTATAACTTACTTGTAATTTCATTTACTACTTTTGCAAGCAAAACCCGATCCCGCATTTTGCTAAATCCTACCCTCTAGTGAGAAGGAGAGTATTTCTCCGAAACTCCGCGGATTAAGGACTGTCCACTTATTTTGTGCTTCCTTTTTAAAATTACATATATTTTTAACTCTTTTTCAAAGTATTTTTTAACATGTTTTATTAACTATTTGTTCTTTCACACACACACACACACACACACACACACACACACACACACACACACACATATATATATATATATATATATATATATATATATACATGTATACATATATATACATATATACATACACACACACACACATATATATGTGTCCAGATGTGTATACAAGTAAGCATAAAATATACCAATATTAAAAACGATTATTATTTCGATTTGATAAACTCAAATTCTTCAGATTCACAGAGGTAATGTGGAAGTTATTAAGCCCGTGTACTTTGTTATATCTACAATTAATGGATATTTCGGAGATTTTCTTAAGTGATTTTCTCTCTGTCAGAAAATCAAATGGTTTCCAGTTTCTCATTAAAGCAAAGATAACAAAATTCATTTAAGGTTTTTCATGTTCTAGTCTTACTAATTCCACCCCACTCAATTATTGGCGTTTTATTACGCAAACAAATATGGCGCATCTTTCAAATAGCTTACGCCTCGTCAGAAAGGGAGATAACTCACTGACGTAAATTATCACTTAAGCTAATGATCAATCACTGTCATTTCAAGTGGTATATAAGATTAACTACTTAAAAGACGGGTTACATTAAGAAATAAGAATGTGTTTTAATTTCTTTAGTTTAAAGATCTACTGGAATATTACCTGCTATTAGTAAAATTCTTATCGAAATAGATTACATGTTAATTGACATATCAAGTATATGCCATATCCGGTTTAATGTTGTTGCTTGCCTGAAAATAGGAAGAATACATACTACATTGCGTCCAAAAGAGGAGGTAATTTATGGGAGGATTTTATTATAACAAACAAACATATACGACACTGCTAATTTCTGAAAGGGTGGTATCAACCCGAACGAACATGCACTACACTAGTTCATGAAAGGAGGAGGTAATATCTTGGAGCATTGCTGTACTTTTCTTTCTATAAAACAAGTTCGAGGAAAGAAATTCATGGGAGAAGAGTATCATGACTAAAGAACCAACCGAAGAAAAGAAGTAGGTAATGCCTGGGAAGATGCTATAATGACATTCATGGCACCAATATTACCTCTAGCACAAAAAGGTAATGCTTGGTTGAATAGTTCCATGACAACTGAACAGATGCTACCCCCCCCAAAAAAAAAATAGATAAGGAGGGGATAATTCATGGGTGGATGTTATCATAATATCAGAACGCTTTCCTGGATTGTACATTTAAAGATAGTAATAATATAAGATAAAAATATACTAATTCTCCATTTATAGTAGATGTAATACGGAATAGAACGATAAAATTGTCGCTATAAAAAAGACTACATGATTCCATTTCCGTTTGACGAAAACCTGTTTTGTTTTTTTGTTGAAGACCATCTACTAGTTGGCTAGCTGTGTACAAATCCCAACAGAGATAGGAGCCTTCTATCATGTCTTAAAGTGACACAATGTTCAATGAACGAGACAAGAGATGCGCCGCTGTACAACTCATGCTCTCTACCGATCCAAGTTATGACAACAGGGCCATTGCCAGCACCGTCAAAATACATCGCTGGATTGCCACAAATAACAGGGATGTGCACAGGGTGATGAAAATAAAATTTCAGGTTACGGTTATGGTCTTTGTTGTGGTTTCAAACGAGGGCCACATGATGCCACCTCACATCTCCGAAGTCGGCTTGAAAGTCAACACCATGTGCTGAAGAATGTGGTGATCCCCTGGTGTAATCAGGTGGCCGCGGGCAGACCCTGGATGTGGCAGCAGGAGTCAGTGCCGGCCCACAAGTCTAAAGAGACCCAGGCTTGGCTCCAGAAAGAGTGCTACGACTTTGTACCTTTCTTTCACTGGCCCCCTCCATCCCTGACCTGAACCCACTGGACTAAATTGTTTGGTCATCTGTCGAGAACATCACCAATAGTACCTCTTACAACACAAAAGCCAGCCTGATCGCCGCCATCCGCCGAGTATTCTCTGAGCTCCCACTATCGCTTGTGGAAAAGGCATACTTCCATTTACGCCTTGTAAATAAACGGGTTTGTATTATTAAAAACAGAAACGAAAAAGTTGTCGAAAAATAAATATAACAAATAAATGTTATCAAAGGCAAGATAAGTTACCTTTCTACCTAACTGGATAAGATTTTAGTGTTTTTATTTAGTGTAAACTGTTTAATCGGTTAAAAAACATGTAGTATTTATCGGTATATTTGAAAAATACAAATGGCGGCAGACTGTGTTGACACTTAAAGTTTGGGAAAATGAGTTAAAATTAAAAATCTATACAAAATAATGTCAGGAACTCACTCAATATATGTTACCGTAACATAGGCAGACATGTAATCGGTGGTTTTTAACAGTATTTTGTATAGATTTTTAGTTTTAACTCATTTTCTTAAACTTAACGTGTTTAACACAGAGTCTGCCGCCATTTGTAATTTTCAAATATAGCAGTTGTTCGTACATGTTTTTCCTCACATATACGCACCCAAATGTACGCACGCACATACGCACACACACACACACGCTAACATATACACATGTACGCACACATACGCGTACGTGTACGCACACATGGGAAACGTCACTTCCCCTGAAAGGAATTCTAGACATGCGCAGTCAGAAAACTCACCCCGATATAAAAGTCCACAACACTATTCAACTTCTTCTTTCTTCCCTTTTGCCTGGTGTCGTCGACCATAGCTCTTGGCTTGAAGACTTTTCCACGTGGACGACTGCTATCATGAACGCACGGTTTTGTCTGAGGCAAACACTCCCTTTCTACAAGCGGGACGGCCATTTCTCGTCTTCAACTTCATTCCTTTCTTTTCCACGCATGTAGTCGTCAACGCCTGAATGAACAAACTTCACCAAACTTACGTATATCCAAGATAGCGATACAACGGAACTTACATTTTCAACGGACGCATCGGAAATAGCAGTAGGAGCTGTCATTCACCAAATTTCTGACAAAAAAAAATTACCCCTATTTTATTCTTCTCTGCCAAGTTAATCAAAGCTTTCTCGAGAGAGTTACTTGCAATTTACCTTGCAATTAAGCACTTTAAACATCTCCTCGAAGGCAGAAAATTTTCCATTTATACGGATCATAAACCTCTAACATTTGCTCTACACACACGTCGACAAATATGGTCCACGAGAAATTCGACATCTGGACTTTATAGCCCAATATTCTACCGATATACGGTACGTAAAAGGACAAGAAAACATTGTAGCTGACGCTTTATCTCACGCAACAATTGCTTCTTGAAATTCCACTCCACTAAGTATGGAATTAATAGCACAAGAGCAATTAATCGATACCACGCCCTTATCTATAATGGACAAAACTTCACTGAAGCTGAAAGAAATGCCGATACCATTCGGAACAACAAATTTCTATTGCGATGTTTCACAAAAACACCCTCGCCCTTATATTTCACCCAGCTCCAGACAAGTTTTCCAGCACTTCCACAATTTGTCCTACCCAGGAAAACGTGCCACCGTGAAATTAATAGCGGAACGTTTTGTTTGGCCAAATATGAATACGGACATCCGTAGTTGGACCAAAACTTGCATTCCTTGCCAAAAAACAAAGTTCGCAGGCACACAAAATCACCTTCAGGAACTTTCAGTGTACCAGACGCTAGGTTTACTCATGTTCATATCGACTTGGTTGGACCCTTGCCCACTTCAAAAGTACATACCCACATCCTTACTATAGTCGATAGATTCAGCAGATGGCCGACAGCAATACCAGTGAAAGACATATCAGCCGCAACAATAGCCAGAGCGATTTTACAATATTTGCCCTCCGTAATCACAACGGACAGGGGCTCACAGTTCCAATCAACTCTTTTCGGTGAATTCAACGATTTGTTGGGAACAAAGCACATTAAGACTACTGCCTACCATCCTTGCGCGAACGGTATGGTGGAAGATTTCATAGACAATTAAAAACATCTTTGGCTATGTACCAAAACCAATCGGACTGGTCAGACAATTTGCCACTCATTCTCCTAGCAATTCGCAACACTGTGAAGGAAGATTTGCAGAGCACACCTGCAGAATTAGTTTTCGGATCAACACTGATTTTACCAGGACAATTCTGCGAAAACAATACAGACATTTCCCCAACGACAACTTTTGTGACGGACTTAAAACATAAAATGTTACGATTAAAATTTACTCCAATCAAAAAGCCAGACACGATCATTTTCGTCCCAAGCGATATTCACACATGTAAATGTTTTTATCAGGAATGACGCAGTAAAAAAAAAAAACACTATGTCCAAATTATTCCGGACCTTATTTAGTTCTCGACAGAAGTAAAAAGTATTTTACCATATTAAAAAGAGAAAAAAAGACACTATTGCAATAGATAGACTTAAACCTGCATTCATAGACGAACAATTACACATTTCTCCTAGTCCAATACAAGAACATACACACCCAGAAACGGACAAAGAAATTACAAAAAACAACACACCACAAACAACAACAAAAACTGGCAGAAAAGTTCATTGGCCAAAACATTTCAAACAATACATAACTTATTAAAAAACAAAAAGAAAAGAAAAAAATATACATAAATAAAAAAACAAAAACGAAAACATGTTCGAACAAGACTCCCTCTCCTGGGGAGAAAATATATATATATATATATATATTTTCTCCCCAGGAGAGGGAGTCTTGTTCGAACATGTTTTCCCTCATATATACACATCCACGTGTACGCATGCACATACGCACATACACACGTGCTGACGTATACACATGTACGCATACATGGGAAACGTAACTTCCCCGGAAAGGAATTCTAGACATGCGCAGTCAGAAAACTCATTCCGATATAAAAGTCCACAACACTATTCAACTTCTTCTTTCTTCCCTTTTGCCTGGTTTCGTCGACCATAGCTCTTGGCTTGAAGACTTTTCCACGTGGACGACTGCTATCATGAACGCACGGTTTTGCTGAGACAAACACTCCCTTTCTACAAGCGGGACTGCCATTTCTCGTCCTCAACTACATTCCTTTCTTTTCCACGCATGTAGTCGTCAACGCCTGAATGAACACGTGTTACACCTAAACCATTTTATTTTTGCCAGAAAATAAACATGTTTATTTTATCCAGCAATTGAGTTTTTGTTTCCTTCATTCAATTCATTTCATTATTTTCTTTTGTAGCGAGTTAGGGTATTTATATCCTGGTCCGCAACACAGTAAACGCTGTGTTTTTCGAGCCGAATAAACATTTTACATTAAAAAAACTAAAAAAATTATCCATTTTGGTAATAAAGTAATATACTTTGCCTTTGATAATATTTGTTATACATTTATTTCTTTGACAACTTTTTCGAATCTATATGTACAGTAGTACAAACCCAATAAAAACACTAAAAATTATCCAATTAGGTAGAAAAGTAACTTATCTTGCCTTTAAAAATATTTATTTGTTATATATTTCTTTTTGTTGACAACTTTTTCAAGTCTTTGTGCAAGTACAAACCCGAAGGGGGTATTTTTCTGTCCAATTTTATTTTTGGTATCGCGCTTAAATTTGGGGGTATTTTTTTTACATGAGGTCCACCTCCACAATTTTCGACTATGCTTATTTAAAATTTGCAGAGGCAAGTAGTTTTCGAGATATCAATACCTGTACTATGCACTATAATTCACTGGCGGCCATGAATAAACACTCCCAACCTCCCCATAACCTTAAAATTGAATAATGAAAAAAAACATATCATAAAATTTTAATTAAACTTGGAAATACGATTTAAAAAATGGCGCGGATCAGTAAGTGCATTAGCACCAGTAATTGTTAGGTGAAATACAGAAAAGTTTCTACCAAGAAAACGGTTATTTTTTCAGCCATTCTTACCAAGGGGAGGGGATGGTGTTTTGTCACTATTCTCTGCTTTCAACTAACAATTTATTACAAAAACAAAAGGTAAATTTTCACATTAGGCCCACCTTCACAATTTTTAACATGGGTAGGTTGGGGGTGTTTATTCCGAAAGCCGGTCTTAACATGGGGAGAATGGTGGTATCTATTCCAAAAGCTGTTTTTAACAGACGAAAGACAGGTAAATGGTTAAAACACGTGGTTAGGCATGGGTGTTGTTTATTCCGAAAGCCGTTCTTAAGAACGGCTTTCGGAATAAACAACACTAGAGAATAGGTACAAAACTAGAGAATAGGTACAAAAAACTCTCCTCTCCCGATGTTAAGAATGGATTTTTAAATAATAAGGTTATTATTTCAACACGGATCACTCTCTGCATGAGTACCTAATATTTTAATTTTATTTTTTTCACACATTCTTACTATAGAGAGGGGATGGTGTTTTGTAACTATTCTGTGCTTTCAACTAACAATTTATTATTAAAAATAGATATCGTGAAATTATAAAAATATAAAAAAGATATTGTGAAAGTTGAATTTAACTTGAAAAAAAAACACACACACACACAAAAAAAAAAACAATGTGAACTGCACGTTCAACATTGTGGCCGGAGCTTATTTGGCAATAAGATTACGTTAGTCGATTAATGGGTGGTAATACACTTACTGATCCGCGCTATGTTTTTTTAAATCGTATTTCCAAGTTTAATTTAAGTTTTACATGTTTTTTTGGTATTTTTTTTTAGATTAAGTCCACCTCCACGATTTTCTTTTAAATGACGACTTTTAGAGGTTTTTGACTATGATGAATACGGAAATCGCATTGTAATTTTGCAGAAATTAGTAGTTATCGAGATATAAATAGTTGTTTTATGCATTGTATTCTTTGGTGGCCATCTTTGTTACGCGCGTAGATTTGTTTATGACGCACACGTAGAAAAATCGTCATTTAAATGAAAATTGTGGAGGTGGACCTAATCTAAACATTTACCGTTTTTTCATTCAATTGTACAGAATAGGTACAAAACACCCTCCCCTCCCCATGTTAAGAATGGCTTTTTAAATAATACCGTTATTATTTCAGCACAGATTAATACGTGCTTGAGTACCCAATTTCTTTAATAAAGAAAAAGCATTCATATTTTCTTCTATAAAAACAACTTCTGTAAAAAAAAAAAAAAAAGAAAAAAGTGTACTTTCAATTTTGTTAAAAAAGTTTTTCTTAAAAAAATAAAACTACGGTAAAAAAGCAAAAAACAAAACATTAATCGGTACTCATGCAGAGAGTGATCCGTGCTGAAATAATAACCTTATTATTTAAAAAGCCATTCTTAACATGGGAGGGGATAGTGTCTTGTACCTAATCTGTACTTTAACCTTACAATTGAATAAAAAAAAAACATTTAATAAAACTTTAATACGGTTTAAAAAATAGCGCGGATCACTCCATGCATTAGCACCAAATATTATTTAAGCACGTTACCAATCCGTAAATTTTCTTCGAAAAAAAAAAAACAGCTGTACTTTCACGTAACAATTTATAGTTTTAATAATAAAAAAGTTCATATTTTCTCATATCGAAACAACTGTTTAAAAAAAAACTTTCGACTTCGACTTTTATGCTTCAACTCAAAACGTAAGCGAGCAACTTTTTTTAGCCTGATATAATAAAGAATAAATGTTAAATTAAAAAATTTTGTTTTTTTTTACTTATCGAGAAAATGAAATCTTCTAATTTGTCTCGTCAAATCGTGGTGTATGAAATGAATTGAAACGGAAGTTCAGTTTTACCAACAAAACAGTTCCGCACTATCGGCCTACGAAAACTATTTTTTTATTTTATTTAATATTTTTATAATTGGAGATGTTTATTTATTTTAATAACAAAGAAACATCCCTCGACTCTAAAGATGGATTGTCTGAAAATTTCAAATAAATTGGTAATGTAGAAATATGGTTTTATCGATTTTGAACGAACCAAGAATTACATTTAGCGTGTCAGGGGGCGATAAAAAAAATCTAATAAAGTGCTCGATCATGGATGTGAGAGTTGAGGATACAATATTTATTTCAACACTATATATATAATATTGCAAAGGCGTACCAGTGGTTTTATTGCTTTAATCAACGATAAGAGGTTAAATGGTATCAGCGCAAATTCATGGGTAATTCTTTTTTGGCACGCCAGCTCGCCAAAAAGTACGCCACGCGCCAAATTTCATTCCGTCATAAAAATAACTTTCTACAGGAAAAAAAACTTATTTTTACATTCTTATTTCACGAATAAACATAAAATTATATATTAAAAACTGCGTTTATTATTTTTAAAATCCAACAACGGAGTTGAAGTCAATGTTTTCGATTGTAAAACTTAACTAATTTTTTTTTATAAATCTCTGTTTGGCGTACTGATGAATTATTTTTTCTAAAGAATAAAATTCAATAAAGTTTATTTTTACAAGAATGTTTAGACAATTACCTAGCGAATAAGCATAAAAATATATAGAAAAACCCGCGTTTATTATTTAAAAACAATCAAAATTATGCACTGGTTATGAAGTTGGCGTCTTTTTTTTTCGTTAACGAAACTTACTTTGCTTGATAAAATTGTATTCGGTGTACTGATAAATTTATTTTTTCTAAAGAATAAAATTGACTTAAGTTTATTTTTACAAGAATTTTTAGACATCTACCTAGCGAAAAAAGCATAAAAATATATAGGAAAAACCACACACACACACACACACACACACACACACACACACACACACACACACACACACACACACACACACACACACACACACACACATTACATTACCCATCGCTTTTTTCCTTCCATAATCAGAACCTATTAGCGTCGGCTGCTAAGATCTATTTTAAAATCACGAAAATTCGTTTAACATCTTTTTCTCTGTTTAGTTTGCATTGTTTAGCCTGATGAATTTGCGCTGAATCCATTCAACCTCTTATGGTTGATTCAACGCAATGAAACCACTGGTACGCTTTCGAAATATGTATATATACTTCTGAAATAAATATATATACAATATTCTTCCTCTCGTTTTTTTCCTTAGTTAATCCGTACATTACGCGTTGAAAAGGGGCCAAATACAATTTTTGAAGGTCAAACTGGTTCGAAAAAGGCCAATTTTGTGAAATTTAGCCTTAAAAGGCCAATTGGGAAACGCTGAACAAGGATATGAGAGTGATTTTTCTTTGATATAGTCTCGTTTTTGAATATTATTATATGAATAATATATGACCAATTTTGCAATAGTGTGAGAAAGGAACTTGTAGTAATTCCGAAGTGCACCGGCTCTTTAACGAAGGAAGGAGCCAACGAAACGTTACATAAAATGAGAATATTCGAAAGAAACAGGGCAAAAGAACGAAGAACATTGTCAGCCAAGAGTTGTTAGGCTGAAGGAGTAAATTAGAGATTGCCTCTTACAATGGGATTTTATTATTTGTATTGAACTATGTAGCACAATATTACTTTCTGAATATTCATTAGTACTTATTAATTTATCTCATTTGGATAAGTTCTATATTTAAAATTACAATGTACATTATTTTCATAGAAATTTGAATAAACCTATAATTGCTACATGTTATTGCTTTTTCTTAAAAAAAAAAAAACTAATTTTGTACGATAACCCCCCCCCAAAAAAAAAATTTGCTGGTTAAATATACTTTTTTATTCCGTGGAATTTCCGCGGGTCTTGCTCATAGTAAATGACATTCCAGTTTATATTTGTGAGATTCTAATTTAACTCCGCGCCCTTTTCAGACCCGGATTACCGGTTTTGGCGCGTGGGAACACAGGACCGACTGATTAAAAAGGTGAATGGAAGAGTTATTGTAGCTGGAGACCTTGCGGTTTCTCCAAGTCCCAGTCGACCACCGACGGATCCTGAATGCACAAACAAAACTTCGAATTATTCATAATTTACGTGGAAAAGAAAATCAGAGAATGAAATTTGGATTCTTCTTAAAAAAGAAAGAAAAGCAAAAAAGAAAAATAAATAAATAATAAATAAAAGTAACACAAAAAGAAATTGATCCCAAAGGTGGGGGTCGTCTTTGAAGTTTTCATTCCGTCGGTAATCAACAGGGTGTTCATGGGAAAAATGAAGGTCCTTGTTTTAATTCTGAACACCTGCACGGCAGCTAACAAGAAAAAAAAAAAAAGAATGAAAAACAACTTTAATTTATTCAGAGAGTATTTTTCTTAAATAACAAGAGTCCAAAATATGCAAACGTACTTCTTCTTTTAATTGAATGTTCATGTAGAGGAAATAGTAGTAGTAGTAGTAGTAGTAGTAGTAGTAGTAGTAGTATCTCTCAAAGAAAATTCTAGTGTTGGTATCAACTGGCACCAAACCAAAGAATCGAGAAGTGTCAAGGAGCATCGAAAGACTAAGTAAAGAAAGGACTAAACAAACCTTCGCTGGATGACTGGGGCCTTGGGAAGGCCTACTGCCACTCAAATTCCAGTGAATACCAATGGTCATTGCCATTAAGAATTCAATTACAAGAGGTTATTGCGACAACGCAAATTCATTTGCAAAGGTTATTGAAAGAGGCGGAGAGCGCTGGAAATCTGGGTAGACTTGTTGTCACTCAGACTCCTGGGAATGCCATCGATTGTTGTCAGTGGTCATCTCTGATGATGACCTGTGTGAGAACTTTTAGTGAGTACAAATAATGATAATTTGATCCGATGCAAATCTAGACTGCGTTTTGAATTCATGGCTGAGTTTGTTTTGACGAGTTAAAATGTCTGAAAATCAGAATAGAATAAACGTCTGCACCATATGAAGCAGCATATATGTTTGATTATCTTCTATAATATAAATCTCACCTGTCTGTTTTAATGTATGTATGTATGTATGTTGTGTGTATGTGTGTGTTGGGGTGGTGAAGGCAACCTTTCTAGGAGAAGCAAATCTCTGATTTAAAAAACCATAAAGCGGGAGACCAGTACCCGCATTAAGCGGGTCTGCAGTTTAACTTGTTGCTGGCTATCTTGCTCTTGCTTGTTGCTGGATCTCAACATTTTGAACCGAGAGAGAGACTTAGCTGCCGTACAAAGCTAAGACTGTAACATCATCTGTGTATAGATACTCCCTCAGGCATTTGTCTATTAAAATGGTCCTGTGGCGATGGAAGTCATTTTTGGGCTCATGGACTTTAAGTGTCTGAGAGAGTGGCACTTGTCTGACAAGACGTTGCAATCATCATCATCATCATGTATGTATGTATGCCTAAATCCTACGACACAGGCGATGGATTTTCACGAGATCGGTATCATTTTGAACCCGAACTTTCGGATGACAAATATCGAAAAATTGGCCAAAAACATTAAATCCTTCACCCTAAACTGGACACTTTTCTACAGGGAGAGGTCGCTTTTTTCGCCGATATTTTTGAAGGTCATCGCCTCTTTTCGATTGTTTAGCCTTAATTTAAACCTACGTCATTTCCGGTTTGGTGATGGGGCGCAACAGCAAACATGTCACGTTTTTTTCACGTTCTTTTCCTCCTTCGCGATACGGGTTCGAGCCTGCCTGCCTACTACCACTTTTTTTCAGCACACAAATACAAACAGCCGGGCAACACCGTGCACCCAGGCTAGTTTATAATAAAAATTAGAAATCAAAATAATTGTGATTTCTATTTCTATTATAAATATCCATGCATGTACGATGGGGCGTTCAATAAGTAATGCACCTAACCTACTTCTCAAAGCAGTAGAGCGATGAAACTTAGTATATTATTAGTCTTTTTTCTATATAGGATTCACCTTGTGTTACACATTTCTTCCATCGTTTAATGCAGCTCTGGAGATCGTGTTTTGTAGAATATCCCAGGTTGGTTTTCCAACCATAACGTGACTTCAGAAATCAAGACTGCATCATCTGAGAAACTCTTTCCTTTCTAGGAAAAGTCGAAGGTCCGAGAATCAAGGTCAAGGAGATGAAGAGGATATCATAGCCACATGCTCTTTCTTCTGATTTGACACCACATGCATTGTGAACTGGAGCGTTGTTTTACAGGAAGAGAGTAATATTGCAAATCTTGTCTCGCCTCTTGATTTTGATAGTTTCTATTGATTTTCTCAAAAGGGAAGCATAATAGGTTCCTGCGATTGTGATAACATTTTCCAGGAAATCTGACATCACTACTCTGTCATAGTCCCAGAAGACTGTGAGAATGACCTTGCAAGCGGAGACCTGCACGGTTGCCGTTTTTGAATTAAGCTACATTGAGCCTGACCAGTACAAGACGGATGACCATTTGTGAATACTAGGCGCTGTATGTAGGAGGACGTTGACATCTCCTTGCAAGACTGCAGGAATTAATTAAACCTAACGTTGTCATCTCCCTTGACGGTGTTATACAAGTAACTTTGAATTGCTTGTGTATTTGATATTCCCACGAAACTTCTTCCTTTGGAGGAAGCTAATTCAGCCCGACTCGGATGAATGCCGATTTAAACAATACAGAATACAGGTCTGTGTAATATCAAATGAAATTTCACAAACAAAATGCTTTCCAATAATCTGTTCAACAGATGACTACAAGATTTCTCTCCCAGTGCTAAAACATGGTTTCGTTCCACCACGCGTTATAAAGCATCTTCAACAGTCATTAACACTATTATCCTTCAGTGGTTATTAGCCTTAATAAGTGGTGACTCGTTAGTAGAAACAAATGTCATCGGTTTATAATCATGCAGGCATATAGAACAATGTCGTATTGTATAAGCGGGTGTCGCTATAATTCAATGATGTACACATGTCTCTCTGCTATCTCTCTGTCACCCAAACACACTAAAAGTCCTATAGCGACAGAGGAGTGTCGGAGTGCGCAGATATAACATATCAGGAGTACAGACATATCTGCTCATAGGTGACAGGAATAGAAATTATGACGTTTGTCTGCTGCCTTAGATCCTCAACTGATATAAAAAAAAAACACTAATGAAGAAAACACAAGTCTTATGTACGACATGAAAAGAAACTGGAATCTTAGAATGATCTTCATCATCTCAGTAATTATAGAGGATGAAGAGTTCATGGAAAAGAATTTTAAAAATAACCTTATCTCAAAACATACTTAAACAAAATCCTTGGAAAAGAAAGATAGAGCAAAGTACAGATAGCAGCCTTAAAGGGACAACGGATTACCGCAGAAAAGGCCCAGATCATAACTTTAATTCATAAAGAAATCAAGTGTTAGCTGTCTGTCTGTCTGTCTGTCTGTCTGTCTGTCTGTCTGTCTCTCTCTCTCTCTCTCTCTATATATATATATATATATATATATATATATATATATATATATATATATATACATACATACATACATATATATATATATATATATATATATATATATATATATGGTGACCAGAAAAAAATTTGTCTATGGAAAACTCGTCCACGGAAAACTCGTCCATTTTTGCTAGATAGGAAAACTTGTCCATTGTTAAAAAAAATTGAAAACACATTTTATGACTGTTCTTGAAGGAGATATTGTTTTAACTAAAAATCTTTTTTGAAAAAATATTTTTTTACTATTTTTACTGTTGTTTAATAATACTGACTTTTTCTAAGTATTCGGTTTTTACCTAGCGTTGTAAGGTTTTAGCGGATTAATTTATTTTAAAGCGTTTATTCAGTTAAACAGCAAGTAGATTCGAGAACAAAACATGTCCGACATCAGAGAATCACTAGGTGTGTCAGAAACTTTGTGAAAAATATTGAATAATTCGACCCCCCATGTGTTTCCAAGCTTATAACTACTCGAAAAATGTAATACAAACCCTATTTTTTTTTCAATTAAAGTAAGGACCAAGGTTTCTATTTAAAAAAAAAACATGGTTTAAAAAAAAGGTTTTAAACTTCGGACTTTACAGGTAAATTTCTAAAAAACACTACTTTTTTTTGTTTTAAATTTGAATATATTATTTATTGATCTTTTATTTTCAATTTATGATATATAAAACTTTGGTAAGTAAATTAATTATTTACTTTTTAATAGACATTTAAAAATGGGGGGGGGGCGTGAATAAAAAAAACGCCTGAAAATATCGTAAAAATAGAATCAATAAAAAAAATTTTGATAGATTTTTAAATTAAACTTTAAAAATTGAAAAATACTAAACTCGTAAAATTCGATTAATTTTATTATTGCTTTTTAAAAAAATAAAAAAATAATGTTTCTATTACGTTTTATAAAATTTTAATAGTTTATTTTGGAAGTATAATCCATAAAGAAAATAAACAACCCACCTTTAAAAGAGAAAGTTTTTATTTTTATTTTATTCGAAGTTTCGTGTTAGGGGTGTCAAAAATTCCTACAAAAACTCTGATACACCTAGAAAATCACATCTCGAGAGTCTCAATAAACGTCCAAAAAAATAGAAAATAAAATAAAATACTGAGGTAGCTATAGTTTTAAAAGAGCATCTCCTCCTAAAGAAAGTAAATTTATTTAAATATAATTAAGGGGAGCTTTTTATAAACTATATCTCCCTAAAAAAAAATAAATAAATAACATTAAACAATAACACAAAAAAGAAAAATGAAATTAAAAAGATTCTTGAATAACGGGAGTACAGTTTTCGATAAAATTGATAAATAAATTTATTTATCTTTACTGATTACTTGTTTCTTGATGATTTAACAATTTTGAAGAAAAAATAAAAGATAAAAATAAGATATTCTGAAAGCTACTGCAAAGAAGGTGTGTTCCCTCTATCGAATTAGAAGACTACTCACACCTGAGAGTATCCTGTTCCTCTATAAAGCCGCCATTCGCCCATGCACGGAGTATTGTTGCCACGAACTTAGGAAAACTCGTCCCCGGAAAACTCGTCTCCGGAAAACTCGACCCCGAAAACTGGTCTCTTATTGAATAAGTATCGATTGAAAACACATTTTATGACCGTTCTTGAAGAAGATGTTGTCTTTAAAAGAGAATACATATCCTATAATATATTTTTAAATATTTTTACTTGTTTACTGTTGTTTTAAAAAAATAAATTGATTTTTCTAAGTGTTCGTTTTCTACCTAGCTTTGAAAGTTTTTGGTGGTTCAACTTATTTTAAAGAGTTTATTTAGTTTTAAAAAAAGTAATGTAGAGTGTTGCTTTTGTACAAAAAAATGTCCAACATGAGATAATCACATCTTAGGAGTCTCGATAATCACTCAAAAATAGAAAATAAAAGAAAATACTGTTGTAGATATAGTTTTAAAACGACCCCCCACCCCGATAATAAATTTGTATATTTTTAGGTAATGTCCAAGATCACGGCTCGGAAAAAAATCAAGCTACCGGACGTGGATACGGTTGATTATGTAACGAAACTGAACGAATAACACGAAAAACGAAACCATATATTTCTAAAAAACAAAAAAAAACAAAAATAAAACTCTAGTTTTTAATATTTCATGTGTTATGACGAAACAAACAAAAGAAAAAAGAAACACTTCTTGTATTATCAAATAATAAAACAAATAATTTATTTAGAAAATTTGGTATTTCACGGGAACGTGGGCCCTGATGTTTTTATTTAATCATTAGTCCTTCAAAGCGCATGCGCAAAAGGTTTTCTTTGGTTTATTTAATCACGAAAACTTTTTGAAGGTACTATTTGAGGCCAAAAACAGGCGGTGGGGGGGGCAAAAGCATTATTTGAATATGTACGAAAAAATAATTTAACAAAATAATATTATTTAGTGGAGAAAATAATAAATAAAAATTAAATTAAAATAAAATAAAAACAAGCACGAAATAAAAGTATGAATCAAAGAAAAAAAGTTAAAAAAATAAAATAAATTCACGCGCGATTAAAAATAAAGTCTGAGATATATACGAAGAAAGTGAAAGAAAATGCATTGAGAAAGCAATCATTAAAAAATACGTTTACTTTTAAATAAATGCTTTTATGATTATATATGTATACATTTTATACAATAAATGTTTTTACAATTATATATTGATACATTTTTATACAATAAATGTTTTTACAATTATATATTGATACATTTTTATACAATAAATGTTTTTACAATTATATATTGATACATTTTTATACAATAAATGTTTTTACAATTATATATTGATACATTTTTATACAATAAATGTTTCTACAATTATATATTGATACATTTTTATACAATAAATGTGTTTACAATTATATATTGATACATTTTCATACAATAAATGTTTTTGTTTTCAAATATTTTTCTGTTCGGAAAAAAATCTTGTTTGTTACTTATTTGCCGTGTTATTTGACCAAAAAGAAATTGGAGTTATCGCCCTCTAACAATAGCCGCCGTCTGCATATGTTAAGAATGTCTTTCGAAATAATAACGTTATTATTTCAGCACGGTACTAAAATTACGTAATACCGTGTTTTCTTTTTTGTTGTTTCGTAGTAACACAAGAATTGTTTAAACTAAATTCATTCTTCTAAATAAAATAATTACTTGTTTTGATAATACGTGTTTTCTTTCTTTTATTTTTGTTTCGTAATAACACAAAAAATGTTAAAGCTAATGTATTTTTTTTAAATAAATATATGGTTTCGTTTTTCGTATCTTGACTCCGTGATCAAGTTTATTTTTTAAAACAAGCGATAACAATAATTTTAAAAAAATATTAGATGTGTATTCTCTTTTAAAGACAATTTCTTCTTTAAGAACGCTCATAAAATGTGTTTTCAATCGAGATTTATCAATAAGGGACCAGTTTTCCTACCTAACAAAAAAGGAGGGGTTGGGTACGAGTTTTCCGGGTGCGAGTTTTCCGGGGCGAATTTTCCGGGCACTGTTGCCACATCTAGCCTCTCCGTCTTGGATAAGGTCCCAAAAAAAGTTTTCAATCTAATAGGTCACACTTTGTCAATCCCTGTCCCATCACCGCAAACTTGCATCTCCGTGCTAGTTTTACACATATTTTAATGGATAAACTGTTTGCACGTGCCCCCCCCCCCCACTCTACGTACACATCCCCGAGTAACCCGCTTAACAATACAATCTTACCCATTCACTGTTGAGGTCCCTAAATGTCAGAAAAACTTTCTATTCTAATAGCTTTTTCCTTCAAACAGCTAGACTTTGGAATTCCCTTCTTGCGACCTGCTTCCCTGGCTGTATTGATATGCAGAAATTCAAATGTAACGTAAACCATTCTAATAGATTTTCCATCTTGTTAATCTTTCCTAGGCATGGTCCCAAATAGTAGCCCTTCACGTCCAAGTGGCGATATGCCTTGTTAGAGATGAACGTGAGTAAAAACAAACAAACAAACAAACAAACAAAAACAAACTATACGATAGAGTTTCAACACACATCCTCTCTCCCGCCCAAAAATATTTCGCTTTTTATTTACAGTTAATTACAATTTTTATATTTCTAGTGTTTAGGCATTACATTTTCTTATTTATAACAATATTTTTTGGAGCATGAAAAAAATAAATAATAATAATTATTATGTTTGACGTTCATCTTCGTCGCCAACTGTTATGTTTGCAGGTTGAACCAAATGACGCATAAGGCAATACAAATGAAGACTCAACAAACAAAGGTAGATCAATAAAAAGTGTATAAGGAAAAGTATATTTACAGTATATTTACATAATGGTTGTCAAGTAAGAGAGTCTTGGCTGGAAAACATATCTGCTCTCGGCTCGGCCTTCGGTGGCTTCTGGTTAACACACACTCAGACTAACCGAGTCTTGCTATTTATGTGTAATATTATCCACATATGTAAATCAGTGGGTGCCACCACAACAACAACAACAACAACAACAACAACAACAATAATGATAATAATAATAATAATAATAAGAAGAAGAAGAAGAAGAAGAAGAAGAAGAAGAAGAAAAACAGAGAGAAGGTTTGATAGATGTGTCAGAATTTTTTGGGAATTTTTGACACCCCTAACACAAAACTGCGAAAAAAATATAGCAAAACTCGTAATTTCTCTTTTTAAAGTGGGTTGTTTAATTTCTAAAGAAATATATATGGAATATACTTTCAAAATAAACTATTAAAGTTTTTTTAAAAAAAATAAAAGAAATATGATTTTTTTTATTAAAAAAAAAGTGTTTACAAAGTGCATGCGCGCGCTCATGCAAACATTTTTTCCACGTAATGAAATGAATTGAATTTTACGAGTTAAAATTTTTTTAATTTTTTCAATTTAAAAATCTATCTAAATTATTCTATTAGTTCAAGTTTTACGATATTTACAGGTTTAATCTGAAATTTTATGCTCTTTCCAATAAACTGAATATAATATTCTAGACAAACGTTTTTTTTTTAAATTTCACCCCTCCCATTTTGAAATGTCTATCAAAAAGAAAATAATTAATTTTCTCACTTTATATATCACAAATTGAAGATAAAGGATCAATAAATAAAATAATCTAATTTAAAACTAAAACAAAGGAATAGTTATGTGCAAATTTACCTGTAAAGTCAAAAGTTTAAAACCTTTTTTTTTTAAACACGTTTATTTTTTTTTAAGTGGCACCTCATAATTTGAAAATATTGTCCAGTAAATATACTTACTATAATTTTTTCTATTTCATTCAATATTGTTTTATTTTAGATATTAAAAAAATCGTTACTATAAATAAGAAATAAAATATTAAAAAAAAAACTCATGTATTCCTTTAAGAGAATAAAAAAGATGGAAACTTTGTCGAGGGGTTTGTTTATAAAAGTAAATTTGCTTATGAGTGAAATGTGATCATTTTTGGAATACAGGGACCCATATTGACTATATTTTTATTTTTTTATTTTTAAGCGATTATGGAGACATCCGAGATGTGATACTATCATGCTAGACATTTTTTTTCTAAAGTAATATTTTTTTAACTGAATAAACGCTTTTAAAATAAATTAAACCATAAAAACTTCAAAAGATGGGTAAGAAACGAACACTTAGAAAAATCAATTTTATTTTTTCAAAACAACAGTAAACAAGTAAAAATATCTTTTAAAAATATTATGAGGTGTCTATTCTCTTTTAAAAACAATATCTGTTTTCAATCGATATTTATTCAATAATAGACCAGTTTCCCTACCTAGCAAAAATGGACAAGTTTTCCGTGGACGAGTTTTCCTATGGAAAGTTATCCATGGACGAGTGTTTTTGGACGAGTTTTATTTTTAAATTCATGTTAGGGGTTCATTAATTTCATCTTAGTGGTTTATTAAATTCATCTTAGTGGTACATTAAATTCATGTTAGTTGTTCATTAAATTCATCTTAGTGGTTCATTAAATTCATGTTAGTTGTTCATTAAATTCATGTTAGTTGTTCATTAAATTCATGCTAGTGGTTCATTAAATTCATGTTAGTGGTTCATTAAATTCATGTTTGTGGTTTATTAAATTCATGTTAGTGGTTCATTAAATTCATGTTTGTGGTTAATTAAATTCATGTTAGTTGTTCATTAAATTCATGTTAGTGGTTCATTAAATTCATGTTAGTGGTTCATTAAATTCATGTTATTGGTTTATTAAATTAATGTTAGTGGTTCATTAAATTCATGTTAGTGGTTCATTAAATTCATCTTAGTGGTTCATTAAATTAAAGAATTAACATTCTGTGATCTATGAAGTTTTATTTACGCAATTCTCGCCGCAAAAAGATGGGACAGGGTTAGATATGAGAAGATTTTCAGTCTCCTAAATGGAGGATCACCCTAGTCTATTAAAAAAAAATGTCTGTGCATCCCTGTCAACATTCCCCGTTAATGTCGTCTCAGGCAGTAAGCAATAAACTCACCCCCTCTCCCCCACTGAAAGACTTTGGAATTCTAGCGTTCTGCGACGCGTGAGGTAGTCATAATTTTTTTACCTGAAGCTAGATCCCCAGCGTTCTTCCAGTTTCTTTTTGTTGCAATCAAACATCTCTCAATTTGATGCTTACAATTCATTTTTGGTTTTACTTTTTTTCGTTTTCCATCACAGGTTCATTGGAGCATTTGTTAATTCTCTTTGGGGCCAATCTTAGAGTATGTTCGATTCTGCCAAGACGTCGTTTGCATATTATTTACGATGCTACCTCTTGGTAAGCACGATCTCTGATTTCTTGTTTTGATAATTCAATCGCTTCGTTTAATCACTAGAATATTTGTAAGGCACTTGGAATCAAACGTATCTAATTTCTTCTCCTGACTGATTTGGAGATGGCAAGTTTTGCTTGCTATGTACAGTAATGATAAAACGCTGCCGTTATAAGATATTTAGATCTGAGATGGAGTTTTGTTTCTAACAGAGACAATGCCATTTCAAAAAATGGCCTCGACTTTTGGTGTCAAGCTTGAAGTTCAAATTATTTGACAGCCTCTATTTTCGAATAAATTTGTGTTTTATCTTTCTCTTTCTTTCTTTTTTATTTCGTTATATTTCTTGCCTTTCACCTCACTTTCACAAATCCGCTTTCATCCCTTCCACTCCCTTCTTCCAACTGATAGGTCTTATTAACAGACCAATTAATGACAAATAACTTTCTCTTTACCATCTCCTTTTGCCCACAATTCTTCCTTATGCGATTTTTATCTTTTTATTATTTATTTGTTTATTTCCCCGTGGGTAACATCTGTGTCTCTCGGACCCAAGGTCACTACGAGTATTTAAGGCTACAATAAAGGCCTTTTTAATACGCCAGGATCATGAGAGGGGTTATAGTGGGGATGATTTATCAAATCGGTGTAGGCTTTTGAGGTGGCGCGATAATGACGGAAAGAAAGGGGGGTGATTTAGGGTCAAGGATAATACTCATGAGCTCTTGTGTTGTCAACTTGCGAAGTCACAAACAGAATAAGAGTTTCAAAGAAAAGAAATAAAAAAAGGAAAAAGAGATTACACACACACACACACACACACACACACACACACACACATATATGTGTATATATATATATATATATATATATATATATATATATATATATATATATATATATATATATATATATAAGATAAAAAAAAAACAATACAAAGCAAACACATCTTTTGGATACCGTTTTCGTTTTTCCCTCTAGTGTCACGTACGTCTTTCTTGCACGTGCGTTTCCCCGGAGGTAAGAGAGATTCTGGCTTGAATGAAGGAGGGAAACTGGTTTAGGAAGTGGAAGAGGGTTTGATGACAAGATTTGTTTTTAAGGTGTTAAGGACACATATTGTCCCCCAACGCCCTCCGCTGGACACCTGGCAAAATCTCTGAGGTCTGAAGGCCACGCATTGGGCCGGTGCCGTCGCATGCTTAGTTTGTGGGGATCAAACACTTGATGAATACTATACACAATTATTTTCCAATTTGAGTTCTTTTTTCTTTTTTTATTTAGGATGTTTTATGACTTTTTTTTTGTGACATTTAAAATAGTTTTGTTATTTTTGTGAATTTTTGATTTTTTGCAGTTTATTTTTTGTGGGTTTGTATTGCGATCAACAGAGGTACCAAACAGTTGTGAAAAACCAAATATGTAACAAATAAATGCTATCAAAGGCAAGATAAGTCATATGTTTTATTCAATGTAAACTGTACCTTCCGTTAAAAAATAGCGGTTATTTATTGGCTTAAGTTTTCGCTTTGATCTGAAAGAATATTATATCCTCATTGCTGTTAACTTCCTATCTTTAGTTTTTATGACTGTCTTTTCTTTTCTTGCAGCAACTAAATTATTCATCTATTTTATTGCTAAGCTCTATTCATTTAATTTATTTATTATATTCCTTGCTAAAATAATACCATTACCCCCGCTGCTACAACTTGGCTACATGAGATCGTACTTCTCCTCTTTCCTCAACCCTCACCTCTACTCCCCTCCCTCACCACACTTCCTCCAAAAGTATACACCACACTTTCTTTCAAAGCGTAAACCACACCCGAATATCTTATAAAAAAACGAATGTAATCTTGACTTTCTTTTCAATATGTTTTTTTCTTATGAAATGGTCTCCTTGAATTAGGATTACACTGAAACATGTATGCACATATGTAACCAATAATGTTTGTATAATAAACAAATTATACACCAGCAGTGTCCTTTATTGAGCACTCTTTAATAATCACACGGGTCACATTTATTTGAAACGTAAATCAGTTTGTATGTACCGATTATAATAGATTTTAAGTATTTATACATATTAGTGGGACCTGTGAAAATTCCACACAATACCGTACGTGAAACTAAAGCATACATTTTTGTTTTCTGGCTAAGATCCAAGGGTAGTAGCTGTTCTGTCTAAAGATGGTGTAATACATATGAAATGGTGCCCGGAAAACTCGTCCCGCGAAAACTCGTCTCCGGAAAACTCGTACCCGGAAAATTCGTATCCGGAAAAATCCCCCCGCGTTTTGCTAGGTAGGAAAACTGGTCCCTTATTGAATAAATATCGATTGAAAACACATTTTATGATCGTTCTTGAAGGAGATATTTTTTTTAAAAAGACTGCATCCCCATAATATTTAAAAAAAATTATTTTTAACTCTTGCTTAAAAAAATAAACTTGATCACGGAGTCAAGATACGAAAGACGAAACAAAATATTTATTTAAAAACATACTCTAGTTTTAACACTTTGTTAAATCTAGCTTCCCTGACAGACGGAAACTCTGGTATTAGTGTATAAGAATATCTTGAAAGAACGGTCCCTTAGTCTCCTTCCCCATATTCGCTAAAATCCTTGAGTCATTAATCAATCAGGCACTTGTCCACCATCTCGTAAAAACTAATCTTTTCTCTGACCAACGGTATGGATTTAGGCAAGCCCGTTTTATTGCAGATATTTTAACGGTAATTTCTGGCCGCATGTGATATGCATTTGGTAAAGCAAAGGAAGTTAG
Source organism: Euprymna scolopes (assembly GCF_053919585.1). Lineage (NCBI taxonomy): Eukaryota > Metazoa > Mollusca > Cephalopoda > Sepiida > Sepiolidae > Euprymna > Euprymna scolopes. The sequence goes on along the minus strand of NC_136517.1, from coordinate 26,825,870 downwards.
GGCGGTAGTCTTTGATATATCCAAACGCCTTTGGCAAGCTTTGATATAAAGGGCCCCTAAAGAAAATCATACATACGATATTACTGGATGAATGCTAAATACACGTAAAATGATATCCTTCTAACACACGAGGAAAATCCAGATTATCCCTGGTAGGCGTACACCCAAACAGCATGATATTAATGCAGGAGTGCCTCAGGGGTCAATCATTGGATCCTTTTTAATATTTCTGATATTCATAAACAGCCTCCCTGATAAAATTATACATGGGCATATTTGCCGTTGATACAACGTCCTATAATAGACATGGGGAAAAAGGATGTACACATATCTAAGGTATATGCATAATCCTTAGAAAACGACCTCCAGTCCATAGTGGGGTGGGATCGTAAATGGATGGTAACGTTCAATGCTACTAAAACAGTTTCTTTTCTTTAACAATTACAAGAAGCGTTCTCAACCAGTGATTGCCATGATTAATGACTAGGGATGTGACAACAGCATATTCTTTTCATTGTTTCGACCCTTGAGCATACATCCGTTAATATCTTATAGGTTCTTTTTTTATATAGACTGATATGGTTCTCAGTTGATTGACTGTGTCTTACTGTATCGGATATATACTCGAGAGTCAAAAGAATGAAAAGAATATTCTGTTGTCACTACTTGACAACATTCACAGACAACGTGATCTGAAACAAATACATTAAAGACATTGCCAAGGCTGCTGCAAGGAAGGTGGGATCCCTTTACCGTGCTAGAAAACTACTCACATCTGACAGAATCTTGTATCTCAACAAAGCCACTGTTTGCCCATTCATGGCTGATGTATCTGTCATTAAACACTATCTTTTGAACAGTCTCTAATCTATTAGATTCTTCATTGTCAACAAAGCTTCAACTGCTGTCCCATCGCCGCAATATTGTATCCCTGCGCCTGTTTTCCAAGTACTTCTATGGAATGTGCTTTGACGAACTTGTAGCATTTGCGCCCCCCTCGATATGAATACTTCCGATTAACCCGCAAATCACCACCCCTTCATTATAGCGATCCATAGATATCAGAAAACCAACTACTTTAATAGTTTTTTTTTCTGTTAGTTCACCTCAAACAAAGCAAAACGTCACGAAATGCGCTACTATTTAGGACCGAATTTACAGAGATACTATTTAAGGAGTTCAGCAGCGAGATCTCTGTTCACATTACACTTGAACTTCTGCATTTCAGTACAGCCAGGAAAGCAAGGACTCAGGAGGGAATTCCAAAGTCTAGCAGTTCGAAGGAAGTAACTATTTGACTAGAAAGTTTTCCTGCATCTAGGGATATCAACAGTGAAGGGTGGGATTTTGCTGCTTTGTCAGTCGGAGATAATCACGTCGAAGGGTTTTCATGTGCTTCCAGTTCGTCAGAGCATATTTCATTATAATACTTGTAAAATAGGTACAGATATACAACATTTCGGCGATGGGACAGAGGTTGGAGTTCGGTTACTAGTGCGGGAGCTGTTAGGCTGTCGACTCTTTTTTAGAAGTATGTCTAAGAGCGTGAGACTCAAATTGTTTGACTTTGGAATTTCCTTCCGCTTCTTGCATCTCTGACTCTACTAATATGAAATTTAGATGTAATGTGAACAACTCGTTGCACAACACCTTACATAAGTGGCATTTAAGCAATGTGCCATATAGTAGCTTGTTATATCCAAGTGGTAGTATGCCTTGTTTGGGGTGGCTAAGAGTAATAATTTTTTTTTTTCAATTTTCACCCCAAACAAGGCACAGTGCCACTTTGAAGCAGGGGGCTACTATCAGGGACTTAATTAGCGGGGTCATTATGAAGGGAGATGAGTAGAAAGATGTTTGTTAACATTACACTTGAATTTCTGTATATCATTGCAGTTGGGAAAGCAGAATCCCGGAAGGGAGTTCCAAAGACCCGCAGTTCTGGGGAAGAAACTATTGGAGTAAAAGGCTTTCTTGCACCTAGGGATCTCTACTGTAAAGGGATGAGACTTAGTAGCTTGTCGGGTTTGTCGGGGGTAGTTACGTCGGGGAGGTACAAGTGTTTGCAGTTCGTCAGAGCATTCACCATTGAAGTATTCGTAGAACAGGCAGAGGGATACAACATCTCGTCGATGGGACAGAGGCTGAAGCCTAGATGACAGTTCAGGACCTATCAGGTTGGCGACTCTCTTTTGAACCTGTCCAGGAGCGAGAGACAAGCAGCAGATGCACCAGCCCAGATGTGACAACAGTACTCCATACATGGGCGAATGGTTGCCTTATAGAGGTATAGGATACTGTCAGGCGTAAGTAGTTTTAGAGCACGGTAGAGGGGGCCAACCTTCCTTGCAGCAGCCTTGGCAATGCTATCAATGTATCTATTCCAGTTCATGTTCCCTGTAAACGTTAGGCCGAGGAGTTTAAAAGAAGTACTTTCAGGTAATGTGTTCTTGGCCATTGCTATTGGTGGTAGAGAAGGTTTCTTGTAGTTATTGAAGGAAATAAGCTTAGTCTTAGCAGCATTGAATGTGACCAACCATTTTTGTCCCCATTCCACTACGGATTGGAGGCCATCCTCTAGTGTTTCTGCCATTTCCTTGGATATGTGTTCATTTGTTTCCCCTCATATCTGTTATAGAGAGTGGTGTCATCGGCAAATATACCCATCTCCGAAACAATTTTATCAGGGAGGTCGTTTATGAATATCAGGAATAATAGAGGTCCAAGGATAGACCCCTGAGGACTCCCGCATTTATGTTGTATTGTTTGGATGTACGACCGTCGAGGACAACTTTGATTTTTCTATTACTTAAGAAGGATTTAATTACATTATGAATTCTTCCAGTGATTCCATATGATCTACTTTTCCTTAGAAGACCATCGTGCCATACCCTGTCAAAAGCCTTAGATATATCGAGGGCCACCGCTCTACCCTCCCCTGTTTTATCCAATGAACGGTATATACGTTCAGAAACTAGAGTTAATATATCTGCTGTTGAACTGGCTTGCCTGAATCCATATTGTTTGTCAGTCAGGAGTTTAGCAGCTGTTAGGTGCTGGACTAGGGCTTGATTAACTAAGGACTCAAATATTTTGGCGAAAAGCGGGAGGAGGCTAATGGGGCGATAATTTAGTGGGTCAGTTCTTTCACCAGAATTCTTGAAGACTGGTACCACAGAGGTGGTTTTCCAGCAGTCGGGAAAATTTTAAAAGGATGTGATAAAAAGTTAAACAGTTTTAGAAGGTTGAAAGTATGCAGGTCGATAAGTAATTACATTTTATTTGTTATTTTATTTTGTTTACAATTTCTCGACTGTTAACTATTCTGCACTTCCACTGTTTACTCTGTTGTTCATGTTTATTTGCTTTGATACAAAAGCAGATTTAAGCACGAGATCAGTTTTTACCTGGGGGGGGGGGAGAGGTAATACAGACCCCCCCCAAAAAAAATGGAGAACCCTGAATATGGCAAAAAAAAAAAATGCCTCAGTTTGGAAAGATTTTTCTTTTACTGACCTAGAACAGATAAAGTATCACAGCATATTCTATACGAGGGCGACCTCCTTTCTGGTCTATAAAATCCTGTGCACTTTGACTTAAAATTATTCCGAATAAATTTGCAAATGTTTAAAATTTACACTATTTAATTCTACAGAGTTGACGCCCGGGCGACATTGTATTGCCCTGCTGATCGAAAAAAAAAAAAACAGATGTTTTTTTTTTTTTTTTAGTTGTTTTTTATACGAAAAAAAAAAGACCTAAAAAGAAAGAATAATTATATTTTACATAGGAAGTTCCCCTACCTTCCCAATACGCACTGTCGGCATCGTCAATATCTAATTTGTATCGTTGGTCACTCTATCTACCACAACTCAAGGAATAAGTGAGTAAGATCAACGTCCCCTCCTTACAGAATGACAAATTATTGCTCACTAAACATCGGACACCATGGATAAAAAAAAGGCAAATTGACCATAAATAAACCGAGGGTGAAAAGGCGACTTTACACACACACACACACACACACACACACACACACACACACACACACACACACATATGTACCCATGTATATATATGTACATACACATACACGCATACATGCACACATATATATGTATATGTGTATATGTATACGCATAGATATAAATGAGAAAGATTTTTTTCATTTATCTCTTCTAAATTACCACTAAAACAGTTTACTACTAGCGGAGGGAGGGGGCTGGCTTTGCCCGGTCGTAAAATATGCTTAAATATTTATAGGTGTGTGTTGAGCAAAAAAAAAAAGTGGTAGTAGGCAGACAGGCTCGAACCCGTAACGCAAAGGCGGAAAAGAAAGTGAAAGAAAACCTGACGTCTTACCTCTACTTCATAACGCGACCGGAAGTCTAAAGCGTTCAAATTTATCGTAGTCAATCAAAAATACAAAGATGACTTGCAGAAATGGAATTGCTTTTAAACCTCTCACGAGATACAAGGTCACTTTTAAAGTGGGTGAAAACTAGCCCCCCCCCCCCCAAAGGGGCCACTCTGGCAGTATTCAAACAAATATTAATTGACTTAGTCTGAAGGGTTTCCCCTAGATTGACTAAGGACCAATTACAGAACAGATACTACCCGGGCCGAAGGCTAGGCGTTTGTGTTCGTTTAATTGTTTTTAAAAGAGACTAGACACCACATATATTTTTTAATATTTGTACTTGTTTTTAAAAAGATAAATCGATTTTTCTAAGTGTTCGTTTTCTACCTAGCTGACTAAGTTTTTAGTGGTTTAACTTATTTTAAAGAGTTTATTCAGTTAAAAACAAGTAGTGTCGAGTGTTGTTAGAACAAACAAAAATGTCCGATATGAGAGGATCACATCTCGATAATCGCTCAACAATAGAAAATTAAAGAAAGTACTGAGGTAGATACAGTTTTAAAAAGATACCATCCCTACTCTACAAAAAATAATATTTTTAAATATAATTTAGTGAGGGGGAGAGCTTTTTAAAAACTATATATTCCCTCTAAAACAAAATAATGTAAAAAGAATTAAATTAAAAAAAATTGATGTCGCTTTTGGGCCATACGTGGGGTTAGAATAAAAGAGGTGTGAGAGTTTCAGATTTCGCGTTTTATATACTCTGTCACGTGATTGAGAGCTGGCTTGTGATTGGACAAGCCAGGAAGAAATGGATTTCAAATCTCGAATCGTGATAATTAGCTTCTTCCTACGATGTAGCGAGTGTCGGCTGCTACTCATTACATACTTCTGCGTTTTAGTAAAGTCAAGAAAAGCAGGAAATTCTTAAGGTTACCAGTATGCGGATAGAATCTATTAGAGAAGAAGGTTTTCTAGCATCTAAGAACCTCAATAGTGAAGGGATGGGATTTTGCTGCTTGACGGATAAGTCGAGAATGTGTTCCATATCCTACAATTTCTTCCTTCGCGTAAACAATAACTTTTATACCACAATTCATATCAAATGTCAGTATGGTTTACAAGAACACTCAAAGATAGGCCCTACCAAAGTCAGGTATCACGCCACAGTGTAACCAAATAGGTCAATTTTTTTTCTAATATATATATATTTGCTAATGTGGAGATATATTGATGGTTAGAAGGTTTCTTAGGAACAAAATTTCAAATATTCCAATTATTGCTTTGAAAGTAAAATTACAAATAACATTTGTAATATGAGATCAAGTAAAAAGAATTTTTTTTTGAAAAGTGATTTTATAAGTAATGAGTAGTTTGTTGTATTTTTTATTTTGTCAATATTCATCAATCCGGACGAGATGACCCGCCCAACGCATCTGGTTCTTAATAACAGTGGTAACAATACTGGTAGTTTTGGCCTTACGTATCAGGGACAAAACTGTCTCATTTTAAACTAAGTACTGAATTAACCTCTCGAGCTGTTCTACATGTAACTGGTACAAGGTCCATGTTTCAGAGGCATAGAGTAAGGATGACAGTACACATGTTTCATATACTTACATTTTAGTTGTCAGAGTTAGATCACCATCAGATCAGACTCTATCTTGTAACGTTCCAAATACGTATGATGTCTTGCTAATTCTCTGTCTTATTTCCACATCAAGAGTGCTATCATTTGATAAAGTACTACCAAGGTAAACAAAAGCATTTTACGACTTGAAGGTGCTTTCCATAGACGAAAGTATCAGGTTCCATATGCAGATCACCAGGAGCGGGAGTGTACATGACCTTAGTCTTCTTAATGCTAATTGTCAGTCCAAAGCAAGTACAAGCATTTGTGAAGAGAGCCATCACCAATTGCCTATCGGCTAAGGAGTGTGTCACCAGATCAGCAGCATCAGCATACAATAGCTCCCTAACAAACACATCGCTAACAAGTGTTTTGACTTGGAACCACCCACATCACAGTCGCGGAAGCCATACCAGAGCATAGCAATTCTTCCAATAGCTGACCATTGAAATTGACGCAACCTTTCATACTATGATGAAGTTGCTGGAATTTTTTTTTTCTTTTTTACACAGTGGTCACCACTTATCAAGGCCCGGAAGCCACTCAGGGATAAGGGTTATTGTAAGTACATTACTTTAGTGTGGAGATTTGATGAAGTGTTTACTTAAGGGGGCGGTTCATCAGGAATTTGTTAACGTTGGATTTGAAGACATCCAAGTTGTAGTCAGGTTGAAAGCAGGTAGACGGAACAGAGTTCCACAGGCGTGCAGTTCTAAGAAAGAAGCTTTTTTCATGGAATCCACGTTTTGATTTAGGCACAGATAAAGAGTGGGGAAAATTTTCACAGTGGATTCAGCTAGACGGGTGTTTTTCTTGAAAGATTGGCGAGGGGGGGGTCCAGAGATTGGAGTTCAGACGAGCACCTGCCATGGAAATAACGATAAAATAAGGATAGGCTCGCAACGTATCTTCTGTGGGAGAGAGGTTGCAGGGTAGAGAAAAGGGCATCCCCCACTAAGCCACGAAGTCTATTTTGTACTCTGTCAAGGCAGGATAGGCTGTTTTCAGCAGCTCCTTCCCAGATATTACAGCAGTATTCCATCCTTGAACGTACTTGGCTTTTATATAGATAGAGAATTGCATCAGTAAACTTTTCCGTAAAAGCAGGTATACAGCCAAATTTTTTCTGCACTTTCTAGAGAGCCCCACGGTTGACTGTGTCAAACGCTTTGGTTAAGTTGGAAAAGAGACATACCCTGTTCAATACACTTTTCTAAAAGCTGTCTAGCAGAAAACACCATATCCGCAGTCCCCCGTCCTTCTCTAAAACCAGACTGCGACCCCGGAAGGATATCAGGACAGATGTACTTTTCCAATCAGTTTACCATGAGCCGTCAACAGTAAGATACATGAATAATTTCCACAATCAGACCATGCACCTTTTTGTTTTGTACAACATAATCAGGATGCCATCTATCCAGTCTTGGGTAACTGGGTCACCCTGCCATACTGACAGTATGAAAGAGTGGACCGCACAATGTACATTGACGTCACCGTGTTTCAGCAGCTCAACAGGTATGCCATCTAGACCAGGGGCTTTGTTCAAGTTGATCTGCTTTATGCGGCCAACTGTTTCCACGAGAGTTTATTCAGCATCAAATTCCGGACGGAAGGAACACTGAGGAATACTTTCTATTGCTGCAACATCAACATTTGATGAGTTGTAAAAGCGATCACGAAAATGTTTTTGCCATCGATGTATAATTTCATTTGAGGATTTCAACAAGGTTCTCCCATCCTTCGTCAAGAGCGACGTAGTTAAAGAGAATTTCAGACGATAGGCCTGGCAAAGTAAAGTGTAAAATGCCTTAACATCTTTATGATCGTAGACAGTCTGTATCTCCATAGAGAGGTCAGATTACCATTTGTTTTTATTTGGCGCACACAACACTGAACCTCACTCTGTACAGAAGAGAAGTGGGCAGAGGTGAAGAGTTGAAAAGTTTTAAATGAGCCTTCCGCTTTCTATCAATTTAAAGATTTTTAGATTGTAGTTATCAGCAAACCAATATCGATGTCTGGGCACCTTCAATTCAGGAGCTTCAACACCTTTTTGATATAGTGTATCCTTTACTATCTCCCAATCACAATCTGAGAAGTCCACCTGGTTAAATGTAGATTTCAAGGAATTTCGTACGACTGGATCCTTCAATTTGGATACATCAATATGCTTAGGAACTTTGACTTAATTGAAACAGCTTTTCTTGCGAATTGAAATTTTGAGTTTAGCTCTGACTAAATGATCAGTACTACAGTCGGCACCACGCATAACTTTGACTTCGCAAAAATTTCCAAGATCATTACGTTTACACAGTATGCAATCAAGCAAATGGTCATGTTTAGACTGGGGATTGAACCAGCTTTCCTTGTTTTTTTTTTGGTGAGAAAAAGTGTTGGGGATAACAAGATTTAGTTCACTGCAGAGCTGAAGAAGCAGCAGATCATTTGGATTGATTCTGCTAATCTCATATGGATCCAGCGGAGAGCAGGTCTCATTGTTTGAGCCGACCTGTGTATTGAAGTCACCAAGACTCACCAAACTCCCAGCACCTGGCAAACCGGTTATAACAGATCTAAGCATATGATAAGAAGTAATATCGTCCTCAGAGGAAGAAAGAGTCGGCGCATAGACAGAAAGAACATTCATGTAATGACCAGCAGCTAGAGGAATACTCAATTTCATTGCATGGTTTTTTATGCCAAGTGGCTGTTCGATCTTAATTAAGGAGTTTTTAACTGCAAGGGTCACACCAGCATCACGCCTCTCCTTTTAGATCTACCAGAAGATCGTGTAGCTTGAATCATGCTCAACTAGTTGATCCTCACCTGTGACACGCGTCTCAGATAGTGCAGCAATGTCTCCATTGTATCTTTGATATTCTTTGGCCAAAATTGTAGTCTTCCGTTCTAGTCTTTTTACCATTGTCAATAAGTGTTCGTACATTCGAGCATAAGAGCTGGAGTGAGAGTCGTTTAGCATAATATCTTCTGTTCCTGCTTCTGCTAATATGGACAGCCATCAGCCGCAGGTTGCTGCCCAGCAGGCCTAAGGCAGCTTTGTTTAGGACGCAGTGTGCCCTCCAAAATTCTTGGGTGAGAATTGCTCTCCCGAAAAGGCTGCTCAGTCACAAAAAAACCCTTCCGAACACACAACTGCCTAAGTATTGTTGTGAAAAGCGATGTTAGGACAAACCTTTTATCGCCTGCATATCAGTTATCATATGCTTCCAGCCTGTCAGGCCTACAGGCGTCACAACATTTCCATCGCCAGGAGACCATTTTTCTTTTCGTGTAGACAAGTGTCATTGTCAGAGGGAGTATCTGTACAAAAGATGTTATTACAGAGTTTTAGCTTTGTACAAAAGCTAAATTTTTCTCGATTCAAAATGTTGAAATCCAGCAACAAGCAGGAGCAAGATAGCCAGTAACAAGCCAAACCGCAGACCAACTTAATGCGGGTACTGGTCTTCCGCTTTATGGCTTCTTAAGTCAGAGATTTCCTTCTCATAGAAGGGTTGCTTTCACCACGGCTTACAGGAGCCCGCTCCACCCCAATGCCATTCGATCCATGACTGAGACTTAGGTTGCTGGGCACCAAAGTATATTTCACACGCCGGTGGGTCATGCATGCTACAGCTGACAGGACCTAAGATCCTCTGAAGGCTTTTGTCAGGGTTACTTCCCCCTTAACCTTTGGTCAAAAAACCTTGGCCCACAAAGCAGTCCTTCGTTCAGTGATACGGCGCAGGATACTCGGCGTTCATCAGAGCCCCGTCTGCGTAGCTGTGATTTGTCTGGGAGAGTGTGCTTTTAACACACGTCTACACCAGACCATTACCATGACCACCAGACCATATATATATATATATATATATATATATATATATATATATATATATATATATATATATGTATATGTATATATATAATAGAAAAATCTTATTATTGAAAACTAATTAAAACTTTCAAAAATCATTGCAATCATGTAAAAAAGATATACAGAATTTTTATATATTAGGTACGTGCAAAATTATAGCCGATGCTCAAAATTTATGAAGATTTTGACCCTTTCCTTTACTTACAAATTCACCAAAAATCATGAAATTAACCACTTAATGAAATTTTCAGTATTCATCAAATAATTACCAGTTAACTTTGCCCGTCTGCTCTCCCCTAACAAGCAAATTAACATTAAAATTAGGAATATGAGTTGGTATATAATTATTTATAAATCAAACAAACCACAGTCCACACAAACCATGAAACACGCCTTTGGCATAATAATACACAGGAAACGGATTTTACTTTAAAAAAAAAAAAAGAAAAGAAAAAGCAAAAAACTCTTTTGTTCTCTGATGAAGGGCCTGTCGCTGTCCGAAATTTATAAGAAATGTTTCAACTTTAAAACAAGAAAAAGAGAAAGAAATTCGCATTACGTTTTTTCTTTTTCTAATATTTTTTTGCATCTTAATACTTTCAAGAGCCTTTTTTTAATTGCAAGTCACAACTGATCAAAGCTCGAAAGCCATTCGAGCATAAGGGTTAATGAATGTATGGTGGTAGTGAAGCAAACGTTATTGATGTAAATTGGGTGTAGCTTTAATGCCAATTGATATATATATATATATATATATATATATATATATATATATATATATATATATAACGAGTAAGTGGTGAACAGTAATATATATATATATATATATATAACGAGTAAGTGGGGAACAGTAAAAAACCCGAAGAAAGTGCTCAATACTGCCATAGAGCAAAAAAAAACTGAGGTGGTATAAAAAGCTATAATTGCCTCCGTAGAAAACTCAAACGAGGAAAAAATACTACATTAGTCTGGTAGGTATCTCTTTTAAAGATAGATTTAGATTGCATAATCTCATTTACTAACTCTAACCACCTAACAAAACCTCAATAACTACTCACTACCTACCCGTAATTCAAAATAAACTTACACCAACTATTAACTGTGAAATCCTTAAAAAAATCTAGTACGTGTAAATCTTTAAATTCCTCATGTTTCCTTTGTCTAATTGAAAAACTTTTCATCACCAACTTTAAAGACAGGCATAATAAAATAAAAAAGTAAAACTACTATCAATTGTCGGAACTACAAATACCACATTCTTAGCAACTTTCCACCATTCTAAAGTCTTTCCCATAAAAAGTGTTAAAACTAAATAATTTTTTCTAAATAAAATATTTGTTTTATTATTTGATAATACAATAAGTATTTTTTTTTCGCATTAACACAAGGAATGTTAAAAACTAAAGTAATTTTTTAAATAAATATATGGTTTCGTTTTTCGTTCCTTCCGTTTGATTTCGTTATATAATCATAGTATCCACTTCCGGTAGCTTGATCTTTTTGGACATTAGCTAAAAAAATATACAATATTATTTCTTCTGGAAGGGAGGCTCGTTTGAAAACTATAACTACCTCAGTATTTTTTTTCATTTTCTATTTTTGAGCGATTATCGAGACTCCTAAGACGTGGTCTTCTCATGTCCGAGATATTTTGTTCAAAAGTAACGCTCGACATTATTTTTTTTAACGAAATAAACTCTTTAAAATAATTTGAACCACTAAAAACTTACAAAACTAGGCAGAAAACGAATACTTAGAAAAATCAATTTTATTTTTTTAAAGCAACAGCAAACAAATAAAAATAGTATTTAAAAAATATTTTGGGATGTGTATTCTATTTTAAATGTAATATCTCCTTCAAGAACGGTCATAAAATGTGCTTTCAATCGATATCTATTCAATAATGGCCCTGTTTTCCTACCTAGCAAAAATTGACGAGTTTTCCGCGGACGAGTTTTCCGTGGACAAGTTTTCCGTGGACGAGTTTTCCGTGGGCAAGTCTTCTTAAATTCAAATGATGACATTAAAACAAGTCATTTTTCTTGTTTCGAATAATTTAATGAAGCAAAAATACTTGATTATTAAATGTAAAAAGTTATTCTAGAAAATCAACTAACAATTTAATAAAAAATAATACGGTAAAAATTGAATTTAACTTGAAAGTTTTACGAAACAAATATCTTTTTAAATTTAGTAATCAAATAAAAAATGGCAATTTTACGTGATTAAATAATTCGAAATAAGAAAAAAAGATTTTTGTTTTAATTTAATAATTTTTATTGTGCAATAATTTATATCAGTTTGAAATATGTTAAATATTAAAAAAAAAATTGTTAACGAATGTTTTTGTAGAAAAAAAGTCCATTAATGTCGGTCCGCTGCTACGAATTCGGAATAGGCGATATGAGCGAGAAAGGCAAAAGTAGAAATCAGGGATACATCTTCTACAGGAGAACCCAAAATATTATGGAGTGTAGTCTCTTTTTTTGAACTGAATAAACGCTTTAAAATAAGTTAAACCACTAAAAACATATCCATCTAGATAGAAAACGATCATTTAGAAACATCAATTGTATTTTTTATAAATCAACAGGAAACAAGTAAAAATATATATACAGGGTGACCCCCCCCCAAAAAAAATAAAAAACAAAAGCTAAATGGAGGCCATCTAGAACATATGTTGTAGAACGGAGAAAAAAAAAAGGCCAAAGACCCTAGTGTTTTGATGTGATGTTTTGAATATAATAAACTAGTTATGACCAAAGTTTCATTTCATTCGGACAAAGCACTAAGAAACGCGGCCTAATTAGAGTTTTTTTTTTTTTTTTGGTCACCCTGTATTTATGTATTTTAAATACTATTGTGGGGTACAAATCACCCCTATTTGAGAACTAAGTGGAATCAGTCCTATAAATAACACTGGTTTCAGAGACTAAATAGAGACATTCATACCATGTTTAACCGCATGCTACGAACACGTTCCGCTCATACCACTTTAGTGGCTCCTGTATTCTTTATGATAAATACATATTATATTTTATACACTTTACACTACTTGTGGTTTCTTTCATTTGTGACCCCTAGCACGGGTCTACAACAAATACTTGGGAGGGTGTAATAGTCCTCAACTTAACGTTCACAGGGAACATAAGTTGGAACAGATCCATCGAGGGCATTGCCAAGGCTGCTACGAAGAAGGTGAGCCCTCTCTACCGTGCTAGAAAGTTACTTATGCCTGAAAGTGTCCTGTACCTTTACAAGGCCAAAATTCGACCATATATTTAGTATTGTTGTAACATTTGGGCTGGTGCATCTGCTACCAGTCTCTCACTCCTGGGCAAGGTTCAAAAGAGAGTTGTCAACTTAATAGGTCCACAACTGTCAACTAGGCTTCAGTCTGTCTCTATTGCATCGCCGCAATGTTGCATATCTGTGCCTGTTTTACAGGTACTTTAATGGAATTTGCTACGATGAACTCGTAACACTTGCCCCCCCCCTCGACGTACATACATCTTACTAACCCGACAAGCAGCAAAATTCCACCCCTTCACTGTTGAGGTCCCTTGATACCGGAGAGCTTTCTATTCTAATAGTTTATTCTCTTGGATTCGTAGACCTTGTAATTCCTTCCCTGTTTCCTGCTTCCCTTACTGTACTGACAAGCAGAAGTTTAAATGTAATGTGAACAGACATTTTCGCTGCTAATCTCGTTTTAGACATGATATCAAATAGTAGCCCCTTACATCCAAATGGCAATACGCCTTGTTTAGAATAAAAGGAAATAATCTATCATCTCTAACCTCTCCTCAAACTTGACAACAGAAAACTTTGCTGTTCGCCCGCAGGATAAAAAAGTAAAGAAAAAGAAAAGGCGGTTGAACTGAAATAAACTAAACACAATGGTTGGAGGGTTAAAAACTAAAATTAAGAGATGTTGAATATAAACTGGTCAGGTTTTATGACTTATCCTTAATGTCCACAGCATAAACAATCCATAACCCAACTAACAACCAGTTAACTTTGCCCGTCTGCTCTCCCCTATTCCTTCCCCGTCATCCCGTCTACACTACCGTCCAAACAAGTAGCACTTAACTCTCCCTCACCACAGGTGGGTCCCCTTTTTGAACGGCGGGTTTGTATTTGTCTGGGGGTGGGGAGATGTAAAGTTCGGAAATCAGAGGACAAAAGCGAAATTGACGTGAAAAAAAATGGAGGAAAAGTTCAGCCGGTTGAATACTGATTGTTATTAACACAGACAACAAAGATAAAACAAAAATGAAAGAGGAAAAAATTGTGCTTGTGCAAGCGAGTTATTGTTTGTTTTTTTTTTTTAAACAACGTATTTCAGTTGAAAACATTATTGCGTAAGTACGTGTCATGTCGAAATTAGTATAAATTCCAAAAATTATGAAAAAGGATTCAGAAGGAAAACTGGGTTTGTAATACAATCCACAGAGGCACGAAAAAAAAAAAACAACGGCAAAAAAAAAAAAAAAAAAAAATATATATATATAACAAATAAATGTTACCAAAGTTACATAAGTTATTTTTCTACCTAACTGGATAAGTTTTTTTGTGCTTTTATTTAATATAAAATGTTTATTCGGTGCGAAAAACAAGTAATATTAAGCGTTACTGGAGTAAAAAGAAAAATGGCCGCGGCGCCTCTTTACATGTTTGAAGTCTCAATAAGATCTTCTATCACCATTTTGTTTTATTCCTAATTTTGAAGTGATTATCGAGACTTCAAAGATGTAAAAAGGCACCGCGGCCATTCCTTATCGTTCTTCGCCGAAGAAAGCTACCGAAGAACTTCTTCGGTAGCTTTCAATGTAACTTGTTTTCAAACCGAATAAACATTTTACATTAAATAAAAGCACTAAAATCTTATCCAGTTAGGTAGAAAATTAACTTATCTTGCCTTTGATAACATTTATTTGTTATATATTTTGTTTTTTTGACAACTTTTTCTTATTCCGTGGATTGTAATACAAACCCGGAAAACTATTACAATAAAAATAGAATTTATCGAATTATCGACTTTTATCGTATGTGAGAGAGTTATAAAACGAATTCAATAGGACAAACGGGCTTATCTCCCTTGCCTTGATTTGATTTACATTAAGGGTTCGCCATTTTTAAACATATTCTAAAAGATCGTAATTTGTGGATGATTTTTTTTTTGTTGTTAAAAATACATCTAGCACATCTGCTGGATCATTTTTCGTAATTTTTTGAATTAATTTGGGCATGACATGTAAGTAATGTTTTCACCCGAAATGCGTTGTTGTAAAAACACAAGCAACGGAAAAAATCTGTTTCAGAAGTTTTTAGAAGAGGATAAATAATTTGCATCATTTGAATTATTCCGACTACTGCTCTCATCTTGAGTGTTATTCTCACAACGTTTCGGCCGACGTAACCCCCGACTTTCAATAGGTGTATGCTGTCGATGTCGGGAAACTGCACGGAATTTTGAACGGAACTCTTTACTTAATCGACGGGGTTGTATTGCTCTAGTTCCGTCAGACAATACTGGGTAGAAGACTTAAGTAATTCACAACTGCATTCTTAGTATCGCCCGCAGTGAGGATTGAACCTTCAACATGTATGACTCTAATTTTCGAGACCCATAACAAAAAAATACAAGTAAAAACTAGTAAAATGAAATTAATTCACCGTAATTTATATTCTATATTGAAGAGGAAAGACCAGGGTTTAAATCGCATATAAACATTATTTAATTTACACTCCATAAAACCGAGGAAATTTGATTTTAAGGTTGCAGTTAACCAAAAACTTAAAACTTGTCTGACGAGATAAACGCAGGTCCATTGATGATGGTTGGGATAGAGCACTCGCTTCTGTTCAGGACCGTGTTTGTTATTTGCCAAAACTGGTGGGAACCAAGCCGCTGCTCACCTACTTTGGACTTAACGGAGTGAGCATACAACTCTCCCGCGTTCTTTATTACTCTTTTACAGTGGTTGCTGACAGTCCTGAAAGCAGCTTTAGTCTCAGTACATCTATTACGCTGGAAGCAATAGAAATAGTGATTTCTGTGCGCAATAGCAGCAGCACATTCTGGAGAGAATCATAGCTGGCTGTTAGGTTTTTCATGGAACTTTTTCGAGGGTATGAAACGGTCTATACCTACAATTAACAATTTCGTCATGTTTGATACTATAGAGGACACGTACTTTTTAAATATGGAACTCAGAGGTAGATCTGATATAAATGTACGGAAGTTATCCCAGTCTGCCATAGAGTATCGATATACTGTACGATTAAGAGGTGCATATGAGGACTTATTATATTTTGTTTTTATCTTAACTCATACAACAGTGGTCGAAAGATCCCAATGGAGAGAGAACGGAAGATCAACATAGGTTAGGGCAAGTTATGAGAAAAAGGTCTAGGATACTTGCATACTGACAGTCATCATCGGGGATACGTGTGGGTTCGTGAATAATCTGATTTAGGTCATAAGTAATGGAGAAATCGTTCCAGAACCTTCCCTCATCATCTGTCTGATGAGTGGACTAAGAATTCCACATTGCGAACATTGAAGTCTCCACAGACTTGGATTTTAGGCGAGAGATGAGCAGACAGAATATACTCAATTTTCTCATATATGCTTTTAAGATAGTAACTCCGCTGTTGTGGGGGCGATAGAAGGCAAATATAGACGCAGTGGTGTAAGTGCAACCCGGAAGTACATATAGGGTAATTTAGGGTCTTCTCTAGAGATGTGCCTACCACATCTCTAATGTAGGCACATATTCCATACCCATGGGGATCTTGAGGTCAGATTTTGATGTCAGGTTAGAGTATCCTTTAATTACGAACTTATCTAGAAAAATAATCCGTCCAATACCAGTTTCACGTAGGAATAATAGGTCTGGTTTTGTGTCCTGTAATTTGGTTTCAATCTCTGTAATGTTGGAACGTACAACCCTGATATTGAAGAAGAAGAAGAAGAAGAAGAAGACATGGTAGTGGTTACATTAACTAAAACGTTGTGTGAATAGCACTGAAGATGAGAACAGTAGTGCGAATAATCTAAACAATACAGGCAAAACTTAGTGTTTTATTTAATGAACTAGACTAGGAACTACCTCAAGCCAAGCTTGAAACTCAACCGTTTAGACCACAATGGATGGTTTTAAAAGATACGCTATTCAGCTGCTGCTAACATGTGAATTAACAATGTCCAAATATTGTCCAAACGCCTCAGCTCAATCTGTTTTACACAAAAGGCATCGCTTAATACGCTAGTGGCAGTTCGTTTATCACTACACAATATGCTCAACCCAAGATAGGGACCATATATATATATATATATATATATATATATATATATTATATATATATATATATATATATATATATATATATATATATATATGTGCAAAGTGGTAATATAAATATTAATTTATTAGTAAAAATTCAATGCGATGCTGAAATATCTCAATATTTGAAATGCATTATAAGCACACAAATGATTCAAATAATCTTTCAGATTTATTTACAAACAAGAAAAACAAATGATTATTTACTTATTCCATGGAGCTAAATAATTATACTGAAAGTTTGTTTATAATCTGATAAAATATCTCCGTAGTGATGCTGTGAATAAATTCAAATAGATCAAAGTCCAATGCACACACACACACACACACACACACACACATACACACACACACACACACACACATATATATATATATATATATATATATATATATATATATATATCTTATTATTGAAAATTAATTCAAATTTTCAAAAGAATAAAAATAAAAACCAGTAAAGAAGGTATACACATTTTTTATTTTCCGACAAGGAGTACAGATAAACTAAAAAGAACTTATTCCATGGAGTTTCGAAAAATGCAATTTTTCTTATCAGAGGAAAAAGGTTTGAAAAATGTACAATAAATTTTGCAGATTAATGCATTAAGAGAAACTACAAATATGAACTGGATCATATTTGCATAAAACGACTTTAACAATTAGTAAAAGTTTATAAAGTTTCATAATGATTATAAAAGCTGAAACAAAGAAAAAGGTAAAAGTATAAAAGGCTATGGTAAAAATTCATTGAAAAAGAAGCTTGGACAGGAAAAAGAAAAAGCAAGATGGCGTCTGTGATATTCAACAGAAACGGTCTCGTGTAATCTCGCGAGATTCACTTGGATTAATATAATATAAAGCAGGTCGCTTGGAGGTGTGTGTAGAGAGGAGGGAAAGCTTTGGCTGTTCAGACGCTAAACACGTGACGTTACAAGACATATGGCTACTCAGTGCATTGGGACGAATGAAGGAGGTTCCAGTTCTACAATATTGTTTTTGCTTTAAACGAAATATTAAAAAAAAAATCGATATGTCGATTAAGAAGCACGAATATTTATTAACATAAGAAATAAAATATTCCTTTTAAAATTTAATTTATAAGTTTATCGTTCAATGTTTATGAACATGATTTAAAAATGAAATAATATATTGTTAGTTCCCATTAAGTGAAAAAAAAAAAGAAAATGAAACTAATGATTTGTGTTTATTTAGATGACGTCACGACGATGTAATTTGCAAGCTGTCCATTTTCGTCATGCAAGGTTTAAAGTTTAGAACCTAAATTGCACAACTGCAAATATTTTTAATAAAATAAATCTTAAACATTTAAAAATCATTGGTACTTGTTTAGTTTAATCAAGATATTAAAACAATGAAAATATTTAAAAAAAAATTGGTAAAACTTGCGGAGAATGCGGTGTTTTACGGTTGTTGTAAATATGAAACTGGAATTTACATCTCGATCCGTTTTAATCTTTTTTTTATTTATTTATTTAAGAGCTATGTTAGTTGGTTTGTAATTTTGTATGTGCGTCATTTTGTCTGTGTGTCATTTTGTCTATGTGTCATTTTGTCTGATTTGAAACTTTCAGATAAACATCAGTATCGTCAAGAGCAATATAGACACAAGGCAAGTCAAGCCAAAACTTAATACTAAAAACAACAACAACAAAAAACATCAATCAAAATGCTTGAATTGTTTTACTCTGCAACTGAGATTGAAGTTTAATATGATATAACTCTTATCTATTATTTATAGTTCTATTGCAAGTAATTATAGAAAACTCTTTTAAAGCTTTAAATATTGAGCTTTATTTTGCTTTGGAAACTGATTCTCATAAGAATCAATCTGGTTTTTTTATAAATGGTTTTGTTTTATATTGTTACATGCTAATATATATTTTAAATCAACTTGGTGTGAACAGTATAACGTTTTCTTCAATAATAGCAATGCTTTTTATCTTTTCGTGGCATGATGTCACTAGAAAAATCCGTGAGGTCTTCTAACAGAGATTAAAAAAATGTGTTAATCAAGAGGTTTGTACATGTAATGAATTCATGCTATTAACTAATAAAAACATTAACCCATAGATGGGAATGACAATAAATCTGATTGGTTAGCAATCGAAAGAATAACATTCAGTAATAGTATTTTTATGTATAAACGAAAAAAAAAAAAACGAAAGATTATTTTTATATAAAAATAAAATTTTATTAACAAAAACGAAATAATTTAATTTTTAAACGAAAAAGTCAAATTTTGTATACTTTTTTGGTATATTTTTATTTTTATTTTTTACATGAGTCCAATCAACCTTTCATATTGAAAATGTCGACTCTAATAGATTTTCGGGAACGTTTACAAGGAATAAACACCCCAACCTTCTCATGTTAAGAACGGCTTTCAGAATAGACACCCTCAACCTCCCTATGTTAAGAATAGCTTTCGGAATAGACACCCCTAACCTTGTCAGCATACTCGAAAACTGATAAAAATTGACATGTCGAGCGTGAACGATGGGTTGGACGTAATGTAAATATGTAACGAATTTAAAACGAAACAAACTTTAAATTTCCGTTCCAGTTTTACAACAACCGTAAAACAGCGCATACTACGCAAGTTTTACCCCAAATTTATATTGTACGTACCCGCTATGGAATTAAGTTCTCACAAAAAAATAATTTACTTTATTTGATCAAGTATTTTTTTTTAATTATTATTTTACAGAGGAAAATCAAATTTTAATGAGATCGATCGTGTCGCGGCTGTCTTGTCTATTTCGCGGAGGAAGAGGGGTGGTGCCAGGGAAGATAACTCCAATCACGGCTTGTTGTTTGTCAAAATTTGACGAGATTATTTTTAAACATGGGCAGAAAAATATCTAGATAAATATTTTATTTTTTTTTTCGCTTATTTTACAGAGTTTCTTTTTTAAATCCCTTTGTCATTTTTTTCCTTTGTGAATCACTTTTGCATTTAAAGGAACCCTCTCCTCGTCCGGGAAATAGGTTAGATGGCCGCGATACGATCGATCTTATAAAAATTTGATTTTCCTCTGTAAAAAAAAGAAAAAATTCTTGATCAAATCAAGCAATTTTATTTATGAGAACTTCATTTCATAAAGGGTACGGTACAATATAATGGGGCTGTCTTACTATATACATAGATTCGAAAAAGTATTTTGTATAATTTTAAGTTTGAACTCATTTTCCCAAACTTAACGTATTCAACAAATATACCGATAAACACTGTTTTTCGAACCGAATAAACATATTACATTAAATAAAAACACTAATTCCTTATCCAGTTAGGTAGAAAAGTAACTTATCTTGCCTTTGATAACATTTATTTGTTATATATTTGTTTTTTGACAACTTTTTCGAATCCTTGTGTATAATAAAACTAACCCAACATATATATATTTTTTCAATATTTTAATTTTTTGAATGTCTTAATTAAACTGAACAAATACCATATCATTAAATCATTATTTTTATGACAAAGTTCGATTGATCGTGTATGATCTCCAGCACCTTTTCAACAGTCGTAATTAAATGATATAAACATATCCAAACGATATGTAAAATGTTATATACGTATATATAAAAAGGAAGCATATCCGATCGATAATTAATTTATGATAAAAGTTGTTACATTATTCAAGACATTAAAAAAATGAAAATATTGAAAAAAGTTTAAATTGTATGTATCCGTTATAGAATTTCATCAAGTAGGTTTTTTTTTTCACAGCGGAAAAACACGTTTTTATGAGAGCGCGTTGAAGGCGGCCATATTGGATTAAAAAAAAATTTGTTTGAATTTTAGAAATGACAAAGGGAGATAACTCCAGTTAAAGCACTGACACCCCTCCCCATCTCTAATACTAGCTTTTCTTCCTAAAAATCGAACATTTTGCTCGGTATCATAGCAAATTGTTTTTTCGCTGTAAAAAAAAAAAACTACTTGATGAAATTAAGTGATTCTTTTTTTCAGAGAACTTCCTCCCATAACTGATACATACAATTTAAAAATTTTTCGATATTTTCATTTTTTTAATTCCTTGGCTAAACTGTACAAGTACCAAATTATTAATTAAAAACTTTCTAATTCTATATAAAGATCGCAAAAAATAGCGAGAGCGTTGTTGAACGCGTTAATTAGTAATTGAGAGTGATCTCCCTTAGATTGTCCTTTTGTTTCCACGCAAGATGTTTGTATTCACACACGCATGCGTGCGTGCTTGTTAGTTTTAAACGGCGGAGAAGCATAGAAAGATAACAACAACAAAAATTATGATAGCGAACACGTTTAACTAGACGAAAAGGGGAATTATAGGGACGAGTAGATATACTAAATTTCTTTAGGGTCCAATGAAGTCAAAAGAAGGAAAATGACACACTGTAAAACATTATAATGCCTCAAGATTAAAAACAAAAACAAAAAAAAAAACAAATTTATAGGCACACAGAAGAATCTAATACTAGAATAATCATCGAATATCCCTAATTATTTGTGTCCCAACGAAGGCAGAGTTGGACACAAAGTCGGTTTTTAATGTGGCGAAAATCTAACACCTCAGAAAAAGAAAATGCCCTCAGTTTAGAAGGATTTCTCACTCAGTAACTTAGAACAGAAAAGATTAAATCTAGTATCAGAACAGATACTACATTTTGCTCCTAGGTAAACAACACAGAAGGTTTTGTTTTTTTCTATATTATATTTCTACTAGTCTGTCTGTCGGTTTGTCTGTCTGCCCGTTTCAGTTTTAGAATTAGTATTTAATGCAAACAAGAGCACAAACTCAACCATCAATTTTTCTATATAAAAAAACTAATTTTAAGTCAACAGTCTCTAACTACTGTCTGTTTTGAACCGGCCAAAAGTCTAGTTGTTTTAATAAGTCACCAATTATCAAGGCCAAAAGCTACTGGGCGATAAAAGCAAAGTATATGGATGGATTATTAGTTGAAATATGAAGAGGTACTTTGTCTGCCATGAAGCCATCGGAAATATAGCGCAGTTGTTACATGTCAACACTCGGGACCCACACGTTGTATGCAGACAGTCGCAAGAAAACAAAGACACATGAAGAATTCTAATCATTTTCTTCAGTCGAAACAACAGACATTTATTTACAGGTACTTCCAGCATAATACCTTGTCTCTTGTTCAAAAGTCTTCTCGTACTCCAATGTGCTTAACATGTGGTACCCTGTCTTTGTCCGGCCACGTTTAGGACGCGTCTTTCCCTGCCACTCTCGGGCCACGTGTGTGACACTTCTATTTCTCTAGCCATTCCGGGTCACGTTTTTCTTCTTATAATACTTTTCTTTTTTTCTTCTTCGCCGTTACGTCACCTCGCAGACGGCTCGGTCATTTGCATACATTGGCTGTCGTACAGTTGCTGCTGCTGCTGCTGCTGCTGCTGCTGCTGATGATGATGATGATGGCATACATACGTCCGCACTTTGTTAAAGAAAGAAACTGTATGATCTACGTGCCCGTGACGAAACGAAAATATCATATTGCGAAAAGCACGTAAATTGATCAAAGAGTTTTATTTTTTGATGAAAATATCAAATTTCAAGAGTACCCGGGAAGTTTTGAATTTTTTAGATAAGAATTGGCTATGGGATATTCTCCTAAAGGTTAAAGATTCAATTCTCAGTGTGGACGACCAAAAATACAATTGTAAATTACTTAGGACCTCAATTCAATCATGGTTCACCGAACGAGAGCATGCTACACCCGGAAAGTAAAGGGTTCCATTCGAAATTTAGTCAAAATTCCCGAGTTCGACGGAAACATTCCTGAAGAATGGTCAGAGATTACATCGACCAAAACGTTGTGAAAATGACACTCAAGATGAGAACAGTAGTTCGATAAATCCAAATAATACGAATATCTAAGAAGTGACTGACTTGCCTGCCATTTTGAAAAAATATCAAGAAACAAAGAGAGATAACTAAAAAATAATTCATACTTATTAGAATTAAGCTGTTATGCCTATGAATTCCCACTATTCGTTTAAAATATTTTTCTTTATGAAAAAAGTATTACTTTACTAATTTAAGTAATTTTTAGAATATGATACTTGGGATTCGTCACTGGTCCGCACAGCATACAGCTTATATTTGACTTTTGATTTTAAATAAAAGGAGGATTCTGAACAAGAACTCTATTCTTCTACAAAAACACGATGGTACATATTTCGTAATAAAAATATTTTGTTTAAAAAATGGACTAGTAAAGATAGTGTCCCCTCTTTGTGTTTCTGGCCCGTAGAACAATCTGCCAGAGGAGGTCGTGATAATGACTTCCATATTCAGGTTCAAAATGGCATTGGACAAACATTCAGACAATGTGGAGGTGTAAATAGCTTCTGTTTGTTGCACCTTGTTTTTTTTTGTGTGTTTGTTGCCAGATAAATTTGATTTAATTGATTGCAAAAAAAAAAAAAAAGGAAAATATTACATTATTACATACGAGCAGGGAAACCCGAAGTTGCTCTGGATTCAAT
This sequence comes from Euprymna scolopes, assembly GCF_053919585.1. Classification (NCBI taxonomy): domain Eukaryota; kingdom Metazoa; phylum Mollusca; class Cephalopoda; order Sepiida; family Sepiolidae; genus Euprymna; species Euprymna scolopes. The sequence continues at coordinate 26,802,125 of NC_136517.1, read as the reverse complement.
GAAGGTCAACGATTGTTTCAAATTCCTTTGTTTTTATTGTCATTGAAATCAGTGAAATCGCCCATTTTTCAATCAAATCGATTGATTGCCTGCTTTAAATGAGGGACTCATCGCAGTACAACAGGAGGAAGCTTCACATGCCTCCCCCATGTGACTTATTTCAAAATACATTGTAGTCTACATTTCACTGTAGAGAACCCACTATTGATTTTATAAAATTATTTATTTATATGATGGTTGAATTAAAGTTTAAAATGCAAAGTCAAGTATCATACTTCAATTGTACTTTTAAGAAGATTATTCATTTCGAACGCGCTCCTGTTGATTTTATATATTTTTTATCTTATCGATTTTGTGTTGATAATAGCTTAAATTTAAGTTTAAAATGAAAAAAGTCAAATATCATGCTTCAATTGTGCTTTTTTGAAGTTGGATGCCAAGTTTTTTATTACCAACCCCAACCTCTGCATTCTTGAATTATCTTAGTCTTTCTACATACATAAAGAAAAGGCTCTCTCTAGATCATGGTGGATATGGCGTATCCAGAGAGTGACGACAATCCAATAAAGCCTGGTAGCGGTGTAAGGTACTGCTGGTGCCCTCTGGGCTAATGGTAATGATTCTTTGGCCTCAAAACCATGCATGAACTCAGACATCATCTGATGGAAGCAATGCTACTGTACAGCAGTTACATCTTCCAGTGTATAAACTCACACGCGCGCGCGTGCACCCCCTATATATATATATATATATTATAAAGAAGTGAACCATCGCGTAAATTCAATCAACTAAAAAATGGAAAAGGTTGATTGAATTTACGCGATGGTTCACTTCTTTATAATTATTCTAAAATTTTGCCAATTGAATAAAGATATATATATATATATATATATATATATATATATATATATATATATATATATATATATATATATAGTAATGGGATGTTTCCAATATTATTCCCGATTCCGATACAGTTACCGATTCCCTAATAAATTCCCGATTCCGATAAAATTACTGATTCCGATTTCGATTCTTTATAAATCTCTAAATATTTTACTATAAAAGTATTATTTTGTCCCGATTACTGTAAAAATGCATCATAAATGTGCATGTTTTTTTTTCTCAAACGTAAAAACACACTTGTAAGCGGGGATCTAGATTTTTTAGATTTACTAAAGGTTTAAATCAATAAATATTTACTATTTTATTATTACTACAAGCAGTGGAAGATGTTCCTTAGACCAAAATCAAATAAAAAAGATAATCAAATGGAATCGTTTTTGGCATCTGAATATTTTTTTTTTTTTACATGGAGGTCGCCCCTTATCAAGGCCCGGAATGCACTCGGGCATAAGGGTTATTGCGTGTACAGTAATCAATGATATAGTATCGTAGTAATAATTAGTATTGGATATTTGATAGGGTGTCTTACTAAAGAGAGCGGTTTGTCAGGAATTTGTTTATGTTGGACTTGAAGACATCCAAGTTGTAGTCAGGTGGGAAACAGACAAACGGAAGAGAGTTCCACAGTCGTGTATTTCTAATAAAGAAGTTCTGCTCATGGAATCTATGTTTGGATTTAGGCACAGATAAAGAGTGGGGAAAATTATTGACAGTAGTTTCAGCTAGACGGGTGTTTTTCGTGAAAGATTGGCGAGGGGGAAAGAGATTGAAGCTCAGATGAGCACTTGTCATGGAAATAACGATAAAACAAAGACAGGCTCGCAACGTCTCTTCTGTGGGAGAGAGGCTGCAGGGAAGAGAAAAAGGCACCCCCACTAAGCCATGAAGTCTATTTTGTACTCTGTCAAGGCAGGATAGGCTGCTTTTTGCAGCTCCTGCCTAGATGTGGCAGTATTACTCCATCCTTGGACGTACTTGGCTTTTATACAAATAGAGAATTGCATCAGTAGTGAGATATCTTCTGGAGCGGTAGAAGGATCCATCCATTTTCCCAGCGGGGATAAGGGTTATTCCGTGTACAGTAATTAATGGGATAATATCGTATTAATCGTTAGTAATGGAGATTTGATAAAGTGTCAGGGGGCGGTTTATGAGGAATTTGTTTATGTTGGACTTGAAAATATTCAAGTTGTAGTCAGGTGGGACACAGGCAAACGGAAGAGAGTTCCACTGGCGTGCACTTCAAAGATTGATCGTCCCAACACTAATATATATATATATATATATATATATATATATATATATATATATATATATATATATATATATATGGATGTAGGTAAAATATCACCGTAAAAATAACTTCTGTATAAATGGCTATAAGTGGATAAATAAGAAAAAATGGCCGTACGGCAAATCTTGAATAAAATTCATAAGTTTTTCAAGTTAAAAAGAAAAATGTATCTATAATTAAAAATAATTGAGGCTCCTCAGCTATCCAAATGATATTCTACGGTTTGAACACCTCGAAAAGACATTCGTGAATTTAAAGTCGGTGATTAATTTCACGCATAAACGTAAAACATTTTAGAACTGTTAAATAATGTTTTCTTTATTTCTAAATTAGATCCAATCGGCATAATCGTAAAGCCATACGAAATCACATTGAAAAGTAAAACATGTCAAATTTATCTCCCATAGCAAAAAAAAAAAAAAAATGGTAGTCCTAAAACATTACAATTGACCGGAAATTGTGACTCATTTTCCATTAAATTGGACGATACTTTAATGTCCGCTACTGACCGCCATCAATCATGATCAAGGATACGTTCTCAAAAAAAAAAAAAAAAAAAAAACATATGATGATTTAAATAGTTGCCGATTTTAAAATAATTTTCTTCTTTTCGATCTATTATACGAATTATTACTTTTTCGAATTTTCAAAATAAAAGTAACATTAAAGTGGGTAATCCTTGGGATAGTGCCAGGACAGTTTCTTCGAAAAGGCGATAAAAATTCTGTATAGGCGATAGCAATTGTTTTATTGTAAAGATTATAACATGCTGACCGTCTTAGAGTTAAAATCTAGTTAGTATTACGCATAGTAATAGGATAAAACACATGTTAAGACGTTTTTTCCGTCAGGAGCGATACAAAAAAAAAAATCATGGCGTCATAAGCGATTAAAAATACTTGAACGGAAACTATGTGTAATCAAAATATGTAACGTCTTTTAGTGAATAAAAATATAAGACTAAAATTATTTTTAAGAAGATTTTTTAAAGCTGTTCAGATAACATACTAATTATGGTTTGTATTATATATTTTATATCGTTTATAATATAATTATCCACTGACATGTGTTTCGTCGTCTAAGACTCATTAGAGAGGCTGAATCTAGCGAGATTGGAAACCGGGACCCTATGGTTAGAAGCCGAAATCTCTACCCTGGGCGATCTCGCGTAACCGCTGGATGTATCGCGTTTTTTTTATGTAGATGTTATTTATTGGTTTTTGTTCACGATGCTTTTGAATGAATTCAATTATTTATACGAAAGTGCATATATATATATATATATATTGTTTAAAATATAATTATCAACTGACGTGTTTCGTCAACTACGATTTATCAGAGTGGCTGAATCTAGTGAGATTCGAAAGCGGGACCCCATGGTTAGAAGCCGAAACCTCTACCCCTTGGCTATCTCGCGCGACTGCTGGATGTATCGCGAGTTTTTGTATGTAGATGCTATTTATTTGTTTTTGTCTGCGACACTTATATAAATATCTTAATTTAAAATTATTTTGTTTTAAATAAGTCAGTAAAAGTGTTTATTTCATTTCAGCTAAGGTACGCCTCATTTCGCTTTTTAGCTTATAAACTTCTTCCATTTAATTATGACGCCATCATGAAATCCGTCATATAAAACTGATTTTCTTCACATTTCATGAATGATACGAAATAGATTTTAACTCTAAAAAAAGGTTCATCATGGCATAATCTAAAAGAAATTTTTTTTTTAAATCGTCTATAAACATTTTTTAATCGCAATTTGTCCCCGACGTGAATCTCAACGTTCATCTTAAAGTGTAGTATCTGTTCTGATACTGTGCCTTATCTTTTTTGTTTTCGGTCAGTGAAGGAACAATTCATAAACTGAAGCACTTCTTATGTTTGCCTAAATTCAGAGTGCCCCTTCTTTTATAGAGCTGAATTTTCCCCACTTTAAAATCTAACCCCGTATCTAACTTTGCTTTCGTGGAGAGATAAGAAAATAGGGTCAAATATAAAAGTGCGTAATAGGCAAGAAATCGTAAAAAAATAAGAATAACACCAATCTACCGACCTGTATAGTTTTAACACACTAAAACCTTTTATTTTTTAAATTTATATTAAAAAAAAAACTCTTTTTACCACCCAGAGACTTAAATACTTACTTGTAACTTAACTCTAACGGTTTTGTTCTGGAAAATTTGTAAAAATATCTATGACTACCACTAACCCCTGTCCGTGGATTTTGCAAATTGGATTTAGTATTTGTGGTAGAGTAGTCGCTTTTTACCAACTTTTCAGGAATTATCCCCGATTCAAGTTCAACGATAAGTAGCCATTTATTTTTCTTGTGTATAAAGACGGCCTTGAACGAAATAATATGTTGAAGTAAAAAAAAAGACAAACAAACAAACAAACATAAAGACGTATTTTTCACATTACAAGTATACAGGTCGGTAGGTAATTAAATTTTACTGGGTTTGGTGTGTTGTTATATATTCTGATTTTTCAACAAGTGACTAACTACTCACTTTAAACTATGGTGGTGGAACTAAGCCCTTATTTAAAACTATAGATGACCCCCCCGCTTTAAAATGAATCTTTTTTTTATAAATACGAAAGTTCCTTTTATTTATTTTGCAATTTCACGACCCGTATATAACAAAGTTTTATTTTTGTTTAAATAAATATTAAAAAAACTGAGAGTAATTAAATCTAATTGGGACTCAATAGTGTTTGTTAAAAATCAACCACTGAACAATTGTATATAAGTGCATATCATATTTTGTATATCTAACTTAAATTAACCAAGTGGCATAGAGATATCTGAGTATGTCTTTCTTTTGCGTGCATGAAAATCTATTCACTTTCAGCGTGACAACGTCAGATCAACCCGAGGGTGAAATCGACTCCGACCAAATCTATCACGAAATCCTGCTGCACCGAGAGATCCTGCGAAGAACAAGCACAATGCATATGTGACAAGGAGATCCCCATTAGGGATCGCTAAGTGCGCACATCTGGTTGCCGGTGACCCGGAAAGGTCACAGTTTCTCCTTTGTTTCTTTTTTATAAAATACACCACAATAATGATTAAATCTGGAGACTTTACTTAAATGTTCTTCAACTTTTGCCGTATGAATTGGAGCATTATCACTAGGGCTATCACAACAGCATATTCATTTCATTGTTTTGACTCTCGAATATATATCCGACATAGTTAGACACAGTTAATCAACCGAAAACCACATCACTCTATATAAAAGCGTATAAGATATCAACGGATACACATTCAAGAGTCAAAACAATGAAAAGAATATGCTGTTGTCCTAGCCCTAATTATCATACTGAAAGAAAGCATTTCTTTTTTCAAAAACAGTTTCTTGACAATAAGATGAACTTGGTCACCCGAAATTTTCAAATAGTCTTGACAACTGATTCTTCCGTGCTGGGAAAATAAAAGAGCTCGTTAATTGGTTAAAGGGAAAATTATTCCCATCTCGCATTTAGGTAAAAACGCACTTTCGTATAAATAATTGAATTCGTTCAAAAAATATCACAAAAAAAAAAAACCCAAATAACATCTACAAAAAAAAAAAACGTGATACATTCAGTCCTTATGAGATAGCCTAGTGGTATGCGATTAAGCTTCTTACCATGGGGTCCCGATTTCGAACCTCGCTAGATTTCAGCCACTCTGGTGAGTCATAGACGATGAAACACGTGTCAGTGAATAATTATATTAAAATATATACAAGAATGTATGTATATATAAAGATTTTTTTTTTAGTCATTCAATGAATTTAAAAATTTATGACGTGAAATGTTTAAGTTTCAGATCAAAAAATTTTGATTATTCTATGTAAGACAAAGAATATATCAGAAATATTTTAACTCTTTATCCTATAGGATTTCGATGTTTACCATCTCTTCAGAGGATAAAATATTAGCAAATCGTTATAATGGTTTACACCTTATTTGCTAAAGTCAGTAAGACATGGAAAATTTGCTCTATCTTGTATATCGAGCAATTCTTATTAAGGTGGGATAATACTTATAGAATATTACTGCCAGTAATATTTTG